>NC_060122.1:313679613-314304613 GCF_021461395.2 Schistocerca americana
AGATCTGAATATCGAGCAGGCCAGGGCAACATGTCGACACTCTGTAGAGAATGTTGGACTACAACAGTGGTATGTGAGCGAGCGTTATTCTGCTGGAAAACACTACTGGAATGCTGTTCATGAATGTCAGCACAACAGGTCGAATCACCAGACTGACCTAAAATTTTCCAGTCAGGGTGAGTGGAACAACCACAAGGACGCTCCTGCTGTCATATGAAATAGCATCTCAAACCAATCCAGGAGTAGGTCCTGTGCTATGAGCTCTTGCTTGACACAGCTGAAGCTGCAAACGGCAGTGGTTTGGTGTCAGTGGAATGCATGCTACAGGGCATCTGCCGCAGAGCTAAGCGATTTGTAACAGTTCGTTGTGTCCCCGTCGTGCAAACTGCTGCTCAAATTGCTGCTGCAGATGCAGTACCACGTGCCAGAGTCATATGCCAAACATGTAGTTACGCCACGTAGTTGTCCAGAAACAGATCTTCTTACGGCTGTACATACTCGTGATCATCCCTTCTAGCACTCATGTGCAGTGGCTACATCCCTGCCAAGTCTTTCTGCAGTAGCGCAGAAGGAACAACAACCTTCTCGTGGCACTATTACAGGTAATGGCATCTTTGTCGCCTTAAAGGCATTCTTCACGAAAATCAACTCCCTACGTTCAATCTCAAAGACGACTAACGCTCACGACCGCGACAGCGTTTATTTAAAGCAAACCTAATTTGCATCCACATATTGCCGTCACTAGCGGCACACTTATGCGGCTGGCGCGAAATGTGAATACACATCAACTTTCAGATGTTGAAACACGCGTAACAGCTTTCGTTTATGTCGTACAATTCCTTCTTGGTGTTGCGATTTTCTTCGGTCAGTGTACTACTGCAAAGGTCGTTGGCTAAGTCAAGTGACACGGCTGGAACGATTTTTCGGTTTTTAATTGGCTGCTGTAGAATTCATGAAGAAAAAAAGAGAGCAGGAACTAAGATTAGAACATCCAGTATGGATCACGGACCTCGCATTTTTAGAGGATTTGACAGCACAGTGCCCACAGTGAGAACTGCGAGGCGAGAAACGACTTATTTCTAATTTGATGGCGATACATTTAAAAAGAAAATTGCGTCGTGTAAGGAACAAATTCTGACAGAAAACACTATCCGTTTTCCCACGTTCACAGGCGTTAAATAATATGTGAGGTCTGAACACTTTATTGTGGTCTTGAAGGAATTACAAGGATAATTTTCTGAACGGTTTGAGGACACTGCCAGTCTTACATTTGTTTTAGTGTTGTTTTCGAGACCATTTCCCATTTCAGCTAGAAGTGCCCCTATGCATTTGCTGATGGAATTGATCGATCAGCGATGTAATTACCGCTTAAAAGACATCTTTTTTACGTTAAAACTGTCCAATAAGTCTACGTCGTTTCCCTCGGGAAGAGTTTCAAGGTCTTCATAATGAGGTTGACTTGGTAAAATATTTCTATCTACATGTGTGTGCGTGAAAGACTTTCGTAAAGTACTTGCAAAAGTATTTGATAGACCTGACAGAATTGCAGTAGTCAACATTACAATGAGCTTTGAATGTTTTGGGAAGCAGTGGCGAATACGGAAAAATCCAGCTGTTGTCGAGTATGACGTCCTTATTTTTTATTTCCAGCGTCATCAATATGCCGTTGTCCTGTGCAGAGCGACGATGACACGAGCGGTAACAGTCACTGCCTGTGATTGTGTCAGCCAACAAAGCACGCGGTGATCACGCACGGTGATTCGTGGTTTTGATCGCCACGTGGCTCATGAGTCATATTCGTCGTCACTACTTCATGCAACTCTGGATTTGTTTCGGGATAAAGAATTTCTGCGCAAATGATGGCATCAGTTTCACCCGATCTTATTTTCTCAACCATCGACAGGTGCATATGTGCATGAGGCAGTCCTCTTTTCTGCCTTTACAGATTGCATCCCACGTCGCCGGTCTCCGAAGACATGATACATGATACTTCGTGATGAAGTCCATGAGCACCTTGAGTTTTTTTTTTTAGTACTTGTGTTGTAATGTCATGGCTGTCACTGGACGATGGGCTAGGCAGTAACAGCTGGGTGATTTGAATCCATTTTGGGTTGTAAATGAAAGTTATGAATAAGTCTGGACGACAGTACTGGCTCAACTAGGTCACGGCATCTTGCGTGTATTCGTGCATCTGCCTCGGGCTTCCAACACATGTTTCTGAAAGAATGGTAAGGGGGCCGACATTGTTTGCATTGCCATCTATATTCATGGCATAACCCAGATGGCCGGCCGGAATGACTGTGCGGTTCTAGGCGCTTCAGTCTGGAATCGCACGACCGCTACGGCCGCAGGTTCGAATCCTGCCTCCGGCATGGATGAGTGTGATGTCATTAGGTTAGTTAGGTTTAAGTAGTTCTAAGTTCTAGGGGACTGATGACCTCAGCTGTTAAGTCCCATAGTGCTCAGAGCCATTTGAACCATAACCCAGATGAATATGTTCTTCCGTAAGCAATTTTTGCTAATTTAAACGTATGTATATCAGACTTCCCGTTTCGTTTTTTACATACTATTTCAACGCTCCAGTGATTAATCAAGTTGAATGCACGCACTGAGAAGCTAAGGTAGCTGGTTAACGGCGATTCAGTCCAGCAAAAAGGGACTGTATTGAGTAGACTGTACTCCACTCCAGGGATTCAGTAAGTCAAAATTATCATTCGGTGTTGTGCACCAGTGCTACGACAAAGTCATGAGTTAACTACGAGTATATGTGGGATGTGGGGTTCGGTGGTCTATGTCTTGATACTACGTTAGTATCTTTACGGTCGCGTATCGATACCCACTGCAGACGAAAGTTTTAATCGATCCTATTTACCTCTGACTTCACCAAATGAAGACCATATGACTCCATCGTTGTTCAAACTTCACATAAAACGTTATATCCATTCGATATAAATTACTCGTTAGGGTGGGCCACGTCAGAGGTGCGAGTAGAGGCATGTGGAAACACTGTCACCAGTTACCTTTTTACACGAGTATTATTTCAGTTAAAGAACCAAACGCCATGTAAGGTCAAGGGGCCCTTATTCTATCTTTCACTTCAATTTGAGTTGTTGAATATATTGGTTCTGATTTTAAGACATTTGATTCCTTCGTGACGACGCAGTGCCATCAATTCTTTGTTAGCTCAGGGTTCCAAGCTCCTCAAGTTCTCCACGTAAGTTGCGTGTGAGGGTTCGAATCCTGTCACAGCATAAAAATTTTCGTAATGTCCATTCAGATTTGGCATGAGCACATCTAACTTTTGATGGAAATTTACTTCGGTTTTTATCGTCTCTTCATTCATTGTCAATAATGATAAGTGATGGTTTCGACTCCCAGATAAAGATCTTTCAGTCGCATCATCGCCTGGTTGGTGAATATTATTCGATAGTTGACGTGTCTCCGTGTGTACTCGGCGACGATAGCTGCGGGATTCGAATCCCAGTCATCATTGCACTCTTCTTCAAGTCACTTCTAGTTTAAACATGCGGACATCTCGTTTCTCGTTAAAGGAGCCTACATTTAATGTCCATTCTTTGCAAGAAAACAACGCTGATAGGTGCTGGGTTCGCGTTTTCGAGTCACTGCAGTCTCAGACATCTCGTCACCCCTGACAAAATTCGATATCTCTAATCAGATATGTGTTTACATAGCAGTCGAACTAGGTGTTGGGTTCTAATCGCCATCCAACACATACACATTACACCATTTCAATTTTGTTACTTGAGAATGAAACCATATTTAACATCTTTCGTGGTTAGTTAACAGGGACAACAGTTTCTGAATGGTTATCCCGCTAAAGCACAAAAATTTTCATCATGTAATATAAAGTTCAAGTTTGCTAACTAATACTAGCTAAAAATGCAATATATCACGTCTCTTTATGGTTAGTCAGGAATGACGCTTAGTGCTGTGGTCGAATCTCGGTCAGGCAAGAATATTTTCATAGTTAGTATTGGTCTTAATCCATATCCAGAACAAGACAGTTCGTCGTGATATAGTTCAAACATATGCGCGACTACCTGCTCATCAGTAACTTTCATTTTTGATATCTCTTTGTGTTAGATAACAAGTGCGATGGGTGGTTTTCGTCCCATAATGAAGATAGTGAAATTACTATTAATACGTTGTTGATGGTGAAGCTTCGATAGAGTGCCTGACGCTGTTGGTCATGGTTTTTGTGGCTACTTAGTTCATTATTACGTTTCTGCAAAAACACTCCCTTAGTGAACGTCGGTTACTAGATGATTAGAAAAGCTTTTAGAGATCAAGACTACTTCGGGTGATTATAGAGAATTGGGACTCTAGATATTCTTGAAAATCTCTTATTCATGAGAAAACCTAATTCTGTGTAAGGATTGCGAAGTAATCCACGTGTTAGAGTTGCGGGCATTATTGTGTGAAATACTAATTAGAGTGGAAATAGTTTAGAAATGTCTCTTATTGTATAAGACGTCCCCTGATATCTGTAGTATCGTCCTATTAACTTACACCCGGAGTTACACTGAAGCACCAAATAAGCTGGTGTAGGCATGCGTATTCAAATATAGAGACATGTAAGCAGGCAGAATAGGGCACTGTGCTCAGCAACGCCCATATACGACAACAAGTGTCTGGCGCAATTGTTAGATCGGTTACCGATGCTACAATGGCAGGTTGTCAAGATTTAAATGCGTTTCAAGGGGTGTTATAGTCGGCGCACGGGCGATGGGGCACAGCATCTCCGAGGTGGCGATGAAGTGGGGATTTTCTCGTACGACCATTTCACGAGTGTACCGTGAATATCAAGAATCTTGTAAAACATCAAATCTCCGACATCGCTGCGGCCGGAAAAAGATCCTGCAAGAACGGGACCAACGACGACTGAAGAGAATCGTTCGACGTGACAGAAGATAAACCCTTCCTCAAGTTGCTACATATTTCAATGCTCGGCCATTAACAAGTGTCAGCGTACGAACTATCCAATGAAACATCATCGATATGGGCTTTCGGAGCCGAAGGTCCACTCGTGTCTCCCTTGTTACTGCACGACACAAAGCTTTACGCATCGCCTGCACTGTTGATGAGTAGAAACATATTAGCTAGATGGACGATACTCGTTTCAAATTGCATCGAGTGCGTGGACGTGTACGGGTATGGAGACAACCTCATGAATCCATGGACCCTGTATTTCAGCAGGGGACTGTTCAAGCTGGTGGAGGCTCTGTAATGGTGGAGGGCGTGTACAGTTGGAGTGATATGGGACCCGCGATACGTCTAGATAAGACTCTGAGCCTGTCTGGTGACCTGCGTCCATTCATGTCCATTGTGCATTCCGACGTACTTGGGCAATTCCAGAAGGACTATGCGACCCCCGACACTTCCTGAATTGCTACAGAGTGGCTCCAGAAACATTCTTCTGAGTTTAAACACTTCCGCTGGCCAAAAAACTCCCCAAAACATGAACATTATTGAGCATATCTGGGATGCCTTGAAACGTGCTGTTCAGAAGAGATCTCCACCCCCTGATATTCTTAAGGATTTATGGACAGCCCTGCTGGATTCATGGGGTCTGTTCCCTCCAACACTATTTTAGACTTTAGTCGCTTTCATGCTACGTCGTGTTGCGGCACTTCTGCGTGCTCGCGGGGGCCCTACACGGTATTTGGCAGGAGTACCAGTTTTTTCGGCTCTTCAGTGTAATTTCCACAAAGAGCTGCGTTTCTACTGGTGACTTGTGTTAACGATTTTGTATAGTCAAGCGACTGTACCGAAACGTGGTTAGAGGACCCGCTAGTCAGTAACGTTATGAGGGCTGCATGAAATTCAGACGCAAATGGGGTCATTCCGATACTTTCGAGCTTGACAGTACGTGAAAAGTGGAAGAATTACTGAGGAACTAACTGTAGAAACTGATGTAGCTTTGCTTCATCTACATAAAACCATATTTTGAAGCACATCAGATGACTTGAGATTTCCCTCGCCGTGTATCGCATGACACAAGCTGCGTGGAGGACCATATTGCGTCAACCGATACGATAGAGGTATCTGTTCGTGTCGTATCGTTGTCATTACAGTCTGAATCAGTTAAGTTGCTTCAACTATTTTTCTATGCACTCCACCGATGCGTGTTGCTTCTTAATCATGTCGAGTGTTATCTCAATCTTACCACGTATCGTACTGCCTTTGCGAGAACAATGCCTCAACAGGGGAAAATGCAGATCGTTCACGATCTTAAGAGTTCCCTATCCAAAACGGGTAGGCACAAGCTTAAATAATGACACCTGACCGTGTTATCAATTCGGGAAAACAATATGCTGTTCGCAAGTGCGCCTCGAAACACGGAGTTTGGCAATTCCGTGTGACGTACCTGTTCATCTTTACCCTCGCTATCAGATAGGGAAGACAGACTGTTGTTAGCCAGTAGGCGACCTAGATATTTGTTCGTAGTCACAGAGACAACTCTGCTGCGCACAACGATTCTGGTGTCAGCGACAATGGTGCTGTATGCAACAGCCAGGGAATTACTGACTGCTGGCCTCCGTAGTTTCGGCACGTGCTGTGTCGTGGTGACTGGCTCTGTGGGTGAGTATGTCATCAATGCAGGCCTGGGCAGCAAGTGCAGATAACACCATCAGTTCCGATCATGAAAGCTCCGATGTAGGTCAAGGAGACAGGGAAGGCGAGCAAAATTCATACAGCATTTCTCACAGCACAACACTATCGTGCGGAAAAATTTATACACTTCCACATATACGGACACCTATTCAAAAACTCTCCCTCGTCTGAATCACTCTATTTCGCTTCCGATGCGGATCTCTTAATCTCATTCAGAACTATGCTCGCAATATCATTATGGGTGATAAGACTCTGTGTTACTGTGGTCAGATCACTAACATAAGGGTCCGGGCGTGATGTGAACTGGTTCACTCGGCTATAACGATCCATGACATACTGCAGGCCTCTTGCGTGATTCACCAGAATAAAATCAGCAGCACTCGTTAAGTATACATGCAAAAGCACTCGATATGTATAAACATATGCATATAGAAGTATGTGCATATTAGACACCATCATCGTCATCGTCATCATCATCATTGTTATCAGGGTTTTGGGAAGGTGTGGCCAGCACCTCTAAGCAAGGATTAATGTGCCGTCCCAACCTTCTGATGCTGACAAAGCCAAGAACGGAGCGGGAGGTACAATATCAACATTCATCGAACCTAAAAAACGACATTGATTAACTAAATTGGGAAAAATACAGACACTAGCATGCATATAGGTATAGACATACCCTGAGATGGCTTGGCCAGCATCTCAACGCAGAGCTTAATGTCAGGGCGCCAGCTCTCTGACACTGTCGATGCAATGAACTGTGTGCGTTATGACACTTCTATGCATAGTCGCCGCTACGATTTAGATAAATGTCATAGTATAGTACTGACTCTCCAACAGCCTCTCGTAGAAGAACTAGCTTGTACTTCCTGCCAGTTCTCTACGCTAGTCAGTAGCTCGCTGTATGTGCCATAATGCTGTCCTCATAGCCACCGGTTCATGGAGCTAAGAGATGAATCAGAGGGAGCCACATTTGGGGTGTACAGTGGGTGATCAAACATTTCCCGTAGAAATCGCTGCAGGGGAATCTTCTTTGCACCTACAGTATGTGCCGGAACAGTGTCACGAAGAAGGAAATCCATGACAGTATCGTTTTGTAGGTTGCAAGAAATCAGGAATAACCCTCCAGCAGAAACTTCACATTTGGCGGGAGACACTGTTGTTTAATGCACATTTACATGCTCACTGTCTGCTCAGAACTCGAAATTGCGACATGAGGCCGTCAACGGGCATACTAGAGTCACTGCGCAACACATCTGGACAAAGATAAATAGGATTTTCGCTGTTGTTTTAATTTCTTGACCAGTCGGAAACTGAAGAAAAATATATTCCTCATATTATACATACCACCATCATCATAGTGATACTAATAAGGTGCAGTTAAATCAATCACATCTACAGTAGTTTCTCTCAAATTATTATCATCCTATATTCCTAAAACAACAACAACACACTCCAGAAGTAAAGCGTAAATAGAAACACACACACACATGTATAATTATAGGAAATAACTGGACGTACTTGTAATATTCTCCTCAATAACACTCTGCATTCATAGAGAAAGTTTGTCTTCATCATGCTATCATCCCTGTCACCCTCAAAACAAAGACGCTCGCTGTCACTGCTAGTGCCACTGTTCCTGTTGCTGGATCATTTCATAATGTTGCTGCTTATGATGATTAGTTTAAAGTCAAATATGACCAGACAGCGTGTTTTACGCAGGGTTCCTAAGAGGAACGGTCAGTATTCATTGATAAGACAGAAATGATCACTTGAATCAAAAACTTCATATGGACATGTGCCGTATTCCAGATGGTTTCTAAGACACTTAATTGTTATTTATTTTCTGCAGTATTCACTACATTGTCAGGTTTACACATGCACGCACGTACAACTAGTAAACATTACAACATACATTTTATGAAGTATCAGTTGATAAATACGTATTTCAACACATTTACTTCTAAGCTTTATCGTACACATCACATTGCAGATGTTGTATAGTTCACAATAACTTACCAGCAGCTTCACTGCATTTGAGCACTCTTGGAAGAAGACTATGTGATACTAGTCTAAGGTGCCTTGATCAATGCAGCAATGTCCATGATGCGATGAAGCGGTTCAACTCTCGTAGTTACCTTTCCTTTGTACACCCTAGAATTTGTCTAACAGGACAAACAAAATCTAATGGTGTAGAGTATGGCCATCTTGCTGGCTAGTTAATCGTGCCACGACAATCCAGGTAACTAGGGTTAGTGCGGTGGAGATGTTTCTTCACATGTCTGGGAAAATGTGGAACAGCTCCGTCGTGCTGTAAGATCAAAGGGACATACCCGGTGCGTTCAATAAACAAATTTTCCAACAAATGCACTAATTCCGTGCCATCACTTACTCTTCTAAAATTTCTGGACCTATGGACATATTACCGATCATTTACATCAAACATTCATCGAAAAACGAACTTGGAAATTGGTTTCGACTGTATCGAATGAATTTTCCTGTGACCATCGATGATTGTTATGTGTGTTGTTGATTCCATTCATGGTAAATGTGGCGTTATCAGTGTTGTTGTTCTTGTGGTCTTCAGTCCTGAGCTGGTTTGATGCAGCTCCCCATGCTACTCTATCCTATGCAAGCTTCTTCGTCTCCCAGTACCTACTGCAGCCTACATCCTGCTGAATCTGTTTAGTGTATTCATCTCTTGGTCTCCCTCTACGGTTTTTACCCTCCACGCTGCCCTCCAATACTAAATTGGTGATCCCTTGATGCCTCAGAACATGTCCTACCAACCGATCCCTTCTTATAGTCAAGTTGTACCACTAGCTCCTCTTCTCCCGAATTCTATTCAATACCTCCTCATTAGTTACGTGATCTACCCATCTAATCTTCAGCATTCTTCTGTAGCACCACATTTCAAAAGCCTCTATTCTCTTCTCGTCCAAACTATTTATCGTCCATGTTTCACCTCCATACATGCCTACACTCCTTACAAATAGTTTCAGAAACGACTTCCTGACATTTAAATCTATACTCGATGTTAAAAAATTTTTCTTCTTCAGAAACGCTTTACTTGTCATTGCCAGTCTACATTTTATATCCTCTCTACTTTGACCATCATCAGTTATTTTGCTCCCCAAATAGCAAAACTCCTTTACTACTTTAAGTGTCCCGTTTTCTAATCTAATTCCCTCAGCATCACCCGACTTCATTCGACTACATTCCATTATTCTCGTTTTGCTTTTGTTGATGTTCATCTTATACCCTCCTTTCAAGACACTGTTCATTCCGTTCAACTGCTCTTCCAAGTCTTTTGTTGTCTCTGACAGAATTACAATGTCATCGGCGAACCTCAAAGTTTTTATTTCTTCTCCATGGATTTTAATACCTACTCCGAACTTTTCTTTTGTTTCCTTTATTGCCTGCTCAATATACAGATTGAATAACATCGGGGAAAGGCTACAACCCTGTCTCACTCCCTTCCTAACCACTGCTTCCCTTTCATACCACTCGACTCTAATAACTGCCATCTACTTTCTGTACAAATTGTAAATAGCCTTTCGCTCCCTGTATTTCATCCCTGCCACCTTCAGAATTTGAAAGAGAGTATTCCAATCAACATTGTCAAAAGCTTACTCTAAGTCTACAAATGCTAGAAACGTAGGTTTCCCTTTCCTTAATCTTTCTTCTAAGATACGTCGTAGGGTCAGTATTGCCTCACGTGTTCCAACATTTCTACGGAATACAATCTGTCCTTCCCCAAGGTCGGCTTCTACCAGTTTTTCCATTCGTCTGTAAAGAATTCGCGTTAGTATTTTGCAGCTGTGACTTATTAAACTGATAGTTCGGTAATTTTCACATCTATCAACACCTGCTTTCTTTGGGATTGGAATTATTATATTCTTCTTGAAGTCTGAGGATATTTCGCCTGTCTCATAAATCTTGCTCACCAGATGGTAGAGTTTTGTCAGGACTGGCTCTCCCAAGGCCGTCAGTAGTTCTAATGGAATGTTGTCTACTCCGGGGGCCTTGTTTCGTCACAGGTCCTACAGTGCTCTGTCAAACTCTTCACGCAGTATCGTATCTCCCATTTCATCTTCATCTACATCCTCTTCCATTTCCATAACATTGTCCTCAAGTACATCGCCTTTGTATAGACCCTCTATATACTCCTTCCACCTTTCTGCTTTCCCTTCTTTGCTTATAACTGGGTTTCCATCTGAGCTCTTGATATTCATACTAGTGGCTCTCTTTTCTCCAAAGGTCTCTTTAATTTTCCTGTAGGCAGTGTCTACCTTACCCCTAGTGAGGTATGACTCTACATCCTTACATTTGTCCTCTAGCCATCCCTGCTTAGCCATTTTGCACTTCCTGTCAATATCATTTTTGAGACGTTTGTATTCCTTTTTGCCTGCTTCATTTACTGCATTTTTATACTTTCTCCTTTCATCAATTAAATTCAATATTTCTTCTGTTACCCAAGGGTTTCTACTAGCCCTCGTCTTTTTACCTATTTGATCCTCTGCTGCCTTCACTATTTCATCCCTCAAAGCTACCCATTCTTCTTCTACTGCATTTCTTTCCCCCATTCCTGTCAATTGTTCCCTTATGCTCTCCCTGAAACTCTGTACAACCTCTGGTTCTTTCAGTTTATCCAGGTCCCATCTCCTTAAATTCCCACCTTTTTGCAGTTTCTTCAGTTTTAATCTACAGTTCATAACCAATAGATTGTGGTCAGAGTCCACATCTGCCCCTGGAAATGTCTTACAATTTAAAACCTGGCTCCTAAATCTCTGTCTTACAGTTATATAATCTGATACCTTTTAGTATCTCCAGGGTTCTTCCATGTATACAACCTTCTTTCATGATTCTTGAACCAAGTGTTAGCTATGATAAAGTTATGCTCCGCGCAAAATTCTACCAGGCGGCTTCCTCTTTCATTTCTTAGCCCCAACCCATATTCATCTACTATGTTTCCTTCTCTCCCTTTTCCTACTCTCGAAATCCAGTCACCCATGACTATTAAATTTTCGTCTCCCTTCATTACCTGAATAAATTCTTTTACCTCATCGTACATTTCATCAATTTGTTCGTCATCTGCTGAGCTAGTTGGCAAATGAACTCCTACTACCGTAGTAGGCGTGGGCTTCGTGTCTATCTTGGTCACAATAATGCGTTCACTATGCTGTTTGTAGTAGCTTACCCGTACTCCTATTTTTTTATTCATTATTAAACCTACTCCTGCATTACCCCTATTTGATTTTGTATTTATAACCCGGTATTCACCTGACCAAAAGTCTTGTTCCTCCTGCCACCGAACTTCACTAATTCCCACTATATCTAACTTTAACCAATCCATTTCCCTTTTTAAATTTTCTAACCTACCTGCCTGATTAAGAGATCTGACATTCCACGCTCCGATCCGTAGAATGCCAGTTTTCTTTCTCCTGATAACGACTTGCTCTTGAGTAGTCCCCGTCCGGAGATCCGAATTGGGGACTATTTTACCTTCGGAATATTTTACCCAAGAGGACGCCATCATCATTTAATCATATAGTAAAGCTGCATGCCCTCGGGAAAAATTACGGCTGTAGTTTCCCCTTGCTTTCAGCCGTTCGCAGTACCAGAACAGCAAGGCCATTTTGGGTAGTGTTACATGGCCAGATCAGTCAATCATCCAGACTGTTGCCCCTGCAACTACTGAAAAAGCTGCTGCCCCTCTTCAGGAACCACACGTTTGTCTGGCCTCTCAACAGATACCCCTCCGTTGTGGTTGCACCTACGGTACGGCTATCTGTATCGTTGAGGCACGCAAGTCTCCCCACCAACGGCAAGGTCATTGGTTCATGGATAGTATTAATTATTAATGAATAGTATTAATGGATGCAGATGACGATTTTCATTTAACCGGTGATAAAACCCCCACTGTCTTCAAGAACTGCAGCAGAACGTTTTAGACGAGACTGCAGCAATTCCAGTGGTCCAGCTTCGATACACCTTCAGCAACTTGATGGCCCAAAAGTGCCAGAAGATGAATGGTGGTCACTTTCAGCATCAGCTATAGCTAAGTTGGTATTGTATTTCCTTTCTTCTGCTATGTTTCTTTGTACCCTGGAACTCTGTTCTACAGGCTACTTTTATTTGCCTCATTCTGTACGTGAAATGTTTGCCCTATCCTGTACATTATATGTGTTCTATCTTGTAAATATTTTGGAATGGGTTATATGTCCATGTGAAGCTTTTCCTTCAAATGCACAATCCTGTCATATCACTGGATACTGACCATTCCTCATAGGACTCCCTGCATATTCAAGACCAGAGGAACGATGTTTTATGTTGGTTTCGGGCAGTAGTAGTGCACCTTCTACATGGAGAGGACCTGTAACACAGCAGCTTCTGGAGGAGTGAGGCCGAGCACTGAGGATGCTTTTGTGAAATAATAAGACCTAAGAGGTTGTTTTTAAAATTAAAATCAATTATATGTCGCCCAATTTAACTATAGTGTTTTATTATCTGCGCTACACACAAGACAATTCTACGTCTTCTTAGTCTTCTGCCTAAGGGTGTGCACTGGGTACACACATATTTCAAATTTCAGCTTCTTCTAAATATCATATATTCATAACGATGTGCCACTATCTTTCACGTAAACAATAGAGCCAGTGTGATCAAAACTTTGAAGTAATGTCCCCATATCTTCAAAAATATCTCCGTGATAGTTCCAGTTCACTGCATGAAAATTTAAACTTAACGATAGGACACTTTTGCGCATTTTGAGACATTTCACGTCTCTGAAAGGTTTTCTCGAAGCAACGTTTATACAGAATTTTTGTGCTATCTCGTCCATCGTTCATGGGACAATGAAGTTAATGTATTTAAATGCGAACTGTACATGTAGATCATGGAAGCCTTGGATATCGATTATAATGTTTTAGATGCCATTATGAAATTGTTTAAATATAATACTGCCCCTACTAATTTTTACACGTCTCTAACCAGTTCCGGTAAGTGGCGAATAGTTAATGATGCTGTCTTTATTATTAATGTCAATGCTGCTATTTTTGCTGGAAAGTTGTTACAGCTTTCTAATTCAATATAGATGTCGTATGGTCCACCCTTCACATTTTCGTTCTGTTTTGAGCACTCTATAATGACAATTATAGCTAACATCTTAAATTTGCTTAGGAGTTAGCAGACAATAATTATTTTCTTCACTTGCATAGTACGCTCGATGAAACGTTGAATATACACTCCTGGAAATTGAAATAAGAACACCGTGAATTCATTGTCCCAGGAAGGGGAAACTTTATTGACACATTCCTGGGGTCAGATACATTACATGATCACACTGACAGAACCACAGGCACATAGACACAGGCAACAGAGCATGCACAATGTCGGCACTAGTACAGTGTATATCCACCTTTCCCAGCAATGCAGGCTGCTATTCTCCCATGGAGACGATCGTAGAGATGCTGGATGTAGTCCTGTGGAACGGCTTGCCATGCCATTTCCACCTGGCGCCTCAGTTGGACCAGCGTTCGTGCTGGACGTGCAGACCGCGTGAGACGACGCTTCATCCAGTCCCAAACATGCTCAATGGGGGACAGATCCGGAGATCTTGCTGGTCAGGGTAGTTGACTTACACCTTCTAGAGCACGTTGGGTGGCACGGGATAAATGCAGACGTGCATTGTACTGTTGGAACAGCAAGTTCCCTTGCCGGTCTAGGAATGGTAGAACGATGGGTTCGATGACGGTTTGGATGTACCGTGCACTATTCAGTGTCCCCTCGACGATCACCAGTGGTGTACGGCCAGTGTAGGAGATCGCTCCCCACACCATGATGCCGGGTGTTGGCCCTGTGTGCCTCGGTCGTATGCAGTCCTGATTTTGGCGCTCACCTGCACGGCGCCAAACACGCATACGACCATCATTGGCACCAAGGCAGAAGCGACTCTCATCGCTGAAGACGACACGTCTCCATTCGTCCCTCCATTCACGCCTGTCGCGACACCACTGGAGGCAGGCTGCACGATGTTGGGACGTGAGCGGAAGACGGTCTAACGGTGTGCGGGACCGTAGCTCAGCTTCATGGAGACGGTTGCGAATGGTCCTCGCCGATACCCCAGGAGCAACAGTGTCCCTAATTTGCCGGGAAGTGGCGGTGCGCTCCCTTACGGCACTGCGTAGGATCCTACGGTCTTGGCGTGCATCCGTGCGTCGCTGCGGTCCGGTCCCAGGTCGACGGGCACGTGCACCTTCCGCCGACCACTGGCGACAACATCGATGTACTGTGGAGACCTCACGCCCCACGTGTTGAGCAATTCGGCGGTACGTCCACCCGGCCTCCCGCATGCCCACTATACGCCCTCGCTCAAAGTCCATCAACTGCACATACGGTTCACGTCCACGCTGTCGCGGCATGCTACCAGTGTTAAAGACTGCGATGGAGCTCCGTATGCCACGGCAAACTGGCTGACACTGACGGCGGCGGTGCACAAATGCTGCGCAGCTAGCGCCATTCGACGGCCAACACCGCGGTTCCTGGTGTGTCCGCTGTGCCGTGCGTGTGATCATTGCTTGTACAGCCCTCTCGCAGTGTCCGGAGCAAGTATGGTGGGTCTGACACACCGGTGTCAATGTGTTCTTTTTTCCATTTCCAGGAGTGTATATTGAATAACACCCTGCAGACGTTGCTAACCCAATCCTGTTGTATGTTGCTATTCTTGTAGAACGCTGAATTAATGGAAATTGTTGTGTTTGTTAGAAGTATAACTGTAGCATTAACTCAAATCGTGTTTCTGCTTTGCTATCCTATCATTTTGAAATGCAAGTGTGATCAATTGTGGTTTTTCTAATTGAACTGATGTTTTAATAGTCCATGATCGTGAGGATATGCTTGGAAGTAGGGAATATTAAAACATCTCCCATGATTTAAAATTTAAAGGTGGCTGAATGCCAACTTTAAGTATTTTTAGACATTTCAAATATTTCTTGTCAGTTGCTGGGATGGAGTATTTTCCAAATTAATTTCTACAGTAGATCTTGTTCTCTTCCGGATTGCCACGTACTCGTTGGATATAGCCATCACTGCACATTTCACTTCATACTAAAGTAAGTTTCTGCTTGACATTAACTGAAATGCATTTCATGTCTTCAAAATAACACATCAGCATCTCAAGAGGTATGCATGCACTAAATCTTCTGTATTTGTCTACTGATACCACTTTCTCCGTAAACAATCATGCACATTTTGAACAGTTCAAGCCCAATTTTGAGGCTGAAACATATGTCTTTAAGGTTGATGTAAGACCTTTACCCTGTGTGTGTAGTAAACTTAAAACTCATGCAGCTCGTGTATTATTTCCTGAAACAGGAAAGTGAATGCATTAGGTGTAAGATGGGATTTTGCTGTAGGACCTCCATACTCTCACCGATTTCACCTCCAAATTAAGGAAACTGTTGCTTGGAATTTTCAGAGTATCCTGGTACTGGATCACAATCCGGATTTTTTCGCTGTTGTCGAATGTCAGTAAAGCAAAAAGTTTATCCGAGAAGTATTTCTGATGAGTGATTGGTTCATCATATTTGAATAGGGCGGTAATGTTGAGTGACGACGTCAATCTTGCGTGGTTCAAGCCTAGTGATTGAAGAAAATCATGATTCTTTAGCGTTAACACGTCATTTTTTTAGTTGTAAAGTGACATGCTGTTGGCTAAATGGGCTCCTTTTATATATTAGGCTCCTCCTGCTTCATATTCAGCCATACCATGGTTTCTTCGCCGAGAAAAATGATGACGATCATTTTGGTCCACAAAGTTCAACTCAAAGTGAAATTCAACTCAAAGTGATCTAATGTCTCAACATTCACTGGGAGGTAAATGGCGTTCCTGAGCTTCTCAACAATTTTATGTTCTGGACTATGTGTAGCGTAGAATCTGTTGATTGTGTCAATTTTTCATTGAATCATTGAAATATTGATTCTTCACAATATTGCACTTTGGCGAACTGTGCCACCCAGTACTATATCCTCCGAATGAGCTAACGTATAAAATTTATTCTGATCCCTTTGCAGAATTTGATACTTAGGGAAACGTCTTAGTTGTCCTACTGAATTTTCCTGTGTAAACTCTATAACCTCCTTGGTCATTCTTATTTTCGTTTTAAGAACATTGGCATTCACATGTAACTCGAAACGTCCTACAATCCATTTGAAATATACGTTTAAATCAGTGATGTCGCATGCGCCATGGGCTGTTTGCACAACTGTACCATTTACCAGGTGTAGACTGCAGTTTGATACTGTGATATTAGGAATAGTTTTTATGATCTAACCCTATCAACGCAATACTTCAGTACCCTTTGTTTAAATCTACTTGTGGAAAGTAATTCACGCCTGTTACTGATGATCGATGTTTTAAAGTCAAATTGTACGACATCACTCTTCAAGCTCAACATACAAACTGATGAGCTTGATTATTGTTTTTATATCTTCTTGTCCTTGTAGCTGTCAGCTTCCAGGAGGAACATGAGACATAGGCGTCCACAAAGGTATGAATTTATTTGGAAGCATTGAAAATTTGGAAAAAATGATTACTAGTAAAGTAGCGGTGTAATTCTTCTGGTAGCTAAAAGTCACCAAATAAATCGAAATAGTCGGTGCTATTTCAGTTTCTTCTCTTAACATATGCCGACCAGTGAGTTCCACATCCTCCCTCAATGTCTAAATTTATAATTCCACATTCCTTAGATTTCCACATAGTGTTAGGAAGTGTAATCCGTATACACACTCACGAAAACTTGGAATAAAGAACTTTCTGATGAACTTAATCAGATCAGTACTCGTAAGCATTATGTTGGGCAGTATAGCCAGTAACTTTTTTAATGAACGATCCAAGTCCTTTCCTGCTTTTAAATACAGTCCTTACCCATTAGTCACAGAGCCCATGGACCTACTAGGTCTCTTCGCTTCGTCGAGCTGCTGTTGCGCGTTTTCCACATTTCTTACTATTCTGGCGGCAGCTGACATGCTGCCAGCTAAAGAGTCCCGTCAGAATTGGAATTATGAAATGAAGGATTGCACCCATGTGTTGATAATGGTAGGACTTTAGGCGTTTTAGTCAGTTTTCGTTTTGAGGCTATTTCAGCTGCCACCAGTGACAGCTGAATGGATTTTTTCAAACACCCTGACTTGGCCTTCGTTCGCTATTTCTTCTTCGGCTTCAGCGGATGATGAGCTGCATTCGTTACTCGGCTAAAACTGAACTTTATGTCTGATTTAAGTTTTGTTGACATAACTTTGATATCCCGGCAATACTGGTATCCCTTCTTGAAAGCATTTCCACAGGTGTGTCGGCTAAAGTGATGTCCTGAGAGATCCTAACTTGCTACGTACATGACATCGTGCTTTCTGTAGGCCTTGTCTGATAGACCGAGTCCATTTTCGCCAGATGTTTGTTGTTTCTCAAGCTTCGTACCCAGGCTACAATAGTTATTTGTGGGGATGTGAAGTCCTATAGGTAACTTGTCGGAATATCACTGCCTGTGTTAATGCACTATCTATTATGCATGTTATGCTACTGAGTTGTTTGAGGTTTTCGTGCCTTGTTATACAGTAAATCATTGGCATCCATACAACTGTATGTGATGAAGGGCAGAAAGTCATTGAACAAGAGCCTTATTCACCCGTAACTTAATGACACACTCTTCGAGTAAGTCGTTCAACTCACTGCTTCTCTGTAATTCCTGTGTGTAAAACTTACCAACTAATTCACTACTGCTGCTATCCTTTGTTCGCTGACCTTTGGTAACTGTAAATACCTTCGTTGACTAGTGTGGTAGGTATTATTTCTCAAAGATAGATTTATACCTTAAATACATACTAAATCACCTACATTAAACATCTGTTTGTGTGGCTCTACCATTTTAATAGGACTGTATACAATATATAGAAGCTCACTATTACAAAAGTCAGTTGGTTTCATTTTTATTGTTCAGTGCACACTTACTGTACTTGTTAAATATTTATAGAAGGATACCAGTCTGTTTATAAGAACCAGAAAGGTAAATACGCATCCACATTTGTGCTATTATATACCAGTTAAAACGTTCCATGATACTTGCCTTCATCTGTGTAGTGGTGTATTCCCGACTGTTCCATTACCATCTGCTATAAAATTTCCCACCATGATCTGTTTTAACACTGTCTGAATGTGCCTGATTCTCATCTCCATCAACTGATCACATACATGTGCAATTATCTTCTCCATCCTTGTTTTCACAGTAATGTCCAGGCAAATTTTGAGTATGTATCAAAGACCATGAAAATATACTGACCAGCCAGTGTACTTAGTAGCCGGTATGTCCACCTGTGGCACAGATAACAGCAGCGACTCGTCGTGGCATAGAAGCAATGAGGCCTTGGCAAGTCGGTGGAGGGAGTTCGCACCGCATCTGCACGCACAAGTGACTTAATTCCCGTTAATTCCGGGGAGGGGGCTATGAGCTCTGACACCACGTTAAGTCTCATCCTAGATCTGGTGAGTTGAAGGGGGGGAGGCGGGGGGGGGGGGGGAGGCAGCACAGCACAGCACATCAGTTAGAGCACGCCATTGTGTTCCTCGAACCACTCCATCACATTCCAAGCCTTGTAACATGAGGCGGTACTTTGTACAAGCTGCATTGGACCCATGGAAGCCTAAGTGTATGTTCCCCAGCGCAGAGTATAATAGAAACGCCGCCAGCTTGTCTCTGTCCCACAGTAAAGATGTCAAGGAGCTGTTGCCCTGGAAGACGACGGATTCGCGCCCTCTCATCGGCATGATGAAGAAGCTTTCAGCATTCATCAGACCAAGTACCGCACTGCCGCTACGCTAATGTCCAGTGCCGCTGATCAAGTGCCGTTTCAGTCGTAGTTGCCGATGTTGTGGTGTTCACATTGGCACATGCATGGGTCGTCGGCTGCAAAAGCCCATGGTTAGGAGTGTTCGGTGCGCTGTGTGTTCAGACACACTTTTACTCTGTCCCGCATTAAAGTCTGACGTTAGTTCCGCCACAGTTTGCCGCCTGTCCTGTTTTACCAGTCTGCCCATCCTACGATTTCCGATATCTGTAATGAGGTGTGGTCACCCAACCCCCGACGTGTATATGTGGTTTCACCTTGGTGAAAACCCTCACTGCAGTACTCCTCGAACACCCGACAAGTCGTGCAGTTTCCGAAATGCCCATGCCGAGCTTCTGGGCAGTCACAATTTGATATCGGTCAGACTGAGATAGGTCGCGCGCCTTCCCCATTCTACACACGAAGGGCACGCTCACTAGTACTGCATACAAAATGCGAGTGTCTCGTTAGCAGTTGTTACTCGCAAGAAGTCGCTGCTATCGCCTGGACGGCTTTATATCGATAGTACGTCTGTGATCAGTGTATATTTGAAGCCTTTGTTCTCCCATAAGTGTTGGCTCATAATTATAAGATTTGCTTGTCACAACTCCTCCAAAATTCGAATCGTACCGCACCTATGAGAGAATATCTTGTGTGCTGGTTGAAGTCACCAAAGTAGATGAACTTTGGTGATCGCTTGTTATTTTCTTGTTGTGAATGGTAACAGTGCTCATTAACGCCATTTTAATAATGTTTTTATATTTTGACTATTGAGGCTGTTTACTCCTACTCCATTGGCTTTCTTGTATACTTGTCATTCTTAATATTTGACCAAACATTTCTATATCTTTCGGTGGATACATGTCTAGCCTTGTAGTTTTTCAGAATATTACATTTAGCAATCAAGACCTTTTTTTTTAATTCTCTATCATCAACAAGTACTGCATTATTGGTTAAAGTTCTAAGTTGAGTGCCAGCATATACAATTTCTTCTCGCTTATTCCATACATTTTATCTATCCGGCAACCCCTGTACTTCTGAACAAAATTACCAACACCATCTTCAGAGTCATTTACATTCTAGGATCATTAGATACATTCTGTAACAGGCCTAAAGGCTTCTTTCGAAATGCAGTAACTTGAGCACTCATAATTTTCTACAGACAGCCTTGCACAATTCAATGACTAAAAAAAAAGAATGGTTCAAATGGCTCTGAGCTCTATGGGACTTAACATCTGAGGTCATCAGTCCCCTAGAACTTAGAACTACTTAAACCTAACTAACCTAAGGACATCACACACGTCCATGCCCGAGGCAGGATTCGAACCTGCGAATGTAACGGTCGCGCGGTTCCAGACTGAAGCGCTTAGAACCACTCGGCCACACCGGGCAGCCTCAATGACTTTATTTTCTGTCAACATGTTTTTATATATTAAGCAGACTTTGGAGCAGTATGCAACTTATATACACTCTCATTCATTAGCTTTTGTTATGCCTTGATCACACTTTTGTTATTTCCAAAAACATTTTACACATTTCGACATTTTCAAAGACAGTGTTACGTCAGTCATATAAAATTGTTCATTAGATACATTGTATCACATCAAAATTTCCAATCACCAGACAAGTGCAGACTACATCAACTCTTGCATTCACCTCATTGATTAACGAAAAAATGGCTTGAGAATGAAAATATGCTTCCCTGATATTTTTGTTGAATGCCTTATTTGTCAAAGCATAACGTTTAATACTATCATGGAGTGTTTGAATTTTTATACCAATATATAAATGGTCTGTATTCCCCTGGCGGACTGACTGTGTGTAGAAGTGCATGCAAATTTGTCCCCAGCGTGATGCATAAAGACATATTTTCGCTGTTGTTTTGCTATATACACATGTCATCATCTTTTAAAAACCTTTTGAAAGTTTGACCGCTATTGCCTTCGTTCAGTTGCCTTGTTTTATCAACAAACAAAAAGCTGTACTGTGAATGATTCTAGCAATACCTGTATAAAGTGTAAATTTTCAAATATCAGGCCGTTTCCTACATGCACCTGGTCAACGCGTTTGAGATTCATATTATCCTGTTTTAAGGGAATAACAAGGTTTGAGTTATTTATCAGTTGCTCTGGCATTCTATAATATGTCTGGGAAAGGCAAGAGACATAATAACCCTTCTATGTCGCCTGAAGGAGAAGTATTTTCGTATTTTATCTTGATTATACAGCACCACATAATCAAATATGAACACAATACTCGGTTTTACTCCTTCAGACGGCCGGTTACCATCTTTTTTGTAAACGTAGACGTATATAATATCATAAATGTTTGAAACTATCTCCTCAGCGTTTGTATTTGGACTGGAATAGTATTTTTGAAAATACATTTATATTTTCGAAGTGAATGCCATCGGGATGCATTAGCTAGAAATGAAGAAAATGTCTTGCTGCAGTCCAGTGGACTGACAATTTTTAATCTGATACTGTCGGGCAGTAGTGATCTATTCTTATTCTGTTTATCTGCAGTATTCTCAGACCAATCAGCTACGACAAATTTCTTGTGGAGAGGATGTTTCATTCAACAACTTACGGTGAAGAGTACAAACTATAATAGTATTAATGGGATAGTTATAAAAAAGAACACAGATGACATACATACAGTTCATTTATTTTTACATATAGCTGGGTATATGCACACACTCAAATGAAAACGTAATTCTAAAAGCCTGCATCAGGTGCTGTAAAACTCATATATAGTTCTATGTGTACTTATGTGCAACACACATCGAATTATTGGGCTACGTTCTCTTTCGTGAACTGGGAGTTAACTGTGATAGGTCTAGTACATTGGTCCATAAAGCTTTGTAGAAACTATTAACATATGGCTGCCAGCTCAATCTCTGGCCGAGCGCATGTTGTACGGCGTAGCTACTGTACATTAAATTCTTGAAGCTCTGTTCCTGTATGTCAGTGGATTCTGTTTCTTTGAAGAGTTTTGTTGTCCGTGGGAAGTCACCTAAGTTGATCTTGTGATTGGGTAATACCACTGTGGGTGTTCGAGTACTTTGGGCAATTCAGTTATTGCTCAGCCGGCACCACTCTGTAGGGGATAGTATCACTTCAGTGATACATTAAAGCAGTTTTCAAAAAAAGGACAGAAAGCGCGTTTCAAAAAAGGACAGAAAGCGCGTTTCAAAAAAGGACAGATGACTTGAATTCAGGATCAAACATCATTCCAATGCTGACATGTTTACTCTGGTTTGAACTTAAGGTGAAAGATAAGTTGAGGAGTCCTCGTCAGGAGATACTTCACAAAATAATCTGGAAGTGAAAAAATGAGTTAAATCATACACACACAGTACACTTCACACACATCCACAGGTACACAGACAATATTTACATGGTGGTGGAGATGCAGTTTCATGCTTCATGGTGGGATGTTAACAATATGTCTGCTCATTGGTTACTGAAATCGTTCTTTATTGTAAGTATATATATTATTTTCGCAATGCTGCATACATAACTTGCAAAATTGTGTGTCACTGATGTGTTACTGTCAGCGGTGGGGGAGCTACTGTTTGAATCTTCTCTGTGTGGTACCTGCCACTGCGGTACAGCCCACTGTGGGCTGAAGAGATGACTTCTAAACCTACCAGCTCTGCCACACCGACTGCGTATCTTTATTGACTTTTAAGCAGGTGATGGGCCAAGAGGACAGCTTATAAATTACGATTTTCTTTATTCGCTGACTGAGCTCCATTACTTTCGAATCATTGTACTCTTTGGTTAGCTCATCAGAAGGTTTGAGATCTTTATTTATTTGACGAACTGTCTTGCATTGACTTCGTACCAAACCTGTCGGTTGTGCGTATGAAGTAACCTTGAAACTAGGACTCCGCATTCCTGGAAGTCAATTTTGTGGATTTAATATAAATAGTGCTGCAGGTTGGGGAGGCTTCTTCCGAAATAACATGTCTAAATGTTTTCCTTGATGAATGAATGACACCAGCACAGGAAAAAAAATTTTCGTCTACTAAGTAGATTTTCCGGTTGTGGAAAGTAGGTCTCCTATAAGCAGCTGGCAAGTCTATACAGTTTGATACCAAATTGGCATATCTGAGCGATTTTATTGATAGTATGTCTAATTGTAGTTTCATGTTATGGTAAGAAGTAGGTCTGCTATAAATAGTGACCCACACAGGTTGAAATCGATAGGATTACAATTTTCTTACATGTGTACAGCATCACAAATATATTGTGAGTGCAAGAGGGATAGTGATTAGAATCATGAAGGTGAATGTCTATTACCTGAAACATGCGAAGCAGCCAGCGCTGTATAGGTGGACTCGTAGAGACAGTTCTGACATTATGTGCGATGTAGTGGTGAAGTGTCGGTCACTGCACATCACTCTTGGAGCGACAAGGTACCGGTAGCTTTGGTGGCGAGCGAGTATGAAGTTCAGTAGCACTCCCAGTGCTGGAGAGACCAACTGGTGGTGACAGTACAGTCCAGTGGGGCTCTCTCTGACATGAGAGCAGCCATGAGTGACATGGTGCAGGACGTGGTGGCGGTGACACACTGAGGCAGCAGTGTTTGGGGCTCTCCCACAATTTTGTTTTAATAAAGATGTAAACATTCCTACTATAAATGTTTAAACTTCGGGCAAGTCAGCTCCAGACTAAGAGTGGTAAGCTGCAACATCATAGGAATTGAGGTAGATTGTTTGATGTTAAATAAAGATGCAATTGTTCCTACGCTATCCTACCGTAAATGATTAAACTTAGGATAGTAGGGCTATCGCCATTTTAAACTGAGCACAAGTGTATCTGTACAACACTTTGGACTGCGCTCACATATCCAGGTTCTCCATCTTGGATTTAAGCGACACTGACGTTTGTTCTTGTCCTTTTATCCTCTTATCCTATTGAGGCTGTGCTCGCATCTTCCAGCCTGTTGTCTTGAATTTAAGTGACACTGACGGAGACAGTCTCAAAGGTGTGCTCCTCAGGTCAGCCATCTTTGATCGCCACCTTTAAATGTGACGTCACAGAGGCTGTGCTAAGTCATCCATCTTGGTTTGTGACCACAGAGGCTGTGTTCTTTATCTCTAGATCAAGAATCTTGGATCGCCATCTTGAGTTCGTGGACCTATACGACGCATTCGGCTATTTTCGTACCCACTCATTCCTAGTACCTCCTCAACTTCCGCTATAAACGGTGACAATACAAATCGTTTCTAAAAGAACACAGCTATCTCACTTAGAAAAGTAGTGCAAATCTTGTTTCGGAATACGAGTGAAGTTGTAAGTAACTCTAAATTTATTTACGGTAAATGTATCTGTGGTCGAAGCAGACGAGACTGAAGTGGTAAGCGCTACAGCAACGAACTTCTTCACTGCAGTACACATTTTTCCACAGAAAGACACAATTTGTTTTGCTATAATTTCAGTCAAAATGATTCGCTTTCTATGTGTCTTGCAGTATAGCTCCCAAGTCGTATTACTGACAGATTTCTGCAATCCTCATTTCAGTATTTTTATCTCGTGTTTCTTCATGTAAGTTAACGTCGCCCTTCATTCAACAGCGTAATTCCCCTACTTCACTTGGCTGGCTAGATACGTTCGTTTTGAAATTTTACTAGATAAAAAATTTTTGGATCAAAATATAGAAGCTGCGGAAAGTTCGTCTTAATTATTTTTTCACACGATATCTGTTCTTGTACATGTTACTGGGTTTACCTATATCACGTAACAACACACCAGGTAACGAAACAAAACATATTTATGCTGTGCCCTAATAAATTGCCTTGCATCTAAGCACAATCCAGTCTGCACAAACCAAATGTCATTACAATAAGTTAGGACATAGATCTCTTCTACAGGTCCTTTACTTTCGAAACATGTGTAGTTCGCAATGCCGTAGATGTTGAATTCAATTCCGCACAAATTCTGGGGCCTCTTTTCACTTACGGTGAGTTTCACCTATGCTCAAACTTTATGAAAGTGAAAATTCCGAGAATCACTGTTGTTCGGATGTTACGTAAAATTGTATGTCGTCTTTTAGAGGAACTGATAAGCTATTTTTGAGTCTGAAAGAAAGCAAAATGACAGGTAGTTTATACCGACCAACAAACATCTACATGAACCCTTTTTTCTGCAGTATTGATCCATACTTGTTTATTGACTGCATGACACATTACATAATTAGGTGCCCAGGTTTTTGTTTGTATGTCATATGACATACGTTGTGAGTTCAAAAAGTTTGGAGACCGGATTAATAAAAGATAGATAAACGTCAATATGGTGGTTTTAATACTTCATGTTTTCTATATAGTCTCGTACCATTTGAACACAACGTGTAATACGTTCATAGAACCATGTGAAATTGTTAGAAAAGTCCTTCTTTGCGATGTTGTTCAACTCGTTCATCACATTTCTTTGAATGTTGGTTACACAGCGTATGTCGTTGACCCTTCGTGTGAATTTTTGCAGTTTGTTGTTTGTGGTTCGTACTGACAACGCCAAGTCTCGTCACCTGTGACGAGTTTTTTCAGAGAAGAATTGCCTGCGTTTTGAATTTCTATACAGTTGCGGCCTCGACCCTTTGCTTGTGCTTGGGTTTTAAGGTCCGTGGGACAAACTTGTCACACACTTTTCTCTTCTTCGGAACATTTTAAAGAATGTCTTGAACTCTTGGTTCAGAGATGTTGCTCAGTTGCGATTTGTGATACAACATCGTTGACATTACTGTCGCACGTAAACTACTTAACAATGCCTGCTTACTACTGACTGGTCGACTTCACATCTGTTGTTTACAATTGTTTCTTCAAGCAGCCGGCTTGGTTACTATGCTGACGTCCCGTATTCGCCGGATATAAAATAAGTCTCGGAATTTTTTGGATGGACGGAGTATATTCGTGAACTTGTACGATTGAAAATCACTATACAGGGTGGTCCACTGATAGTGACCGGGCCAAATATCTCACGAAATAAGCATCAAATGAAAAAATTTCAAAGAACGAAACTTGTCTAGCTTGAAGGGGGAAACCAGATGGCTCTATGGTCGCCCCGCTAGATGAAGCTGTGGATATCAACGGATATCAACTGTTTTTTTTTAAAATAGGAACCTCCATTTTTTATTGCATATTCGTGTAGCACGTAAAGAAATATGAATGTTTTAGTTGGACCACTTTTTTCGCTTTGTGATAGATGGTGCTCTAATAGTCACAAACGTATAAGTACGCGGTATCACCTAATATTCCTCCAGTGCAGACGGTATTTGCTTCGTGATATATTACCTGTGTTAAAATGGACCGTTTACCAATTGCGGAAAAGTTCGATATCGTGTTGATGTATGGCTATTGTGATCAAAATGCCCAACGGGCGTGTGCTATGTATGCTGCTCGGTATCCAGGACGACAACATCCAAGTGTCCGGATTGTTCGCCGGATAGTTACGTTATTTAAGGAAACAGCAAGTGTTCAGCCACATGTGAAACGTCAAGTACGACCTGCAACAAATGATGATGCCCAAGTAGGTGTTTTAGCAGCTGTGGCGGCTGATCCGCATATCAGTAGCAGACCAATTGCGCGAGAATCTGGAATCTCAAAAACGTCGGTGTTGAGAATACTACATCAACAACGATTGCACCCGTACCATATTTCTATGCACCAGGAATTGCATGGCGACGACCTCGAACGTCGTGCCACTGGGCACAAGAGAAATTACGGGACGATGATAGATTTTTTGCACGCGTTCTATTTAGCGACGAAGCGTCATTCACCAACAGCGGTAACGTAAACCGACATAATATGCACTATTGGGCAACGGAAAATCCACGATGGCTGCGACAAGTGGAACATCAGCGACCTTGGCGGGTTAATGTAGGTGCGCCATTATGGGAGGAAGGATAATTGGCCCCCGTTTTATCAATGACAATCTAAATGATGCAATGTATGCTGATTTCCTACGCAATGTTCTACCGATGTTACTACAAGATGTTTCACTGCATGACAGAATGGTGATGTACTTCCAACATAATGGATGTCCGGCACATAGCTCGCGTGCGGTTGAAGCGGTATTGAATAGCATGTTTCGTGACAGGTGGATTGGTCGTCGAAGCGCCATACCATGGCCCGCACGTTCACGGTATCTGACGTCCCCGGATTTCTTTCTGTGGGGAAAGTTGAAGGTTATTTGCTATCATGATCCACCAACAACGCCTGACAACAGGCGTCAGCGCATTGTCAATGCAAGTGCGAACATTACGGAAGGCGAACTACTCGCTGTTGAGAGGAATGTCGTTACACGTATATTCAAATGCATTGAGGTTGACGGACATCATTTTGAACATTTATTGCATTAATGTGGTATTTACAGGTAATCAAGCTGTAACAGCATGCGTTCTCAGAAATGGTAAGTTCACAAAGGTACATGTATCACATTGGAACAACCGAAATAAAATGTTCAAACATACCTACGTCCGTCTAAAATTGTAAGCCATATGTTTGTGACTATTACAGTGCCATCTATCAAAAAGCGAAAAAAGTGGTCCAACTAAAATATTCATATTTATTTACGTACTACACGAATATGTAATAAAAAATGTGGGTTCCTGTTTAAAAAAAAAACACAGCTGATATCCGTTTGACCCATGGCAGCGCCATCTAGCGGGCCAACCATAGCGCCATCTGGTTTCCCCCTTCAAGCTAGACGAGTTTCGTTCTTTGTAGTTTTTTCGTTTGACACTTATTTCGTGAAACATTTGGCCCGGTCACGATCAGTGGACCACCCTGTATAGCCTGAACTGACCAATAGTAATCTAAATAAGCAAAAGTACAGTCTCGGCTGAAGTATTGTCGACTTTCACAGAAGTCCGTAAAACTCTGAAATTAAACTTGAAAAAAAAGAAACAGAATTGATTATTACGGCCCTCATTTTCTCATCTTCCACTTTGGTGCCATCGTGGTCAACGAACTTTTCGACAGCCAACTTCTTGCTATTGATTGATGGATCTTATCAGGAGCAAAACTGTTCAGTGTTTTCTGACTGTAAGTTCATTCGATTAAGAGATAATGACGTTTCTATGTTAGGTAATTTATTTTTTCTGTTCGTATTGAATTGGAAACCAAGTCTATGTGGTGACTCTTATTCTTTGCAGAACTTGTTATTAAGTCGCCTGAAAGTTTCGTACAAACATGTTTGATGATATTCATATTTCATCACCCCTTTTGGTATTTTTCTGCAGATTTCGGCCACGTTACGCAGCTTCGTTCATTTATGAAACTTGAAAAGTAGAATTTTCTCCACATACAAGAATTCTAGTGGTGCCTAAATGCCACATGCTCTGTAAGTTTTATGTCGCTGGATATCAAAACAATCGTCAGGTCAATTGTTAGTTTACAAATTATCCCCAGAAGCTTTTTCATGAAGTTATGATTTCCACTGACAGTTCTGTACTCCCAAACAGAACATTACTGAGACATTCGGTTTTTCCTCGTCATAACATTGTGTATGGATTGTCATCAAGTAACTTTATTTTTCCACAAGACGAAAATATTTCGTGCTACATGTAGTTCATCTCCCTCCCTGCACTCCCACCGCCTCGCCGTCCTCCTTCTTACTTATTCCATTAATGTTAAATTGACAGAACTGATAATGCTGCTGCATACTACTTAACAAACACATAACAAAAATTAAAATACAACTAACCATATTGCATCTGCAGACTGTTCATTAACTCTTGAGCCGGAACGGAACGGCTCATAGAGGAACAAACTGAATGAATTACTTGGGAATGGCAACCAAAGGACATAGGTCCACGAACTAGGAGTATCACAGCCAGAAGTGCGGATGGAGCTACTCATAGAGCACGAATTGTTGGTTTTTACGCAAACCATGCAATGGTTATAATTAATGAAGAAGAAAAATCAGTGTTTTTGTGTTCCCTATGAAAAATAACCAGGCAACATCACCACAATCAATAGATACGCTCTGCGAACTTCTTCACACTCTGTAACGCAACATAATTTGATCACAGCCGCCATTTCCCACTATCCTGTCTTATTCTTTCGACCCCATACCCCCCTCTCTTCGGTCTCTCTCTCAATCTACCTCTCTCACTCTCTCTCCCTCTCTCTCTCTCTCTCTCTCTCTCTCTCTTTCTCCCCCTCCCCTCTCCCTCCACCACAATGTTATTCGATTTTTTGTAATTTGTGTTAAGGTCTTTTGGGACAAAACTGCTAAGGTCATCGGTCCGTAAGCTTACACACTACTTAAACTAACTTAAACTAAATTAGTTTAAGGACGACACACACACACACACACACACACCCATGCCCGAGGGAGGACTCGAACCTCCGACGGGGGGAGCCGCGCGGACCGTGACAAGACGTCAAAGACCACGCCTCTACGCCGTGCGGCTAAAGTAAGTGCTTAAATATTTATCTGTTGAAATCTTTCTCATAGGCTACGCTTTAGATTGTTCCGTAATAAAGTTCACTTGCGTGCTTACTCAAAATAGCTTCACCTTCTCGCCAATTTGTCGGGAAACGTAAATGTTCATACGAATGTTGGACTCGTTTTCACATTACCGAGTGTTCTCACGTTTTTCACTGATAACAGCGTCAAACAAAGAGCCGGATCCCCCTATTAGACATCATATTCACACAGACATCGGTTGGCTTGGGCAAGAGGCTGTTGATACGTATCTACCATACTTTCTACCTTTGACGTGACGTTTGTGGATTGCCACATCTCAACGCATTTCTCATCACTATGTAATGAGTCGTACGTTGCTGCCAGCTGGTGCGAGATAATGACATTTATCGCTCCTTAAGTGTTACCAGACATAAATAACGTAATTAAGGTTTCCTAACTAGAGTCGGAGCTTATTGGTTGCCATTTTTATCGCTGCTTTTTACTATCGAAATTTCCTCATAAGATATAGAAATTACAGATCTTCACACAAGTAAGGTCTTTGACGAATACATGTACGCCACTTGCGCCATGGAATTCAGAGCTGAGGAAACGATCGAGCCCACCGAACGCAGTACGTGTTGTTTCCTTTAAGTGCTTAAATTATTTCGTGGAAAGCTTCTTATCTCATCCATGTCATTCTAAGGAATTCCGACATGCTTACATAATTTTTTTGTGAATAACGAGTCAAAAGACGCTACTAAGAAACTTTCTTCTGCGTACCATCTTTTCTTCAATATTCCACATTGAAGTGGCTTCTGAGCTTGCGATTCGTTCCGATACGTGAAGATCTGAAATGAAAAACTGACAGTTACTGTTTCACATTTGCGTTATGTGTCCTGCCAATTATTCTGAAGATTACACACAAGAATTTTTACATTTCTGTTGTCGTCCTTACTGTTTATGTCCCTGTCCCGATGAACAAACCATAACTTTGTTGCTCGTTACAGACGCGGAGGTGCCGGTTTCGATTTCCATTGACCATTTTGATTTCTATGGGAAATTGAAGTCTGAAAGGAGTTCATTCAGCCTCATTAACTTTAATGAAAAAGAGACTGCTTGAAGAAGTTAGAAATGACACCAATAATTTGTCGAAATGTCGAGGACTTTCCCTCAGCTATTTTAATGGAAGCCCACAGAATATGACGTCGCACATTTATAGGAGACAGGTTATTTCATTGGAGATGCAGGACGAGTTCGGGTTGATGCCGGATGATGACAGAAATAGTGTGTCCTTTTTAACTGAACCATCCCAGAACTCATCTTGAGCGAGTCAGGGAAAACACAGAAACTTAAATTAGGATGGCCGGAAAGAGTTTTGAACTGCTGCCGTCAAGAATGAGAGTCCATCGCCTTAACTACCGAACAACTACGTCCCATCACTACAGGATTCTTTTGAATTCAATTAGGGAACAGGCAGAAAGCAGCTCTAGTCTAAAAGGCTTTAATTCATAAACTGAAATCATTCACTGCACATAGCTAAAATATCTTGCATTGCCATCGGAAATAGGAAGATCAATTGCACAATGATTTTGAAATCTCCTACTGAACTTCCATTCTAAAAACAAATGAAGCAGGCCTCAGGTTCATCAAAGAACTATCTTCTTCTTCATTTCTAGTTCACTAAAACCTTGCAAAATGGAGCAATAATGACAATTTTCCAGACAGTTTAAACTGGAATGTGTTCGCATTATATCGTGTAGTAAGATCACCTTACAGCAAAAGAACTAAATCCCAATAACAAAGCAGCAAAGAAGAAGTACGACGCTGTGAGAGGATAAGTTTCCGAAAAAGAAATTGGAATCAGAACTTCCGCAATATTAGTGCAACTTATTGACGAAATACCTCCCATCAGATGTGAATAGTATAGGCTAAAACCAGTACTGTTGACGCAGATAGGAGAGAAGATACACTTACCTTTTTCATACTGGCCGGTATATCGCAGCACCAGTCTGTTAACAGCAAGTTAGCAGCTACACAAGGTGTTTCAGTAAAAGTGTACAAAAATTTAACAGGACATAAGGGATGCTCCACTGAACAATTTGAAGTAGGGAAACTGAGATCGGAGAAGCCAGCTTACGGAAATAATAGGAATAAAATCATATTACTGTGGACTTTTACATTTACGTTATTTACAGTTAACAGCAAGTACCATCACTGACACAATGTACAAACCATTTGTTCTGTATCTTACAAAATGTGCTGAAGCAGTCGGCCATCAACCACAATGCAACGCAAGACGAATTTTTATTCCAACTCTGTTTGGCTACTAAATGTCAAGAGAAGTTACAACCCGAGCAGACGTGAACGTTGCAAATGACGTCGAACGTTAGTTTAGCTTTTTCCGCCCACTCGGTTTGAACTAGCTTAGGGTCAACTCGATTTATGAAACGGGCTGACTTGGGTTGGATTATTATAACTCGAGCTGAACGCGTTGCACGGCGGGCGGCGCTGAGTTACGATGTTGTGTGCTAGTTCAGAGCTCACCGCCGCTTTCACACAGACTGAACCGGAGTTTATCCGAGTCAGATGTCTGTACCTCCTCCTTAACGTGTGCGAATTGAACGTTATCACAAGTCTATTTTCAAAATTCAAAATTTCAAGCCGAAAAACCAAAATTTGTGCCCCGTATTGATCACGTTTGTGACTTATATACAGGGTGTCCCATTTAACTTGGCCGCCCTAAATAACTGTTTGTCCAGATGCATATTACCAAATGTTTCTTAAAAAATGGTTCAAATGGCTCTGAGCACTATGAGGCTTAACATCTAGGGGAAGAACTTGGAACTACTTAAGCCTAACTAACCTAAGGACAGCACACAACACCCAGTCATCACGAGAGAAAATCCCTGACCCCGCCGGGAATAGAACCCGGGAACCCGGGCGTGGGAAGCGAGAACGCTACCACACGACCACGAGCTGCGGACCAAATGTTTCTAGCAAGTGTTCTTTAGCCGTCAGGGGGACATCAATCAGCATGATTGCCTTCGCTGTAGCTTTGTTTTTTTTTTACAAAGATACGAACAGCGATATAACTTTTTTAAATGGCACCCTGTATTTTTTATTCGGTAATTCATTTCCTGTCCTAAAGGCTTAATCAAAAATGTATCACAGTGTACCATTCACTGAAACTCAACGTTATTAATTGTAACACAAAATTGACGTTGACGCTCCCAGCGCTTAGTGCAGGTACTCGGGGTAATGCAACTCATCCATGTGCTGACGTTGGCAGAGGACAAATGCAAACATTAGTAGAATGCACACCCGTCATTCCGTCAGCCATCGTCAGTTGAAGAGTTGTGTGAGTAGAATGTACGCCAACGAAGAGAAGGTAGAAATGCTACTCGTCTATGGGGAATGTAAGTTAGCACAACAGTAATTTCAATACTGTTTTTGTTGTATCCTAGCCAGTAAGGCCAACCGAGCCCGCTGCCAAAAGGTTGGCAGCATCAAAGTACGGACGCCGTCCGCATAAGCAGCGCCAGCGATACAGGAAATCGCCGCAAGTCTGCGCGCGCCACCGCTGGCTTCTGGCTTCTTAAGCGCTGGAGTCGCGAGCGCTAGGACAGTTCTGTATTCGCCGCTCAGTCGTATACTAGCCACCGAATTGTGTACTTGCTGGTCAGTTGTGTGTTCATCGCAGCAGAGTTGTTGTTTGTCGTCAGCCGACGCTGACCTAGCCGCTCCGACTCGGACAGATTTCTGTAGACACCGAGTTCACTATTGTGTTTCTGTATCTTCTGTAGTAAAAGATAAGTACCGACTTTTATTTAATATGAGTGTTTGGGCTTTCATCTTTCTGTTCACTGTTCCAGCGGACCGGTCGGCCCGCTATTAAAAGTGTGGCGGTGACTACGTAAGCCATTTCTTCAGCCAAGTGTTTGTTGCTACGAACACCGCCACAAAACTGGCGACGAGGACTTCCGAACTCGTGTGCAGGGCTGGTTCAACTTGTTCTTGTTATACTAATTATAGAGATAAACTTTTGGGGGCTGGTTTAATTTGTGTTCACTATGTCTGCCGAATTACAACAGTTGATCTTGTTACAGAGTCAGCAAATACAAAGTCTGGTGGAAGCAATCGCCAAACAAGCGGCTAATCCTCCAACACAAAAGCAACAAGCACAGGCAGCACCACCGTTCCGGGCTTTTGATGAATCCAGAGAAGAATGGCGAGAATATTTCGCGCAGTTGCAGGCGCACATGACAGTCTACAAAATCACAGGTACTGAGCGGCAGCTTTATTTAATTTCCACTGCAGGCGTGGAAATCTATCGACTCCTTTGTAAGTTGTTCCCGGAATCCCAGCCAGAAGCTTTAGACTATGACGTTGTTGTTAACAAGCTTGCTGAGTATTTCGAGTCGCGAGTTCATGTGGCAGCAGCCAGATTCAAGTTCTTCAGGTTAAAGAAACTGCCACATCAATCTAATAAACAGTGGTTAACAGATTTACGGGGCCTCACCCGTCAGTGCCGATTTAATTGTGTGTGTGGAGCTTCCTACAGTGATGTCATGCTACGAGACGCTATTACTCAAAACATTGCAGATTCTCGTATTCGTGCTGCTATCTTAAAGTTGCCTGACCCGTCATTAGAGACTGTGATGAACATCATTAAAGCCCAAGATACTTTTGACTATGCTGAGTGTGAGTTAGATCAGCCATGTATTTCTCAAATTGCCTGTGCTAAGCAAGTTAGGTCACGCCCGCGGCCCCACCGGCAGAGTCAGACTGTAAACACTAGCCGGCTGCGTCATGTTAAACACATTAGTCAGCCGCGTGTGCAAAATGGTAAAGTTAAGTCTTGCCCTAAGTGTGTTCTTGCTCATCCTCGTGAACGTTGCCCGTTGAGAAACGCGGTTTGTCACTTTTGTCAAAGGAAAGGACACATCCAGACTGTTTGTTTGCGTAAACGCAAGAACAATTCTAGTGCTGCCCAGCCCATGGATATTCATGTTCTTCAAAGCCAGCCCGCCCAGAAGGTCGCGTGTAAAGACTCTTCCACGGTTCGTGTGGGTAATAAACTTGTTCGCAATAAGCCACCCACCCAGCCCTCTGCTATGCGACCCAAGCGTAAGTCAAACGCTGTAAAAAGTAAGGTACACACTGCAAGTGAAGCGGGAGTTGTTCCACCCGCCCAACCCACGAGTTGTCGTAAGCAGCGAACACGCGCTAAACGCGCTGATTTTGTGTCTTCCGCCTCCACTGCACCGATCCAGAGACAGTGTAATAAACTATTTGTGCAGCTACGCATCCAGGATAAGACCTTCAATTTTCAATTAGACACTGGTGCGTCTGTGACTCTCATAAATAGTGCTACGTATGCGGCTATCGGCCGCCCCAAACTTTCAGCGGCAAAACATTCTTTGGCTACTTATAGTGGAGAACAAATTCCCGTGTTAGGTGTATGTAGCGTGCCAGCCACATTCCGTGGCAATACAAAAACAGTTTCATTCACAGTGCTCCGCGCTACAGACAGTGTAAACATTTTCGGATTGGACTGTTTTGACTTGTTTGGCCTGTCTATCCAAGACAATGTGTTGCAAATTAATTCTGTTGTTGTTCCTCAAGACAGCATAACCGATTTGTGTAAACGATACAGTGACATATTTAAAGACGAACTAGGTTGTGCTGCGAACTTTGCCGCTCATATTACGTTAAAAGATAATGCTCAGCCTCGATTTTGTCGTGCTCGTCCAGTGCCTCACGCCCTCCGGGCGCCTGTCGAAGAGGAACTTCGTCGTTGGCAAAACAACGGTGTTATTCAACCCGTTTCAGCGAGCCAGTGGGCTTCTCCCTTAGTTATTATAAAGAAACCGTCTGGCAAGTTACGTTTGTGTGCTGATTTTAAGTCGACAGTTAATCCTCAGACTGTCATTGATTCTTTTCCTTTGCCTAGACCGGACGAGCTGATGGACAAGTTAGGGGAAGCTCGTTTCTTTTCCAAAATTGATCTCCGGGAAGCATATTTGCAATTGCCCCTCGACGAGCAATCACAACAGTATTTTGTCATAAACACGTCGTTGGGGTTGTTCCGTTTTCTGCGTTTGCCTTTTGGTTGTGCGTCAGCTCCAGCTGTTTTTCAGCGTTTTTTGTCTCAACTTCTGGCTAATGTGCCATCGTGTTGCAACTATTTAGACGATATTGTTGTGTCCGGTCGGACGCCTGCTGAACATTTCCGTAATTTGGAGTGTTTGTTTAAAGTGTTGTCTCAGGCAGGCCTACGTTGCAACGTCGATAAATGTTCATTTTTCCTTACGGAGATGGAGTATCTGGGACATGTTATTAATGCTCAAGGCATTCATCCCTCCCAGTCACATTTAGCAGCTATTCGTGATTTGCCCGCCCCTCGCAATCTGCATGAATTGCAAGCAGTTCTTGGCAAATTGACGTATTATATTAGGTTTATACCTAATGCATCACAGATTGCTGCACCGTTGCATCGTCTCCGCCGTAAGAATGTTCCGTTTGTGTGGTCAGCTGATTGCCAATCAGCCTTTCAGCAGCTTAAAGAGGCTTTATTGAATGATCGTTGTCTGGTCCATTACGACCCTAACAAGCCTCTGGTGTTAGCTTGTGATGCCTCTTCTTTCGGCCTCGGTGCTGTGTTGTCTCACCGAGTCGGTAACACCGAACGTCCTATTGCGTTCGCATCTAAATTGCTCAACCAAGCTCAGTGTAATTATAGCCAATTGGACAAGGAAGCGTTGGCTATTGTGTTCGGTGTCACAAAGTTCCATCACTACCTCTATGGTAGACCATTCTATTTAGTAACAGATCACAAGCCTCTGACGTCACTGTTTCATCCGTCTAAACCAGTTCCTCAGCGGACAGCTCAGAGACTACAACGTTGGGCTCTTTTGTTATCACAATACCAGTATGAGATACTGTATCGCCCTACGGCTCAGCATGCAAACGCTGACGCGCTTTCTAGATTGCCGATTGCTGCGGATGATGTCTTCGATTCCTCCGAAGACTCTTGCCATCAGATTGACGCCGATGAGCATCAATCCCTCCGGGATTTTCCGATTGATTATCGTCAGGTGGCACGTGAGACAGCTACGGATCCTCATCTGAGTTTACTATTACGTTTTGTTCAACGTGGTTGGCCGTCCAAGGCCAAGGACATATCGGATCCTGTGGTTCGTCGCTATTATCCGCAACGTCATCTGTTGTCTGTTTCGCACGGAGTTTTGCTGTTACGCACCGAGAATGACCAGCTTCGTGTAGTGGTTCCCCAAGTGCTCCAATCCATGGTCCTCGACTTGTTGCATCAAGGTCATTGGGGAGTGGTCCGCACCAAGCAGCTTGCCCGCCGTCATTGTACATGGATCGGCATTGATAAACCGATTACGCAGATGTCTACAGATTGTTCGACGTGTGCCGAACACCAAGCTGCTCCGCCTCAACGCTATTTTGAGTGGGCACGCCCTGCCGGTCCCTGGCAGCGAGTACATATTGATTTCGCTGGTCCATATTGGAATTCTCGTTGGCTCATCGTGATCGATGCATTTAGTAATTTTCCGTTTGTTGTGCCCATGCAGTCTACAATGTCTGCACAAACTATACAGGCGTTGACTTCAATTTTTTGTATTGAGGGTCTTCCAGAAGTTTTAGTGTCTGACAATGGTCCACAATTTACCTCTGCTGAATTTGAAAGTTTTTGTTCTGCCAATGGCATTCGCCATGTTCTTACTCCGCCGTTCCACCCTCAATCGAATGGTGCAGCGGAACGTTTTGTACGCACATTCAAGGATCATATGGACCGCCTTCGTGCTACGCACTCTCGTCAGCAGGCCCTCATCACGTTCCTGTCGTCGTACCGGACCACACCACGCGACGGCCCTTCGCCTGCGGAGCTTCTCCACGGCCGTCGTCATCGCACCCTACTACAGTTGTTGCACCCCCCGGATCGACCCGCCGCTTCTGAGCATCGCACGCGCTTTCAGCGCAACGACGCCGTTTTTTTCAGAGTTTATCACGGTCGCCGTCGTTGGGAACGTGGTACCGTGATAAGTGTCCAGGGTCGAGGTTTTTATACTGTTCAAGGTGCTAATGGGGTGCACAGGAGGCATCAGAACCAGTTGCGCCGCGCTGGCCGCCCGGATTCTGCCGCTCGTTCTTTGTCCACAGATTTGGCCCACGGCGGGTTCCAGCCGCGCCTTCCGACTTCGCTGCCGCCCCCAGGGCAGCAGCAGCAGCCGTCGCCGCTACCACGCCGACAGCCCGTCCCGTTGATGCCTCCCGCGCAGCTTCATTCGGGAGCGCCCCAGGTGGTCGCTCCGGCGCCTGCGGTCCCTCGTCAGTCGCCACCGCCTTCGGAGCTGATGGACGTCGACCCCTCAGCCGGGCCGCCTTCCCAAGCGGTGGCTGTGCAGCCTGTCCTGCAGCCGCTTTCCTTGGGCACCCCCAAGGAGTCTGACACCGCAGCGCCTTGTCCGGCGCCCACTCAGCAGCCGTCGACGCAGCGTCAGGAGGCGCTGCCTCTCTTCGTGGGTCCCGACGCCCCGTCGCGTCCAGTACCAGCAGCTGCGCCCGTGGTCACAGGCGTGCGCCCTGACCTCGGTTTTCAGTCGGTGTTTCCCGAGGCCCCTCGCAGCCAATGCTGGGGTGCGGACCGGGGACTGCCACCGACAACAGTCTCCGCCCCGGTCTCTTCTGCTACGCCTGCGGCCGGACCCCTCCCCCGCCGTCGACGCTCGCCACGTCATTATTCAACGACGGTGCGGCGATTTGGGGGGGAGGAGTGTTGTATCCTAGCCAGTAAGGCCAAACGAGCCCGCTGCCAAAAGGTTGGCAGCATCAAAGTACGGACGCCGTCCGCATAAGCAGCGCCAGCGATACAGGAAATCGCCGCAAGTCTGCGCGCGCCACCGCTGGCTTCTGGCTTCTTAAGCGCTGGAGTCGCGAGCGCTAGGACAGTTCTGTATTCGCCGCTCAGTCGTATACTCGCCACCGAATTGTGTACTTGCTGGTCAGTTGTGTGTTCATCGCAGCAGAGTTGTTTGTCGTCAGCCGACGCTGACCTAGCCGCTCCGACTCGGACAGATTTCTGTAGACACCGAGTTCACTATTGTGTTTCTGTATCTTCTGTAGTAAAAGATAAGTACCGACTTTTATTTAATATGAGTGTTTGGGCTTTCATCTTTCTGTTCACTGTTCCAGCGGACCGGTCGGCCCGCTATTAAAAGTGTGGCGGTGACTACGTAAGCCATTTCTTCAGCCAAGTGTTTGTTGCTACGAACACCGCCACAAAAGTTTTCTTATGTACGGGTGCATTTAGTACAGTAGTTTAGTCCTTTTAAATACTGTTGTGTAGAGTAGGCATACAGTAAAGGCTTTCCTTCACACAAACTGCATCGACATAGCGTTTCTTTTATTGTTGTTGTTGTTGTTGTTGATGGTTAGCGAAATGCTACCCAGGTAGCGGAACTGTACAGAAAGCGATACCCTAACAAGAACCAGTCTTCCCGATAGATGTTTTCTCGTCTTGTTGCGACGCTTCAGGAAACGGGAAGTTTCAACCCGCGACAACGCAATCGTCGTAGCACTCGCACAGACCAAGCTGCCGAAGTTTCTGTTCTCGCTTCCGTTGCGCTTAAGCATAGTATGGCATCCCACTGTGAATGACCATTTCAGCGTTAATAACGAATTAGAGGGGCAATCAGGTGGAATCATATGCAGATGCATGTAAAATATTATTAAACTTAGTTTGCTAAAAACCACATGGTAATATGAGTGAAGAATGACAGGATATTTTAATTTTAACTTGATAATCCGAGTTCAGGTAAACCAGCGTCAACTGCGAACAGCCATTGTCGAGGAGAAAGGCACTGGTGCCCACAAAAACTCAAGGCAGCATGACAGGAATTAGAACTGCAGCGTTGAGAAGTTTCGAAGGCTGACGGAGGAGTACTAACTGTGACTAAAATAAAAATACTGTGTAGTTTGCAGGGATGGACACTCCTTCGCTAGGACCGGGTGGAATAGTTCAACAAAGAGAAGGAAAGAGGAAAAATATTACATGACGAAGTTATAGATTATCCAAGTTAGGAGGAAGGATAAATTCTCGCATGAAAAATTCTGACAGTATAATGTTCTAAAAATTACGTTCTAAGAGTGTCTTCAATGGAGCCATCGATTTAAGCTAGTACTATATTAGAAGCATTAATAATTCTTAAAGGGTAAGTTCTGTCACAACTGATGCCCAAGGAGGGCAACAGTGAGGTCGATGGGTATTGTTAGAGGAGAAGGCGGCTGTAGTCCCGGTAGCTCGGACGTGCTGCGAACGTCAGCTCCATAATTATGGCATATGAACTTTGTTTTTGCTCATATTGAGTCAACAACGTCTAGTCACATAGTCATATAGAAAGTCAAGTTGTTTGGTGTTGACAAAGTATTTTGATACACGACAGCACACTTACACGATGGTAGGTAATCAGCAATCTTATTCTAGGCGGGACGCCGTCGCTTCAATTTGTATCGATAATAAGACGCTTTGACTGTCCCAGTGTTCATCGTCTCACTCTTGTGATTTTAACGTCGCTCATGACCACTTGGCTGTTCCTGTGGCAGTAACTTATTTGTGTGTCTTGGAGAATAGAGCGTTATTAATTGTCAGCGTATCCTAAATTATCCTGGTATTTTCAAGTCCCTTGGGGCAAAAAGCATAATCGTATGCTGCACAGTATAACAGAGTTATGGCAGCTGAGAATGGTAAAATTATGCTTGGGTAGCTTTTACTTTCATTTCGGTAAGACAGTTTCGAGAGGAAGAGGCTGCAGTCATGTGGGCTATGTGAATTCTGATATAAGTGCTAGCAGTTTCGTGTAATTGATGTAACTAACGCACGCCTGCAGAACTGGAGGACATTAGGCCTCGACAATATATTAAGAAATTCTCCAGCTTTGCCTGCTATTCATTTACTGGTGTACCAAGCCCTCTCAGAGTGCGATTGTCTTAGAGTAATTCACTGTGAGAGTTCATACTGTGAAGGGCAACGTAGTCCTAGGTGCACTACAGGTAACATCAGGGAAGAGTAACTGGTCAAGGATGAGCGGTTGTATTTCAGTGTCCTGCTGTTAGACTTCTACTCTTATACAGGCATAATGTTTAGGTTACGTTGCGTTAGGGTTTACACATCCCTTATTTTCTGTCGTTGTCAATTGATGTGTTCTATTTCTATTGGAGCTAAAACGTCCAAAGGAAATTAATGTAAAATACGAGAGGAAGTAATGAAGAATGTTTCAGGGTTTTAAGTCAACTTGCATAATTTCACCAAATGTTAGAGTAATTTAGAACAGATCGTTATTTATCACGACCCGTGGCTCTCAGAGATTTTAGTACTACGGTGAGGAATATGTCAAAACGAACCGTGAGGCAAATTTCGAAACTGCGTTGCACTCTCTAACACCAAGGGATGGTGTTACACCAGCTGCTGAGACGATTCGCCGATGCTGAAACCCCCTTCTGCGTAACATAACACGATGGAGCACTGAAAAGTCTGGTATCGTCTCTGTGGCTCTTGTAGTAATTAGCTCCATGATATCGATCTCAGCTACGTCATTGTTTTTGGACACTCACACCGGCTTCCGTAAGTGTCCTGTCACAATGCCTGCTCCTCGAGAAACCAGAAGGTGCACGTACCTATAGCCTTGGTTAAGTGAGGGGCAACTGTTGTTTTGATTAGACAGTTTCCGTATCGAGGGAACTTAAAGCTAACTCATCCACCTCACCTTCTGTCATTCTCTTCAGCTCCAAGAAGGCTGCTTGTAAGATATAAAGAAGCTTTGCACTACTTTGCATCTTCCTCCGCTCTGCAAACAGAACTGCCCCATTCTTTAAGGCAAGAGGAGTAATAACAGAGAAACTGCATCGGAACCTAAAACTCCAGCGATACTATTACTCCGCCAACACCTCTGGAAGCTTCCACATGGCCAGATACATCTTTCCGACGAGAAAGCGCCGTAAAGTTGGCAATGTTACCCTCAGTTACATGCAAACCAAATACTGAATAAAGGTATTCTGTAACGTTCTCTTTATTGAATCTGGATAATTTGATTCTTTATTTTTGTAGCCATATTATCCATAGTTGCTGCACAATTCCGTTATTTTCGTTCTGTCGTTGCAACTGCAAGAAAATGTGTGTTTTTTCATCAGACGCGTTTCGCTTTCTTGATGTAAAGCATCAAATAGTCTTCTTTAGTAAAGATATTTACAATTCGATTTCTTTTGAAGGTCCAAAAACAGTTCGTTAACAATACGTTGTTTTTTACTTACTGTGGTTTCCGCTTGGTTTCTCTCCTACATCGGGAAATCCCGTCTGCTACCACGTCTTTGGTGTTTTGCTTCATTATAGACGGATACGTGTAGTCTAATTTTTAGTTTCTCTGCAGAACTACGCATTTTTTTGTTTTGTTTTACACAGTACACCTTTTCACACACCACTGTTTTCTATTTATTTTATACTTCTAAGAGTGTAGCGTGGTTCATGTTTTGTAGAAATGCCACCATAGCATTGCCCCTAGTTTGTCTTTCACCTACATACGTTTTTATAGTTAATCGTATGAGTGTAATTTTATTTATGTTCCGATGTATTTATACACTCAGTAAGAGTAGTGAAGGAACAGTGATGGCCTCTTTTTTTTTAGGTGGAGTAGGGAGGAGCCATGAAGAGTGGAGTGTATAGTAGTGTGATTGGTGATAGAATGGGAGTTTGAGGAGATGGTGAGGGGCAAGAAACTGGGAGGGAGCGTGGCGGGTGGCAGAGGGTAAGTATGCAATAGGCTCTTTTCTTTTTCGTGTAATTTCTTCAAATAATTTATATAGTGCCTGTTTTCCAATATTTATTAGGTCATTGAGCAACTGTTTATTTTGTGTTAATGCTTTGTGTATGTCGAAATTTGCTTCGAAAGAAAGGAGGCGACTGTCTTTACTGGATCTTGTGATGTTCATATCTTTTTCGGTATAGCTTGGTCTATATTATCCTTGTTTTCGGTTATCTGCAAATTATAAATGGACTGTAAAATATTTAAATGCTCTGATGTGTTCTTTATATCTTGTGTCCAATGTCCTGCCAGTGATTCCAATGTACATTTTTTCAGAACCTCTGCAACAGAACTGATACATACCAGAATGTTGGTAACTGGTTTGATATGAGTTTTCAGATGTACTTTTGTTCTGAGTTGTTTGTTTCGTAAGAAAAGTTTATGCCTTTTTCATGTTACCTATTTTATGTGTGAATTTGTTGCGGTAGATCATTGTATGCCATTTCTTGTATCAGTACAGGTTTTATATGCTGATGTGGTTTGGTTAGTTTCTTCGTTATTTATGTCTTTATTTATCCTGTTTAATTTCTCTACCATTGTTTCTTTGTATCAGTTTTCGATGCTATTTGTTTTATAAGGGATAACTCTTTCAGCTAAACAGAAGTATTTAGGAGGCTACTATTCAGTCTACATCTGCATCTCTGCATCTACACGATTACTCTGCTATTCACAATAAACTGCCTGGCAGAGGGTTGAATGAATCACCTTCAAGCTATCTCTCTACCGTTCCCCTCTCGAACAGCGCGCGGTAAACAGGACAACTGAAATTTTTCTGATATCTTATTTCTCTTATTTTATCGTAATGATCATTTCTCCCCATATAGGTGGGCGCTAACAGAAGCTCTTTGCAATCGGAGGAGAAAACTGGTGATTGAAATTTCATGAGAAGATCCCGTCGCAACGAAAAACGCCTTTGTTTTAATGATTGCCACTCCAATTCACGTATCATGTCTGTGACACTATCTCCCCTATTTCGCGATAATACAAAACGAGCTGCCCTTCTTTGTGTTTTTTTTGATGTCATCCATCAGTCCTATCTGATGTGGATCTCACAATGCACAGCAATACTCCAGAATAGGTGGGACAAATGTGGTATAAGCAGTCTCCTTATTGGACCTGTTGCAGCTTTTAAGTGTTCTGCCAATGAATCGCAGTCTTTGGTTTGCTCTACTCACAACATTATGTATGTGAACGTTCCAATTTAGGTTGTTTGTAATTATAATCCTTAAGTATTTAGTTTAATGTACAGCCTTCAGATTTGTGTGACTTACCACGTAACCGAAATTTAGCGGATTCCTTTTAGTACTCATGTGAATAACTGAACACTTTTGTTTATTCAGGGTCAATTGCCGCTTTTCGCCCCATACATGTATCGTATCTACGTCATTTTTCAACCCGTTTTGGTCATCTGATAACTTTACAAGACGGTAAATGACAGCATCATATGCAAACAAACTAAGAGGGCTATTCAGATTGTCTCCTATGTCGTTAATATAGATCAGTAACGATAGAGGACCTATAACTCTTCCTTGGGGAACGCCGGATATTACTTCCGTTTTACTCGATGACTTTCCGTTCTGTTATTGCCAACTGTGACCTATCTGACAAGAAATCACGAATCCAGTCACACAACTGAGGCGATATTCCGTAGGCACGCCGTTTGGCTCGAACACGCTTGTGAGGAGCGGTGTTGAAAGCTTTCTGGAAATCTAAAAATATGGAATCAATTTTGACATCCCCTGTCGATAGCGCTCATTACTTAATTTCTGTTTGACACGTATCTGACTGCAACCTGTTTCTGATTCTAAAGGTGGTTTGAAGTTGTATTTAACTTAATGTCACTTGTTGTGAATTTTCAGTATATGTCAAATTTGTCTTTGTTATTGTTTTATCTCATACTTATGTCAAGAAAGTTGAGTGAGTTTTCTTGTTCTTCTTCAATTGTCAATTTTATGTTTTTATATACTCTATTTATGTCTTCATGTATTTGCTCTATTCCCTTTTTTAGGTTCATCTATCATGCATATTATTTCAGTAACAAACCTGTACCAGTAGATGATGTAGCTTTTCTTTGTTATTATGTCTTCCAATATTTTTTCTATGTGATCCATGAAAATGTTGGCTAACGTTCCTGAAACAGGTGAACCCATGGCTAATCCTTCCTTTGGTATATAGTATTCTTGATTGAATTCAAACAATTTTGTTGTGCTATTAACTGTAACGATTTTGCTTCATATGTGTGTGGATGCGGTATCTGGTTGTGTGATTCCAGGTTTCTTCAATTATTTTTATGGTTTTGTTAACTTGGATTCAACTATACATACATTCTACATCAAAGGAGAACAGTGTTGGTGTTCCAGTGATTTTAATGTCTTTTATATGTTCTACTAGCTGAGCGATATTTCTTACTGTTCTATTATTTTCAAGTTGTAAAATTGGGTGAGGTATGGCTGCATTTGTTTTGCAAGTAGATATGTAAGAGCTGCTCTGAAATTCACTATTTTCTTTATGGACTATTAGTTGACATATTACGCTGATGGCTTGAAGATTTCTTTGTACAAGTCTCTGTTTCTCTCTTTTTGTAAATTTATACTCTAAATTTCTGAGTGTTTTTAACATGTTTGAAATCTGTTGGTTTGGTTTGATTTTAACTTTTTAATGTTGGTTTTGTTGATGAATTCTTCTGATTTGTGTATGTATTCTTTTTTTTCATGAGGATAACATTATTATCTTTGACAGATGTTGTTATAATGGTTTTTTCTGCTTGCAGTTTTTTAATTTTTATGTTATTCATCATAACAGTTATTTTTAATTTATTGTTTCTTAATTTGTCTTGTTATCTTTTTAAATTCCTCTTTTATTAACTCCCTAGTCAGCCTTTCATTTTCATTACCTTTGTCATGTTTTCTTCTACTGTCAGAATATACTCATATTCTACAATGATAAGTTCTATCTGTGGTTCACTTTCAGGTGAGTCAACATTTTGCTTTAGACCGTTTTCTAAAAGTTGTTGTTCGTTTCCAGTTAGTGTTATATCCGTAACATAGGTCACCTTTGGCTAGAAATGGTGTGTGAATGTTTGTCGTTGTGGGGTTTTGTGTGTTACATTTTGGGATTTTTTTACTTTCTTCTTATGCCTTATCCACATTTTCATTATAGCTCTGCATGTGCAACATACGTTATTTTTTGTTAATGGAAGTGAAAATAGCTGGATTATTTAATTTTGATGATATCTGAAGGTGAATTTCGTATATTTCTTGATTTAGTGTGTTTTTTTGTATACAGTGATTTAATTTCGATTACCAGCCAGGCATTTTCAGCGGCCTGTCTGGCAATTTTTGCTGCTTCTGAACTGTTTTTGATCTTTATATTTATGTTGTTTAACATACGATAATTATGTTTACATTGGTTATTGAATCTGACTGTTTCAACTGTTTCATTAAGATTATAACGAATCTTTTTAAACTGGTAATAGAGACAAACTGGAATTACAAGCTTTTTAAACTGGTAATAGAGACAAACTGGAATTACTCGTCAAGGCGTCATTAAATTCTAAATTTGGCCAAATTGTAGCTAGTTGCTTTGCAATTCCTTAGGAGAATTTCGTTCTGTCATTCAACTATAAGAAAATGCGTGTTTCATTCACAAGACGCGTTTTGCTTTCCTGAGGTAAGGTATTTCAGTCCTCCATAATTAAAGATATTTACAATTTGATTTCTTTTCTAAACCAAAAAAAAGTTCGTTACCAATAAGTCTCTTTTTATTTTTCGGTGTTTATCTTTTGATTTCTCTCCTACGTCGGTAAATGCCATCTGCTACCACATCTGTGGTGTTTTCCTTCATTAGACACGGATATTTCTAGTCTAATTTTTAGTTTCTCTGCAGAACAATGCATTTCTTATGTTTTATAAGAACAGTTTTTCGCATAGCACTGTTTTCTGTTTATTTTTATACTTAGAAGCATGTAGTGTGGTGTGTGTCTCCGTGTTGCCAACATAACACTGAAACTAGTTGTCTTTGACATATACTTTTTCAGCTACTTGTATATGTGTAATTCTATTTAATTATGTTCCTGTGTATTTGTATACTGTGTAGAACTAATGAAGGAATAGTGCTCTGGTCCTTTGTTGAGTTCATCTACCGTGCATATTATGCCATCCATGTATCTGTACCAGTAGATGATGCAGCTTTTCATTGTTATTATTTCTTCAAATATTAATTTTTCTGTATGATTCATGAAATTGTTGGCTGATGCTCCTGAAACAGGTGAACCCATGGATAACTATTCTTCTAGTTTGTAAAAATCTTGATCTAACTGAAAGTATTTTAGTTCTTTTATTAACTGTGACAGTTTTATTGTTTCAGCTGTGTATTCATGAAGAGGATGGTTGTGTGTTTTCATGATTTCTTCAGTAATTTTTGTGTTTTCGTTCACAGGATGTAACTGTACATACTTTCTACCTCAAAGGAGAAAAGTGTTGCTGTGCCATAGATTTTAATATCTCTTACATATTCCACTAGTTAAGAGGTAATATTGTTCTACAATTTTCTAGTTAAAAAATTGGGTGACGTGTGACTGCATTTCTTTTGCTAGTAGCTGTCTAGGAGCTGCTCATAAATTCACTATGGGATGCATAGGAGACTTTTCTTTGTCAGCCTTTGGTTGACATATTGGTGGCTGAGGACTTTTTTGGACAGTTCTCTGTTTCTCTCTGCATGTAAATGTTCTGAGTGAGTTTTTAATATGTGTTTCAAATCTGTTGGTTTCGGTTCTATTTTTACTTTTTTATTATGTATTTGTGGATGAATTCTTGTGTTTTTTTCTCAGTATTCTTTCCTTTGCACAAGGTCAACACAATTATATTTGTTAGATTTTGTTACAATGATGTTTTTTGTTTAGACTTTCAAGTTTTGTGACATCACCATAATCTTTGAATTTATTGTTTACTTCTTTAATTTTTCATGCTTTGTTTTTAATTTATTCATTTACTAACTCTCTAGTTAGCTAGACCGAGCGAGGTGGCGCAGTGGTTAGCACACTGGACTCGCATTCGGGAGGACGACGGTTCAGTCCCGTCTCCAGCCATCCTGATTTAGGTTTTCCGTGATTTCCCTCAATCGTTTCAGGCAAATGCCGGGATGGTTCCTTTGAAAGGGCACGGTCGATTTCCTTCCTCATCCTTCCCTAACCCGAGCTTGCACTCCGTCTCTAATGACCTCGTTGTCAATGGGACGTTAAACAACATTAACCTAACCTAACCTAGTTAGCTCTGTACTTACATTACTTTTATCGTTTTTTCTTCTATTATTGGAATATATTTAGATTCTATAATGAGATTTATCTGTGGTTCATTTTCTGGTGAATAAACATTATGTTTTAGATATAGTCGTACCAGCTGTTTTTTTGTTTTCATTTAGTGTTACACCTGTAAGTTTAACCACCATAGAATAGAAATGGTGTGTGTGTGTGTGTGTGTGTGTGTGTGTGTGTGTGTGTGTGTGTGTGTGTGTGTTTGTTGTTATAGGGTTTGTTGTGGTACAGTTTGAGATTTCAATTTTCTTCTTCTGCTTTAGTCGCATTTTATTTATAGCTCTTCATCTTCAACACTCGACTGTTTCTATGATGGAATTGAAAATAGCCGGATTATTTGATTTTAGTGCTATCTGAAGGTGATTTTCTTACAATTCATGGTTCACTGTCTTTTTTTTTTTTTGTATCTAGTGATTTAATTTTGTGTTTCATCCAGGCACTTTTAGTGCCCTGCCTGGCAGCCTTTGCTGCTTTCATACTGTTTTGGTCTGCTTTATACAGATGAAAATGAACTTTCTTAAAATGGTAACAGTGAGCAACTACATCAAATAGTTCATTTATATGGCCATATTGTCGGTAGTTACTTTACAATTCCTTGGGGGATTTTTGTTTCTGCCATTCAAGCATAAGTAAGAGGGCTTTTTCACCAGACACATTACGCTTTATTGAGATAAAGCATTACCACTGCTTTGTAATTAAAGATATTTACAATTTGATTTCTTTTTAAAATCGAAAAACAGTTCGTTAATAATATGTTGGTTTTTACTTTTGGCGATTTCCGGTTGGTTTCTCTCCTACATCGGAAAATTCCGTCTGCAACATATTTAGTGTTTTGCTTTGTTAGACACTGATACGTGTAGTGTAGTTTTTAGTTTCTCTGCATAACTATGCATTTTGTATGTTTCACACAGTACAATTCTTGCATACCACTGTCATTGTTTATTATTATACTACTAAATGCGTAGCATGATTTGTGTTCTGAAGTGTTGCCACAATAACATCGCCACCAGTTTGGCTATAACCTACATACTCTTTTTAATTGATTTAATTATGTCCAGTGTATTTATATACTGAGCAAAAGTAGTGAAAGAAAACTGATGAATTTTTATGGTGGGTTAGGGAAACGCCATCAAGAGTGAGCACAAGTGCATAGTAGTATGATGTGTGATGGAGTGTGGGGTCGAGAAGAAGGTAAGGTACAAGATGTGGAATGAAATTTGGAGGGAAATTGGTGGGTGGGAGAGGGTGATTAACAGAATATGCTCTTTCATCTTTCATGTACTTTTTTGAATTAGTTTACATACTGTCTGCTGTCTGATATTTATTTGGCGATTGAGCAACTGTTTATTTTGTGTTAATGCTTTGGGTATGTGGAAATTTTCTTGGAAGGGAAGGAGGTGTCTGTCTTTACAGACATGATGTACATGTCTTTTTCAGTATTGCTTGGTCTATAGTATTCTTGTTTTCGATTATCTACAAATGATTTGTACCATATTTAAATTCACTGTTTTGTTCTTTATATTTTGTGGCCAATGATGTCCCAGTCATTCCACCATATATCTTTTCACAATCTCTACTACTGTGCTGATAGATACCAAATCTTTGGTATCTGTCTTGTTTCGATTCCAATGTTGAGATGTACTTTTGTATTGAGTTGTTCATTTTATAAGATATGTTTATGTCTTGTTCTTGTAGAACATGTTACTCACTTTATGTGTTAGTTTGTTGTGGTAGGTCACTGCATGCCAATTTTTGTGTTAGTGCAGATTGTATATGTTATTGCACTTTGGTAAGTTTCTTCATTATTTGTGTCTTTATTTTTCTGTTTACCTTGTCTGCTATTGATTCTTTGTGTCGATTTTTAATGCTGTTTGTTTCGTAATGGCTGTCTCTTTCAGGTAATGGGAAGTGCATAGGGTCATCTTGTTGCAGTCTGTTTTACATGTATATGACTGCAGCTTGTTTCTGATTCTGCAGGTGGTTTGAGGTTGCATTTAAGACAGAGTCACTTGATGGTTTTCTGTACATGTCAAATGTGTGTTTGTTTCTGTCTTTTCTTATGGTAATGTTGACCAAGTTGAGTGAATTTTCTAGGTCTTGTTCTATTGTCAACTTTGTGTTTTTGTCTACTCTGTTTATGTCTTTGTGTAGTTGCTTTGATCCATTATTGAGTTCGTCTGTCACACATATTATGCCATCCATGTACGTGTACCAGTAGAAGTTGCTGTAGCATTTTTTTGTTATTATTGTCTTCCAATATTAGTTTCTGTATACCATTCATAAAAATGTTGGCTAATGTCCTTGAAATATATCAACCCACAGGTAACTCTTTTTCATCTGTGTAGTATTCTTGATTGTATTCAAAATAAATTTGTTGTGTAATTAGCTGTAACAGTTTTATTGTTTCATCTGTGTGTGGATAAGGTAACTCGTCATGTGTTTTCAAGTTTCCAGCAATTATTTTTATGGTTTCATAAACAGAGATACAACTGTACATACTTTCTTCATCAAATGAGACCAGTGTTGCAGTGCTGGGGTTTTTAATGTCTTTTATATGTTCTACCAGCTGAGAAGTATTTCTTATTTTTCTGTCATTTTCTAATTTATAGTACTGAGTTACTTCTAACTGCATTTGTTTCCTAGCAGGTCTGTCGAAGCTGCTCAGAACTTCATAATTAGTTGGACAGGATAATATTCTTTATGGACTGTTGGTAGCTATCTCATATTGGGGCTGGCAGATTTTTTTGTAAAAGTCGCCATTTCTCTTTTTGTTGGGCGCTGATGAGCACGCTGTTTAGCGCCTGAAAACCTCAAACCACACACACACACACTGAGTGTGTTTTTAACATATGTTTGAAATCTGTTACTTGGGTTTCCCATTAACTTTTTCATGTTGTTTTTGCTGATGAATTCTTCTGTTTTGTAGATGCTCATTTGTTTTCATGAGGACAACACAACTGCATTTCTCAGATTTTGTTATAATGATAGTTTCTGCTTGTAGTTTTTCATTTGAACTTTCAAGTTTTGTGAACTGCAATAATCTTTGAATTTATTGTTTTGTTTTTTTATTTGTGATGCTACATTTTTAATTTATTCTTTTATTAATCCCCAGTTAGACCTGATTTACATTACTGTTGTAATTTTTTTGTTTACTCAGATTCTGCAACGAAATCTTCTATCTGTAATTCACTTGCTGGTGAGTCAACATCGTGTTTAGACCTGTATGTAAGAGCTTTTATTCGTTTTCAGTTAGTGTTACACCTGTGAAATTGATGACCCTTGGATACATATGGTGAATGTGTTTCTTGTTATTGGGTTTTGTGTAGTGCAATTAGAGAATTTTAATTTTCTTCTTATGCTGCAGACGGATTTTGTTTATAGCTTTTTCCATGATGGAAGCGAAAATGGCAGTATTATTTGATTTTCGTGCTTTCAGAAGGTGAATTTGGTATAATTCTTGATTTAGTGTCTGTTCTTTGGTATTCAGTGATTTAATTTTGTGTTTTTGACAGGCACTTTTAGCGGCCTGTCTGTAAACATCAGTTGCTTTTGAACTATTTTTGATCTTCACATTTATATATTTTGTCATAAGACGATTACGTTTTATTCCCACACACCCACTGACGATGGTGCACAGATATCACTTCGCTGTACGCCCCCTCCCCCTCCCCCCTCCCAGCAGCAGAGCTGACCTAAAAATTTGTGTATATATTGTCCTGGCTAGTTAAGAACCATATAACCATTCCCTACCATGTGGGTGAGGCATAAAACATCTCTGAATCACCTTGTGAATCTAGTCCTGTGAACTAGCAGTTGAAAGTTGATCGCATTTTCCAGAAATAATTCATACACTTTCAGCCACGATGGATCCACACACAGTTTTGTTTTTTATTACTCTGGAAAAAGATATCAATTGACTTCCAGTTTATTTTTACTAATTTGTTTCCCTGAGTAATTTGGTTTAGTTACTTTAGCGGTCTGTACACATTAGTTGAATCCTATTAAATCTGTTTGTAAAAAGGTTTATCGGCTTCCTTCAATAACCCTTGAATGTTCACAGATATTACTGTCTATGTACCAGCCGATTATGGAATTTAGGAAACACTGGGAATGTCTCGATTATTCTGTTTTATTGACACAATTAAGTTCTTAAATTAATGAGAGATGGCACAGGGAGATCTATGAAAGTAGAGTTGATCCTAGTGTGTATTGTTTCCATATGATAACAGTCAGTCAGTACTACATTCCTTCCTGTACCTATCACCAAAGACATGCTTTCCCATGAAACTGTCCTTTGCCATTTATGTCCAATAAATTATAAATATGTCTCTGCGCTTTACACTGTATAAGCTTCTCAATTCTTACGACACGATATTAATTATGGTTTTGAATCCTTTCAATGTCTGTTCAGCACAAGTTTAGTCTTTTAACGGGCCCTATTTTTAACTTCTCGTTTATTAGTGGAATCACCTTGACAACGAGCAGCAAAGATACCAGTGTGATAATGTCCAAACTATTTTCGGTTGCAATACTCTTTAATAATTCGCATACAGCGAATAAAGTCCTAATTCAACATAAAAGTTTCCGTATTGTCAATAAATCTCTTCACAATCGCAAGAATACGATCGTAGCGCTTCGTTTAACACGTACAATCACCATTCACTTGAATATCAATGTTAGTACACCCAATCATCTCTAATTGACTTTGTCTCTGAATTTATCCCAAAATAATCTATTCTCCACCACTCCACCGCTGAAAACAAAATCTCAAGAGACCTAACACTGCTGCACATTGGTTTATATATTACATTCAAAACAAAACGCAGCTCTGTTATGCCTTCCTTGAATTCCCTTTGTACTACTTTGCGTTACTCTATTTCGAGTATCCTGTTTGTAAAATTTTAACTATTACTTCGAAATACTACTTCTGTTTTTTGGCTCTTAGGTCATTTCATATTACAGAATTTAGTCTAATACTCGTTTCTATGCAACTACTATCTAAAGAGCGGTTACAGTTTACATTAGTTAACGAATCTGTTGGTTTCAACTGTTTTATACAGATTTAAATAAATCTACTTAAATTGGTAATAGAGACCAACTGGAAATGCTGGATAAGGCATCATTAATTTCTTCATTTGTGAGACCATATTGTTGTAGTGCTTTACAATTACTGAGGGTATTTTCGTTCTGTCGTTGCAGCTACAAGAAAATGCGTATTTTTTTACCAGATGCGTTTCACTTTACTGAGCTAAAGTATCGTCAGTGGTCTATAATTAAAGATATTTACAGTTCGATTGGTTGTCGGTATAGGAAAAAGGTCGTTAACAATACGTCGCTTTTTACTTACTTTGATTTCGAGTTGATTTCTCTCCTGCATCGGGAAATTCCGCTTGCAACCGTATCTTCTGTGTTTTTCTTCAGCCGGCCAGGGTGGCCGAGCGGTTCTAGGCGCTCCAGTCTGAAACCGCGCGACCGCTACTGTCGCAGGTTCGAATCCTGCCTCAGGCATGGATGTATGTGATGTCCTTAGGTTAGTTAGGTTTAAGTAGTTCTAAGTTCTAGGGGACTGATGACCTTAGAACATAAGTCTCATAGTACTCACAGCCATTTGAACCATTTTTCTTCATTAGACACTGGTACTTCTAGACTAATTTTTTGTTTCTCTGCAGAACTATGCGTTTATCGTGTCTTATATGGCACATTTTTTGCACACGATAGGTTACTGTTTATTTTTTTATTTCTAACTGTGTATTGTAGTTTGTGTTACCAACATATCATTGGTAATAATTGTCACTGACCTATACACTTTTAGTTAATTGTGTACATGAAACACTATTTAATTATGTTGCTGTGCATTTATATGCTGTGTAGGAGTAGTGAAGATTCAGTGGTTGAAATTTCTTTTAGATGGGAGAGAAAGAACCACGATTATTGGTCGTAAGTGTATAGTAGTGTGATGTGTGATGGAGTGTAAGTTGGAGGAAAAAGTGAGAAACAAGAAGTGAAATGAAAATGCGAGGGAGGGTGATGGATGCGAGAGGGCTATGAATGGAACACTCTTTTTTCATTTTCATGCAATATCTTCAATTCTTTTATATCCTGTCCAATTTCCAAAATTTATTTTGTACTTGAGGAAATGCTTATTTTGTGTTAATGCTTCGAGAATGTGGTACCTTATTTAGGAAGGGAGGAGGTGTCTGTCTTCACTGATTTTTATAAAGTTCGTATCATTTTCAATATTGCTTTGTCCACAGCATTCTCGTTTTAGATTATCTGCATTTGTGGAATCGTTTCTACCATATTTAAAAGCTCTGATGTGTTCTTTATACATTGTGTAAAATGTCCTGACAGTCATTCCAATGTGTATTTTTTCACAGTTTTTGCTACTGAGCTGATAGATACTGGGTAATTGGTATCTGCTTCGCTCTGCAGGTGTCAGAGGTTCATTTTAAAATAGTATCACTTACTGTGAGTTTTCTGTATATGTCAAATGTGTGTTTATTGTCTTTTCTTATCGTTATGTCGAGAAAGTTCAGTGAGTTTGCTTGTCCTTCTTCTACTGTAAACCTTATGTTTTTCTGTACACTATTTATCCTTTTATGTAGTAACTTTACTCATGTTTTAGATTCATCTAGCATGCATATTATGTCATCCACGTACCTGCACCAGTAGATGATGTAGCTTTTCTTTGTTGTTATGTCTTCGATTACTAATCTTTTTATGATTTTTTATATGTTGGCTAAAGTTCTTGAAATAGGTGAACCCATGGGTAACACTTCTTCTTGTATCTAGTATTCTTTAATCAAATTAAAATAAGTTTCTGTATTATTAACAGTAACAATTTTATTGTTTCATGATATAGCTGGTTGTGTGTTTTCTGGTTTTTTTCAATAATTTTTGTGGTTTTGTTAACTCGGATGCAACTGTACATACTTTCTTCGTCAAATGAGAGCAGCTTCACTGTGCCAGGGATTTTAATGTCTCTTATATATACTACTGGCACAGTGGTGTTACTTATTGTTCTCTCATTTTCTAATTACATTATTTTAAGAGATGTAACTGTTTTTATTTTTCTAGTATGTATGTAGGAGCTGCTCTGAAATTCACAATACAATGGAAAATGGAAATGGAGTCCTATGCTTCTTGACAGAGCATAGGGGAACAACATGGGGGACCTGCACCACCACATCTAGGCAGGGATAATAATGGAGGTGGTTTGCTGTTGCCTTCGTCTGACTGTAATGGGGATGAATGATGATGATGAGGACGACACAACAACCTTTCATCTCAAGGTAGATGAAAATCCCTGATTCTGCTGGGAATCGAACTCGGGACCCTGCGCTCAGGAAGCAAGGCTATGAGCTGTAGACACTATAAAATGGAGAAGATAATTTTCTTTATGGATCTTTTGTTGACATCTCATGATGGGGGTTGAGGATTTTTTGTACAAGTCTCTGTTTCTCTCTGCCTGTAAATGTTCTGAATGATTTTTTCATATGTGTTTAAAATCTTGACTTTTTTATGTTGCCTTTTCTGATGAATTTTTATGTTTTATGTACTCTTGTATTTTCAAGTGAACAACACAATATCGTTACTAACATTTTTTATAATATTTATTGTTTTCTTTTTCACTTTGTGTTTCTATATTTTTAACTTCTTCTTTTATTAAGTCCCTAGTTAACCCTATGTTTACATTACTGTTGTCATTTCCTGATCCTATAGTGAGAATATATTAAGATTCTCTAATGAGATCTTCTATCTGTGGTTTATTTGCTGGTGAGTCAACATTCTGTTTTAGACCTTTTATAAGAGGAGGGAGGAGGAGGAGGAGATTAGTGTTTAACGTCCCGTCGACAACGAGGTCATTAGAGACGGAGTGCGAACTCGGGTGAGGAAAGGATGGGGAAGGAAATCGGCCGTGCCCTTTCACAGGAACCATCCTGGCATTTGCCTGAAGCGATTTAGGGAAATCACGGAAAACCTAAATCAGGATGGCCGGAGACGGGATTGAACCGTCATCCTCCCGAATGCGGGTGCAGTGTGCTAACCACTGCGCCACCTCGCTCGGTTTTTATAAGAGGTGTTATTCGTTTTCATTTAATGTTATGTATGCAATATTGATCACCCTTCAATAGATATGTGTGTGAAAGTGTTTGTTGTTATGGGGTTTTGTGTGGTGCAATTTGACGTTTTCAGTTTGCTTATTAGGTTTTAGTCGCATTTTTTATAGCTTTGCATGAGCAGCATTCGCCTTTTTTCATGATGGAGGCGAAAATTTTTGTGCTATCTGAAGATGAATTTCGCACAATTCTTGTTTAGCGTCTGATTTTGTGTAAGCCATGATTTAATTTTTTATCTCAATCAGGCATTTGTAGCGCCCTGTCTGGCAACTTTTGCTGCTTTCGGACTATTTTTCATCTTCAAAACTATGTATTATGGCATATGGTCATTATGTTTACATTGACTATTAAAGATATTCGGTTTAGGCTCTTTTACACAGATTAAAAGGAATACTCTTAAACTGGTAAGAGAGGTCAACAGAGGTTTCAGGAAAATTAGCTAAAATTTTCAGGAATCGTATAGTACAATTAATATTCCAGGACATAATAGCAAAAAAAATTCTACAACATCATCTACTGACGCAGGTACATGGATGACGTAATATGCATGATGGGAGAACCTAAAAATAGAACACAGCAACTAAGCATAGGTGTAAACAGTGTACTCAAACACAGAAAGTTCACAATAGAACAAGAACAAGAAAAGTTACTCAACTTTCTTGTGATAACCATAACAAAGGACAGCTACAAACACACATTTGACATATACAGAAAGCCCACGCCTAGTGATACTCTCTTAAATACAACCTCAAGCTGTCTACAGAATCAGAAACAAGCTGCAATGTTAATACATGTTAAACAGGCTGAATGGGATTCCCCTAAGCACTTCTGATTACCTGAGAGAGCTAGACATTATAAAACAAACAGCATTAAAAATGGACACAAAGAAACGATGGCAGACAAACTGAATAGAAAAGTAAAGACAGAAATAATAAAAAACGTTAACCAAACAAATATAACCTGCATTACTACAGAAATGATGGCATGTAGTGACCTACCACAACAAAGTCACACATAAGACATTTAACGTGTTAAAAAGAGAGACATAAACACCACTTACAAAACAAACAACTCAATACAAAAGCACATCTCAAATCTTAACCAAAAGTAGAGAGACGCCAACAATACATAACTATCAGCTGTGTTGCAGAAATAGCAAATAATATACAGTGGAATGACTGGCAGGACACTGGGCACAAGAAATAAAGAACATGTTGGAACATTTCAGTGTTGTACAAACCATTCAACATTTGCAGATCATCTAAAACAAGAATACCATAGAGCAAGAAATATTGAAAAAGCTACAATCATCATAAGAATCAGTAAAGATAGACACCTCTTCCCTTTCCAAGAAAATTTCCACATACACAAAGCACTGACAGTAAATAAGCAGTTGCTTAATAACCAAATAAATATTGGGAACCAGAAACTACCTAAAATAATTGAAGAGATTGCATTAAAAAGGGAAGTGCCTATTTTGTCCTTCACACACTCCCTTCCACCACCTTCCCTCTTAATTTTATTTCACTTCTTGTTCCTCACCTTCCCCTCCAACACACTCACCATCACACATAGTACAACTATACACTATAATCACTCATAATTGTATCTCCCTCAAATATCTAAAGAGAAAAAGAAATATAATCAACCTCTACTGTCCCACTGCTCTTACACAGTATACAAATACGGGGTCACAAAATTAAATAGAATTATACATAAAAAATTAACTAGAAAACAGCATAAGTCAATGACAAACTAATGGAAATGTCATGTTGGCAATACTACAAATCACATACCACAGTACACACTTGGAAGTATAATAATAAACAGAAAACAGTAGTGTGTGTAGCAATGTACTGTGTAAAACATAAGAAATGCATAGTTATGCAGAGAAACTAAAAATTAGATTACAAGTATAAGCATCCAATGAGGCAAAACGCCAAAGATGTGGTAGCAGACGAAATTTTCCGATGTAGGAGAGAAACCAACTGGAAATCATCATAAGTAGAATGGAACATTTTATTAACGAGATTATATTAAATGAGATTAAATTAAATCTTGAAAGGAAATAAAATTAGAAATATATTTAACTACAGAGCACTGATGATGCCTTATCTCAAAAAAGCGAAATGTATCTGGTGAAAAAGCACATGTTTTCTCATAGGTGAATGACAGAACAAAAATAACCTAAGGAACTGTAAAGTAACTACTGACAATATGGCCACACAAATGAACTATTTAATGACACCTTGCCAAGAATTTCTATTTTCCCTGTGTTTGAGAAGATTCATTTTAATCTGTATAAAACAGTTGAAACCATCAATTTAATAACCAATGTAAACATAATTATCTTATGTCAAAATATATAAATGTAAAGGTTAAAAACAGTACAAAAGCAGAAAAAGTTGTCAGACAGGCCACTAAAAGTGCCTGGATAGAAGGCAAAATTAAATCACTATATGCAAAAAACGGACACTAAACCAAGAATTAAACAAAATTCAACTTCAGATAGCACTAAAATTTAATAATCCGGCTATTTTCCTTTCCATCATGGAAAAGTCGACTGCTGAACACGAAGAACTACAAATAAAATGCGACTAAAGCATAAGAAGCAAAATTGGAAATCTCAAATTGCACTACACAGAATCCCATAGCAATCAATACTTTCACACACATCATTTCTATCCAAAGGTGCTTACTCTTACAGATATAACTCCAAATGAAAACGAATAATATATCTTAAAAAAGGGTCTAAAACCCAACATTGACCCACCAGCAAATGAACCACAGACAGAAGATCTCATATTGAATCTGAATATTTTCTCACTATATAAAAAAATAAAGAAAGTAATGTAGATAAAGGGCTATCTATGGAGTTAATAAAAGAAAAAATGTGCAACATATCACAAATTAAAACAAAAAAAACAAAAAATTCAAAAGTTATTGTGATTAAACAAAAAAACTCTAATAAAAAACTGCAAGCAAAAAATATCATTATAACAAAATCTGATGAAGGTACCAGTGTTGCCCTCATGAAAACAAATCAATAGATTGAAGAAGTAGTATAATTCATCAACAAAAACAACATTAAAAAGTTAAATCAAATCCAACTCAGAGATTTCAAACACTTGTTAAAAACACACTCAGATGCATGGAGTACACATGTGCAGACAGAGAGAAACAGGAACTTGTACAAAAATTTCTCAGGCCTCCAATATGATACATCAACCAAAGAAAATAGTGAATTTCAGAGCATGTCCTTCATACAAACTACCAAAAGAAATGCAGTCACACCTTGCTCAATACAGTAAACTAGAAAATGATAGAACCTCTCAGCTAGTAGAAGATACAAAAGACATTAAAATCCCTGGAACAGCAACACTGCTCTCCTTTGATGTAGAAAATATCTACAGTTTTACCTGAGTTGACAAAACCATAAAAATAACTGAAGAAAACCTGAAATCACTTAACCTGCTACCTCATCCACACACACACATGAAACAAAATCGTTACATCTAATAGCACAACATATTTATTTTGAATTCAATCCAGAAAACCATATACTAGAGGAAGGATTACCCATGGGTTCACTTCTTTCAGGAACACTAGCCAACATTTTCATGGGTCATATAAATAAAATTAATATTGGGAGACATAATAACAAAGAAAAGCTACATCATCTTCTACTGGTGCAGGTACATGGATGGCATAATATGTATGACAGATGAACTCAATAAAGAATCAGGGCAACTTCACAAAGACATAAGGAGAGAACACAAAAACCTAAATTTGACAATAGAAGAAGAGCAAGAAAATTCACTCGACTTGATAGATGTAACTGTAAGAAAAGAGAGTAACAAACACGCATTTGGCGTATATAGAAAACCCAGAGGTGACTCTGTCTTAAATGTATCTTCAAACCACCGGCAGTATGCAGTCAGATACACGTAAAACAGACTGAACAGGATTCCCCTATGCACTTCTGATTATCTGAAAGAGCCAGAGATTAGAAAACAAATAGCATTAAAATGGATACAAAGAAACAATGGTAGATAAACTATACAGAAAAATAAAAGCACAAATAATGAAGCAACTAACCAAACCACATACAACCTGCACTACCACAAAAATTGATATACAATGACCTACCACAACAGACTGACACATAAAATGAGTAATACATTCTAAGAGAAGAAGGCATAAGCATTTATTATAAAACAAACAATTCAGTACAAAAGTACATCTAAAAACTGAAATCAAAACCAGACAGATACCAATGATCTGGTATCTGTCAGTTCAGCAGTAGAGGTTGTGGAAGGATATATGTAGGAATGACTAGCAGGGAATTGGACACAAGATATAAAGAACACATCAGAGCGTTTAAATATGGCACAAACTATTCAACATTCGCAGATCATCTAAGACAAGAATATCATAGATCAAGCAACATTGAAAAGTATATGAATATCATAAGACTCAGTAAAGACAGCCACCTCCACCCCTTCCAAGAAAATTTCCTTATACACGGAGCATTAACACAACAGTTTCTAACTGACCAAAGAAATATTGGGAACCAAACACTATGTAAAATAACTGAATAAATTACATGAAAATAGTCTATTCCATCCTTCACATTCTCCCACCCACCACCTTCCCACCCAGTTTCATTTCACTTCTTTCTGCTCTGCTTTTCCTTCAATGCACACTCCATCACATATCACACTAGTATACACTTATAACCACTTATCAACAGGTCAGTGTATTACTAGCTGTCAGTGTGGACTTGCTTCTAGACAAAAATTATGGTATAACTTTCCCGCCGTTTATGGCAGCTATGCTTGACAGTGGTCATTGACCGTAGCGTATTGTGCAACAGAAATTACAACTGAAGGTTTCATATGAATTTTGACAATCGAAGGGAAGTGCAGGTTTGTTCCCCATAACAAACTAAATTATTTTTAAAGCGGTATTTCACGTGCCCATTCTATAGAACAGTCCCAAAATAGTCCAGTGCGTTATGTTTTATCGCTGTGTGATAACCACGCCAATCACAAATGGAACAAAAGCAAGCAGGAACTGCCACATTGCGCACTCTCCGGCAAGGACAACGTAGCCACCTGGCTTGGCTGTGCAGCGGAAAAGAAGTCTCGACGCATCAACGCGGGAATCAAAAACAAGAATCGCAAGCTACAAAGAAGTTCCGCTAGAGGCCGCCAGATGCCACTCGCCGCCTACGACATGCGGCGGCCGTCCTCCAAGCCAGCCGTCGGCATTGAGGGAGAGGGTATCTAGCCCGACCCGAACAGTATGCTGGAATACTCATTCCCGACATTACACATGCAGGTGCGTTCATGCCTTCGGGAGCGATCTCGCGTTTCCACATGATGTCGCTGTTGAGAAGCGGTAGCAACGTGGTACATGTTTGCCCGTTCTGTCATGACACTACCCCTCTTAAATTAACACTCATTTACGAAAACTGAATGGCAAGGTAGCGAAGTGTGGGTACGATAGGAACATGCTTCCTACGGCCACGACAAGAGTGAAACTATGAATTATGACTGCTCTTGACACAGTACACGCCATTATTCAATATTTTCTATCAGACAACTTCTAATCTAATTTTCAATAGTATTGCATAAGCCCTCCCTCCGGAGGTTCGAGTCCTCCCTCGGGCACGGGTGTGTGTGTTGTTCTTAGGATAAGTTAGTTTAGGGTAGTTTACGTAGCGTGTAAGTCTAGGGACCGATGAAATGGTTCAAATGTCTTTGAGCCCTATGGGACTTAACATCTGAGGGCATCAGCCCCTAGAACTCAGAACTACTTAAACCTAACTAACCTAAGGACATCACATACATCCATGCCCGAGGCCGGATTCGAACCTGCGACTGTAGCGGTCGCGCGGTTCCAGACTGAAGCGCCTAGAACCGCTCGGCCACACCAGCCGGCCATGTGTTATGTCTTAACCTTCTGCTTGTCATCAGGGAGAAAATTAAGAAACATGTTAAATGTCCTACATTGTGAAGAGTTTTATTGTTGTTGTTATTACTGTCATTACCACTGAAATAAACGTTCTATATGAGGACTAAAGCCCCTAGAATCGCTCGGCCACAGCGGCGGGCTCGGGACCGATGACCTCAGTACTTTGGTCCCTTAGGAATTCATACAAATTTCAACATTTGAACTGGGCGTTAAATGCATTTTCTGCATCACAGTTAGGATGACCAGATCTCAAAGAGAAAAAACCGGGAGACTTGTGTTTATACTTGACTTCATTACTACATTTACGCTTACCTTTCTTGTCAGTTACCGTGATAATGCTAAACAAATAATAGTAGAATGCGATTTTCACTCTGCAGCGGAGTGTACGCTGATATGAAACTTCCTGGCAGATTAAAACTGTGCACACAGTTTTAATCTGCCAGAAAGTTTCAGATAACAGTAGATTATAGGTCTATGATGGCGTAGCAGCTGAAAAACCCATAGCAAGAATATATCTTCATTTTGTCAATTGGAAAGGAACGTGTATGGACATTACAGATAACTGAAAATTTCTTCAGAAATAAAAAAGACTGATACATACTTTTTCATTTTAATAGCTTGGATGTATTTTCTGCAGTGTTTAGTCACCAACTATGTCCTTGGGTACAATTTTTCAACTCTAAAAACTGTGTGATATTACTAGTCAGTAATCGGACCCAAATTATACATTTCATAGTAAAATTTACGATCTCGTTTGAGCGCTGACTCTTAGGGCAAGCATGCGTATATACCAAACGATATTCAATAAGCACTGCTAGTACCCACCGCAATGCTTCCTTTTCCCACATGGTTACGGTCCCGTTAGGAGAAATGGTTCAAGTGATACTCGTTTATACCGGCTTCGGTTTTGGTTTTACTTGTAAATAAAGTGGCGGGAAGGCAAATTCGAGGCGGGGGTAAGTAATATCTGCTTTTCTTTTCAACATACCTCTTACAATTTCCTTAGGCATAAGACGAGTTCAACAAAATGTTGTAGGCCTTGTAGGAGGGTATTGTGAAAATATGTATTTCTATAACTTTCAACGTCTAGAAAACATGTTTTTTCACAAATATTTAGTTAAATGAGAAACATATTGGACGCATTTTGATTCTCGATTAAAAACCGGGACAACTGTGTGTCCCGAAAGATCTTCTCCGGACGCGAGGACATTTATGTGAAATCCAGTACTGTCCTGGCAAAACTAGGACGTCTGGTCAGCCTAGTCACAGTCATCAATAGTGTTTAACACTTTTGCACGCAGATGTGAAGTAACAAGAAAACGTCACAATTCCCATTACCTGACACATGCACAGTTATATAGTCGCTTGAGATTAATCGTCACACCTAACCAAAATGCAGGCATGGCACCGATTTAATTTCACTTCTCTACGGCCTTTTTCTGTTTCTTTCCTTTGCTCCACTTTTTTCTACGTAGATGAAGTCTATCTAGTGTGTTAACCATACATTTTCGAGTTTTTACAAAATTTTTATTATTTATTTCAGAAACCCCTTTTCTTCTGTTACAAAGATAAGTATGTGGTGCAGTGAAATTTTAATTTTTGTAGGATAAAAGATTTTAAACTAGTACATCTCCAGAGTACCTCCGTTTTCAGAGATGAAAATGGTTAATATTAGATTTATGAATAAAAGGAAAGAAACTAGTTCAGTGAAAATGCGATGTAACATTACTTAACTAAGATAAAATATGTCATACGTTAGCTTACGAGCTGCGTAGCAAACTGCAACAACTGTTCTTAGAAGAAAATAAACTGAACAATAAACTTTGGTGATATGTTCCAAATAAGTGCCTGAACAAAATAATCTTGTGTTTAACGGGTCCTAAATTACACACTAGCAGTGATATTAGCAACTAAGTGAAGCGCCTGCGATTATACAAAGCAATTTTTTTTTCATGAAGCCTATTGAGTAGAGAATGGAGCAGCAGTATGAACGGCTGTAATGCAAAAGGTACAGTGTACGCCTTGCAGTCCACTTTAGGATCTTCATCTGTGTGAGTTTCAATAATCCGGCCTGGCGATCTTTAAAATTATGCTACAGACAGTAGCAGCTTTAGCGTTGTCGCCATGAGATCTTCTAAAGAGCTGAACCCACAGGTAATATGTCTCTGGATATTTGAGAAAATTATTAATATTTATCTGAATGTAGTTTACACGTAAAGCGACACCCCAATTTGGCATTATTAATGTCAAATAGACCGAAGAACACGCAGAACAGAAAAGCAAGGAGAAACAACACAGAAATTATTCACCTCAACACGTATGAGCACACACGAACTGAGCGGAGCCTCTCGACAGTGACATCAATCGCAAAACGGAGAGAAACCTCTGATCTTGTCACTGACATTGAGTCTACACGTGAACACTCCGATTCCCTCAACAGATGGAAGCGGTAGATGTGGCCCGCATACCAGACCTGAATCATTCTCATCATCTATAACAAAAGAAGATTCGGTCCAACTGAGACGGAACTTTTAAGTTACCGTGGGCGCACTTGATTTTCACTAAACAAATTTGAGCCTTCGGTGAAAATTAGACAAGTAATGTCTCGTCCCGCTCCAGTTTACCAAGTTTTTGTGTGCCGCTTGTAGTAAAAACAGTGTGGTGCGTAGGACATTAAACTCAATGTCTGATTGATATCTGATTGATCCGGTTCATGTTTAACCATGAGTTGGAAGAACTGTGAATTCTGAGCTATGCTGCGTGCTGAGGAAAGAAAACAATTTTACTGGACTGTTGTCATTTTGGGTGTGTGATGCAAAGGAAAATTTAGTATATGTAGTTTCTCTTGAACCATTTTTACGTGATTTCAATGGCTACTTCATCACTACCTCACAATATCAGATAAGGATTTCTGTTTAGCTATGGACAGCTGGAAACTTAGGTAATATAGACTACCAGTGACTCGAAATTCCTGTCAGATTAAAACTGTGATCCGAATAGGGACTCGGACCTGGGACCTTTGTCTTTCACGGACAAGTGCTCTACCGACTTAACTATCCCGAAATGACTCACGACTCCCCCTTACAGCTTCACTTCCGCCAGTGTCTTGCCTTCCAAACTTCAAAGAAGTTGTCGTGCATACCTTGCCAGACCAGAATTCCTGGAAGAAAGGATATTGTGCAGACAAGGCTTAGCCGCAGCCTGGAGAGTTATTTCCACAATGAATTTTCACTCTGAAGTGAGTGTGCGCTGATTTTATTACTTCCAGCATCCACCATTTCCATTTAAACACGACGTCAGCCATGCATTTTTTCATTTTTCAATTAGTTAACTACGTTCTTGCAGGAGGTTCCCTAGTCTTCTGTTTCCACTAACATCGTCCATCTTCAGTAAGAGAAAATGAAGCAAGGCATAATGTTTTGGTTTCCGATGTTTAACGGCAATATTTGTAAACATATCCTACACAGACATAAAAATAATGAAATAATTTATTTCGTATACTTTAAATAATATACTTTGATAAATTAACGATTTTAGCTAAAATAAATAATTACGGCCCTTGATTGGGCAAAAGTGAAGACACACTCTCAGTGGACACAGGATGTGAGATAAACCAACATCGCACACGGTGCCAATCCACTCGACTGTCGTACTTCATCTGAACACGATGACTGCTCCGAATCAGGGTTGTGGCTGCTTCGTGATATCGTAGCTACCGGTTAGATTCCCATAATCGCCATGGTTGTGGATGTGGTCTCAACACAGCTGCAAAAGAAAAACTTCAATGACGACACAGGAAACTTGGAGGCCTGTTCGTTTAATCATACATCCTGAATAGCGCTCGTGTCTGTTTCTACATAAGTCCGAGTTTTAGCTGTTACCTCATCACTGATCTCAACTTACATCTATGCATATCGGAATCCAAGTCATATTGCTAGAGTTGTAAAACTATCGTAGGCTACCACAGATTTCACAAGTAGGTGTAGACTGTGGTAGTTCTCTTTTTTGGTCATTTAATATCGTTCCTACATTACCAGTCCGTTGGCTGTGCTGCATACAAATCGGGTGTACTTCATAACGATCGCTTTCTTTACATATGCGATCAGCGTCTCACTAGATTCCCCTAAAAACTGGAAGCGGTGAATTGTCTAGAAACTGAGTGAGCATATATAAAGGGCTGGGTAAACAATGGAACATTTTTGTTCTACAGTTATCCTCCTGTCTGTTAATTCAGAATAAACAGTATTTACGGCACACTGAAATTTTCTATATTTAATTCAAGTTTTATTTGAAAATTGTTTACTTGTAACTTGAAAAGAGGGATGTTCTAATAAAAACAAAGAAAATAATATAAATTTATCATATAGCGCTAGAAAATGCAATTTCCTCAATAAAAAGGTAAACTAAAAAGTAGCAAAACAAAAATATATTAGATATCACTTCAGCACTTCGAACTTGTATGAAATAAGTTTCTGTTCGTCATAAACAATTTTTCCATTTATAACAACAGTAAACTGCTGTCTTTGTTCATGTGAAAAATGTTGTATTGAGAACAAAATAGCAACAATAATTATATAAATCTTTTACGTTAGTTCATTTAAACTACACTTGCTTCGCACGTTATTGGTTTGGTTACATAAAAGGGCAGAAGTTACGCGATCAACAAATTTTTACCACTTATAAACCGCAATTTATATTCAATACGGATATATAATACACAGAGGACTATCTCTGGGTAATGTGCGGTACTAATTATGTGGAGAACAAATTACTAAACATACAAAAATACAAACAGACGTCGTCGGCTCCCATTTTCTCTCTTAAACGTTGGTTTATGTTTCTTTGCCTCCCAGTTCTATCAGTAGTACCGGTAATCCTACCATCTACTACGTCATTTGTAACAAAACTACCGGACCGTAGTTTTGGTAGAGCGCAACTCAACACACTAATGAGTCAGAACATTATGAACACCTGCTTAATAGCTTGTTTGTCCGTCTTTGGATTGAAATACGTCACTGATTCTGTGTATCAGGGATCCGATAGTTTGTCAGTAGGTTCGTGGAGGTATGTGGCATTACATGTCTACGCACAGGTCATGTAATTCGCGATTTGTATACGCGGTGATGACGTCCCAAGAAGATCCACATGTGTTGAGTAGGATGTTCATTAGGCGAATTTGGTCGCTGGGACATCAACGTGACTTCATGTTAATACCCCTCAAACCACTGTAGCCCGTTTCTGCTTTCTAGACAAGGACAATTATACAGCTGAAAGATGACACTGTCGTCGGGGAAGACATCAAGCATGTAGGGATGGAGATGATTCGCAGCTGTCAGCATGTATGTCTTCGATGATTATCACAGGTGCCATGCAAGCGCAGGAGAATATCTGCCATAGTTAATACCCCTCTCACCACGCTTCGTCCACGGCGTGCTGCACGTTTCGAGCCTCCGTGCACCACAGTAACGGGATTCGGACCATTGACTTACTGTAGCAAATATGTCATTCACACAAAGAGCCGACACGTTTTCACTGATCAACGGTCGAATCCCGACGATATCGCGCCCACTGCAACAGTAATTGACGCTGTCGTTGGGTCAACACGTGAACACGTAGTAGTGGTTCCATCTTCAATAATGTACGATGAACTGTGCGCTCCGAAACACTTGTGCGTACACCAGTTTTGTACTGTTTCGGCAGAGATGCCACAGATCACTATCTACCCTACTTTACAGAGCAGTCAAGCCTCCGAACCGCACGTTCTGTGAAGAGTCACGGATGTCCAATCATTTAACGCCTAGTGGTATTTTCACTGTCCCTCTACCTATTACCCTAGATGCTCATAATAGCACACGAACGTTCAACCATCTTTGCCGTTTTCGGCACACCCGTTCACAGACTGTGTGTAATAAAAATCTGCCCTTTGTCGGTATCGCTTATCACATTGGATTTCCCCATTTTCATACCATATTTCCGCTAGAGCACTCCCCAGTCCGTGTCTGCCCTGTTTACGTACTTTTGTGACTGTGTCACGTGCACGCAACACAACCAGGCGGCATTTAACGTCACGATGGGCAGTGCTCATAATGTTTTGACATATCAGCGTATTACCCTTAATATTTCGAAAGTGTTTCAGTAAATCAAAGACACATTTACTGGAACAGAAGCAACATTTCTGTTTCGTTGGAAAGAAGTACCTTTTAATGACATTCAGTAGCCAATGAAAGGTGCTGTGTCCGCCAGCAGATACGGAACACAGCCAGACACAGAGAGGGCGCCTCAGTGGTTGTTCGACAGTATCAGTCGCAGCCTGGAAAAGCCCAGCTACACATTCTACCAGTTGCTCACTATTCAATGGATTCATTACCAGACTAGAGTTCACAGACAGATCAGTACAAGTGAATATAAATATTGCCACACATCGTTATCGTACTAAAGTATCGTATTTCTAATAAGAAATTGTTGAAAATTGATCCTAGTCTCTACGGTCAACATCCTTTTCGTAGCTGTTGCCTGATCGTATGTGGACCTGCGACAAGGCTCTATAGCTGCTGTATGCAAGCAAACCAACTCCATAACAGCAATAGGGGGTTATTCCTGGTACTTACTTATTCTGGACGACAAGATTGCAGTGTACAATAGTATCCTTGCTTATAGAGAACAGATTCTTAAAACCAAAGAAAGATATATAAATATGCTAACTGCAGCGCCAAAGTGTGATGATACAGATCTGTTTGATGTCTCCTTACTTGTGGCTATGGCAGCGTTAAGTGCAGTAACAGCAACGTAGTGAAAATGAAATATCATGTGGCTAGGGCCTCGTGTCGGGTAGACCGGTCGCCTGCTGCAGGTATTTTTAGTTGACGCCATTTCGGCGACTTGCGTGTCGATGGGAATGAAATTATGATGAGGACAACACAACACTCAGTGCCTGACTGGAAAAAATCTCTGACTCCGCCGGGAATCGAACCTACGCCTCTTTGCATAGCATTCTGTCGTGCTGACCACTTTTTTTTTAACTCTCATTTTGTTCGTTGTATTTGTTCGGGGTGGACGTCCCATGACACACGCTGTAGTTCTTTGTTGATCCATACACTCACAATTTTTTTTATCACAGAGGGCAGCTCACCCTCTGACCAAACATGCTGATCTACTGTGTCGGCGCCACTCATCTATCGAGGTGGACAACAACGTAAGTAATGCAGAGTAAACCTTTAGACAGGAGGTCTGAATGAGATTTTCACTGTGCAGTGGTATGTGCGCTGATATCACAAACTTCCTGGCTGATTAAAACTGTGTGCCGGATCGAGACTCAAACTCGAGGCCTTTGCCTTTTGCGGGCAAGTGCTTTACCATCTGAGCTACCCAAGCACGACTCACGCCTCGTCCTCACATATTTCATTCCACCAGTACTTCGTCTCCTACTTTCCAAACTTCACAGAAGCTCTCCTGCGAACCTTGCAGAACTAGCACTCCTGGAAGAAAGGATATTGCTGAGACATGGCTTAGCCACAGCCTGGAGGATGTTTCTAGAATGACATTTTCACTCTGCAGCGGAGTGTGCGCTGATATGAAACTTCCTGGCAGATTAAAACTGTGTGCCGGATCGAGACTCGAACTCAGGACCTTTGCCTTTTGTGGGCATGTGCTCTACCATCCGAGCTACCCAAGCATGACTGACGCCCCGTCCTCACAGCTTTAATTCCGCCAGTACCTCGTCTCCTACTTTCCAGACTTCACTGAAGCTCTCCTGTAAACCTTGCAGAAAAAAACTGATGCTTTTGAAAAAATATTTAAAAAACGGACAACAAGAAATGTAAAAAGAGATAATGATAAGGAATTTTGTAATCAAGACTTTGCAGAAATGATGAAAAAATATAATATTAATCACTACCCAATTTTACAGAATTAAAAGCATCTGTAGTAGAAACATTTAACAGAACATTCGAAGAACAAATGTGGAAAAAATTTGTTCCACAAGGTAATTATAAACGAATAGATTTAGTTTCTAAATATTACAAAACATACAGTAATAAAAAATGAAACCAATAGAAGTATCTCAGGATAAAGCATAATTTAAAATAGAAGATTAAGTTGGAATTAGTAAAATTAAAAGAATTTTTGAAAAAGGATGCACAACAAGTCGGTTAACAGAAATGTTTGAAATTAAAGATGTAATTCATTCTGATCTAGATACATATAAATTGGAAGATATTGAAGCAAATTTTTTGACTAAGAATTACAGAAAACAAAATATCCTGATGTATAACTTGTTGAATCAGTTTTGAAATAGAAATGTGATAAACTTTTTGTTAAATGTTTGGGATTTGATAATTCAATAATAGTTGCATTAATAAAAATAAAATAATTTTGTACAAGATTTCTTATGTCTTGTAAAAGTTGATGCTCAGTATATCCATTAATAAATTAAAAGTAATTTCTGTAAAATTTAATATTTTATTTCAACTCCTATTTCATTTTATTATGCAAGTTGACTGAGTAAGGATTGTATTCTATTCTTATTATATCTTCACCATTTGAAGGTGTGTTACTCATATTCACAATCAAATAATCCTAGAATAGCAAACATATTTCTCAAATTAATATCTTTCATTGGTAAAGTTACATGTGGTTGAAATTCAATCCTTTGTTCTACAAGCACTTCCCCTTGTCTTTTTAATTTTGTGATTTCTTCTCTCCTTTTATTCATCACACAAGCAGCCATTTCTTTATCAGTTTCTAAAGCTTCAATTTGTTCTAGTAAGTTTTCAATTGTTCATTGAAGTTCATTTTGACAGTGTTTTCTACCTGAAGCTAAAACTTCTTTAGTTGCCCATTTAGTAAATTTTTCAACAAGAGGTATATTTCATCTAAACCTCAGCTTGTATTGTCCAGATGCACTGATAAATATTGTTTGAGAATGTACATTTTAAAAGGACCTTTTTAAAATCAGAAAAATATATCACATTTTCTTCATCTATATGTGATTTCAAAGAATTTTGAGGTTTCTCATATTAAAATATTTCAGTAGCATCTTTAGCTTTAAACCACTAATTATCCTTTATGTCAATTATCACAAGAACTTCTTTTTATTATCCATTCAGAAATTAATTCATCAGGGTGGATGTGTTTGGAATTGCCTTCATTCAATGTAAAATTATCATTATTATATTTTTTATTTTTTAATAAAAATTAAGTATACATAAATATGTTTTTCATTAAAACTTAAGGGTTTAAATACTCCCCTTCGTATTTGTGATTTCCCTAAATCACTCCAGGCATATGCCAGGATAGTTCTTTTGAAAGGGGTACAGCCAACTTCCTTCTACACCCTTCCCTAATCTGTTGAGACTGATGACCTTGCTGTCTGGTCTCCTCCCCCAAACAACCCAACCCAACACCAACTCACATTTCTGTATTCATTTTTATGCTGTTCTGTACTGTTTGGGTTCTGCTTTTTTAGACCATAAAATGAACCCTTTAACTGTTCTGGACGTGTTAACGCATGTGCCTATGTACCTGTCCCTGTGTGCTCTGAACGTGTTTACATGTGCCACCAGTCCTTCCACCTGGTATTCTGAGTGTCTCTATGTGTAGGTAGAAGACCTGGTGGTGCACATAAACAGATTCAGAGCCCACAGGGACAGGTACAAAGGTGCATGCATTAACACATCCAGAGCAGTTGAAAGGTTAAAGACGTCAGACAAGATCCATTGTTAAATACAGTGATTATCTTTCATTGTGTGTTAAGGGGGTATTGGCACTCGCCCTCTTGCATAAGGTTTATTAATGAATGTGTTATTATTTTCATTATAAGACAGAGTAGCCAAGATGGCTGGTCATGAATTTTCAAAATTTTTTTGTTATCTGCTTCAATATACATAAATGCCCTATGTATTTGATTATATTCTAAAGTTTGTACAACATCCTTAGCTTTAAAGCATGGATTAGTCTCTCCATCAGTTACTGTTTGAACAATCCTAATATTTTTCTGAAGTTGATGTGGTTGGAATTCATTCCATTTAATAAATTTATTTTCCTGTCATTAACAAAATACCATATGAATAAGAAAATTAACAATTTCATATTTTATATCTGATTGTTACCCTGATGATGATTATCCACATTCAAAGATCAATTAACAACTGAGAATGTGAATTATTTTTACAGTCTAAATGGAAGAGAAATATTTTTTGTTTATGTATGCTATAAAATCAGGCAAGCAACAACTTAAATTTGTGGTCAGTTTTTCTTCAAGAAATGGGTAGTCATTCAATGTGATGTTTTTGCAACAAATATGATATAATTTTTCTGTACAACATTCTCATAATTTATTTAATGATCATGAAAATCTACATCATTGTCAGTGCACAAATTTTGACCACCTGAAAAACTTCATAAATGAAGTATAAAATATCATTAGTTGACACTACAATTTTGAACATTGTAAGTTCTTCAGATGATACTTCCTCTGGAATACCATAAAGAAATATTAAAAAACATTTTTCTTTTCAACTAAAGAAATCCAAATATGTTTGGATCAAAACCTAACTTTACATGATAGTTTTTCTCCTGAATAACAATAATGATGATTCATTATTAGCTGTATCTGGAACTGGCTCCATTTAAAAAACATTTACATTTCTTAACAAAAATATCCATTTTTTGGAATCGGATAGTTTTATATTTTTGTTCACAAAAATAAATGGAGAGGCTAAAAGTAAGCACATTAGAAGCTAGAGCAAAACAACAAGGAAAAGAAAGTTATTCTAAAATGACAAAGCACCAACTTGTTGATCTTATTAGCAGTAACAATAATAGAATATTAGCAATAACAACAGTAACTATGATGTGAATGAATGAAATGCTAAGGAAGAACTACATACATGAATGATTCACATTATGTCAAAAAATTTAAATTTTGTACGATTATATGAATTGTATTTAACACATGAAATATTTGGAGAAAATTGTGTTAATTACATAATAAAGAAAAATTCATTTCCTTGATTTGATTGAACATAATTCAAGAGAGAAATTAAAGATAAATTAGACTGGACTTATATATTAACATATTAAAAAATTTGTGAAGATTTACAAAAGAATTTCAGGACAAACTAAATTGCCGCCATATATAAAGATATCAAAAACTAACAAAATTTTGTAGCAGATATTACAATACAAAATAAACTAGGAAGGAATATCAAAGTGATAAAAATTGTTTGAAAACTTCATATAAAAATTTCAGGACACATTAGGCTGGTGTACTGTATCACTCAAGCAAACAGTATCTGCATATTTTATATGAGAATTTGAAGACAAAATAGAATGGTATCCAATATCAGATGGAAACAGTTGTTAGAAAATTTTATGAGATAATTTCATAACAAATTTGACTGACAGACTATACAAGTGTCACAAAACATTTCTGAAGAATTTATAAGAGAATTTCAAAACAAGTTAAAATGGGATAATATGACAGTTGAACAAATAATGACTCACGATTTTATAATGGGATTTAGAATAAAGTTAACTGGGATAATGTTTTAAACTTTCGAAATTTATATGAATAATTGATAAGAAAAATAAAGAAAACCTTATGTAATATAATATACTACAGATGAATATTGTTCTATATCCTTAACAGATCAAAATAATCAACATGTAAAAACAAAATAATCATTCATTTCATAAAGAATGTTTTGGTAAATGGTTAGTAGATAGTTGTTCTTGTCCAGTGTGTAGAAGTATTGTTAAAAAATTTGCAGGATGAGAAATTGTTATAAGTAATGAGGATTTATTATGGCATTCATCAATTATTCTTGCGTTTACTCATGCAATATATTGAAGTAATTGTGGAATCAAACAATTCTTGAAGTTACTTTCATTCTTCCAAATAAATTCACTGAACTGGGATCATAATTAAGTTTAAACATTTCTTCACAATATGGTTGCTTATCCTCAGTTCTATACATTTGCCTTTTCAAACTTCTTCTATGCACTATAATGACAAAACAATTATGCCCAAAGCTTATATCAAATATTTTGAAATGAATAAAAGTTGCTCTCAAATTCTGATGGACTATTTGAGGATCATCAGAAGGTAATAGTGTACCTGTTCCTCTGTTTCTCTCTTGTACTATTTCTACAACATTATCAACCAATTCAATTAAATGTTCTATATGTCATCTCTCATTCTGATTCCTTCATCTTTAGCATTATTTAAATTTTCTAAGTGAGCAACTACGCTTTAATACATTTCTTTTCTTTTATACTCTCCATCTTTATGAAATGATAGCAGTATTTCATACATAGCCTATTTTTTGAATTGTTTGACTTCTCCCTTTTGTGATTTTAAAATTAAAGAATAGAGGTCTACTTCATTGATAAAAATAGTTGATTTTTCATTTCATTTTAACCTGTCCCAATTTTTCTGAATTTTAAAATATGTTATCTTCATCATCACTGTTTTTAAATGTTTCATTTATTTAATTTTATTGTAATGTCTCAGCTACATCTTTTGGCTAATACCATGGATTTCTTTTGTCATCAATGATCATAAACACTTCCTTTTTATTATATGTAAGCTTGTTGTTGAAGAGCTCTGCGACTGACTCCATTTAATAAAAATAATTTTTATGAGATATAACATTTTTAATTATATATAAATCAAGAAACTTATACATTTATTGTTTGTCAAAATAGTAACTGGAGACGATAGGAGACAGCAATAACACGTTTAAATGATTTTTTGAATATTCCAGCAACAGGGGAAAAACCTGAACCGATTTATGTTGTATTGAGATAAGCATTAATGATGTTTCAGGACACACACAACCTTGAAATAAATGCTTAGTTAAGTGAGGAGACTCCATACTTTATAAATAAACCTATAAGTGATGTATGAGATATAAATACTGACTATAGAACCAATATGTATAAATGGAATGACAAACATATAAAATGGCATTACAAATATGCAACCAGGACAGTATTCCATATAACAAAGGCAACATTTCAATTATAGCAGAAGTATATTGACATTCGGTTTTCATAAGGATAACAATATTTAAATAACAAATAAAAAACGAGTACATAGTTGTGAGATATGTTGTCGCCATTGTTCAGAACACCTACATGGAAAAGGTAATGCTGGTGGTGAATTTTTTACAGATATGAGAAATGATCCAGTGGAAATACATATAGATAACAAATAGTTGTGGTATTTGGAGATCGATGGGAACATGCCATAAGCTAAATCAAGTCTATCTGAAGTTCTAGTTCATGAAATTGGTCATTCATTAGGTCTAGAACACAGTGATGACTATGAAGCAATAATGTATTCTTGCCATAATGATTCAAAATTAGTATTTACTCAAGGTGCTATTAATGCTATTCACAGCTCGTATGCTGCAATAACATCAACACAATGAATTATACCAAAAACTGTACCAGTATGTCATCTGAATGGACTGAATCATGGAACCATGTTGATCACTTACTACTTACAGATGGATGTTTATATATTTTTATCAGAAGTGGATTTCGATAGGTAAAGATGTGAAATCATAATTAATAACTAACTGGAATAAGATTTTCACTCTGCAGAGGAGTGTGCGCTGATATGAAACTTCCTGGCAGATTAAAACTGTGTGCCCGACCGAGACTAGAACTCGGGTCCTGAGTTCGAGTCTCGGTCGGGCACACAGTTTCAATCTGCCAGGAAGTTTCATATCAGCGCACACTCCGCTGCAGAGTGAAAATCTCATTCTGGGAACATCCCCTAAGGCTGTGGCTAAGCCATGTCTCCGCAGTATCTTTTCTTTCAGGAGTGCTAGTTCCGCAAGTTTCGCAGGAGAGCTTCTGTAAAGTTTGGAAGGTAGGAGACAAGATACTGGCAGAAGTAAAGCTGTGAGTACTGGGCGTGAGTCATGCTTCGGTAGCTCAGATGGTAGAGCACTTGCCCCACGAAAGGCAAAGGTCCCGAGTTCGAGTCTCGGTCGGGCACACAGTTTTAATCTGCCAGGAAGTTTAATAACTAACTGGTTACCATTCTTACATCAAGATTTATAAAAAATAGATGGAGTATATCAAAGACATTGTGGTGAAGTTTTGTTATTTGTTGATGATACAATACATATAAATTGCAATTAATTTCAGAATATCCTCAATTTCAGGATATCTAGTATAGGATTATCTAAAAAATTATTTATTAAATGGTGTAGTCAATGCTTACTAAAAGTGAACACATTTATTCGATAATGAACTTTCCTATGTGGAGATAAATGAATGCGATTTTAAATGTAAAACACAAAGAGTTACAACTTGAAAATTTCCAGGAATGCCTAGTGGAACGAATTCTGCATTGAGTGCTTTAATGGAGTTAGAGCTGGTACAAGAGATTTGTCACTACTTGGTACTGATTGCAGTAAATGAACATTAATTCCTGAGGTAACAATTGTATTAAGGCGAGCCAGAACAAAGAAAATGACAAAATTAATCTTTTTTGGGCTTTTTTCATTATCAAATTATTGGAATCTTCTGAATAACACAAATCAAGCTCCACCCCTCTAACGAATTCTGTGTTTTTTATTGCTGCAAAGTTGACGCACCACATAAACAGTTGAAGCGACTTGGTGTGTCACCTCTGACAGAGCCGCTCGCTGGCTGGCAAAAGGGTATCTTTGCGGAATTAGACAGTGTTTTGTTTTCCAACGTTGTATGGCTTTATCTCTGTGACAAGTAACTGTTCCTACCGGTAAACTTAAACTCTATACCGTGTGTGTTGACTTGTGGAGTTTGGTTTGTGTTGTTTAGCTGTTCAATTTTGCGTATTTGACGAATTTTGCTCATACCTGTTTTACGTATTTGGTTTGTGGATATCAATATGCCCCGTTACAGCAGTCGAGTGTTTAAGAAAAGGCTCAATGAGTAGAAGAAGAAATCTTTTGTTGTTTCGAAGGGAGGTGCTGCCCAGACTGCTTCACCGACTACTCCAAATAAATGTGATAGAAATTCTTCCAGTAAGAAATTTTGTGACAGCAAAGAAAACTTTGAAAACTATGAAAGTGACAGTAATTATGTGAATGAAATAAGTAACATTCTCTTGCTCTCTAATATTTTGAAACATAACGCATTATGCCAAGTTTGCAAAGAAAGAGGACTGGAATTGAAAATAACTTCACACATTTGTTTTTGCATGTAAAATGTTATTGAAGCGTAACAAATGTGATCCAGAAGTTTCGTTTTCTAATTCTAACAGTATTCCTCATAATAGTAATAGTGGACAGAAGGTGTATGATATAAATGTTAGGCTAATGTATGGCTTGCGTTGCATTGGCAAGGGCAGTGCTGCAGGGACAGTGTTATGTGGAATTATGAACTTGCCAAAACTACCAACCAAGTTTGGATTTTATAATGAGTTGGTGGGATCTTCTGCTGGAGATATTTTTCAAGCAACAATGAAGAAAGCAGTTGGAGAAACTGTGACAGATAAAGGGAATTGTAGAGATTTAATTGCTGGTTTAGATCGATTATGGCCATGTAGAGGTCATAAATCTCTAAATTGAGTTGTGACAGCTACCAGTGGACACAGCTGCAAAGTAATTCATGTTGCTATTCTCTCAAAACATTTTAGATGTAAGGGCAATACCAAGGACGAACGTATTAAAAGTTGTGAAGCAAACTTTCATGCCACGAGTCGAGCAATAGAAGTAGAGGGAGTGAAATTAACATTTTCCAGATCAAAGGAGTGGTATAATGTATGATACACGAACTAACTAGGAGATGGTGATTCTAAGGGATATAAAGCTGTAGAGGAACTCAAACATTATGGCAATTAAATTCACATTAAAAAACAGGAGTTCATTGGACATGTGCAGAAGTGCATGGGGGCTTGCTTGCACAAAATAAACCAGACATGAAGATCCCAGAAGCTTAGTGATGGTAAGACTCCTCCAAGGAAGATTGACAAATGAAGCAATTTATAGATTGCAGAGGTATTATGGGTGTGCAATTAGTTAAAATACAGGAAGCATTGAGCATATGAGGAGAGCAGTATGGGCATCATTTTTTTTTCTCCATCAACGAATGTGCACCCACAACATGCACTGTGCCCCACAGGTGATGACTCAAGGTGTAAGTATCAATCAGGAAAGGAATATGCCCATAAAAACAGTTTACCAAATGCTGTAATAGATGTAATTCAGCCCATATTCAGAGATTTATCACAGCCAGGTTTATTGGAAAAGTGTTTACACAGGAAAACACAAAATCTAAATGAAAGTGTAAGTAACTTAATTTGGATTTGAATTCCCAAAAGAGTGTTTGTACAGATAAAAACATTGCATTTTGGAGTGTATGATGCAGTGGCAACATACAGTGAAGGAAACATTATGAAATATGATGTGCTGAAACGTTTAGGTTTCCAACCTGGACACAACACCATTTCCACAATGTGCCTACTGGATGAAGAAAGACTAAGAGTTGCAGGAAGAAGAGACAAAAGCCAACAACATGCAGCAAAAGGGAAGAAAAGACCAGTGAGAAGGAAACTAACACTGCAAAAAGAAGAATATGCGGATAATCCTTCATATGGGACAGGAATGTATTAAAAAACTTCGGATGCCATTTTCCATAATTTTAAAATTTTCATTTTTGAGGAACATTTTCTCAAAAACTGCTAACAGTATATCAATGAAATTTATACACAATATTGTTTACTTATTTACCTTCATTTTTATAAGAAATTGTAAAAACATATTGTATAATTCAAGGGTTATAGATGAAAAAGTGCAAAATTTTAGAGAAAAAATAAGCATCTGTTTAAAAAAATTCTGAAACAAAAACCAATAAATATTTCTTAACATGGCATTATAACTTTGTAGAGAAATATTCACTGAACATGCAGTCCAAATTTCAGAGCAATATGTTTAATGGTTTTAGAAACATTGTTCCTTCTATTTGCTAAAATTAAGATAGATCGTTCCAGTTCCTCTTAAAAATACATTGCAAAATCGAGAACAAATACATTTTTAAATTTCGTAAAAAATTTGCTATATTAATGGAAGTCATGTAAATACTGAAAAACTGGGAAGTCAACTCACAATATTACTCCACAGAAACACACAAAATATGGTTATAGAACAATGTGTAGGCAATGTATAAAGGAATACCCAATAAGACTTTACAAGTGTAAAAGAATTCCTTCTGTTTGTGGAAAAAATGATTCTGTACAAATGATGAACAACAGACTGAGACCAGCAACACACCAAAGAAGGTGTTGATTGTCATAAATATTTAGATTACTTTACCCAAATCCATTGTGTACAGACAAACATACAAGTAAATGGACAAAACGTACTTAAGAATATACAAAATAAGTAATTTGGTTGAGTCTTTTTAAAAGCCCTTAACAAAAATCTTTATATTAAGTAAGAGACTAAAATAGACCAATTCACGACTTCCTCACTTTGTGGTTATTATAGAAGTAATAATTTAATTCGATGTATTAAATTAAATAAAGCTGATCTAATTACATTTCTTAATAGACATCAGAGTAGAAATCTTTGGAAACTATTATTTTATTCTAAAGTTGGATATGATTTTTACAATTTTCAAAATAATGAAAGTAAACCACCAGAAAAAAATAGTTTCTTTTTCTACTGAAGTATTTCAGAATTTAAGAAGCAGAAGAACAAGTAGAGACTAACCAGCTGCTAAAGTATTTGCTACAGACCACTAACTATAAATTTCAAGAACAATTTAAACTTGCTTCTTAAATGTTTCAAAACCAAAAATTATGAAAACTATGAAATATTCTCTAAAAAATATATCAATGGTTGAAATTAAATTTTAAACTTATTTGTGTACAGAATGCATGCATGTGGGAATATTTTGGAATTTAGATTTCGAACTCAAAACTGTAGAATTAAAGAAAAAGAGAGAATTACTTAAAAATTTAAGAGTGGTAAACAAAATATTTAATCACAAATGTCTAATTTTCAAACACAAGGAAATAGTGGTAATTAAATAGAACTATTTTCTTGCAATTAGGAATTAATAGATGCATTCCATTAAGGGCTTGTCTTATGCTGAGTCACCAGAAACAATGAAAAATGAGGAAGTCGATGTTATTGTAAAAAATAATAATCAAAAAGCTTTTCTGTGGTCTGTCAAATTAGATTTATACCCAGTAAATAAAAATGTGGATAGAACCACAAAATATAAAAATGTTGCTCTTTGTCTTAATCAAATATTTGAGAATTTTGAATTTCCTGCAGAGGCTGATAATATAAGAAAAAGAATATATTTAATGTAACTATTAATATTTATTCATTTGATGGAAAATAACAAAATGAAAAAGAAAAAACATGTTAATCTCCTTTATTTTAAGAATAGAGGTAACTCAAACTACTGTTTTATCAGAAATTTATGTATGTTTGATTTGAGTCAAATTACAAAACATGAAGGAGTAAAACTTATTTCTGATAAGTGTTTGATGCACTTCAATTTTAAAGAAAAATTATTAAATGTATGAAAAATGAAGAAATTGTAAGAACTTATTCTGAAATTTTGAAGTAATGAGATGATTAATGTCTGAAGAACAAACAAGACATACAAGTTCTAATATATGCTCATTATGTAGATATCATTATGAAAAATCTATAGATCTGTTATGTTTGAATTGTAATATAAACCTAAAATATTCAAGTTTTTCTTCCAATTTGTTTACACAGTCTCTCATGATATGATTCTCATTGGTTTGTAAAAGAACTTGGTTATGATAGAATGGATATCATTTAATAACAAACAATGAGGACAGATACATTAGCTTTGGAAATAAGACAGAAAATTTGAATATGAGGTTTATTGAGATGTGTAAATTTATATCTTCAAGCCTTGAAAGACTTTTATTAAATTTTAAAAAGAAATTAACGGAAAATATTTAAAAACTTGTTTCCACAAATTCTATTCAATCCAGTAATCAAGAAAGGTGACTCTCAAGTCCAACCGGCTAGCTGCACAGAATAACAAGCTTCTTCATGAGAGGCATGGCATGCTGGTCCCCATCAAAGATCTGACTGCCAGATTAGTGTCGAGGTGCAATGTGCAGGCCAGTCTGTGAATGGTTTGAAAGATGGTTTTCCATCTACCTCAGCAAATGCAGGCTGGTTTCCCTTATTCCACCTCAGTTACACTATGTTGGCGATTGCTGCACATGCATTGTCTCCACATATGTGTACACCATAATTACTCTACCATACAAACATTTTAGTGTTATACTCATCTGGTATGAGACTTCCTGGGATTAGAGGGGGGGGGCCTAGGGGCCGAATGGCACAATAACCCTGGGTTTAGTGTGGGGCAGTGGTGAGGTAGGTGGACTGCTGTGGCCTGTTGTGGGGTTGTGAACCACTGAGGGCTATGGCGGAACGAATCCTCTCCGTCACTTCTAGGTCCCTGGTTTAATACACAGTATACAATACACAAAGTGTCTGTCAATATGATTACATGAACAGCTGGAGAAAATCTGAAGGAACACAGATTTCACGAAGAGAAGAATTTTACAATAAACTAAACGTGAAATAAGGGATGAAGATTACAAAAACGTAAAATTAGTATGGCAAAAATTTAATATGAAAAATCTTGCTGAATATCATGATCTATATCATAAAACTGTTGTTTTGTTATTGGCTGATACACTTGAGAATTTTAGGATAATATGTATAAGACCTTACGATTTAGGTCCATCTTGGTATTGCACAGCACAAGGTTTATCGTTTGATGTGATGTTAAAAATACCAGATCAACCACTTGATTTATTACACAATTGTGATATGTTTTAATGGTTGATAAGGTACAAGAGGCGGTACATTGCAATGTTGTAAATGACATGTTAAAGCAAACAATGAATGTATGAAAGAATATGATGTAAAAAAATGTCAAATTATTTAGCATATTAAATGCAAATAATTCATATGGTTATGCCATGAATCAATATTTACCATATGGTTGACTTGAATGGGATGAACCAAATATTTTCAATTTTACAAAAATACTTCTAAAATTAGATATCTATTTGAAGTAAATCTAGAATAACAAAAAGAATTGCATAATTTAGATAAAGTTTTACCATCATGTAGTGAAAATGCTACTCCAGAAGACAAGCATAATTATGTAGTTCTCTATAGAAATCTTAAACCGTATGTGTCTCTAGGACTGAGGATAACAAATAAACACAGAGTTTTACAATTTAAACAATCTGACTGTTTAAACAAATATGCAGATTTTAACACAGATATGAGAATGGAAGCAAAGAATGATTTCGAAAAATGTTTGTGTAAGTTAGTAAATAATTCTATTTTTCTTTAGGTAATGGAGAACATAAGAAATAGAGTAGATTTAAAATTAGTTTCAGGTAGAGATAAGTGTAATAACCTTGTATCAAAGCTAAACTTCAAAAGGAGAACAATATTTAATGATAATCTTGCTGTAATCCATATGAATAAAACAGAAATTATGTTCAACAAAACATACAAATACTGTAATGAGTACCCTTAATTTATCTAAATAACTAATATATGATTTTCACTATAAGTTTATGAACCAAAATTCAGTGAAGATATTCAGTTTTGCTATTACGCTACAGCTAGCGATATATATATATATATATATATATATATATATATATATATATATATATATATATATATATTGACAAGATTTTTATGAATATATGAAATTGATGATTTACAAATTTCATTCTAGTAACTTTCCACCAGATAATATACACATTTCCCAAGTAAACAAGAATGTTTAGGAAAATGAAGATATAATGTAGAGGACAAACAAAGCAGTAGTTTTGTGGTTTAAGGGCAAAAATTTATGCTTACAATGTTGGTGACAAAAAAGATAAAAAATATAAAGAAGTTAATAAATGTGTTGTTAAACATAAAATATGTATTGAAGATTATAAAGATTGTCTGTTTCACAACAGAGAACAACACAAAGCTGTGAATTTAATATGAAGCATTAAACATGAAATTTACTCACTCAAAATAAATAAAAAGTCACTTAGGCCACATGAAAATAAAAAATATGTTTTAGAAAATAAAATGGATACATTGCCATATGGATATTATCTGATCAAATAATTTCATAAATTTTGAGTGTATGGTTTAAATTTTATATTAATAAAAATTTTCGCTATATAAATGGAGTTTCTACTGAAGAAGCTCAGCAGCACTAACAATTTTAATATGTTGCAGTACTGGTTTTGAATGTTTGAATACTACACACGAAGAAAACATTTATATAGAGCTTGATAATAGATTTAAGATTATTTTACAAGACAGATACATGAAATTAATTAGTGGCTGGAATTATCAATTTTTTGAAGGTGATAGTATTAAGGTAAGATATAAAGGAATGAAAAGACTTTTAGTAATGAATTTCATGATGTAGAGTTTTCATTCAACTCAAGAAAAAATTTCGTGACAGTCAACAGCAAGTCAGCTTATCAGAAAAACAGCTAAAGAATGGGGCCTAGCGTCATGGTGAAACGACACTTGCACACAAATAGAATGTTTTGGTCTTTTGCAACGTTTTTAATCTGAAAAAGAAAGAACCTGACATCTGCCATTTGATGAAATGAGTTGCAGAAGCTTTCTCTGGTATATGATATCCTAACAACAGAAGAATTCATCAACTGGTGCCAGGGTATCGAGGAAATGCAACGGAAAAGACCTGATGAATGAGGTATGACTGACTACCCAGTGTGGTTCATGTGGAAATTGTGGAAGACAACCATGACCTCGCTTCACTCATAAGCTAGGTTGAAAGAGAAAGGACACAGCACTTTATGCCAGCCAGAGCTCCTGGACCAAGTACACAAGAGATAGTGGCCATTAACGTCAATCCCACAGTCAGGAAACAAGAGAGTATTGAAGAACAGGTGGATCACTCTTTGTCATCTCGCCCACCATGACTGAAATGCGCCCTGAAGAATGGACTCGGCCAACTCGGACACTGTCTAACAAGAACCCAGCATCCGACCAAGCAGGCGTAACCATTTTTTCCACCAAGTACAGATACATTAAGGCCAGAGGAGAACGTGTCAATCCAGTTTTCACTCTGGATATGCTGGCCACACTGTGCATTACTGCAGAGAAAGAAAACTAGTATTCAACAACTGTTTAACCTGCAAGACATCAAACATCAAAACAGACCTATTCACACTGGTCGACAGCAGATGATTATTGCTGATTGCAGTCGTTCCCCTCGTCACCATACAGAGGTACTAGCCACTCGCTTACCAGTAGACTTCAAAAAATCTTAGCTAGGCCACAGTCTGTGGAGATGGGACTGACACGAATCACCCATATAAAACAGATACCAAGACGACAGGAAATTTCATAGACGTCTGTCTGGGCGCTAGTAGACTCAGTGCTTCTTTTTCTCTAATTTCGAATGCTTACTGTCGCCAGCTAATGAAGACCATGTTCCATGATACGAAAGCGTCTGTGTTGAAGGTCGCAAATGGGAAACAGTCCAGCTGACAGGAACATCTATTGCAAATATAGCTATCATTGAAAGAACACAGCCCTTAGAATTTGTCATTTTAACATATACAATCATGATGTTATTCTTGGGTGGGACTTCTTTATGCATCACAAGGAATGAATGGCTGTGGAAGATCAGAGCTCCACATTGATTAAGCTGTTCCAAGAACCACACATGACAAAGTTTGCTCTGGGCAATTGTTTACCATTGAAGATGTTGTTATCCACATTTTTACCGTGTCATTATCAATGATACGAGTCTCGGTCATCAATCGAGACGATTTTGTCAACTGCATGCTCACAAAGGAAATCTACATGCCATTAACGATCTAAGAATTTTAGGTGATGAAGGAAAATTTTTGATCAGTATTTGTCACCAGCAGCCACAACTCACCCCTAAGCTGTTAGGGACAGCCAAACATGACACTGATGAAGAAGCGAGCTCTGTTATCGCTATAGACAACACAGGGGAGGAAGCATTAGTTCTATCTATGACAAGCTACTATGAAGGCTAGATGATTGGGGCCGACGGAAAAAGAGTAAGTATAGCACACGCCACCAGCATACCACACATATGGTGCTGCAAAGGAAACTTGGTCCAGCTACATTGCCAGACGGGCAACACTTCACGACACACTGCATAACAGGTGACGTAACCTAATGTGCATTTTTTAATATCCAATGCTGGTACTCGTATCTATGAATTGGTGCAACAACTGTTTCTGTGAGAAAACTCATATGTGTTGGTTTATGCCGAAGTGAAGGACAAATGACTGAATATTTTGAAAGTAAGATTCTATTGGCAGCGTACGCCGCAAGTTTCATAGGGCATATTTCGGGGAATGGGTAGCTATACTCCAACGTTTCACTAGGGATTATAAGTTAAAGCAGGGAAATCACGGCAGTAATGTTGCTTATGCCGATACACTGTTTAGGAATGTGCTTACTGTTAATGCACTAGACGCAGGGATGCGAAAAGACGTTAGGCAAGCTGGAAAAATCTTTGTCTGTTATTTAGATTTTCAACAAACAAAGGAAACAGAGTAGGCTTTCCCTCGCGGAGTAACGAGGTTCTTAAGACAGACTTTCATAGTGCCAACAAATCTCTCACTTGTGATGATAGACAGAAGGTAGAACCCACCAAACTGTATGGGGTAGTTCCATCTTTCCAAAGGTCAACAAGTTGAAATTTGTTGGAAATTAGCCATCCAAAGCGAAGTTTCGTATTCGGTGCTTCGTTACTCATGATAGACTGTGATGTTATGACAAAAATATGAAGTGTTTACATTGTCGAAAAGAGAGGAAAAAGTCAGTGGTTTTTCTACAGAACCAACGTCACCCTGTCATGTACTCTACTTGCATGGGTGACTAGATAGATGGATGGCTGCATAGAAGATGACGTCGAAGACAGTATTCGTATTATCATTTCTCTAGGTACTAAAGCGGTTTTCGACGATGTTGATTCAATTGACGAAATGCGCGATTTCAAATTGAGACAATAAATAGTGCTACTAATAACTTTATTGGCTCTCCACGGCTGGTCGAATTTCAAGGCTGCGAGTTATACTGATCAGCCGATCAAAACGAAAGGTCATAGTATAGTGATTACCCTATATAAAAACAAACATTTGCTGGCAATGCTGCTGCTGACGCCATCACAAACACCGACCAAAATAATGGGAGTTAATATTTTTCAGCAACTGGGTTTCACGGTTCATAATGCGGCAAAACATATCCATGTACATAACTCTATGGCCGGCACCACACTCATCACTAAAATCTAACTTTCCTTAGTCACAGGAAATGAAACGCTGGATTCGACTCCATATCCTCTACACTGGACTACTTCTGGGAACTGATTGGCTTATTGTTGTGGATGCGCACACTATCTATCCTTACGTCGAAAGGCTGAGCAGGACAGGGAATCCCAAACGGTCTGCATCCCGAAACAGGTCTTCAGAGCGAAATGTCTCCCAACAGCTAATGTTACAGATAATGGCGCCCAGTTCACTGCTTAAAAATTTGAGTTTCTCTGCACTACTCAAGGAATTCAGCATATTCGTAGCATGCCATTTCGTCCAGAGTCAAAATGGTTCCTGGAACACTTCGTTTGGACTTTCAAGGCTCAAAATAAAACTCACTGCTGAATACAATTAAGAGACGGGCTTGATGGTGATTGCTTCTCTTTACAGTAGTTTTTCCCATAAGGACACATCTACCATGAACATGCTTAATAGACGGAAAATGAAGACCATTATTTTTCTTACTGCACCTCATCCTTGGAGTAGCACCATTACCAGTGGCTTCGGAAGAATGCTTTTGAGGTGGTTGCCAATGTGTCCTACTCTAAGATATGGTATGGAAGGAGAAGTGGTATACTGGGGCTGTGGTCTGTCGCCTGTGTAGTGTGATGTATGTCACACTGATGGCAGGAGAGGATATATGACACAAACATGTGGATCAGTTCCAACCACGACTTGATACTTTGTCTCATTCCAGGAATTACAGGCCTGTTTCAGGTGGGGACTCTTCTACCTTGTAAACGAAGGGGAAACCACAGAATCAGAGCAGCCTACCAGCACAGATGCCCTGCCACCACCAGAACTGATAGACTCAGAACCCAGCTGTGATGGTGCGAAGGCCAGGATGGAGGTGGACCTCATTCAGCAACGACAGCAGCATCCGAAAAAGAAGAAGCTTCGTCTCTACCCCTTGGACGTGGCGGGATGTGTGCCACATGTCACAACCCCTGTCACATGAGGGTCTGGCCTTCATCAAGGTAAAGCCAAAGTAGTGAGAACTTTAACAGTCTTTCTCAGACTGTGCTAGAGGCAGATGTAGTGTTTTGCACGTCTGCGTCATGTGCTGTAATACTGCAGATAGATGACATCACTCTGCCCGAGAAACCAATGACTGGAAGTGTGATACCACTCAGCAGCTGCAACTATTCACACAGATTCCTAGTATCAATCTGCGCGGCTATTTTATACTAGTGCTCCAGAGCGTTAGCAGCAGTCTTGTCTTGTCTTTGAATCAGCATTCTACAATCTTCATCAGATGTCATCACTCAGTAGGTACATCAGTCGTTGCAGCCGTAACAGCTCGCTGACGTCCTTAACGGACTTAGCTCTGGACAGTATTATTTCTGGAGAGTGACTATACTGTGTATCGCACTAAGTCTCAGCCATAACAGATTCAGACTAATGTCGTACCTAAACTGGATGTTATGGTTTTGTCTTGTTATAATAAAACAGACTTAATTAACATTGTACTAATCATGTGACAGTGGAGTTCGACTACTGGACAGTTGCGCAGTTACTGCTATTGAACAATCATCTTGTTGAAATTCACTTGATTTCCTTTTCTATCCTTTCCTTTGACAGATGTTGCACCCGCTCCGCGTTATTTCCGATAGGTATCTGTCTAATTAATTAAATAGTTGTCTGCCTTACAAGTATTTTATACCCAAGGAATTCGAAAATTTATATTCGTGAGAACATTCCCATAGGTGACGATACCTGATCGTACAGGAACTTTTCGCAGGACACCTGTTACTTTAGTTTTCGCGTTAAAATCAATTTCAAAGGTGTAATCAGAAATTGTCTGGTACTGCTTTGACCATCCATTTAAAATTTAGTCTCACTTTCTTGAACTCTAACTTGATCTTCAGCCTAGAGTCTTAACATATTTATAGTTTTCGAACTGTATATTGAGAGGGAAGCTATCTTCAGTCCAGGATGTTACATCATTAGCGATGTAGATGTTAAATTGCGATTGGCACCTGCCACATTCCTACATTGCTCAAATATTCGTATTTATACACGGCGTATCCGTCCTAAGAGTTGTCAGGCATATTTTCGCCAGTCTTTCGGTAGATATTTGCAACTGCGTTTTTGCAGTGTGTAGGTACAGTCTTCAAAAACAAATATTACATATCAAATGTTTCATACGACACCTAATGCCAACTGCGAACGTGACAGTTTGACATCTCAGGAGAATATCAGGGAGGGGGGCGGGATGATATAAGATTTGATACCCCAAAGAAGCAGCACGTGTGACTTTATCATGTGGGGCGTTGTCATGCAGTATAAACAGCCCCTCAGACAGCTTCCGCGGCACTTCATTTTGACGATCTCCTGTAACCTCGTCAGGAGACTGCGGAAGCATGCTCGTATGACGATGTGGCCCTTACAAGCATAATGTGTTAGCGTCAATCATGACAGTCCCAAAAAATACTGAATTTCAGATTGCCCAGTGAGAGTAGTGATGAATCCACGTCGTTCTACTTTTTTGGTTGGTTTCTTTGTCTCCTTGTCACGGTGTTTCGTCCAGCACTCATACATGGTGATTAAAAGAAGGAAGGAACGTCCCGTTGAAAAGAAGTAAGGAAGATTAGAGTTTAAAGACCCGCTGAGGGCGCAGTCTTTAGACACGAAGCACAAGCTCGGCTTATGAAACGATGGGGAAGGAAATCACCCGTGATCTCTTCAAAGACACCATCTCGTGTCCCTTCGGTAACAAGGTAGTTACAGACGGATCTCAAGCTCTGATTAACGAAGAATGAGGAAGGAAATCGGCTGTGCCCTTTCAAAGGAACCATCGCGGCAATAGCCTTAAGTGATGTAAGGAAATCAGGGTCCAAGAATACAGAGTCTCTTGGCGGTAACATTGAATAAAAAGTTCTCCGGTTTCCAGCCGCGTCATATGATTAACATTACACAAGCTTTCGGCCAAGCACGCCTTGGCGATGGAAAAGTGGTTGGCAATGACCAAGGAGTGCTTGGCGGAAGGCTCGTGTAATTTTAATCACTTGAATCGGCTGAAAACTCGAGAACTTTTTATTCCAAATCAGGATGGCCGGGCGGGGTTTGAACCGTTGTGCTCACGAATGTGAGTTCAGGGTGCTAATCTCTACGCTACCTCCTCTCTGTAGCCATGGTGAATAGCCAGCTAAAGAAGTAATCTGGATTGTTGTGACAATGTTGCCACGTTTACGCTCGTGCCTCAGTTCGGCGCGCTTTTTCTATTGGAAACCGCATACTCTAGCGAGCGGCGACCCTTTTCATGTTCAAAACCCCGTGCGAGATGTTGAAAACTGATTCATGACTGCGTTTCACTTTTTACACTGTCGCCTTGATTGTAATACGCAGAACTTCGAGCAGCAGGCCTCCAAATTTCTTGTGATTCACAAGAGTTGGTATGACTCTTCGTTTCTCGTCATCCCAAATTGTTTGACCAGATTATAAACGCCTACGCCTCCTAACGCTTGTGTCATATAACTATGCTTTTTCACAGTAAAATCCATCATTTCACTTTGGTCTTGTTGCGGCGTTCTCCCTCTCAGAATATCAGAAAACTGATCACCACACGACACTCCTCTTCATCAATGGCGTGCGCCATTTCGTTTTGGACCCTTTGATGGCATGCAACGAAACCGCGGCGCAGGCATGTCGATGTATACGAAAACTGTAGGGCATGTATCTGAAAGCAGTCAAAAACTTAACAACATAACTATAATTTTTGGGAGGCACTTAAAACCATATGACCAGCAATCGCACAATAGCAACGGAGCAGCGGGACGAGTGTTCTCTTAGTGCTCTCCCTCGTAGATTAACTGCGCTTCATAAGTGTGGTATCTTCTACCCCACAAGATTATACAATCGATCGAGCCAAGGGACGACCGGTTAATCAAACAATATCGGACCTATCGTTTTCTTCCGTAACGTTATACAACATTTCGTTGTTTCAGAACGCAGATCGAAATCTTCCTCCTTGTCCTAATCATCTGGAGGTTGTCCTGCACTTTGCAACATTTTTCTTAAGACGTTGGCCTTGCCACCCGTCTGCCCATAAATTGCATGGAAAGGGAAGGAACACCTATTATAAAGTGTCTGGGTGGGTAGTAGAAAGTAATGACCATGTGGTGTGTAATGCTATATTTCCCTATCTTCTTATTTTCACCTAGGGGAAGGAAGGATGGAGGGAGAGAGAAAGACAGACAGACAGAATTATAGAAAACACGTTAGTAGTTAAATTGGGTAGACGCGCATAATGCCTACACTACACTTGTTCGTCCGCTCCTGGAGTACTGCTGCAGGGTGTGGCATCCGTATCGAATAGTATTGATAGAGGACACTTCGAAATTAAAAGAAGTGCATCTATTTTTGTATTAACGCGAAATAGGGGTAATCATTAATAAGAAGTTTTCCGTTGCGGCGAGATCTTTTCACGAAATTTCCGGATGCCAAAATATTTTGTTGACACCCACCTACAAGGTGATTACATCATCATACTACAATAAGAGAAATCAAAGCTCAGGCGGGTTAATTTAATTGTTCGTTGTACCTGCGCGGTTTTTCCGGAGCAGAACTGTGGACAATTAGTCTGAAGGTGGTTCCATGAAACCCTCAGCCAAACACTTAATCGTGAATTTCTGAGTGTTCATGCACATTTAGATGTAGATACAGATTGGAGAACGTGTAATAACATACGAATGAATCTGTTAGCAAAGCATATTGAGTGGCAAACACCACACCTATTATTACGAGAAACTGTCGTTAAGGAAACTTTAGGGATGATTTTAAATCTGTGGTAGATAACGCTTGGTTTTCCTAGATAGTTCTCGGATGTATCATCAAAAAAATTCTTATACTTAAAACGGGCTATTCTCCGTCTGTAAAATCCTTTATACCAGCAAGGTAAAAAACAGCGATTTTGACAGTGTAGTGAAAGCTACAAGTAAATGGTCGAATAATTACATTGCAAATTGTAGGTTCTTCGACAGTATGCAAAAGATGTGTTTAACGCCAAACTTCATGTGAAATGTATTTGTTCCATTTTTGTTAAAACTGCTATGGATACTTACGCAGCAACGGCAGTGTCAAAGATCTGGCTGCCAGGACATCTGTACATTTCCGGGACGATTTCGTCTTCCTGCTTCACGCAAATGTAGTAGATGGCGGGGTTCTCTGGAACAATACCAATCTGCCCCGGCTGAGAGCAAGGCACAACAGGGCCTTCCGTGCACACTCGGTCGGATTTCGTCAGGCTGGCAACATAAAGCGAGTTTTGTCTGAGAAGTCTTGCAGACGGATTAATATCAGAAGCAAAACTAAAGAGGTTGTGAGAAAGCTGTTAGCTTTAGGTAAAGCGAAAATGGTAAGAAATGCAACATTATATTGCAAAATATGTAACACTTGCCAAGGATTTTGATGTTGTTAAAATGGATATCACTACGTCGTTATCAAATCAAAGCGTTGATTGAATTGAAGTAGCCCAAAAGTTGGCATACTGTTTCGCTACATACGCTTCTGTAGGGAGCTAGTTGGTTTCAATGATTCACTGATAAAAAGTGAATGCTTTTTCTGCATGACGATTCTAGTCAATTTCTTGAACATACTTCACGGAAAGGAGGCGTATATGTACAGCTTATATGAACAGCCATCCTATGAACTATGGACCTTGCCGTTGGTGGGGAGGCTTGCGTGCCTCAGCGATACAGATAGCCGTACCGTAGTTGCAACCACAACGGAGGAGTATCTGTTGAGAGGCCAGAGAAACGTGTGGAACTGAAGAGGGCAGTAGCCTTTTCAATAGCTGCAGGGGCTACAGTCTGGATGATTGACTGATCTGGCCTTGTAACATCAACCAAAACGGCCTTGCTGTTGTGGTACTGTAACGACTGAAAGCAAGGGGAAACTACAGAATTAATTCTTCCCGAGGACATGCAGCTTTACTGCATGGTTAAATGATGATGACGTCCTCTTGGGTATAATATTCCGGAGGTAAATTATTCCCCCATTCGGATCTCCGGTCGGGGACTTCTCGGGATGTCGTCATCAGGAGAAAAAGAACTGGCGTTCAGCGGATCGGAGCGTGGAATGTAAGATCCCTTCATTGTGCAGGTGGGTTAGAAAATTTAAAAAGGAAAATGGACAGGTTAAAGTTAGATAATGTGGGAAAAAGTGAAGTTCGGTGGCAGGAGGAACAACACTCCTGGTCAGTTGAATATAGGGTTACAGTTACAAGATCAAATATGGGTGATGCGAGAGCAGGTTCAATAATCAACCAAAAAATAGAAACGCGAATAAGTTGCTACGAAAAGCATATTGAACGCATTATTGTAACCAAGATAGACACGAAGCCCACTCCTACCACAGTAGAACATGTTTACATACTTCACGGAAAGGAGGCGTAAATGTACAGTTTACATGAATAGCCTCCCCCCCACCCCCATCCCCATGAACCATGGTGAAGAAGATGATGAAGAGAGTGAAGAAATGTATGAAGAGATAAAAGAAATCGTTCAGATAGTTAATGGAAACGAAAATTTAATAGTCATGGAAGACTGGAATTCGATAGCAGGAAAAGGAAGAGAAAGAAAAGTAGTAGGTGAATATGGAATGAAAGAGGAAGCCGCCTTCTAGAATTTTGTCCAGAGCGTAAGTTAATCATCGCTAACACTTGGTTTAAGAATCATGAAAGAAGGTTGTATACGTGGAAGAGGCCTGGAGACACCGGAATGTTTCAGATTGGTAAGACAGAGGTTCAGAAATTAGGTTTAAAATTGTAAGACATTTGCAGGGGCAGAGGTGGGCTCTGGCCACAATGTATTCGTTATCAACTGCAGATTAAAACTGAAGAAACTACAAAAAGAAAGAAATTTGAGAATATTGTATATGGATAAATTGAAAGATCTAGACGTTGTACAGACTTTCAGAAGGTATATTCGGGAACGATTGAGAAGAATATGGGAAAGGAATGCAGTACAAGAAGAACAGGTAGCTTTGAGAGATGAAATAGTGAAGGCACCAGAGGATCTAGTGGGTAGAAAGACGAGGGCTAGTAGAAATCCTAGGGTGACACAAGAGATATTGAATTTAATCGATGAAAGGAGAAAATGTAAAAATGCAATAACTGAAACAGGGGAAATGGAATACAAACGCCTAAAAAATGAGATCGACAGGAAGTGAAAAATGACTAAACAGGAATGGAAAGAGGACGAATGTAAGAATGTAGAAGCAAGTATCACTAGGCTTAAGATAGATGCTGCTTACAGGAAAATTAAAGAGACCTTTGGAAGAAAGAAAACCACCTGTATGAATATCAAGAGCTCAGATGGAAAACCAGTACTACGCAAAGAAGGCAAAACAAAAAGGTGGAAGGAGTACATAGAGAATCTGTACAAGGGAGATGTATTTGAGGGCAATATTATGGAAATGGAAGAGGACGTAGATGAAAATGCGAAGGGCGATGTGATACTGCGTGAAGAATTTGACTCAGCACTGAAAGACTTACGTCGAAACAAGGTCTTGCAAGTAGACAACATTCCGTTAGAGCTACTGATAGCCTTGGGAGAGCAAGCCATGACAAAACTCTTCCATCTGGTGAGCAAGACGTATGAGACAGGTGAAATTCCATCACACTTCAAGAAAAATACAATAATTCAAATTTCAAAGAAAGCAGGTGCTGACAGGTGTGTAAACTACCGTCCTATCAGTTTAATAGGTCATGGCTGCAAAATACTAACACGAATCCCTTACGGAAGAATGGAAAAAATGGTAGGAGCCGACGACGGGGAAGATCAGTTTGGGTTCCGAAGAAAGGTAGGTATATGCGAGACAATATTGACCCTACGATGTCTCATGGAAGACAGGTTAATGAAAGGCAAACATACGTTTGTAACATAGACTTAGAGAAAGTTTTGACAATGTTGACTGGAATACTGTCTTTCAAATTTTAAAGGTGACAGCGGTAAAACACTGGGAGCGAAAGGCTGTTTACAACTTGAACAGAAACCAGATGGCAGTTATAAGAGTAGATTGGCACAAAAGGGAAGCAGTGGTGGAGGGGGGACTGAGACAGGGCTGTAGCCTATACCCGATGTTATTCCATCTGTATACTGAGCAAGCAGTAAAGAAAACAAATGAAACATTAGGAGTAGGAGTTAAAGTCCAGAGAGAAGAAATAAAAACTTTGAGGTTTGTTGATGACATTGTAATTCTTTCAGAGACAGGAAAGTACTTAGAAGAGCAGTTGAGCGTAATGGCCAGTGTCTTGAAAGTAGGATACAGCGTGAACATCAACAAAAGCAAAACGAGGATAATGTAATGTAGTCGTATTAAATTAGGTGATGTTGAGGAATTAGATTAGGAAATGAGATACTTAAAGTAGTGGATGGGTTTTGTTATTTTGGATGCAAAGTAATTGATGATGGTCGAAGTAAAGAAGATATAAAGTGTAGGATGGCAATGGCAGGAAAAGCGTTTCTGAAGAAGAGAAATTTGTTAACATCGAGTATAGGCTTAATTGTCAGGAAGTCATTGCTGAAAGTATTTGTACGGAGTGTAGCCATGTGTAGAAGTGAAACATGGACAATGAGCAGTCTAAACAAGAAAAGAGTAGAAGCCTTTGATATGTTCTGCTACAGAAAAATGCTGAAGATGAGATGGGTAGATGACGCAACTAATGAGGAGGTACTAAATAGAATTGGGGAGAAGAGAAATTTGTGATAAAACCTGACTAGAAAAAGGGATCGGTTGGTAGAACACATTCTGGGGCATAATGGGATCACCAATTTAGTACTGGAAGGAAGCGTATGGGTTAAAAATCATAGAGACCAAGAGATGAATACAGTAAACAGATTCAGAAGGACTTAGGTTGCAGTAATTACTCGGAGATGAAGAGGCTTGAACAGGACAGAGTAGCATGGAGAGCTGCATCAAACCAGTCTATACGCTGAACACCACAATAACAACATTTGAACAACTTAATCAATAGATAAAGGTTGTTTTAAATTCTTTGTAACAAAAGTCTATGGTTGAAAAATCAAGTCATGGCAAAAATTTTTGTCATGAACGGAATGTTAGCTGACGCTTCCTGACAACGCCTGGCCTCGTTTTACTGAAATCGCCGGCCGTGAGACAACGAGATTTCGCCGAACTAGCAAAGTCTAGTATCCAGGTCTGCTGCCTATCCAGTAAATTGGCACAGTAGTTTTTAACAAGAAAAGGTCAGTAATCATCGTATATAAGGGGGACAATATATTTTCGAAGCTCGGCCTAGCACAGTGGTCGTCGAGGCCCGAACCAAGTATTCGGGCTGCCCGGAATTCTCCACTCATATTTTATGATAATATCCGTCTAGCAACCAACAGCTGAATCCAAAAACGTCAACTAACAGCAAGGGATTCTTAAGAGTGCAGTTCCTGCTCAGTAACAAACAAAATTATAGAAGTAGTAACATTTTAAGACATTGTCATTTTCAAATTCGGTACATATTTTTAGAAAGGAATACAAAATTAAAGTAAGGGTGCTGTAATATCGCAAAGAGTAGAAGAAAATTGATATTCAAAACATTTAGCAAAAGCAACTGAATAACATGTGCTAAACCAATACTAAATTTCTGGAGATAAAGAATCAGTAAGTCGAAACTGGTAAAACTAAGCTAAACTCCTCACGAACAGGTCATGAAGACCCTATGGTACCGACCGACCGCCGTGTCATCCTCAGACCACAGGCGTCACTGGGTGGGGCATGTGGCCAGCACAACGCTCTCCCGGCCGTATGTCAGTTTCCGAGATCGGAGCCGCTACTTCTCAGTCAAGTAGCTTCTCAGTTTGCCTCACAAGGGCTGAGTGCACCCCGCTTGCCAATAGCGCTCGGCAGACTGGATGGTCACCTATGAAACTGGTAAAGCGTAATAAAATATATTTGAAACTGATGAGTGAATTTTATTCTGAAAAATATATGCCAAATTTGCTAAAAATTACAGTCCTGAATAAAATAATAAACCTTTATATGTATTCACTCCCTGACAAAGAAAGCGAAGCATCCAGAAGACATGGTCAGACGTCAATGTGACCTCGTACATGTACACACCATTGACGGGTGTGAAACGATTAGAGTTGCAGTTCCTTGTGGCAGGTAGAATGACTAACAGGGCGCATTAGATTTGTTTGTGTTTGGCGTTGTTATCAGTCCTCGTAGTGTATACAGGCTGGTCAGAAAAAGTCTGAAAAGCTTGTAAGTCAATTAATTAGTTTCATGTTCCATGGATCTTAGTCCACGAAAATCGTAATCATGTGAGACGAGTCATTTCACATTCGCATTGCAAATTAATCTGTAGATATGGATGCATGCTGAACATTTCTGAAGTTCCGTACAAAAACGAAAGAAGATATACAGATGCAAGTTACTGCTTCCTACCCAACACCTTTTACACACTACAGTAAGAGAAATTTTTCTACCGAACAGAAGGAGCTGTCAAGGACAAACATTCTCAGTTTGTTTTCAAATTTTACTCTGCTTTTACACTTCTATATCGCTGGTAAATGATCAAAATTTTTCTTTCGGCATTTCGAACCCCTTCTTGTGTTAAAGACAATCTTAATGTGGAGTAATGAATGTTAGTTTTCCTTCTGGTACTGTAATTACATATATCATTGTTCCTTTTGAACTGTACCGTCGTAGTGGATTATTTACAACCAAATTCATGAAGGAATGAATATACGATGAAGCTGTAGTCAGAAGGCCCAACTACTTAAGTAGATGTCTACAAGATGATCGCGGGTGAGCACCATATATTACTCTTACAGAACGTTTTTGAGCGACAAATACTTCCTTTCTTAAAGATGAGTTACCCCAGAACATTATTTCATATGACTTTATTGATATGCAGTATATACCAACATACTGATTTTCTCTCCCCAAGTTTTGCAATGATTCTAAGTGTAAATGTGGCTGAACTAAGTTGTTTTAGAGTTCTAAAACGTGCCATTTCCAGTTTAAATTCTCACATATGAATTTTGAAGTTTCCATCCTATTTCTTATTTCCTTATCATATTTTATCACACTTATCGTTGGTGTAATTCCCCTAGATGTGCAAAAATGAATATGCTGTGTCTTTTTAAAATTAAGAGTGAGACCACCCGCAGAAAATCACTCAGTGATACTTTTAAGAGCGTTGTTTACCATTTCTTATGTTTCTGTAGGCATTCCTCGATTGATTACAGTGTTAGTATCACCTGCAAAAATAACTAATTCTGCTTGTTGTATGCTGGATGGAAGTTCGATTACACATATGAGGAATAATAGTGGACCTAAGATTTAGTCTTGGGGAACCTCATAGGTGATTGCTTCCCAATCAGAATTGCGTCCCCGGACTATATTGGTTTAATTACGAAGTACAACTTTCTGCATTATTTTTGTTAGTTATGACATTTTCTTTTTATTGACTATACTATTAACCGTATAAAACTTCAGTTTATCTAGGAGAATAGTGTGATTCACACAGACAAATACGTTAGATTGGTCGCAAAAAATACCGACCTGCGCCGTCTTATTATTTATTGCTTATAAAATATGGCGAATGAACATGTAAATGGCATTCTCAGTAGAGTAACTCTTCTGCAACCAGATTTTATTTTTGGCAGCGAGCTATGGTCTTTTAATACGGAAACCATTCGAAAACCATGGATCAATGGAAACGGGAATTTTGGTAATTACCAGGAAAGATCGAAAAACAAATTAATCGGTAATCGTACTGGATTGCAAAGTACAGCAATGACCGAAATAAAAATGAATTGAAAGAGAGCAGGACCAACAATCGGGGAAATAGATAATGGAAGAAGTAGCGAAGCTCTTTGCTGGATTCCAAAGATTAATAAAAGACCGACACGATGACTAAATGTATAGATGACATTGTAGATATGCTGTAACAACATGGACGCACATGAGTGAAGACTGTGTTGAGGAGAGAAGTCTAGTGGAGACTTTTACCCAACAGACCACGTAAAATGGTTGATGACAATGATGACGAGTATTGCCTTAAAACAAGTAACCAGGAAACAATGTATATCCGTCAATAATTATAGAAGGAGCGCATCTTCCGGCTGTGCATACTAAATTGTTCACGAGTGTTCATTAGTGGTATATACCGAGAAAATTTCCAAAACAGGCTCCTGTAAGAAGGCTTTTTCTTAGATGTTTTCTGTAATGTCGCCCATTTTTGAGCGAAATATGTAATCTTATCAAATGAAATGAAAGAAGACATAATGCGATTCCGACGAGATGTTACACAAAGTATATCGTTAGCCAACGGAGTCACACAAAATTCTACATCTGTATACAAATGTCGCCCACTTTTCGACTAGAAATATAATACTATAGTATGTATGAATCGAAAGGTGTTCCCAGCGAGATATAACACACCGTATTTCATTATCCATTGGAGTCACAAGAAGATCTACATCTGTATACATACTCTGCAAGCCACAATACGGAGCATGGCGGATAGTACTTTGTACCACTACTACCTATTCATTTTCCTCGCAAATGAAGCGGTGGATAAACGAATATCTGTGCGCCTCTGTGCGAGCCCTAACTTTTCTTACCTTGTTCTCACAGTCCTTAAGCAAAATATAGGTTGATGACAGAAGAATAGTCCTGCAGACAGCCACAAATGCCGATTCCCTCCAGGAAATCCCACATGAGTTCACGGACCATCTCTGTAATATTCAAGTGTTGAGTAAACCTACCGGGAACAAATCTAGGAGCAGACTCTGAACTGATTCGATGTCTTCCTTTAATTCGGCCTTATCCGAATTCCAAACACTCGAGCAGCATTCACGAATGGGTTGCACTAGTTTTTTTACGTGCGGTCTCCTTTATAGATCAGCTACACTTTCCTAGAATTCTCCCAAAAAACCTTAGTCGTCCATTCCTTCCGTACTACAGTCCTTACGTGCTCACTCTATCTCATATCGTTTTGCTATGTTCTGCCCAGATATTTAATCGACGTGACTGTGTCAAGCAGCATACCACTAATACCGTATCTGAATATTGCAGGATTGTCTCTCCTACTCAACTGAATTAACTTGCATTTTTCCACATTTAGAGCAAGCTGCCATCCATCACACCAAATAGGGATTCTGTGTAAGTGATCCTGTATCCTCTTGTAGACACTCAGTGCCAACAGAGTCATCAGCAAACAGTTGCAGATTCCTCCACACAGTATCAGTCAGATCGCTTGTGTGTACAGAGAGGAAAAGCGGTCTTAACGCACTTCCCTGGGGCACTCCTGACGACACTCTTTATCTCTGACGAACACTCGCCGTCCAGAACAACGTACTGCAGTCTATTTCATAAAAACGCATCAGGCCACTCACATATCTGAGAACCTATACCATGTGCTGGGACCTTCGTCAACTATATGCAGTGAGCACAGTATTAAAGGTTTTAAGGAAACATAGGAATATAGAACCCGCTTGTTATCCTTCATCCATGGTTCGCGGTATATCGCGTAAGAAAAGAGGAAGCTGAGTTTCGCACGAGCGATTATTTTCTAAATCCATGTTGAACTGTGGAAAGGTGCTTCTCAGTCTCAAATAAATTTACTGCTCTCAAACTCAGAACATGCTCAAGAATTCTGCAGCAAAACAGATCATAGAGATATTGGTCTACAATTTTGCCGGTCTGTGCTTTTACCTTTTTTTGTGTATAGGAGTCATCAGTCACCTGTCTAGTCAGTTGGGACTTTGCTCTGAGGGACAGATCCGCGATAAACGCAAGAGGCTACGGCCGAATAGTGCTCTTTGTGAAGCTGAACTGAGATTCCATTCGAACATGGCGACTTAAACAAGAGACCAATTTCCATAAAATGCGACACAAGTCTTTCGTGTGCAATAGCTATCGACTGAACTACGCACGCTCACTACATCGGACAGCTCAAAATTTGTAACCTGCGACTAATCCCATTCCGTTTAAGCACACGCTACCAACACCAAAAGAATTTCATCATCGGAAACAGATGAGTCACCCGCTCTAAAAGAGCATTTAGGTGCTTTGAAGATCTGAGGTACAGTGTAACTGGTACCAGCCGTTCAGGTGAGCCTAAACAACGGCCCCAAGTTATGGTAGGGAGGTGTGTGTGTCTATACCAGTTCGCCGTACGGAATCAGCGCAGTAACATCGGTCGACGTGGAGACATGATAAAATAAGAAGAAGGAGTTATAGTGTTTGGACGTACCCATCACAACAACATGACAGTCTTGGAATCCATACTGATGCGAACAGCGAATCACAGTGTTGATAAGCCACTACCCTACAGCTTTGGAATTCCGATACGTACTTGTAGGAGTTTCAGCGTTTTCAAGAGGCATAACGCGACCTCACAACAGAAAACAATCGAATGTGATTTCTGAGTAAGAACCGCACCATACATAATACTGATGCCTTACACCTATGTACTTACTCTGGTTGCACTGAAACTCTAATCATTTGCGTATCCAAGAATGTAGTAAACATCATGCGACTTTGAAGATGTTGCATGCTGGGGTCATGATTTAGTTTTAATAAAAATATAACTTTGACAAGTACGTAAAAAACGGCCAAGAAAACCATAAAGTTAAACATAATAGCAGCAGTTACTAGATACTATAACCTGACGTGATGTGCGCAGTACGAACAGTTGCGTACCTCGTTGTCCAAACACATTTATAAAATAATATTTTCTTCTGCTGGGCGAAACAAGAGGTTAAAAATTATTACTCTGCAAAATGAACAATTATGAGAAGCCAGCTGAAAATCTGAGTAAATAACACAAGTCTGGACATCGAGGCACGCCTGCTTGTGTAAGAATAAAAATACGCAACTGAGCGTACATTGCACAACGTGTCAGATCATCGCATCTACTTACTACTGTTATCTTGTTTAACTCTATGGTCTTCATGATGGTTTTTGACATACTTGCCAAAGTTATATTTAACACGTATTTAAAATAGTCGTCTGAAGATTGGCAGAGCCCGAAACGCGTAATAAGGAATAAAATAATACACACTCCGTCGTCAGGCCACGAGTGGCCTACCAGGACCATCCGACCGCCGTGTCATCCTCCGAGGAGGATGCGGATAGGAGGAGCGCAGGGTCAGCACACCGCTCTCCCGGTCGTTATGATGGTATTCTTGACCGAAGCCGCTACTATTCGGTCGAGTAGCTCCCCAATTGGAATCACGAGGCTGAGTGCACCCAGAAAAATGGCAACAGCGCATGGCGGCTGGATGGTCACCCATCCAAGTGCCGACCACGCCCAAGAGCGCTTAACTTCCGTGAACTCACGGGAACCGGTGTATCCACTGCGGCAAAGCCCTTGCTAAGGAATAAAATAAAAGGGACTTAAAATACTTAGTACTTGTTTTTCTATGATCATCCAGATTTTTTAAAGTATCTTATAGTTTTTTTGTTATAATGATGGCACTTGTTTATAATGATCGCACAACTCTACCAAGACTCTCAGTCAAATTTACGATATTTATGAAATGTACTCACAGTTGCGAATATGGATCACCTCTAGCTGTATAACGGAATGACAACAGTGAAAATTTCTGCTAGACCGGGACTCTAACCCAGATTTCCCCTATTTGCGACCCGTCGCCCAACCCACTTTGGCTATCCGAGGACGGTTCACGACCAGACTCAAACTTCCCCATGTCGCCTTCCATGTGTCATACCTGCACTCGTACATCCATTTAGTGTTATTCCCGTACAGACGGGACATTTTATTGTAAGTAGCAATCCCGGTATAGGCCGATGCGTTTCAGTGCTCGTTTTGTGAAGAAATAGGAAGCAACGTTCCTTCAGACGTGAAAGCATCATTGCATCGTACCTCTGCACAGCACGGCAATTGCAGCTTCGTAGACATGACTTTGTCGGATAAGAGGTGTTGGAAATAAAACGCTATGTGTGCTTCTGGCTACGAAGTGTAATGGCTAATTCTTGCAGACGTTTTAGAAACCAGCAACGTGAAAGCGTCAGCCGCCGGTAATCGCATTCCCCGTAAATTGAGACTTCTTTCCACTCCTGTAACTCAAACTTGGTCCGTAGTAGCCACTTTAGATTCGCTAACTTTTTGGTCAGTACGAATATTTTCTTCGCCGTCCCTTGATATTTCTTATCCTTATCGTCACAACTATATCCAAGACGCCAGATTCTTGTGCAGTTTGAGCGATAGCGATACAACATACCAACAATGCCGCCTCTTGTTATTCAATGGAGTGACGCTTGTTTGGTAAATAACTTCTTCCTACTATTCGTCACTGCGCCTTTATCTAGAGTTTACTACTCAGCTCATACTTAATCATTGAGACAGAGTGAAGTGAAGCAATGGTTAGCACTCTGGACTCGCAATCAAGAGGTCGATGCCTCAAACCTACGTCCAGCCGTCCAGACTTAGCTTTCTCGTATTTCCCTAAATCGCTTAAGGCAAATTCCGGAATGGTTCTTTCGAAAGGGCCTGGCCGCTTTCCTAATCCATCCTTCCCTAATTCAAGCTTTTGCTCGGTCTACAATGACCTCGATGTCTACGGGATGTTAAACACTAATCTCCTTCACCTCTAATAACTGAGAATCTCTCACGCCGGAATGCCATCAGTAATGAGCTCACGAAACTTGCTTTTATTGATAAATATGATCAGAACGAAAGCTGTTCCATAGTTCCGATTTGACTAGTAGTCGCTGAAAGCTACTTTGATTGTGACTATAGAACTGCATGATGTTCCTGCTCAGAGACATACAGCAACAGTTTCCAGTGCACCAGGCAGTTTCGACGGCTTATGGTAACACCTAGCTTAAACTACCCAAAGTTTATACAATTGAAGCCAATCATATCCTCTTGGTTTACCGACTTCAAAGTCACCTGTATATGAAGTTAACAAGCGTTTTTACAGAGCAAGGTGGAAGTGTCTTTTATCAAATTATCTACTTCCAGCCCTTGACCAGTCTTAGCGAATTCTCACGATCGCCAGCTGAGACATACTCGTACAATGGAGTCAGGGGAACTGTCACACAACCTTCCTCGAATACTAACTCTCTAAGCCGGCCGCTGGTGGCCGAGCGGTTCTGGCGCTTCAGTCTGGAACCGCGCGACCGCTACGGTCGCAGGTTCGAATCCTGCCTCGGGCATGGATGTGTGTGTTGTCTTTAGGTTAGTTAGGTTTAAGTAGTTCTACGTTCTAGGGGACTTATGACCTCAGCAGTTGAGTCCCATAGTGCTCAGAGCCATTTGAACCATTTGAACTAACTCTCTAAATTTTCCGAACAATATTTCACGAGCAATTCATTTTTCTTTCAAAGGTTCACATTTACGTTCGTGGAGCATCTCTCATCTCTGGTACATCCGTGTACACTATTATCCTAACATCATGTTTACGAACTCCTTCCTGACTTGTAGTCAGACCTTTCGGTTTAAAATCTCGCCAGCGATGACACCATGGAACACAAGCTCGTTTTGCAAAAGAATTCGGGAGGCAATTGGATTTTCTTTCTCAAAGGAACAATTTCGACATTGGCAAAATTATTCAGAGAAATCACAAAAATCTAAATCTCGATTGTCTGCCAGTGTTTGGAATCCCAATTATCTCGATAACTCCAACAACATCTGTAGAGCCATTGAAGTCGTCACCTCGAGTAACTTAAATCACTATGGCAGCCAGCTCATTTTGGGAATAATTATATCCTACGCCGTTAACCGTTATACAAGACAAATGTAGAATTCTACAAAAGTCTTGAGAATGCCCTTCGAAGCACACCTTCTGAGATTTTCCTCAGGATGTCAAGGAGAACATGGAGTGATCTTTGCTTAAGGCACGATGGTGCACCTATAGATTCGTTAGATCGATAGCTATTAAATGTAAGAAATCTAGTATACAGTAAAGTGTTTTGACCTAGAGGTACGGAGGCTTCTGGGACACACTGGCATTGTCATATACAGGTCTGTCATTAAGATATACAGGTTGTCCTAAAGGAGCAACGACAAACTTTGGGGACTGGTACTTTATACAAAAATAAAAAAAAAATATCTAGAAAAAACGATCCAGTATACAGTAAAGTGTTTTAACCGATAGGTATGACGATTCTCGGACACACTGTCATTTGATACATAGGGTGTCCCAAAGAAACACCGACAAACATTAGGAACAGATATATTATATAGAAAAAAGTAAAACATGTCTACTAAATATGGGCTCCAACATGCACAACTTAAGAGATATGAGCACTTGTTCATCTTCGATACTATGACACAGATTTATTCTACTGCAAGGTTTTTGCTTTCTGTATTTTGGGAGAAGGACGCATTCACCAAAACAAAACAAAAAGTCTGTAAACATGCATACTTTAGAGCTGTGAGCACTTGTTGATCGTCGCTAGTGTGAAACACATCTCTTCCACCGACCAAGTGCTCATAGCTCTTACGGTATGCATTTAGAACCCATGTTCACTCGATTCCTTTTCTTGTTTTGGTCCCTACCACCTCCTTCCAAACACGTAAAGCAAAGTGCTCTCAGTAGAAGAGATGTGTTTCCTAGTTCAGAAGATGAACAAATGCTCATATCTCTTAAAATATGTGCTTTAGGCCATTGTTTATCACATATTTTTTTCTTGTTTTGAACCTGTCCCTAAAATTTGTTGGTGTTTTTAGGGACTCCCGGTATAGTGTACACTAACAACAGAAAGGAAAGCGTTTTGATGAATAGAAATTTATTAACACTAAAAACAATAAGTCTTAGGAAGTCTTTTCTGAAGGAATTTGTCCGAACTGTAGCCTTGTGCTAAACTAAAATGTAGACGACAATCAGTTCCAACAAGAATCGAAAAGCAGCGTTAGAAATATGCTACACGAGAAGGTCGTAGATTCGGTGCTTAGCCGGATAACGAAAGAGGAGGTATTAAATCGAATAGCGGAAAAACGACATTGTACGTAGGCTGTTTAGGTTTTTATGTTGGTAACGCCATGTAGCGCTCTATATGAAAATCACTGACTGTGCTGTGTGAAGGCTGTGGTTGGTTTGCATTGTTGGAATTCGCCATTGTAGTGTTGGGCAGTTGGCTGTTAACAGCGCGTACCGTTGCGCAGTTGGAGGTGAGCCGGCAGCAGTGGTGGATGTGGGGAGAGAGATGGCAAAATTTTGAGAGCGTCTGATCTGGACAGAGACAGTAAATTTGTAATATTGGATATCATGGACTGATATAGATATTGTGACTTTTGAATACTATTAAGGTAAATACATTGTTTGTTCTCTATCAAAATCTTAGTGCCTTCAGTAGTTTGAATCTTTTATTTAGCTGGGAGTATTGGCGCTCGCTGTATTGCAGTAGTTCGAGTAACGAAGATTTTTGTGAGGTAAGTGATTTGTGAAACGTATAGGTTAATGTTAGTCAGGGCCATTCATTTGTAGGGGTTTTTGAAAGTCAGATTGCGTTGCGCCAAAAATATTGTGTGTCACTTTAGTGTTGATCAGAATAAGTAAAGAGAGAAATGTCTGAGTACGTTCAGTCCTGCTCAGCTGTTTGAAAATCAAATAACGTAAGGGGTTTACCAGCACAGTCATTCATAAATTTTTCTAAGGGGACGTTTCAACATTTATAACGTAAATAGATTGAAAGAAGGAATTGTTTCATAAAATACATCCCAAAGAATCACAGAGTCGGCAGATTGGTAATGGAGTGTATTTGGGGGAGGGGGTAAAAATTGCAATGGGAGACCAAGGATTTACTACAGTAAGTAGGTTCAGAAGATTACACTATCTATGCAAAAATGAAGAGGTTTGCAGAGACATACTACCTGGGGATTTGCGTCAAACCAGTCTGCGGACTGATGACCACAACAACCAAGACCAAGTGTCTTTTTTTGCCACGAAATGAGTCCTGGAACACAATGTGAGAAGAAGTCGTATTTTTGTCTTGGCTCACCTGCAGTCTGCTGTCAGAGGATTGTACGCCGTAGCGCCAGAGCACGAAAAAGATTCAGAATCTGCGTTGACTTCAGTGCAGACGTGAAACCTCTGGCAGTCGTAGGGGTCAGGGAAGAACCCGACGTCGTGGCACGCGAAGTCGGCGGGCGGGTGGCAGTCAGAATCCTCTTTTGCAACGCAATCGGCCTGCTCCGTGCTGCACCTCGTGTTGGATTCACATGTTGCCACCACCGTAGGAATGTACCCACCTGTACCATCGCCTAAACACAACACTACCTGTGCAAACAGTGCAACATACACTCAGGAAACGTAATAAATTTAAAAAAAAGTTCCGGCAGTTATTGCGTAATCTTATGCATATACTTACTCCAAACATCTACGTAACGGAACTGTTGCAGAGGTGATCGCATTTCAATATTCTTTCTGTTACAACGATATGGATTTTCTTTTGCTACCGTAGAGCAGTTCATGCGATATTTTGGGAGGTGACTTCAATCATATCCCGAACGGAACCTGTTACTGCTTCATCCAAATTGGAAGCAGTGTCAGCTACAAGTGTTTGTGTTCCTGATGGCCTTGGGGAACAAATTTCTGAAAATGAATGTTTGGAGGTCACCACTGTATGGTGTGAACCATGCGCTATGGGAAAACTGGAAACAAAAGAGAATCTAAGCATCTGAGATGTGGTGGTACAGATGAGAGTTGAAAATTAAGTACATTGACGGGGTAAGGAATGAGTAGGAAACGAAAACACTGAATGGAAAACACTCAAAAGAAGAAGGTCAAGGATGATCGGGCACATATTAAGACATCAAGGAATAACCTCTATGGTGCTAGAGGGAGCTGTAGAGGGCAAAAACTGTAGGAGAAGACAGAGGTTGCAATACTTCCGTCAAATAACCGAGTACGTAGATTGCAAGTGCTGCTGAGAGATCTGAGAGATGAAGAGGTTAGAACAGGAGAGGAATTCGTGACAGGGCCACATCAAACTGGTCAGAGGACTGATGGCTCAAAAGAGAAATAAATAAATTGGGCCTTGGCGATTAATGTATTTGGCGACCACCTCCCCCACCCCCCTCCGACTCCAACTCTCACTCCAGTTTGTCAGTATAACAATACAATCAAGATTTCAGTAGTAAGCTCAAAGGGACAAAAAAGTAGTCAGCCACTAGAAAACAGCACGCCGTCCTCTTTGGAGTACTGCTAGTCGGTCGCCCAACCCTCCACCACTCATAGCAGTGAAAGGGCGTGTATTTAAAGTCGGTTATACCCGTACATAATCAGCGCTGCGAGATGGATCGGCATAAAGCAGTGACAGAATGGAGTTATCTTGTTTGGACGTGTCTATGACAACACCAGAATCAAATTGCCTGATATGTTAGTTTATCAAGACGCACAAGGAATGGTGTAATACAGCTTAAAAACACTGGTCGAAAAGAGATTCTAACTGACAGGGAATCTAGATGAGCGGCGTGCCTGGTGAATGACAATCGGTTTCAAACCCGACACGAATTTCTGCCGTCAGTGAATTTTGCTCCATCTTAAGCAGTTGCCGAGCGAATGGACCTGCGTGCAACACACATTTGGAGACAGCTATCTTCCAACAGTTCATTGTTCACAGCGTCACATATAACTCCACTCCTTCAGTGGGCCTAACAACATGCAAACTGCACAATAGCTGACCGGAGGAGTATACTGTAGTCAAACGTGTCACGTTTTTGCTTGTTTTCAGGTCACCGTGAACATGAACCAGAACGTTTATTTCAGTACTAATGACAATAATGATAACAACAATAAAACTGTTCACAATGTAGAACATTCAAGATTTTTTTAAAAATTTTCTCCCTGATGACAAGCAGAAGATTAAGACATAGTACATGTCCTGCGTTTTCTGGATCTCCGGTATCCTTATTTACATGATATAGTCATGTTACAATGGGTATCAACATGCGAGACAGAACAATGTTCGATACCACGCACGCATGAAATTAGTTAATGTCAATGCACCAAAAGGAATAAATGTATTAACCAGTTTGTGACATTTTTTCATGATGTAAATAAACGAAAAGCTGATATTTTTCATGCACAAAAAGTTAGATAGCGTGGGCTCAAGTCCTAATCCGTAAACCAAATCGTCAATGAAATTTAACAGTTAGCAGTGGAAGCTATTTACACCAACATAAAATGTTCCCGATTGCTATTTATGCAAACATCGAATACTCCAAACATACAAACATTACAGATATAAGATACAGGGTGGTTATAATTAAACTTTCGTTACTTCAGGGCCCTCACGACAAACGAGTGATCACAGGACAATGAAACTTTGTGGAAACATTGTTAAGGACATACTGAAGAGATATAGCGAATAAACCGCTGAAAGAAACCATTTTAATTTCCACATGAGAGAGTAAAATTTGTTAATTACGTGCCATGTTTACGTTCCAGGTTACAAACGTTGCGACCATCCGCACTAGAGGTACCATTTCACAACTGTTCGGAGCACTTTTCGAACGATGTACTACGGAATGTTAAACCGGTGCATTTTTTGAAGATCGCACATTGCGTCCACCGTTCTCAGCCATGGCAACAGTAACTTCAACAATTTGTGATGCAGTTAGCCGTCGGCCTCTCGCGATACCAATCCCAAGCCGACAGTTGATTCCAATTTCCGAATCATGTTCTTCAACACCAGTGCGGAAAGAAGACTTCTCCTTATTCCTTTAATGTATCAATACTCGCAAGGAGCAGCAGCACTATTGCTGTTGCTTTGGTAAAACAGCTTTACAGGTAAAACTCTGCTCACCTTGCCCCGACCAATGTCTGCAACAAACTAAAAACAACACAAATCATGTAGCGCACAGATTGAACACCATTCCTATAAATGTCGGTACCCAAACGGTAAATAGTTTTTCGTCTACTAAAGCAGCTAAAGTTTAATTGTTATCACCCTGTGTTTCGAGAATCTTCCAGAACCGATAAATACGAAATAACAAATAACTGCTAATGGTCGGACTTGAAATGGCGTCCCGCGGCACCTCAGCCATTAATTCTAACCACTGCGCCGCTGTGCATGTACCACAGCTCCCAGCAGTACACCTGTGATGAAATAGAAACGTGTGAACACAGCTCAATGGTAGCCATCTATTTTGGGTCCCTTGAACGGTAATGTGTGTCCTCGAGGGCCCCCTGATATCAGATCCGACAAATCTCAATATCCGTATTGGTCCTTGGCAATTACGATTATAGGACCCGATATCAGCGTGTCTGTACAAATGTTACTATGTATTGTACCCGATATCAGGGGGCCACATCTGGTCGGTTGTTCACATGTTCCCATTTTGTTATAAGCGGAGGTCATTTGTGCATGAACACGTATTGGCTGCAATAAACCTTAATTTTTGAGATTAAGGTTATCCATTGTGGATACTGTAGAACACGTGACTGTGTACTGCATATAACTCATAAAACTGCAACTTTTTGAAGTATTTGTTATTCCCTTGAACAGTTTTCTTGACTTTTCCGTCTCATCTCAAGATGAGGTTCAGAAAGCTACATCTTTGTTTCTATAGTACTGTAAACCAAGAAATTACACTTCGACCTAAAGGACCTACAGCAAGCCTCCCCTTGGCCGAATTATGGACAACGCTGAAATATTTCATCTCCCTTAACAGTACGTACTATAGTAGATATTTGCTTACTGATTTTTTTATGATCATGTGGTATAACGTTTGTTAATTAACTAGAAAAAATTATGGTTATAACGTGATATACGAAATGAGTTCACTTTGAACTTGTAAGAGTCCGTTGGCGAAGATATCAAAATAAGCTGTAGACTTTGCTACTTTGTTCACTTTTTAGTTTATTTGAATAAATAACCAATTTCAGCTTTGCAGCCATCTTTAAATCTTATAAAAGCTGTGCTGCAAATCTGAAATCGGTTTGACCGCAGAAACTCAATTGAAAGTTGAAGTACACAAATATAGTGCACAAATAACCTATGATCCATATGATCTCTCAGGTTTTCTCGGCGTGATTGGTTAATGCTGTTATCACCGGTGTCCAGGAGAGCTTTTTCTTCTTTCATTCTACAGACAGTATTTCGACGATCGAACTCAGCCATTTCCTTTAACTGCTGAGAGCTATATTACTACGCACACTCGCTGCCTGAACTACAAAAAGGCTGTGAAGTACTCTTGTTATCGTACCGCTATTTATAGCGGAGCTCGATTCCCGGCACCTGCTACTTCCTTCGATGCTCATTTGTTTTCAGAGTCCGCTCTGTTATTCTGTGAAATGCGCCAATTCTCAACGTTTACTGCCACTGGTGTGTAAGATGATCGGCGCGGACTTTCGTAACTGAGTGCCGAAACCCAAGGTTTGTTGAAACTGAAGTCCGCCCCATTAGCTGCATGGTCAGGGCGTTGGAATGCCACGCACGGGGGCCCGCATTGGATTCCCGGCTGGGGTGGGAGATTTTCTCCCCTCAGGGACTGGGTGTTGTGCTGTCATCATCGTTTCATCCCCACTGTCGACGCGGAAGTCGCCCAGTGTGGCGTCGCACTCAATAAGACTTGCACTTGGCGGCCGAACATCCATCCTGGGACCTCCCGGCCACTGACACCATATTATCATTTCCTTTTTTTTTTTTTTTAACTGAAACCTACGGCCCAGTTTATTAGGTTATCCGACATATTTATTTCGAGTCTTTAATAACTTGCCATTTTCACCCAGATACAGCTTACCTGGTATTTTATTTCGTGACTGTGTTTGAGCTAGTGTCCGGAGACAGTTAATTTACTTGGTTGTTTGAGTCGGAATTGTCGTTGATGTCCCTTGCACCCCTCTTCATTCGCTACTAATGCGGTACACACCCGGCTTTCGGGGCCGTAGATCGTCTTTACCATCATGAAGAATACTTTTGCTCTTCGATGACGGGAGTGAAATGCACTGGATACCATGTTTCCGGAAGACTCTAGCCATCTTTGAGATTCGGCCAGCATCAAGCAGATTCTTGGCTTCTCATTTTCTCAGGTGTCGTTAGTTCTTAAACTTCCTGGCAGATTAAGACCGTGTGCCGAAAGTAAGATCTTTGCCTTTCGCAAGAATGTGCTCTTCAGCTGAGCCATCCAAGGCGCTATCCGCCTCGCTCTGTCACATCCAGAAACTCTGTACTACTTTGCAAACTTCACAGCATTTCTCCGCCATGCCTCTAGCACTCCTGGAAGAAACGATACTGCAGAGAAATGGCTTAGACACAGGGTCCACTCTGCAGCGGAGTGTACGCTGACTGAAACATGCAGGTAGATTAAAAGTGTGTGCCGGGCCATGGCTTTGTTAATTCTGGCTGTAACGCCCACTCGGTTTGTCGATGTGAGTACGCTTTCATCAGAACACTAGACGTGGGTGTCGTAATTCTTCGGAGAGAATTTCTTTGTCTGAGAGGGTTCGAGCACTACGGATGAGAGCACAGAATTTCTTTTGACACATGGTGATAGCCAGATGAGTGTACATGGTTTTTCTACACAGGGTGCCGCTGAAGTGATGGCCAGTATTCAGGGATATGATAGGAACGATCATTCTAAGCAAAAATGTCCGGTACACATGGGCTCCAAAATGTAGATCTTAAAAGCTATAAGCATTTCTTCATTCCGATACTGCGAAACAGATCTCTTCTACCGCATGTTCTTTGCTTTCCATATTTTGAGAGGTGGTAGTGTGGATCTTAATTAGAAAAAAATATGCCCAGTAAACATGGGTGCTAAAGTGTATATCTTAAGAGCTATGAACATTTTGTCGTCTTTGCTACTGAATAAGTGCTCATAGCTCTTACTGTATGCATTTTAGAGCTCATTTTTACTAGACAATTGTTTCTCATATTGGTCCATACTACCTCGTCCAAAAATGTGGAAAGCGGAGAACGCCGGCCGCGGTGGTCTAGCGGTTCAGGCGCTCAGTCCGGAACCGCGCGACTGCTACGGTCGCAGGTTCGAATCCTGCCTCGGGCATGGGTGTGTGTGATGTCCTTAGGTTAGTTAGGTTTAAGTAGTTCTAAGTTCTAGGGGACTGATGACCAGAGATGTTAAGTCCCATAGTGCTCACAGCCATTTGAACCATTGAAAGCGGAGAACCTGCATTAGAATAGATTTGTTTAAGAGTATCAAAGATGAAGAAGTGCTCACAGCTCTTAATATATGCATTTTAGAACCGATGTTTACCACACTTTTTCGTTTCTTGTCATATCACTTGAATACTGACCATTCCTCCTGGGACATCATGTATCCCGTACGTTCTACTCTCCACCAACACCTCGCTTAAAGGTGGGTCCCTTTCTCAAGTTCAGTCGAGGTGGATAGAATTTCTCCCCTCCGAAAACTCGTCAAGGATTTAGGGTTCGTGTCTCAATCTGTAAAAACTGAACCCTTACGGGATCGCTTTATTGTCGGTCTGTCTGTCTGTCGTCTGTCCGATCGTTGAGAACCCATTTTCTCAGGAACAAGTAGACGTATCAGGTTCAGATTTATGTCACATATTAAGGTCCATGGTCCCTTGGAGGCGTACAAATTTTAAGTTTCTAAGTCACTTCAATTGAAAGATACGGCTATTTGTGTCACATATTTTGATACTTGAAAAGTCACTCATCAGAATCTACAGGGTGCTTCCTGTTGATCTAGAATCATAAAAGCCGACAAGAAGCTACGTTTCACAGTAAAAGTTAAATAAAAAGCTGAAAGTTGTTACATTTTAATTATGTTATTGTTGTTGTCTTCAGTCCTGAGACTGGTTCGATGCAGCTTTCCATGCTACTCTATCCTGTGCAAGCTTCTTCATCTCCCAGTACCTACTGCAACCTACAACCTTCTGAATCTGCTTGGTGTATTCATCTCTTGGTCTCCCTCTACGATTTTTACCCTACACGCTGCCCTCCAATACTAAATTAGTGACCCCTTGATGCCTCAGAACATGTCCTACCAACCGATCCCTTCTTCTAGTCAAGTTGTGCCACAAACTTCTCTTCTCCCCAGTTCTATTCAACATCTCCTCATTAGTTATGTGATCTACCCATCTAATCTTCAGCATTCTTCTGTAGCACCGCATTTCAAAAGCTTCTATTCTCTTCTTGTCTAAACTATTTATCGTCCACGTTTCACTTCCATACATGGCTACACTCGATACAAATACTTTCAGAAATGACTTCCTGACACTTAAATCTATACTCGATGTTAACAAATTTCTCTTCTTCAGAAACGCTTTCCTTCCCATTGCCAGTCTACATTTTATATCCTCTCTACTTCGACAATCATCAGTTATTCTGCTCCCCAAATATCAAAACTCCTTTACTACTTTAAGTGTCTCATTTCCTAATCTAATACCCTCAGTATCACCCGACTTAATTCGACTATATTCCATTATCCTCGTTTTGCTTTTGTTGATGTTCATCTTACACCCTCCTTTCAAGACACTATCCATTCCGTTCAACTGCTCTTCCAAGTCCTTTGCTGTCTCTGACAGAATTACAATGTCATCGGCGAACCTTAAAGTTTTTATTTCTTCTCCATGGATTTTAATACCTACTCCGAATTTTTCTTTTGTTTCCTTCACTGCTTGCTCAATATACAGATTGAATAACATCGGGGAGAGGCTACAACCCTGTCTCACTCCCTTCCCCACCACTGCTTCCCTTTCATGCCCCTCAACTCTTATAACTGCCATCTGGTTTCTGTACAAATTGTAAATAGCCTTTCGCTCCCTGTATTTTACACCTGCCACCTTCAGAATTTGAAAGAGAGTATTCCAGTCAACATTGTCAAAAGCTTTCTCTAAGTCTACAAATGCTAGAAACGTAGGTTTGCCTTTCCTTAATCTAGCCTCTAAGATAAGTCGTAGGGTCAGTATTGCCTCACGTGTTCCAATATTTCTACGGAATCCAAACTGATCTTCCCCGAGGTCGGCTTCTACTAGTTTTTCCATACGTCTGTAAAGAATTCGCGTTAGTATTTTGCAGCTGTGACTTATTAAACTGATAGTTCATAATTTTCACATCTGTCAACACCTGCTTTCTTTGGGATTGGAATTATTATATTCTTCTTGAAGTCTGAAGGTATTTCGCCTGTCTCATACATCTTGCTCACCAGATGGTAGAGTTTTGTCAGGACTGGCTCTCCCAAGGCCGTCAGTAGTTCTAATGGAATGTTGTCTACTCCAGGGACCTTGTTTCGACACAGGTCTTTCAGTGCTCTTTCAAACTCTTCACGCAGTATCGTATCTCCCATTTCCTCTTCATCTACATCCTCTTCCATTTCCATAATATTGTCCTCAAGTACATCGCCCTTGTATAGACCCTCTATATACTACTTCCACCATTCTGCTTTCCCTTCTTTGCTTAGAACTGTGTTTCCATCTGAGCTCTTAATATTCATACAAGTGGTTCTCTTTTCTCCAAAGGTCTCTTTAATTTTCCTGTAGGCAGTATCTATCTTACCCCTAGTGAGATAAGCCTCTACATCCTTACATTTATCCTCTAGCCATCCCTGCTCAGCCATTTTGCACTTCCTGTCGATCTCATTTTTGAGACGTTTGTATTCCTTTTTGCCTGTTTCATTTACTGCGTTTTTATATTTTCTCCTTTCATCAATTAAATTCAATATTTCTTCTGTTACCCAAGGATTTCTACTAGACCTCGACTTTTTACCCACTTGATCCTCAGTTGCCCTCACTACTTCATCACTCAAAGCTACCCATTCTTCTTCTACTGTATTTCTTTCCCCCATTCCTGTCAATTGTTCCGTTATGCTCTCCCTAAAACTCTGCACAACCTCTGGTTTAGTCAGTTTATCCAGGTTCCATCTCCTTAAATTCCCACCTTTTTGCAGTTTGTTCAGTTTTAATCTACAGTTCATAACCAATAGATTGTGGTCAGAGTCCACATCTGACCCTGGAAATGTCTTACAATTTAAAACCTGGTTCCTAAATCTCTGTCTTAGCATTATATAATCTATCTGAAATCTTTCAGTATCTCCAGGCTTCTTCCATGTATACAACCTTCTTTTATGATTCTTGAACCTAGCGTTAGCTATGATTAAGTTGTGCTCTGTGCAAAATTCTACCAGGCGGCTTCCTCTTTCATTTCTTAGCCCCAATCCATATTCACCTACTACGTTTCCTTCTCTCCCTTTTCCTACTACCGAATTCCAGTCACCCACGACTATTACATTTTCGTCTCCCTTCACTATCTGAATAATTTCTTTTATTTCGTCATACATTTCTTCAATTTCTTCGTCATCCGCAGAGCTAGTTGACATATAAACTTGTACTACTGTAGTAGGCGTGGGCTTCGTGTCTATCTTGGCCACAATAATGTGTTCACTATGCTGTTTGTAGTAGCTTACCCGCATTCCTATTTTTTTATTCATTATTAAACCTACTCCTGCATTACCCCTATTTGACTTTGTATTTATAACCCTGTATTCGCCTGACCAAAAGTCTTGTTCCTCCTGCCACCGAACTTCACTAATTCCCACTATATGTAACTTTAACCTATCCATTTCCCTTTTTAAATTTTCTAACCTACCTCCTCGATTAAGGGATCTGACATTCCACGCTCCGATCCGTAGAACGCCAGTTTTCTTTCTCCTGATTTTAATTATATCACAGAAAACTATATTTTCCCATTTGAACATACATTACATTCTCTACCGTCAAAAACATGATAGACGAACATCACTCCACGGAAACATAACACGTAAGTTGTAATCATGTTTTAATAAGTGTATAAAGAATAATTTATTAAACTGCCTCTCTTTACATACATAAACTGCTCGCTTCCTTTTGGATGTCGGGGCTAGTCTGAGGAATTTTTTTTTTTATACGGTCTTGGAATTCCCGGGATCAGTATCTCGCCAGTACCGATATCGATAACGAGCCAAAATCACTGAGATTCTAGATTGCCGGGATGGATGAACTATATATGAAGGGCTTATTTCAATAGTGGTACAAGTCCATTACCTCCACATTTCTGCCTAAAACGCTTCTGAAATTAATGATCCAAACAAACGGAAAGAAAGGTTCATCTCTAGCAAAATGTCATATGCTTGAATATTTATGGTATCTCAACTGCAGATTTTTCAGCGCTTTAGGACTCTGTATCTCAAAATGAACAAAAATGGGCCTGTACCACTATTGAAATTAGCCCTTCTTATCATGTGTGCTTGTATGTATGTATGTGTGTGTGTGTGTGTGTGTGTGTGTGTGTGTGTGTGTGTGTGTGTGTGTATGTGTGTTTAAGTTTGTAAGGAAGCCTCAGTGTGCGAGTGATACTCATACTTGGCCAGATTTCTCGTTCCATGAGGCTACAATTCAGACGTGTCGTCCAATCATCGATAGAAACTCTTTTAGTTTGACTCTGCAGATCCTACTACATTTGCATCAAAGTGTCTCATGTACAGATTTGCCACAACGGGCAATAACAGACTACCCACCACCACACCGTCAGAAACAGCAGAATCGCAAACAGTGAGATGGAATAATAGAGACCCGTGTGCAGTTGGTGGTGCAGATGACTTCACCAGGCGCCGTGCAGACTGCCCGCCTAGTGACTGGGAACCGCCGCGGCGCTATACCGACGGCCGGACTGACGAGGGCGGCACTCAGCAGCTGCAACACAGAACGGTACCAGCTCTACACAGCTTTTCATAACAACCCACAGAAATTTCAGTGTGGCTCACAGATCATTATCCGAAATTATGTTTAACATGTGGTTCCGGTAGCGTTTTATTACTGTTCATTGGGAAAAACGTTTCCTAGCTTGTATATGGCCTGTGCTTGTAGCTACATTTAATACTGATTATACACGAAATAATTACATTATCGTTGTCTGGTATCCTGAAATTTCTTTGCGCTGCATTAGAGAGATCATATAAAACAAATAGCAGGAAAAGCGGATGTCACACTGAGATTTATTGGGAGAATCTTACGGAATGTAGCTCTAAAGCTACAGCAACACGGACGAGTCTCGCTTGGCGCCTGCGTTACCTCGCAGGTCGCCTGGTGCGAAGCCCTTGAAAGCTTGGTGGCCACACCGGAGCATCGATGCCAGCCACCATAGCCGTGCTGCCCGCTCGCACTGTCGAAATGTCTCTTCAGGTGCTGAGTCAGGAAATGCTTCTGGCGGAAAATATTTGTATGAAGTACGAGATGTTGCGCAATCTTCCATCGTGCTGAGTACATGGTATTAATAGCCGGCCGCTGTGGCCTGGCGGTTCCTGGCCCTTCAGTCCGCAACCAAGCGCGACTGCTATGGTCGCAGGTTCGAATCCTGCTTCGGGCATGGATGTGTGTGATGTCCTTAGGTTAGTTAGGTTTAAGTAGTTCTAAGTTATAGGGGACTGATGACCTCAGATGTTAAGTCCCATAGTGCTCAGAGCCATTTGAACTTTTTTTTTTAACAGGAAAGCAATCTGCGGTTATTTGCTGATGAAGCTGTGGTGTACGGCAAGGTGCCAAAGTTGAGTGACTGTAGGAAGGCACAAGACGACTTAGGCAAAATTTCTAGTTGGTGTGATGGATGGCAGCTAGCTCTAAATGTGGAAAAATACAATATGCGGATGAATGGGAATAAGAAACCTGTAATGTTCGGTTACAGTATTACTAGTGGCCTGCTTGACACAGTCAAGTCGTTTAAATATCTGGGCGTAACGTAAAACGGTATGAAATGGATCGAGCATGTGAGAACTGTGGTAGGGAAGGCGAATGGTCGACTTCGGTTTATTGGGAGAACTGCAGGAAAGAGTGGTTCACTTGTAAAGGAGGCCGCATACAGGACACTCGTGCGACCTATTCTTGAGTACTTCTCAAGTGTTTCGGGTTAGTACCAGGTCACATCGAAGCAGTTCAGAGGCGGGCTGCTAGATCAGTTATCGGTAGGTTCGAACCACATGTAACTGTTACGGATATGCTTCGCGAATCCCAGGGGGGAAAGCGACATTCTATTTGTGAAACACTATTGAGAAAATTTTGAGAGCCAGCACATGAAGCCAACTGCCAATAGATTCTACTGCAGCTAACATACGAGGGTTGTACCAAAAGTAAGATTCCCGTATTTTTTACAAATAGAAAACATTTTTTCGACACACTTTTGTAGACGGTGCTCCAGCATTTGTATTCTTAAATAGAAAAAATCTCCCGCCAACCTGTTGAGGAAGTGTGTGACCTCGGCTCAGACTTCATCGTCGCTCTTGAAGCGTTTGTCTCCTAAGTGTTCATTTAGCTTGGAGAAGAAGTGATAAATGCTGGGGGCTAAGTCAGGGCTGTACGGGGAATGGGGCATAACAGTCCATCCAAATTTCTTCAAAAGCTCCTGTGTTTGATGAGCGACGTGGGGTCGAGTGTTTTCGTAAAGAAGCACTACTCTCTCAGTCAGTCGTCCTCTCTGGAGATTCTGAATTGCTCGCCGGAGTTTGGCCAATGCTTCACAATATCTCTCTGAGTTTATTGTCGGCGCAGGTTCCATGAAATCGATGAGGAGTACCCCCTTCCTATCCCTAAACACAGTCGCCATAACCTTTACTGCCGACTGCGTTTGTTTGAATTTCTTTGGTGGCGGTGAACCGGAGTGATATCACTGACGAGATTGTTCTTTTGTTTTGGGGATGTAATGAAACACCCACGTTTCATCTCCCATGATGATAGAGTCCAACAACTTCTCCTCGTTGAAGAAACTTGTGAGCACAGTCAAAGCGTTGCACCTTGTGTCCGTCAGTCAGCATCCGGAGGACCCAGCGAGCACACGCTTTGCGATAACCCAACGTTTCTGTTAAAGTTCTTTCAATTGTTCCATTGGAAGCTTCAGGAATGCGTTCAACAAGTTCACGGACAGTGACCTTCCAATCTTCTGAGCCATCTCAGCCGAAACCGGCGGTCTTCCACTCCGTTCTTCATCTGAACTTACGAGCGACCCTCAGGAAAAGTCCTGTACCATTTGCGGACGTGCTGAATGACATGCACTCTGCACCATAAAACTCAGTCAGTCGCCAATGAATCTCCATCGGCGGTAACTTCCTTGCGTGTAGAAACCGGATTACTGTTCGAACCTCGCACTTCGCGGGAGCGGCGATCGACACTTCTATCTCTGACAGCTGCGAAGCCAAGACTGAGCGACGTAGTGAATCGCGGACGGGAGGGCTCGAGAGTGGGGGAATCACTGCGCACTGCACTGTTGTCGGATTTAGCCCAGCATCTTCCCTCGAGGATGTAGCTCATTGGGAACCTTACTTACAACCCTCGTACATTGCGCATAAGGACCACGAAGATAATATCGAGAAATTAGGGCTCATACAGAGTCATATAGACAGTCGTATTGCCCCTCGCTCTGTTTGCGAGTGGAACAGGAAAGGAAAGGAAAGGACTAGTAGTGGTACAGGGTACTCTCCACCACGCACCGTACGGTGGTTTGCGGGGTACCTATGTAGATGTAGATGTAGATGTAGACAAAGGCAGGAAGAGATAACGGTACCATCGGGGAGTACAGATGCTGATGTAGATACTCGTACAAAGTACTGAACAAAACGAAAATAAGTAGATGTTAGATATAATTAATGCCTGCATTCCCGAGATCCGTTTCGCATAAGTTTCTCTCGACGGTTTCTCTTGGCTGTGTGGCTATGTTATCTGTTTATCATTTCGAAAGCCTTGAATTGGAGAACTTATTGCATGTATGTATTATCTGAAACAGTGATCTGGCAGTTTTTAAACACCAAGGTGAGTGGAATATCTTCAAAGTCGATTTACAGCGTATGCCGAAGAAAAGTGAAAGAGAAAGGATGGAACTAAAAAAATTATAGTCTGCGGAAAAACAATTTAACCAAGAGTGTAGGGCAGAACGGCAGCATCAAACGAAGAAATTTGAGCACAGCAACTAGGGGTCGCAGTTGAATATTTACGGCGCTAGACGTGAAAACGGTGGTAAATTTGAACATTTGGTACAATATACTGATGTTAATTAAGTGGTGTCCTTTTCAGGACGGAAATACGGAAGCGTCCGATCCCACCCGTCTGCTTTGACCCATGACGTCACAAATATGGCGGAAACAAAAACAAACACACACACTTTCCACAAGAAGACTAATGACACTAACGGGACACGCGCGGGAAATGGGGTGTTTTGGGTGGGGAGCAAACTAAATATAAACAAATTTAGACGCCTTGCGTAGCTACAACGTGTAAGTGAAGACAGCCATGTGTGAATACCCACCCACCTCCCCAGGGGTCGTAACCCCTGCAACCCATAGAAGATAAAGATGCTTCAGTAGCTGATTAGTGTTTTTTGTCTTTAAAAAAAAAAATCTCACGGGATAGAACGAACAGATCAGAAAGATAAATATAATAAACTAAAACAGAAATTCGAGGAAACAGATAATTAAAATAAGTAATAAGTGTTTTTAAATTTTAAAAAAATCTTACGAGATAGAACGAACAGATCAGAAAAGTAAATAAAATAAGATAAAACAGAACCGGAGACAGCCACACTCAAACCAATCTCCGCGCCGTCATGACGTCACACACGACAACACCCTTACGTCACGGGTCAAAGCCGACGCGTGGGATCGGACGCTTCTGTCGACCCTTCAGGACATATTGAAGCATGCAACATGGACATTTGATTGTTTTCATTTCTAAGTGCTGTACAGTACGTCAGCTAAGTACGGTGCACTTGTATGTGATGCCATAAGTTTCTCTTGTTCTCATCGTGACTATTGATTAGTACAAGGTGTACAACTTTGCTTCCGCCGATTGCCGATAGGTGGCGACAACGGTAAGTAGCGGTCGAAAGAAACAGACCGCAGATGTCGTGCAGTTAGCTTGGACCTCTGTCAACATAACCTCATCCAAACACTAGTCGACTTTTGTCTGCATCATAAAGTTGTTCTTTATTGAAAATGTCAGTTTACGAGCCTAATTCTCATCATTTGCGGGAGGTGATACGTGATTCCTTAATCGTACCACACTTACACATCATATCTTAAATACCATAAAATAGAAAGCGGAGTGGAATCATGGTTGGTAGTCACAATTTATAATTAAGACAGTTTATTGTCATTACCCCTTTAAAAAAGCTGACAATTACAAATTGTGAACGAGCCACTAGATAAAACTTTGCAAATACAGTTAGAAACCCAACGTACTCAGTACTCTAACAAACAATTGCAAATTAAGAAAACAGGTATACTTCGAAGGAGAGACAGCATTGGTCGTATATTTTTGTTTATTATCGCAAAATCGATTTTCGGTCACTTAGTGACCATCTTCAGTGCTGTAATATATAACTTAAATTAGTAAGCACTGGTGTCAATAAGCTTACGGCGATCACATAGATTTTGCGATAATAAACAAAAATATACGACCAATGCTGTCTCTCCTTCGAAGTATACCCATTATCTAGTCGTAGTGCACAGGACACTATGGAGTCGCCAATAAATAAGAAAACAGGGTTACTGACAAACTTGAGAACTTCAAACTCCCATATAGGACTTCCCTCCAAATAGATACAGTGAAACAGTTACAGGGAAAGGGTGACTTAATAACACTTGAACACTAGTGCCAAACTAAGATGCCATTACATAACATGATAGACTCACTTCAATAAAAAAAACTACAAAAGAGACATTGATCGTTAAAAAATAAATTTTTACGTGCTCAGACATATTAATAAAAAGTTACTAGAAAAAGCTGCACAAGGAACTCAGCAGATGCTCTACAGTTTAAGATTTAGCCAGTTGCCAGTCCTTAATATCTAAGAAAACAAGTTCATATAAAAACAGGCTACGTATAATATATTATAAATCTACAAGCTTAACCCGCCTAGACGGAAGGAAGATAAATAATAAACTTCGGAATGGGATATGTGAACACCTCCGGTAGTGGCCAGGTTCTTAAGCACTGCCAGGCCTAGACTTCGGATGACATTTCACTCCCCGCCAAGGCGGTGGCACAGTTAAAAGTTTCTGCCCAGATCACAAAGACATTCCAATATCTCTGAAACATAGAAACACTCGGCAGAACCTTTGACTCACTTACACATGAACAACTGTATTAACGGAGTGCAGGCTTTAAAAAGAGCAACATAAAATCATTTGATTGCAAGAGGCACAAAGCACTAGTAAAACTTCTGAGAAAATTTTCAAAAAATGGGCACCATTTAACTAGGCCAACTGAACTCTTCCATGCCGTCTTAAGGTTCGACTATGAAAGTCTCACAATAATAATAAAGTTTAAAATCTCTGAGTGCGTCGGTGAACAAACAATTACAACGACTTACTCTACATCAGGTACACAATATGAGGGAGCGGGTTCCACAGCTTCACCGCTTCTCTTCAAATTTTGTTGCCAGCGAAGTCACAGAACTTGTATCTCCAAGCTGCCCATGTCGCCAAAACGCCCAACCAATTTCACACCATAACGTGTAACGGTCACCACGCTCTTTCGGCAGCCGTTGACACTCGTCTCCCCGCTAATGTCACGAGATCTCGAGGGTTACCCGTCGAAGGCTAACAACCAACCCGCTTCGCCTGCGAAGCCGCAAGATACGACACGCGAAAAGCAAAGATAGCTTACCTCAACCACAGTCAATCTCAACGACACATGAACAAAATAAGACTGGCGCCAGCTCGCCACGGCTTAGGAGGTGTTACTGTTTTGTTTCAATATGGAGAAAACGGCGGCTGAGTCTCATCGAATGCTCTCAAGTACGTATGGTAAGGACGCTATTAGTGAAATAACGTGTGCTGAGTTGTTTCAATGCTTCACGAACTATGATTTTAACGTTGTAGACCGGCATAGTGATGGAACAGAGAATGTTTTCGAAGATGCAGAATTGGAGACATTGCTGAATGTAGACTGACGTCAAACTCAAGAAGAATTGGCACGATTAGTGGGAGTGACACAGAAAGCTATTTCAAAACGTCTCAAGGTTATGGGCATGATTCAGAAAGAAGAACTTGGGTCCCGTGTGAGCTGAAACCAAGAGACGTTGAACGGCGTTTGTGTGTTTGTGAACAGTTGCTTAAGAGGCAAAAACGGAAGGGATTTCTGCATCGCATTGTGACCGGGTATGAAAAATGGCTTTATTACGATAACCCTAAACGCAAAAAAAGATGGGGATATCCCGGCCATGCTTCCACGTCGGCGACCAAACCGATTATTCACGGCTCCAAGGTTATGCTCTGGATTTGGAGGGACCAGCTCGGTTTGTGTAATATCAGGTGTTAAAAACCAAGTGGAACAATCACAGGTGCTCGTTATCGAACGCAATTAATGCGTTTGAGCAGAGCATTAATAGACAAACGGCCACAATACAGCGAGAGGCACGATAAAGTGATTTTGCAGCACTACAACGCTTGACCCCACGTTCCAAAAGAGGTCAAAACGTACTTGGAAACGTTAAAATTGGAAGTCCTACCCCATCCGCCGTATTCTCGAGACATTGCTCCCTATGACTATCACCTGTTTAGAACAATGGCGCATGGTCTGGCTGACCAACACTTCCGATTTCATGAAGAAGTCACAAATTGGATCGATTCGTGGATCGCTTCAAAAGATGAACAATTTTTTCGACGCGGGATTCGTACACTGCCAGAAAGATGGGAGAAAGTAGTGGCCAGCGATGGAAAATACTTTGAATGACACATGTGCAACCAATTTGTTTCATTAAAGCCTCAAATGTTGGGGAAAAAATGGCGGAAGCAAAGTTGTACACTTTGTACAAACATTTTGTTTTCGTATTCAGTTTATATGAAATACATTTCATTTTGAATAAAGACGAGCATATGTCAGATTTCAGTTACCTTCCTGTAGCGCCGAAAATATGCAACTAGTTTCTGTATTCAAATTCCTTTGATTGATGGTCTTTGTGCAGTACACTTTTGGTCAGTTCGTTTTTACGCACCCTGTATAAGGAAAGGGAATGCTGAAATCCAAATATTACGTCGTCGAAAAGAAATTACAAGTAACTAAGATGACGAAACAAGGTTACAAGAAGGGAAATGTGCATGAACAAAATATGGATGGACAAGGTAGCAATGTCACTTCAGAGACGGCTAGTCACATTATTTACAGTGTTAACGCACCATCAGTACCACAACAATGAGACGAAGAACAAGGATATTTTATTTTCCTTTCATTAGGAAGAACATGATAGAAAATGGAGTTTCGCTGTCTAATAGCAGTAATGGATATTTATTTCATTCTTAGAAGTACAAGTCATCTAATAAGTAACTACGTTTCAACAGCCAACACCAATTTCATAATGAGTATATAAATGTTAATGAGTTTACGAAAAGAAATTTTAATTGGTGTTGGCTTCTAAGTCAGCCAACTTCAAACACTTTTACAGTTATAAAGGCATAATGCGTAAGGCACCAATTGTATAGGTGGGTTAGTTAGATTTCCCACAATTGTTAGTCTTTAGAATGAGTCAGGGAAATGTGGACAGTAGTTATGGTTTTACAGATTTTTCTTTCAAGTTAAAGTGATTCAGTTTTCACGTTCTCAATTATATTATGGAAGTTCAAAAACCATGAACTTTTTTTTTAATTAAGGGAAAGGTTATTTAAGAATATTTTCGTTATGTCGTCTCCCATTTTTATTGATTGCCAAATAATTAGAAGTTCACTGAATATTTAAATTCACTCTAATCTCAGCCCCATGTTCATATAACAGTTTGGTGACAATAAAGCACTGATAAGAAAAGGGAATTGTTTCGAAGAGTATTTCAATCATCGGCAAATCACGAGACACTATGTGATGCCACTGGGGACAAGCACATAGTGAGCGACGTGGGACGCTGAACAGTTGGAGGAGACGGCAACGTAGATCATTACTCAACAGAGCGGCTAGGACGTCGAGAGTGGTGGATGTAGGAGTCAAAGTTGGTGAACGATGTGGGAGAGCTGTAGAAATAGTAAGACAATAAACAATTTTAGACATAATATGCAAGATGGAGGTAACTATTGAATAACAAAATTATCGAGCTTATTATTGTATCATAGTGTGTAATGTGATGAGACAAAATACAAGCAATGTTAACACCGTATGCTAACAGTTATTGCCATAAAACAAAAGAAATAGTAATTATAGGTATCCTATTACATTTATTCATTTAGCCTATGAATCTACATCAATAAAAGACTGACGGAGTTGCCCATCACCATGAAGATAACATTGTGCATAATACATGAAGTTCAATACTTCTTGAAAGTAGGAAATAATTCAGAACACTGTTTCAAGATAAAGATTTGGGAATTTGAAGAATCAAGATTAAAGTTTGCAAGCTATAGATTCTCACACAAACATTTCAGTGCAGTCATATTACATCTGACAGATATTTTAAAAAATCCGTTCTCCAAGTGAATAACTAAAAACCAAAAATTCAGTGTTCAAAATCAGAAAAATTTAGCAAATGGCACATTTTATATGTTCCTAACATAACGTCTGTGTCACATAAACACGCTGACAGATACAAGTGTTACAAGCATATGTGACGATTACGACATTACTCGCATCTCAGCTATTGATTAATATTTCCTTAGTTCAGGGTGATGGTCAGTTAATGTTTTGGTTCACTAATTCATAACATAAAAGGGAGTCCATCACAATGTGCCGCTTGATTATGCACGTGAACCAAATTTTTAAGAGATTGACAGACATAAAGAAACGAAATATACTGTTATGTTATCAAACTAAAAGTTAAATGGAGTATCATTGTTACGCATATCAAAAGATAATATTTGATCTGAGGAATAGGACTTGGGAATTTTTGTAAGCAACGTATTTGAAAAGAAATTGATATTTTGATTTTCTGGTATTCATTAATATACCATTTTGAATGAGGTTTTTCGACTTGTGCTACGATTGAGTTAGTTCAGTTATTTCAACAGGCTCTTTCCTAAGATGTGTGTAAAATCAAATGATGCAGTATATGCACCTCACGTTTCGTGGAATTGGCTCAAGAAAACTATCTTCCCATAATACTTACCTCACCATGAATAAAAATTGGTCCCTGCTGTCAGTAAATGTTAGCAACTTTAGATGTAATTTCTAAAAAGGAAACTTACAGCAAAAATTATATTTTTTTTTTACAACCATGTGGGTGAAATCAACGGTTTGAAAAGAAGCAGAAAATCTTGACGATCTTGAATTGTAATAATGTCACATTCGCACCAACATTTCATATGTCAGAAATAAAACTGTAGAACAAAAGAATAGTTTGACAGTTTGACATCGATCAGATGAGGATCGAGGGCTCGACACCGATTTCCGAACGTTGGATGGCAGACTTACGAGAAGTATCTAACAAAATCGACATGTCTAATCAACAAACTGATCGGTTTGTCCTTGCTTGGTGCTTTGAGTAGCAACTTACACAGAAACTAAGTTACTATTGCACACAAACATGATGCTAACATATATTGGACCACCCTATCATCTCATCATAATTTCCCATACACCAGTTTAGATTATTGTTACGATTATTGGTTTAAAAATGGCTAGAATTATTCCTTGTCGAATATTAGTGTAACTCTGAAATTTTCCGTACCTAGTAGCTTAGATGTCAACAGAGATTGCAACGTAACTATAAATGTAAACACAGCCATATTTATCTAATAAAATCAGATCAACCACACTTACCAGAAAGACAGTCTTCACACCTCTCGGCGGCCCCATATTAGCCTGTGTGATTCCGAATGTATTGAGCCAGCTGTTTAAATACTTATGACTAGCCAAGAGTTTATCAAGGGACCTACCAGATAATGTTGCTATCAGAAAAATCCTTGCGCAACACTTTTGACAGCTCTTATCGAAATACCTGATGCCGTATGATGAGCAGGGAATTTACGAAAATAGTTCTAGGTTCGTAAATTGAATTTGATTATATGGAATAACTGCGTCTAGAGCACGTGATCATTGGTTTTTCGCCGGAGGTGAATAAACACTTGGCGAAAAACTGCTAATAACATTGCATGTTTTGTCGACATTTTAACGATACTAATAATTGTTTGAAGTTTTGTTACATTTTCTGTGTCATTAGATATGATTTAAAATTGAAATAATCACTCAATGAACAAGTTTTGCTCAACTTTAAAAATTTTGATCAACCTTCAAAATAACCAACGTGTTGCATCGAAGTACCAGGATTCTCAAAGCGTTCAGTCAGAAAAAAAAATTGGGAAATCATGGTCTAGAGTACTGATTTATACAGTTAAATATATGTGACATGAACTGAAATGCAGTGTTTTGTGGATCTCAAGGAAATTACACAGTTAAAAAAGTCAAGAATGATGAGGTATTTCAAAAGCTGTATGAAGGTTCTTTATTCGCAACTACGGCTACACACCAGGATAGAACACATCTCGACGTTTATAAAGGCTATATTTCCGTAATAAAGATGGACAATTACGGAGTTCCAGCTTTCGAGAAGTTATCCTCGTTTACATTCAAATCACAATCGTGGGTTGTCATAATAAAATTGAGTACACCCAAAGGATACTTCTAAAAATACTCAAAACATGACTGCTAAATGAGCCAGGCGTGACACCACCACAGTAGATGCATTACGAGATCCGGTAGATGCCAACTGTATACAACCAGTGAAGTAAACCTTAAAATCTCGTGTAATGTACTTACTTCCACCGTATACAGTCTTGCTAGCTTCCATGGGTTGTATACGCCACATCGGCCTGTTAGCAATACGCACGGGATTTTAGGTTTTACTTCAATAGTTTTATACAGTTGGTGTCTACCGAATCTCGTAATACATCCTACGTTGTACCATCCGGCCTGGCTCATTTAATAGCCATGCTTTGTTTTTACAAGCATCTTTTGCGTGTACTCAATTTTATTATAACACACCAGTATTGTGGTTTGACTTCTAACGTGGATAATTTCCCAAAAACTGGGACTCCGCAATTGACCATCTGTATTATGGAAATATAGCCATGATAAACCTGAAGATACGTATATACTGACGTGAAACCTGTGGTTAATGATAAAGCACTTTCACACAGCTGTGTGACTTTTGGAAGTACCTCATCAAGTGGCTCAAGTGGCTCTGAGCACTATGGGACTTAACATCTGAGGTCATCAGTCCACTAGAACTTAGAACTACTTAAACCTAACTAACCTAAGGACATCACACACATCCATGCCCGAGGCAGGATTCGAAACTGCGACCGTAGCGGTCGCGCGGTTCCAGACTGAAGCGCCTAGAACCGCTCGGCCACAACGGACGGCGTACGTCATCATTCTTGACATTTTACTTGTTGTAATTTTTATTATAATTTGAATGATTATTGAGTGTTGAATGTTGTTTGTCATTGTTATTCATAATGTAACAATTATTTGAATTACTTCAGTTGTTATATTGATATTTCCACGCTATTTTATTTAGTTTACGAGACAACAGTTCCCACTGCGTGCAGTATCAGTGCTGACTTCACACTGAACTTCATGGTTCTCGAGATGAAAAACCATACGAAAAGACATCTTGTAATACTTGCTAAGCGCAAAGGGGCGTAAGCAGCAAGCCGGGCTACAGTAGGGTCTCTTCAGCACTGCTACAAAGATTGGAAACAGTTCCTCCACCGAAATATTACTATCCAAGATTATTGTTTTGAAGTAGATATCATTTGCGTACTTTTCTGTGCACTTTGTGTGTTAATAAAAAGTGTCAGATTGAAAAAGTTCTGGTTTATTCCATGTGGTAAGCTGGGATTATTTGAATGAGAGATCACTTCTTTAAAAATAGGTATTCCAGACGATGTCTGACACAAGGATTTAACTTGTCAAAAAATACTTAACAGGCATCTTTCCCTCTGCTAAAGAGTATAAAACATTTGATGCCAGGTTAGTTCCTGGGGTTTACTTCGAAGTATGGGTAAGGCACGGGTAGCTCAATTAGAGGAACTTTGGCTGGGAGAGGTTTTATACCTCGATCTCGAGCACAGTTTTTGGACACCAACCAGACTTTGAGCTATTTACACTGACCAATCAGAACATTATGACCACCTACCTAATAGCCGATATGTCCATTTCTGGCACGGATAACCGCGGCGGCGCGTCATGGCATGGAAGCAACGAGGCCATGGTAGATCGCTGGAGCGAGTTCGCACACCATCTGCACACACAAGTCACGTAATTCCTGCGAATTCCGGGGAAAGGGTCGATGAGCTCTGAAGCCACATTCAATTACATCCCAGATGTGTTCGATCGGGTTCACAATTGTGAGTTGGGGGGGGGGGGGGGGAGGGGGAGGCGGCACATCAATTGGAACTCGCCACCGTATTCTTTGAACCATTCCACCACACTCCTGACTTTGTGACATTGTGATTTATCTTATAGAAAAATTCTACTGCCGTAGGGAAACATGACCTCAGGGAGGGGTTTAAGTGGTCTGAACCAGTGTACGATACTCCTTGGCCCTCACTGAGCCTTGCACGAGGTCCACTGGACTCATGGATGCCCATGTGAATGTTCCCCAGAGTATAATGGAGCCGCCGCCACCTTGTCTGCGTCCTGTAGTGCAGGTGTCAAGGATATGTTCCCCTGGAAGACGACGGATTCGCGCCCTCCCATCGGTAAGATGAAGAAGGTCTAGGTATTCATCATACCATGCAACGATCTGCCACTGCGCCAGCTTCCAGTGTCGATTGTCATATTCCCATTTCACTCGTAGTTGCCGATGTCGTGGTGTTAACAGTGGCACATGTCTCGTCGGCTGCGGAGGCCCATCGTAAGGAATGTTCGGAGCACTGTGTGATCAGATACACACGTATTCAGCCCAGCATTAAAGCCTGATATTAGTTCCACCACAGTTCGCCTCCTGTCCTGTCTGTCCCAACCTACAACATCTGTAATGAGCGATGGCCCCTCAACTTCACGACGTTTGGGCCTTGTTTTACCTTGGTTTCGTGACCTGTTGAAGATATTCACCACAGCACACCTCGAACACCCGACATGTCGTGCAGTTTCCGAAATGCTCGAGCCGAGCCACCGGGCCATCACAATCTGCTCTCGGCCAGACTCAGACTGCGCGCCTTAACCATTCTACACACGGACAGCACGCTCTCTGGTACTACGTGCACGATGCACGTGTATGACTAGCAGTCTGTCCTCGTCAGGTGGCACGCTATCGCCTGGACAGGTTTATATCGGTAAAATAGGTCGGCGATCCTAATTTTCTGGCCGAACACTGTATACTTACAATTAGTGTTTTGTAATTGTAACAGTCTAGAGATCCACTTTAGGAAACTTTCAACCATTTATGAGAAATATAGATGCGTTATTGAGAAAACTGACAAACAAGAAGAGACAGTAGTTTTTGGAGATTTCAGTGTAGATTTCTTAAAAGAATCTGATAGGAAAAATGGAGCAGAATAATTGTTTGGCTGTTACAACCGGGGTTCATGTGAAATTTTCCAGCTCGCAGCCATTAACATAGCAGGACGACGATTGATAACGGTTTTATATACAGTGCTCAGACTGAAATAATTAATGTGTTTTTTATTCATCAGTCTTCTGACTGGTTTGATGCAGCCTGCCACTAGTTGCTCTCCTGCGCCAACTTCTTCATCTCAGAGCAGCAGTTGCAACCTACGTCCTCAACTATTTGTTGGGTGTATTTCAATCTCTGTCTTCCTCTACAGTTTGAAACCTCCCATTAGAAAATTTATGAATTACTGTGCTGATAAACCTCTTACGTTATTTGATTTTCAAACAGCTGAGCGAAACTGAACGTACTCAGACATTTCTCTCTTTACTTATTCTGATCATCACTAAACTGACACACAATACTTTTTTTAGCGCAACGCAGTCTGACTTTCAATAATCCCTACAAAAGAATGGCCCTGACTAACAATAACCTATGCCTTTCATGAATCACTTAGCTCACAAAAATCTTCGTTACTCAAACTACTGCAATACAGCGAGCGCCGATACTGCCAGCTGAATAAAAGATTCTAACTACTGAAGGCACTAACTACTGATAGGCATACTTAGCAAATGAAAGATTTTGATAGAGAACAAACAACGTATTTACGTTAAAAATGTTCAAAAGTCATTATATAAATATATAAGTTCATGATATCCAGGATTACAGATTTACTCTTTCTGATGGACACACGTCAAGATCGTCCGCTCTCAAAATTCTGCCATCTCTCTCCCCACATTCACCACTGCCGGCGGCTCACCTCCAACTGCACAACGCTACGCGCTGTTCACATCCAACTGCCCAACACCACAATAGCGAATATTCCAACAATGCTAACCACCCACAGACTGCACACAGCACAGCCAGTGATTTTCATACAGAGCGCTAAATGACGTTACCAACATAAAAACCTAAACAGCCTACTTACATAGTCAGCCAGTGATTTTCATACAGAGCGCTACGTGACGTTACCAACATAAAAACCTAAACAGCCCACTTACAAGTTTTTACCCTCTACAGTAGGCCTGCACTCTAGTATCATGGAGGTTATTTCCCGATACCTTAACACATGTCCTATTATGCATCCCTTCTTCTTGTCAGTGTTTTCCATGTGTTCCTTTCTTCGCCGATCCTGCGGAGAAAACCCTCAATCCTCGTCTTTCAACATTCTTCTGTAGCACCATATCTCAAATGCTTCGATTCTCTTCTGTTCCGTTTTCCCCACAGTCCACGTCTCACTACCATGCAGTATTGTACTCCAAATGTACATTCTCAGAAGTTTCTTCCCCAAATTGAGGCCTATGTTTGTTGACTGTGCTAGTCTGCTTTTTGTGCCCTCCGTGTTTCGTCCATCACGGGTTATTTTGCTTCCAAGGTACCAGAATTACTTAACTTTGTCTACTTTGTGATCGCTAATTTGATGTTAAGTTTCTCACTATTCTCATTTCTGCTACCTCTCGTTACTTTTGTCTTTTTCCAGTTTACCCTCAGTCCAAATTCTGTACTCATTAGACACTTCATTCCAATCAGAAGATCCAGTAATCTTCTTCACTTTCACTGAGGACAGCATCGTCATCAGCGAATCCTGTCACTGTTTTTCTTTCACCCTGATTTCTACTTGCACTTGTAAATCTTTCTTTTAGTTCCGTCATTGCTTCTTCGATGTAGAGAGTTTACAGTGGGGGCGAAGGATTGCATCCGTGTCTTACACCTTTTTTATCCAAGTACTTCGTTCTTTCATGATCTTCCAATCTCATTTTTCCCTCTTAGTTCTTGTACATACTGTATACCATTCGCCTTTCCCTGTATCTTACTCTTATTTTTCTTAGAATATCGATCATCTTCCAACAAAACGTTGCTCAACGCTTTTTCTAGACGACAAATCCTATCAGCGTATCTTGGGTTTTCTTCAATCTTGCTTCCATTAAACAAGTGCCAAGTCAGAACTGCCTCTTCTGATGCCTGAAAGAGATGGGAAAACTTGTTCATTCAAGCAACTAGTTCACTGGAAATCATTCCTTTTGGAAACTTGATTTTTACTCGTTCACCATTTCTTTTTTCTAATGGAGCATGCTACATGGGCTTTACACCGCTAGATTCTACATGTGAGAAGGGGGGAGGCGGGGGGAGGAACTGTAGATGATTCACATTAGTCGGGTGACATGATGGGCCAATGGCCAGAAGTACAGAAAGCATAGAACAGGTTGAACGGAAGTATGGATTACAGAACTTGTTTATAACGAGCACGGGCCATCTCAATCGTCATTCACTTTGCAGGGAAGCTTATAGTCGTAGCAAACTGAGCGCCTTAATTTTCAGTTCTTTTACAGAAAATAACATATATTTGTGCGGGCATTCTAGCGTGAAATAACTGGTAGTCAACTGCCATCCGTGAATCCAACATTAACACGGTACATCCATTTTACGGTCAGCGGAGTGTAAATTAAGTGCGCATCAAAGTTCCATCCCAGCTGAACAGGAAGTGATTTGTTCGGAAAAAGTCACGAATTCTGACCCAGGAGCTGAGAAAATGCATACTTAAGACGGCAACTACTTAAATATGCTGGGAGACATCGGAACGTCAAGTTTTCTCAAAACCTTGACGACATCGAAAAAGATAACCAGTTTTTTATCAGGAGAGAGCAAAGTTCATGCAGGGAATCAACCTCACTTATCATTTAATATTATATTAAACGTCAAATGTCTCTCTGTACTCGCTCAGAGTATATATTAGGTCGTTGATAGTGTTTCGCTTTATAAAAATTGAAAAATCATTTATGGTTTCTGCCCACCGTTAAGTCGCCTTAATCCTTTGAATCACTGCATTGAATCGTGAATCAGAACCAGCAGCCAAAAATATATAAGAATTCAAGTAGGTATCGATCAAATACCAAAAATTATGATTAATAGTACTGAAAAGTTCGTTTCCAATAAAATAAGAGGATATTTAAGCAGATTTGATTTGAGAGACAATTTCTTTAAGACAAATTCTTCAAGGTGACATGCAAAACGCTCTACACCTAGTTGTAAATTATCCAGCTAACACAGGTGTCGAACTCATGGAACACTGTAATAAATAACTTACAAGAAAAAAAAATGACTCTGAGCACTATGGGATTGTAGTTCTAAGGTCATCAGTCCCCTAGAACTTAGAACTACTTAAACCTAAATAACCTAAGGACGTCACACACATCCATTCCCGAGGCAGGATTCGAACCTGCGACCGTAGCAGTCACGCGATTCCAGACTGTAGCGCCCAGAACTGCTCAGCCACACCGGCCGGCAACTTACAAGGAATGAGCCACAGAGTCTGAGTATCCCGATAAGGTTCCAAGACAAAAAAAAAAGGTTTATCCAAGAATATTTTTAAAAGAAAATTTGATTTTCTTGTCACATTTGCCTTACATCCTTAGTAAATTCTAAATTTAAAGATTGTGTTTTTAAAGTTAACTCAAAAATACAGTATCAATAACAAAGCTTAACGTAAGAAAAATTTTTATTGAAAAACTACCTCTGAACAGTAATTTTTGAGATAACAAGTCAATTCTATTTTATATCATTTTACGATTGTTCAAATGGACAGGAAACTTTTCCCCTTTTCCTATGAGCTGAAACCACTTTCAACTAATATTTTTGTGTTAGGGGATAGCATAAGGAAACAGCCAAACTTGAAAAATAAGAAGCTCCATAACAGTCACGTATTACTTTTGGAAGCGTTGCGAAAATCGCAAGCTTTACGTAAACTTTTTCCACCCCATTTTTAAAAAATGATTAAAAGCATCTAAGAAACTAGTCATTAAATCAAGCTGATGAAACTTAAGAAAATCTACGAACAAAAAATTAAGTTGTCTTGTGGTAGGTATGTGTTCTACAGTCGAACAAAATGACAAAAGAGAGAACCAGATTTCTCTCTGTGTCGGCCGAAAAATGTTTATGACATACTATTTAATTTTTATGTATGTTATATAATTAAAAAAGTTATAAACAAGAGGTCGTAGACGCTTCGTATGGTATGCAAAGAACCACAAGACGAGATTTAAACAGCAGCTATGGAACTGGAAAGAGGGAAAAGAACGAGACCTGCCGAACGAGACCAAGGCGGGAACGAGAAACGGAGAAACTAGAACGAGGAATGAGAATAGCTGCGGTGAATGATGAACGACCATTCTGGGAACAAGACCAACCGCGTCTGAAGTGAACGGTGAACAATCGTTCCTTAGAAGTCACTCCTCAGTCCTTTCTTTCACTTTTGTGAACCGTTCCTTTGGATCCGTTCCTTCATAAGCAGCCCATTTTTCTTAAAGCCAAACTGAGCATTACGTTACAGATCCTCAGTTTTCTTTTCCAGTCTTCTGTAGCCGTTAAGCAGATTGTGTGATTGTTTTCGCACCTATCTGCCATTTTGAATTGAGTGGATGATATTTTCCGAAAGTCTGCAGTTTCTACACACTTACGTGAATAGGCGTTTGGTTGCAATTTCCCCTTTGCTTTATTTGATCTCAAGTCTTTCAGAGCTCTTTTAAATTCTGACTCTCATACTGCAACCCCCATTCTTATCGTCTCCAGTTTCTTCTTCTATCAAGTCGCCAGACAAGTCCTGCCACTCACTGATACCTCCAATGTACTCTTTCTATCTACCTGCACTTTCCTCTACATTTAACAGTGGAATTCCCATTGCACTCTTCATATTACAACCGTTGCTTTTAATTTCACCGAAGGCTGTTTTGATTTGATTTCTCTATGTGTTGAGTCAGTCCTGGCGATCATTTCTTTCTCGATTTCAGCAGATTTTTCCTGCAGCCATTTCGCCTTGACTGCCCTGCACTTTCTATTCATCATGCCTGTTCGATTTATATTACAGTATTCCTGTCACTCCCTGAATATTTTTGTACTTTCTCCTTTCGTCAGTCAGTTGAATCATTTCTTCTTTTACCCAAGGATTCATTGGTGTCACCTTTCTTGTGCCTATGTTTGTCTGTCGAACATCTGTGATTGATCTGTTTATTGTTGTCTCTTCAACTGTACTGTCTGCTGTGATGTTCCTTAACGCACCGTCCACATCCGTCGTGAACTTCAAACCCACTTCATCATTCCCCAGTACTTCGGCATTCCACTTACCTCCGCACTGTATCTTCCACAGTGTCCTCTCAAAATTCAGTCTACTCTTCATCATTACTGAATTATAATTTGAGTCTATATTGGGTTTTGGGTATGCCTTACAGTCTAGTATCTGATTTCGGAATCTCTGAACATACGTAATCCGTCTGGAATCTTCCCATGTCTCCAGACTTTTTCCAAGTATACCACCTCTTCTTGTGATTCCTGAACAGAGCATTCGCTATTAGCACCAGAAATTTATTACAGAATTCAGTCTTTCTGCTCTCTTACTCCTACTTCCAAGCCCATATTCTCCCATTACCTTTTCTTCTACCTTTTCTCCTAAGGCCGGATTCCAGTCCCCCATAATTATTAGATTTTCATCTTCCTTTGCATATTGAATCACGCATTCAGTATCCTCATATACTTTCTGTATTTCTTCATATTCTGCTTGCGAAGTCGACATGTATGTCTGAGCTATCGTTGTCGGCATTGGTTTGCAGTCGAATCTGATGAGAACAACACTATCACTGAACTGTTCTCAGTAGCTCACTCTCTGCTTTACGTTCATATTCATAACGAAGCCTATCGTTTTCTGCTACTGTTGGTATCATCCGTTATTCATCTAATCAGAAATCCTTATTTTCTTTCCATTTCACTTGACTTAGTCCCACTGTCTCTAGATTTGTGTCTAGTTTTGCTACAACTTTGAAACCTCTGACATTTCATGTTGTGATTCATAGAAAGACAATCGTTTGTTGGTTATTCCATCTTTTTCTCACGGTCGCCGCTCCCTTGGCAGATCCGTACCAAGATCCGAGTGGAGAAACTAATCCGCAATCCTTTGCAAATTGAGAGATCTTCATGACTTTTACGCAGCTGTATCCACTGTCTTCTTCAGCCCCACGGCGTGATTAGTGCCTTTTTGGGGCAGTTTCCCACCCCAAGGGCAAGAGAGTGCCCTGAAACTCTTTCCACTCCCCTCTTTGACAAGGCCGTTGGCAGAGCGAGAGTGACTTCTTGTACCTGGAGTGGGTACCATATGGACTATCTGACCAAGACGCATAATTAATGGCAATAAACAGTGTAGCATCTTACAGCTTAAAACAATAAGGCTTGTTAATAAGAACAGATTACACTGTTTTATGTATAAGTCAAGGTAGGTGGTATGGGAAGAGATATACACTCCTGGAAATGGAAAAAAGAACACATTGACACCGGTGTGTCAGACCCACCATACTTGCTCCGGACACTGCGAGAGGGCTGTACAAGCAATGATCACACGCACGGCACAGCGGACACACCAGGAACCGCGGTGTTGGCCGTCGAATGGCGCTAGCTGCGCAGCATTTGTGCACCGCCGCCGTCAGTGTCAGCCAGTTTGCCGTGGCATACGGAGCTCCATCGCAGTCTTTAACACTGGTAGCATGCCGCGACAGCGTGGACGTCAACCGTATGTGCAGTTGACGGACTTTGAGCGAGGGCGTATAGTGGGCATGCGGGAGGCCGGGTGAACGTACCACCGAATTGCTCAACACGTGGGGCGTGAAGTCTCCACAGTACACCGATGTTGTCGCCAGTGGTCGGCGGAAGGTGCACGTGCCCGTCGACCTGGGACCGGACCGCAGCGACGCACGGATGCACGCCAAGACCGTAGGATCCTACGCAGTGCCGTAGGGGACCACACCGCCACTTCCCAGCAAATTAGGGACACTGTTGCTCCTGGGGTATCGGCGAGGACCATTCGCAACCGTCTCCATGAAGCTGGGCTACGGTCCCGCACACCGTTAGGCCGTCTTCCGCTCACGCCCCAACATCGTGCAGCCTGCCTCCAGTGGTGTCGCGACAGGCGTGAATGGAGGGACGAATGGAGACGTGTCGTCTTCAGCGATGAGAGTCGCTTCTGCCTTGGTGCCAATGATGGTCGTATGCGGGTTTGGCGCCGTGCAGGTGAGCGCCACAATCAGGACTGCATACGACCGAGGCACACAGGGCCAACACCCGACATCATGGTGTGGGGAGCGATCTCCTACACTGGCCGTACACCACTGGTGATCGTCGAGGGGACACTGAATAGTGCACGGTACATCCAAACCGTCATCGAACCCATCGTTCTACCATTCCTAGACCGGCAAGGGAACTTGCTGTTCCAACAGGACAACGCACGTCCGCATGTATCCCGTGCCACCCAACGTGCTCTAGAAGGTGTAGGTCAACTACCCTGGCCAGCAAGATCTCCGGATCTGTCCCCCATTGAGCATGTTTGGGACTGGATGAAGCGTCGTCTCACGCGGTCTGCACGTCCAGCACGAACGCTGGTCCAACTGAGGCGCCAGGTGGAAATGGGATGGCAAGCCGTTCCACAGGACTACATCCAGCATCTCTACGATCGTCTCCATGGGAGAATAGCAGCCTGCATTGCTGCGAAAGGTGGATATACACTGTACTAGTGCCGACATTGTGCATGCTCTGTTGCCTGTGTCTATGTGCCTGTGGTTCTGTCAGTGTGATCATGTGATGTATCTGACCCCAGGAATGTGTCAATAAAGTTTCCCCTTCCTGGGACAATGAATTCACGGTGTTCTTATTTCAATTTCCAGGAGTGTATATATAGAGAGATGTTATTATGAAATTTAATATATTCCGTTCAAATTTGTGTCAACATTAGAAATTAACGTCCCTAAATATTGTGAAGGAAATCCGTCAGAAAAACAAGTATGTCATGAATAACTGAAGTGATTAAAATTTCATGTGAGAGGAAAAGAGTTATTTACACAAAGGCGAGAATAAGTCAAGTTCCAACCAACAATATGAAAGCGTCAGAGGCCAGCAACCACCTTCTCTGCAAATCGAGGTTTCTGTCCATTTTTGTAACTTGAACTTGGTTACTACTAGACACTATCGACTTTCTAGCTTTTTGCTGAGTACGAAAACATACCTTACCCTTCGCTTGACGTTCGCTTATCCGCATTGTCACAGCTACCTCCGACAACCTAGCTTCTTCTGCAATACGAGAGATTTCATTATATTGACAATGCGGGCTCTTATCTCAGAAAAGTATGGCATGATAAGAAAATAATCTCTTCTTATTTTCGTCTTTATCTAATTGCTGACGTATCTGACACGTAATAAGAGGGTAATCCCAAACGTAAGGTCTACTACTTTTTTATAAGTACAGAACTCTGTTTGTGTGGCAGTTGGTCTGGTCACACTGTCATGAAGAGTGCTTCACGCGCTGTGTGTAAACATGCGCACGCCGCGCTGCGGCGCTCAGTCTCGGCTTGGCAGCCGTTGAGAATGGAGCTCCCGTTGGATTGCCGATTGAAATCCATCGCTAATTGACGGAAGTGTATGGTAAGTCGTGCATGGATGTCAAAAATGTTCGTAAGTGGTGGAGAGAGTTTGTAGCTGGTTGCGCCGAAATTCACGACGAACAAAGGAGCGGGAGACCGTCAGTTACTGAGGAGACAGTGTTTAAGGTTGAGCAAAGCATGTGTGAAGATCGGCGGATCACCCTGGATGATCTCTGCACGTTGGTTCCTGAGGTTTCCCGAAGCACCGTTCACAGAATTTTAACGGAAACATTGAACTACCGGAAGGTGTGCGCAAGATGGGTGCCACGCAAGCTGACTGAGGACCACATTGCTGCAACGAGTTGATGCTTCCCGCGCATTTCTTCACCACCTTGGAGCCGAACAGGACAACTTTCTGGACTCAATTGTCACGGGTGACGAAACCTGGACATACCACTTCGCACCTGAGATCAAGCAACAATCACGCCAGTGGCGGCATCCTTCTTCGCCAAAGCCGCAGAAATTCAAACAAACACAGTCTGCCGGCAAATTCGTGACAACTGTTTATTGGGATCGGAAAGGGGTATTGTTGGTCGACTTTATGCCCACTGGGACCACAATTAATGCTGACAGGTACTGTGAGACACTAAAAAAAACTCAAACGGGCAATTCAGAACCGGAGAAGAGGAATGTTGAGCAACGGCGTACACAAATTCTTCATGACAACGCTCACCCACACATCGCTCGGCAAACCGTTGTTCTCCTGCAACAGTTTCAGTGGAACAAAATAACGCACCCACCCTATAGTCCTAGCTTGGCGCCCGGTGACTAGCGCCTGTTCCTTAGGTTAAAAGAACATCTGGCCGGAAAGCGATTCACCACCGACGACGAGGTGAAAGAAGAGGTTCATAATTTTCTGAACAGCGTGGCGGCGAGCTGGTATGACATGGGCATACAAAAATTGCCACGGCGTCTACAAAAATACGTCGACGGAAATGGTAATTATGTCGGAAAATAGCTAAATGTTCAAGCTGTAAACTAATCTAAACGATTGTAGAAATAAACAAGTCTATGTATTTATAAGAAAATAGGAGACTTTACTTTTGGGATTACCCTCGTATATGAGGAATTCTCTCACTGCAACGACAGAAATAATGATCGGACGGAGCTTGCTTTTATTGACAAATCTGATCAGGAAGAAAGGTGGTCGACAGTCGACACTTGCCGTTCCAGCCAGTTGTCGACGAAAGAGATATTTGATCGTCATTATACAAGTAATTAGTTTCTTTTTGCAGTCTGGGGAAATAAACCGATAGTTTCCAGTGCACTGAGAACGTATTATGGCGTACAGAAACATGCAATTTAGAGAAGGAAGGAAGTAAGGTTAGTGTTTAACGTCCTGTGGACAGCGCGGTCATCCGGCCGCTGTGGCCGAGCGGTTCTAGGCGCTTCAGTTCGGAACTGCGCGACTGCTACGGTCGCAGATTCGAATCCTGCCTTGGGCATGGATGTCTGTGATGTCCTTAGGTTAGTTAGGTTTAAGTAGATCTTAGTTCCAGAGGACTGATGACCTCAGATGTTAAGTCCCATAGGGCTCAGAGCCATTTGAACCATTTTTATTTATTTATTTTTTTTAACAGCTCGGTCAACAGAGACGGAGCACAATCTCGGATTACGGAAAAGATGACGAAGGAAATCTGCCGTATCCTTTCACGCGAACTATACAAGGTTTGCCTGGAGCGATTTAGGAAAAACATGTAAAACCTAAATCTGAATGGCCAGACGGGGATTTCAACAGTCGTCCTCCCTCGTGCGAGTCCAGACTGCTGACAACTGCGCTACCTCAGTCGGTAACATCTAACTTAAATGGCACCAAAGTTGTTGTGGTCTTCAGTCCGAAGACTTTTTTGATGCAGCTCTCCATGCTACTCTATCCTTTGCGAGCCTATTCATCTATGAACAACTATTGCAACCTACATCTTTCTGAATATGCTTACTGTTTTCATCTCTTGCTCTCCCTGTGCGATATTTACCTCCCACACGTCCTTCCAATACTAAATTGGTGATCGCTTGATGTCTAATAATGTGTCCTTCCAACCGATCCCTTCATTTAAAATAAATGATAATTAATTGAAACCCTCGGCTGCCGACAGGTGTTGTTGATATACCTCGATGAGGACAGCTGAAAATATGTGCCCCGACCGGGACTCGAACTCGGGATCTCCTGCTTACATCGCACATGCTCCATCCATCTCGTTGTTTTTTCTCGATATAGTTCGTTGTGTTTGGTCTGGACGGACGTCACAAGACATCTGTTCAAGTTGATCGTTGATTCCTTTACTCAGTTTTTTTTTTTTAATTACAGAGAGCACGCAGCCCTCTGACCGAACACGCTGAGCTACCGTGTCGGCTCCATCTGGGCCACCGAGGACACAGATGAATAGCTCGACTGCAGGGATTTATCCCTTGCACGACCCCTGTGAGACCCACATTCAGCTGTCCACAATCTACATACATAATGTTCCTAATAGATATTTGCCCATCGACTCATTACTTGCGCCCAAAAGGTGACAATTCCCGTAAGAGTTCGGGCAACCTGTGCGCATTCGCACAGACGAAGGTCAATGGCTGGGTAGCCTTTAACTGTACATGAAGATAGTAATTATTCTCGAAAGAACAGGTACCATTGATGACCGTGCAACTTCTCTAGAATAAATGATAATTAATTGAAATCCTCAGCTGGCGACAGGTGTTGTTTGTATACCTCGATGTGGACAGCTGAAAATGTGTGCCCCAACCGGGACTCGAACCCAGGATCTCCTGCTTACATGGAAGACGCTCCATCCATCTGAGCGACCGAGGACACAGATGAGTAGCGCGACTGCAGTTACTTATCCCTTGCACGCCCCCTATGAGACCCACATTCCCAACTGTCCACAGTCTACATACTTAATGTACCTAATAGATATTTGCCCATCCACTCATTACTCGCGCAAACTAAGGTGACGATTCCCGTAAGAGTTCCCTTAATTTGGTCAAGTTGTGCCATAAATTTCTTGCCTCCTCAATTCTATTCGGTACTTCCTCATTAGGTATCTGATCGACCCACCGAATCTTCAGCATTCTTCTGTGGCATCACATTTCGAAAGCTTCTATTTTCTTTTAATCTAAATCGTTTATCATCCATGTTTCGCATCCATATCCTCTTGGTTTAGCTAAGCTGATCGACATAAAAATCTAATCACTTGCACATGCGCACCTAAAGCCACCGTGCAGTTCACAGCAGAAGGTACGGGAGGCGTCAATAAATAATGTAATGCTTTCTCTTCTGATTGGCAGGTGCTTTTTTTTCAGGATTCCAAAACACCAAATTGGAATGCTCGACTTCATTTTATTGGGAGAATTTTAATAAAGTTTAGCAAATCTAGTAGACGGCGTATAGAACATTAGTGTGGCCCATTCCTGAGTACTGCTCGAGTGTTGGGGATCCCCAACAAGTCGGATGAAAGGAAGATATCCAAGCAATTGAGAGCGTGCTACTCGATTTGTTACCGGTAGGTTTGATCAGAGCGCAAGTATAACGAAAATGCTTCGTGAACTCAAAACAAGAATTCCTGAAGCAAAAACGACGCTCTTTTCGCGAGGGACTATTGCGGACATTTAGAGAAGCGGTATTTGAGGCTGACAATCGAGCGATTCTACTGCCACCAGCGTAGATTTCGCGTAAGAACCACAAGGATGAGAGAAATTAGTGCTATTACGGAGACCTGTAGACAGTCGCTTTTCCCTCGCACTGTTTTCGAGAGGAACAGAAATAAATGACTGTTATTGGTAGAGAATACCCTAGGTCATGCACCGTACGGTGGCTTGTGTAGTATACGTGTAGATGGAGATGTTAATTTGGATGTAGACAGAGCATGTCTGCACGTATCACAAAACGACTACACGGCAATCGGATGTTTGTAATATTTTATGTTTATGATACGTTCAAAATGTTACAAAAGCCTCTAAGCACTATGGGACTTAACCCCTGGGGTCACCAGTCCCCTAGACTTAGACTAGAACTACTTAAACCTGAATTAGATTTTCACTCTGCAGCGGAGTGTGCGCTGATATGAAACTTCCTGGCAGATTAAAACTGTGTGCCCGACCGAGACTCGAACTCGGGACTTTTGCCTTTCGCGGGCAAGTGCTCTACCATCTGAGCTACCGAAGCACGACTCACGCCCGCTACTCACAGCTTTACTTCTGCCAGTATCTCGTCTCCTACCTTCCAAACTTTACAGAAGCTCTCCTGCGAACCTTGCAGAACTAGCACTCCTGAAAGAAAGGATATAGCGGAGACATGGCTTAGCCACAGCCTGGGGGATGTTTCCAGAATGAGATTTTCACTCTCTAGCGGAGTGTGCGCTGATATGAAACTTCCTGGCAGATTGAAACTGTGTGCCCGACCGAGACTCGAACTCGGAACCTTCGCCTTTCGCGGGCAAGTGCTCTACCATCTCTACAGGCAGAAGTAAAGCTGTGAGTAGCGGGCGTGAGTCGTGCTTCGGTAGCTCAGATGGTAGAGCACTTGCCCGCGAAAGGCAAAGGTCCCGAGTTCGACTCTCGGTCGGGCACACAGTTTTAATCTGCCAGGAAGTTTCTGCTTAAACCTGACTAGCATAAGGACATCAGACACATTTATGCCAGAGGCAGGATTCGAACCTGCGACCGTAGCAGCAGCTCGGTTCTGGACTGAAGCACCTAGAACCGCTCGGTCATAGTGGCCGGCTTTGGCACGTGAAGTTCAGCATTCAAGTATCAGTCGATCAAAGCATTTCATTGTTTTTTCCATTCCATGCATTTCTCAGAAAACTCTCGGGAAAAACGATTTTCAAGGTTTTGGATGCGTTTTTAATACCATGTACTTTCGACAGGTAGCGTGACGCTCTGAGATAATACTCGCCTGCTACGTGGGGACCCTGGGCACGATTCTAGGCTGAAGAAAATTTTTAAACGGACGAACATAATCTATGAGCATTTCCGTGAAGAGTAAAATACACGAAGATTGAGCAAAATTGGTAGGGCTCGAGACATAATCACTGCTTCGAATCTCGTTTCAGACATTAATTTTATTTCTTTGTTTGATTCAATCTGAATATTTATGACATTTAAACACAACATTCATTGAATATATGCTAACTAATGGTTATCTAATTGTTATTTTTAAGTAAAACGCACGTCTTCTTATTTCCAATTACATGTCACACGAAAAAATCCCTTATAATTGCAGATACACTGACAGAAAAAGGTGCAGCACCAAAAACTAATCATATTTGAGTGATTAACACTGCAAGACCACAGGTTCATGTAAGGGTGAGATAAGCCAGATAAGCCATTGAAAATATGAAATGGCTAGTACATTAATAACCAGTGTAATCGTCAGAATGATGAATGCAGACATGCGTACATTATATTGACAGGTGCAGGAATTCAGTTTGTGAAATGGTGTTGCATTGCTGTTGCATTTGGTCGGTCAATAAAGGGACGGTTAATGCTGTTCGTGAATGACGCAGTCGTCGTCCGGTGATGTCGCATATGTGCTTGATTGGAGACAGATCTGATGATCGAGCAGGCCAAGTCAACGCGTCGACACTCTGTAGAGCACGTTCGGTTACAACTTCAATACGTGAACGAGCATTATCCTGTTGGAAAACACCCCCTGGAATACAGTTCATGGATGGCAGCTCAACAAGTCGAATGGCCAGATCGACGTACAGTTTTGCCTCCAGGGTGTATGTTCCTGTTGCCATACGAAATCACAGCCAAGAGAACAACTCCTGGTGTAGGTCCAGTGTGTCTAGCACACAGACTGGTTAGCTGTAGGCCCTCAAATGTCCTCCTTATAACTAATACACGACCATCACTAGCACCGAGGCAGAACTAGCCTTGAACAGAAAACACAATAGACCTCCACCCAGCCGTCTAATCAGCTCTCACTTAAGTCCACTGTAGTCGCAAATGGTTGTGGTCTGGGCTTGGTGGAATGCATGGTACAGGGCGAGCTGTCCTTCAAGTAACCGATCTGTAACAGTTCGTTGTGTCAGTGTGATGCCAACTGCTTCTCATATTGCTGTTGCTGGTGCAGTACGATGAGCCAGAGCCATATGCGGAACAAGATGGTCTTCCCTCTCGTTAGTACCACGTGGCCGTCCACGGTCCGGTCTTCTTGCGACCGCATATTCTCTTGTCCACCGCTGCCGGCAGTCATGTACAGCGACTACATTGCTGCCAAGTCTTTCTGCAATATCGCAGAAGGAACACCTACCATCTCATAACCCTATTACACGACCTCGCTCAAACTCAATGAGGTGTTGATAATGGCGACTTTGTCACCGCAAAAGCACTCTTGACTAACATCAACTGACCACGTCCAGTCTCAAAGGTAACTAACGCTCACGATCGTTACAGCGTGTATTTACAGAAAACCTGATTTTTATCCTCATAGTGGCGCTACTAGCACCCCTCTTACGCGACTGGTGCGAGATCTCAACAGACATCACGTTTCAGCTGTAGAAACACGCCTACCAACTTTCGTTTCTGTCACACAACTCCTTCTTGGTGACGTGATTACTTTCCTGTCAGTGTATAAATTCTAAATTACCGAGCTTTTATAAAAGATTGTTTACATTAAAATAATATCACAAATATAATTTTCTCATATTTGTGAATTTTAAGCTTCATGTAAATGCTCGTACCTTTGTTTGAAAATTTACCACTGCTACTTTCCCGGACCTCCCCTGTCGTAGGCATGCATTCTATACCCAAGTAACGCTAGCCACTGAAAAATCGACCTTGATTCAGGGCACTGAAGACACTAAAAAAACTGAGAACTTGATTTTCAAGAGAATTTTAGACAGTTACATCGAATTACTTTGGGCGAGAGATATTTGAACTTTAATCTTCACTTACCACAAATATAAAAAAAATAGAAACATGCCATTGTTTTGTGGTCTCCTTGTCAGCGCGGTGTCTCGGCCAGAGGGCCGTTGATTTGAATTTCACGCTACTGTATAAGTACGAGTAGCCTACGTAGTTTTCCTAGTAGCATTGGTCAGATAAGGTGACACCCACGTTACCTGTACATTAGGTGTGCTGCGTACCTATCGGGCATTAACTCACAACGATAGCTTTTTAAAAATATGTGATCAGTGTCTTACTACCGTCTCCTAGAAACTGGAAGTGGTGAACCGTCTAGAAACTGAGTGTAACCTACGGAACGTTTTTGTTCTACTTAGCTATCCTTCTGTCTGTTACATAAAAAGTAAACAGTATTTATAGCAAAATTGAAATAATCAATTTTTAATTCAATTTTATTCTAAAACTGTTGATTTGTAACGTGAAATAAAAGGATATTGTGATAAAATTAAAGGAAACAATACAGATTTTTCATATAGCGCTGATAAACACAATTTCCTCAAAAACAAAAGGGTAAAATGAAAAAAATTGCAAAATTAAAATGTATGAGACATCGCTTCAATACTTCGTCGAAGCTACGGTTAGTTAGTTAGTTACATGTGCCATGTATCTTTTGCATAATAGACCGTAATGGTGTGGAACGAGTGATCTTACATTTGCGTAGCAAATATGGTTGCATTCTGAACACTTTTAACTTTTTTTTGCTGTTATTTAAAAACGAGATCTGGATTTGTCAATAACAGCAGGAAATTATAGCCTTTGATCACGACGATGAAAGTTCTATTGAGTACTAAATAACATTAATTATATGTATTTTTATGTTTATGCGTGTAAACAGGACTTACATCAAAGGTAACTGCTTTGGTTACATAAAAGGGCAGAAGTTAATCCATCAGGCAACTTTTATTACTTTTAAATTGTTATTTACATTTTGTAACAATATAAGATACACAATGGACTAATACTCAATGATGTGCGGCTCTAATTATGTGCAAAACAAACAACCAAATAAATAAAAAAGTAAGCGAAATCGTTGGCTGCCATTTAATCTCTTACATATTCATTCATGTTTCCTTCCCTACCAATATTACCGGTAGTTCCATAATTTAGTACGCCATTTACGTACTGTAGCAAAACCCCCGAACCATAGTTTTGATAGAGCACAATTCTATGTTTGGCGGAGGGCGGTGGTGGTCGGTCCTGTAACAGGCAGTTGTGGCCGGTTCACGCCATACTGTCAAATTCGCATGAGTCCAAATGTGACGTCATGCGAGCAGTTACAGAGCGCACAAAGACTAGATACTCGATGTAGCTGATATATATATATATATATATATATATATATATATATATATATATATATCGACTGTCCACATGATATATTTAATTAGTCAATGACCCAAGAATGTACATGTAACGAACTATCACAATAGTTTTAATAGCAAGCGTAATAATTGATCTTCCAAAGAGATTGACCTACCGTATAAAAGAGCACATCTAAACGCATCGAGTAAGCTACTTATATGTTTATTTACGTAGTTATGTAGCCAATGAGACACGATCCAAGCAGATGTTTAATTAAAGTCAGCATAATGAATTACCCAAGATAGCTACATGAACATCATGGCAGCATGTAGTCGATACCGTAGACACACTTCATAATCAACAGTTAGATTATAACATTTTAAAGTTAAATGGCTAATTTCAATTAATCAATCAGAATTTTTCTCAGTTTCAACAGAAATTTAAATTCAATCACAGAGATATAAATCTGCATGGACAGTAATGGAAAAAGGAGATCGTTTCCTATAAAACGGATGTGCCGTTTATGTATGTATTGTAAGTATTCAAAGCACAATTAAAAAAACTGAAGATCCTGTCTTCATTTGAGTTGTGCAATCTTACTGACTATGATTGTGGGCGAACTTCTTAATCTATTTTTTATTGTAGTATATCATTTCAAACAACTTTTCAGTGCTCGTCTACTGACAGCCCCAGCCGTAAGATCGCATTCCTGAATCAAAAGTTGTAATTCAGGCTGGTGATCTCTCTGACGCTCTGAATGATGTCCATGCTCGGGAATTCCAGTGGGAGCGAAACCGATCTTACAAAAACAGGCAGCTATCTTTGATCTAGGCTATACTGGCCGAGGCACTCTGAGGCAGGATCTGTGCCTTTCTGCGCCGTGGTTTGGATCCTTCAGTTTCACGTAATTACCAGTTTTTCGCGGCAGCATCAGCTAACACTTAGAATAGTTTTGTCTTTGGTGCAGTTAAATTTGTGATTTTCATGTGTAGAGCTGGCGACGTGGAATAAATCCGCATCGAGCTGAGTAATAACTCAGACAGTCGAGTCATACCATGAATATTTTTGCTTCAGTTAATACTTAATAGTAATTTTATCGAGCGTTGCACGGATTTGAGTTTATCACGGATAGTAAACGCCAGCACTGAGAATTCTTTAATTGGGAGTTGGACTGTGTCACACATTTCAGTGTGGCTCGCCTAATTGGTAATTGACGGAAGCTTAGACGTCAAAAACTTAGTGCTTTACTACAAAAAAGCAGGTTCAGATGGATGTAGGGTGCAGCTATGCTGAGATGAAGGGGCTTGCAGAGAACAGATTGGCATGGAGCGTAGCATAAAACCATTTTTCGGACTAAAGGCCACAACAACCACAGCAAGGTGTCTTCCTTACCACGAAATGACTCCTGAAACCTATTGTGAGAAGAAGTAGTGTAGTTGCAGCAGAAAAATGGATCACTTGACTCACGTGCAGTCTGCTCTGAGAGGATTGTAGGCCGTAGCGTCGTTGCAAGTTCCACGCACAGACCCTGCCTTGATCTCAGTACAGATATATTTCTAGTTATCGGACGGGTCAGGGAAGCATCCGTCCCTGTGGTGTGTGGTGTCTGAACCGTAACAGTCCATTTTTCATACGATTTCGAAACTAATTAAAATCACTTGATTAACTGTTGCGTTATTAGGTAAGAAACATGCAGTGCTTTTGAGCTCTGAAGTGTGATTTTCAACAGTTTCATTTCGGTAGTAGTACATCTATTCATTAGTAGGAACATGTTCTGTCGATTCGTCTAGTTGCAGTTAGCACTATTCGTTTACAAATAATTGGATGGCAAGAGAAGTGCTTTTCTGTGTTTTATAATTTTAAAAACCTGTAACAACTCTGTTTGTCATACTGTCAACTTGCTATACCATTGTGTAACATAACGATACCTAATTACTTCGTAATTACTGTAATTCCCAATAAGGAACTACACTGATAATGTAAAAAAAAGTGTATATTTAGGCACCTGTATTACATATTGAATCACACTAAAAATGATTTGTACACGTATTTGAAGCAGGAAACATGGTATGAATACTTGGGATTATGTAGTTCCAGTGCAGTTAACAAAAATGTAATCCGCATTGTGTATCTGAATCATTTCACTAATTTTTCCATGAGAACCATAGATATGTATTTGACCATGTATCCTAGTTCATATATTCCAATTGTAACCGCAGAATGATAACATCTTCTGTAATTTTGAAGAACTTCTGTGAATATAATTAACGAAATTACTAAATGTAACAATGTTCTGATTGTCAGTGAATGTATGGAAGACCCGCGAGAAATGCCTCTAGGGTGGCAACACAATGTAGAGTTTGAACTGTACTTTGTGACGTTACATCAAGTCAAGAAATAAACAACATGCAGAGTTCTAACTCTGAGTACACCTGAATTACTTTTTGACCATTCATGTTAATGGAGAACCATGGTGTTCTATGGCCCATCATCACTTAAAGAAGTCTACAGGAAGCAAGTTAAGTTCACGCCAATGTTTTCCTTCGAAATTTGAATTATACCCGTTCGACTACAAGAACTTTTATTTCCGTTACCTTCTTCAAGACTAATATTCGTAAAGACTTTTACTTTTTTGAGAATTATTACCCCCACCAAGGCACCTACAGAGCAATATGTTACTGGGAGCTGGTATCGTGATTGAATTTGAGTCAGAGTGCTGAAGTTAGCTTGTGAGTTTCAGGAGTACCATTCTAACACCAAGACTAAAAGATGATTTTATTTCGGAAGCAAAATTTTAGACTGCACGCTGAAACACTCTAGAACCAAAAAATTAGAAGGACAGGGAAACTGGCCTGTGGAACTGTCAGTACTATTGCTACAGCGATCTTGAACATCGTGATTTCCGAGTTATATTTGCTACTATATTTTTATCTTTCCTTCAACATCAGCAGTTCTGTAGGTCATGAACAACGTTTTGTTTAGGGAGTTTCTTCTTTTCTTGTGTGTTTTCGTATAATATTTTCATCATGTGCGATGACAGTAGGGCCCACAGCCAAGAAGTGGAGGAGGCAGTAACTTTGATACAAAATAATGAGGAGAAGGTTCAAGTGAATGATAGTGATATACAATTAAGAGGAGAAGCTGTAGGTGTAGATTTAGACAATATCCGTCCTCTGACCAAGTTTTTAGTCATGAGGAAATAGTTGGCGATAGTAGCAACCTTCTTAATATCCTTGCGAGACTCATTGTGGAGGAACTGGAGAAACGAAGTGAGAAGCTACACAGTCAGATTTGGAAAAACTTGAAAAACAGAGTTATATATTAGACAAAAAGTGGGATCAACAAGGAAACAAATTTGACCATTTGGATAAAAACTTAGAGAGTCTAGGTCTAGAACAATAAAGTATCAGAAAATATTTATATGATGTCAAAGTTCAGGTAGAGAAAATTATAGAGATAACTGAGGTGTTAGAAAGTGAATTTTAAAATGAGTGTCAACGGAGAACATAGTAAGTATGAAACTTCATATTAGTTCTGCAGAAAATAAAACTGAGAAGGTAGGTAATGATCTGATCAATGATATAGATAGAAATGATAGGAACTTAAAAACCTTACATTCTATTATTAAAAATGAAAGCGACAATATTAATTTGAAACTGAGTGAATCAAACAGAATACTTCATAAAGAACTGTCAGATGTCAACGGTGATATTGGTGCATGGGTTAGTAATATTTCAAACGCTACGGCAAAAATAGATGATATCAATAAAAATGTTAGAACCAGAAATTTTTGTTGCAACAATGGTAGTACATGGAATAGTATAAACATAAAGAATTTTCCCAGGGAAAACAAGCTTCACCCTGTGGACTTTATTTGACCCTGTAGAGACTATTTTGTTGGACAACTTAAAAATTAAATTCTTGAGGAAATTTTTAGATGGGGAGGCACCATTATGAGCTAACTAAAGTATACATACATATATGACTTTCACAGAATTTTAAAAATGATTTGTGAACAAATTTTGGTCCTATACTAAATAAGCTAGGAACAAATCAGAATTCTTGAATTGTCCATGTCTCGAGGAAGTTATCATTTGCATGAAAGGTATTCGTGAACAGTAACTTAAAAAACTTGTACACTTAGACACACTATCAGGTGAAATAGTACAAATAAATGCATCAAAGAGGCAACTGCTATATAACGTATAGTGTGGGTTAATATACGTACCGGATGACTATGTTGAACAGTTTTTTAAGATATTTTGCTTAAATAGATATGTTATGGGAACTAAATGAGGGACAGAGGGATAGGCAAAAGGAACATGGATTTTATCACAATTGGGTAGGGGGGAGGGGGGGGGGAGGTGGCTCAATGATCATCATGGAGACAGAGACAGAATAAACGATAACAGGAACACTTCTCATGATAATAGGAATGGGAGGGACAACCAATGGAATGACAATTGCAGGGATGCTGACATTAGAAATAATAATATGAATGTTAGGCGTGGGGCTGATGAAGGGTGTCATGAGTAAAGAAGTAGATCAATGGGAGGGTAACGACAAAAGCTTTGATGAGAAGAATTTTGTTAACAGATGGAATCAATCAGAAAACTAAACTTCGCATGGGGAGCTTGTCGGTTTGGGGTGAGAAAAAACAGATCCTAAAATCAGGCTCATAATGTTAGGAGAGTAAGATGTAATCTTCAGAGGAGTTACACGGTAGAGATTACAGTAGTTGACTCCAAGTAAATAAGACGAAGTTTAGCAGGAAATTTTGGGAAGATATATTAAGGGAAATGAATGAGGAAGAGAATAAGAAGTAGAGGGATGACACTGATCTTGATAACGACGTCTTCATGGACTTACTTGATGAATCTTGTAGCAATAACAGAGTTCTGACTGAAGCTCCTAGACATGATAATTGTAATAAGTTTGGTTTCGTGAAGTTAATGAATGATATAGAGACATAGAGAGAATGGTGAACATATTTGTGTTGAGGGTGAATGTGTTGAGGCTGAGAATCATCTACTTGAGAGGGCAGAAGATATGATAGGCAGTAGCTATGATGATAATGATGGTGTTGATGATGCTTGTGCTCTGAATAGTGATGTTATTGATGAGGATTTAGGTAATGATGCCGTTGGTTATGTTCTGATGTTGAAAACTGATGATGAAACTGTGTTTTATAAAGAATTTGATGGGAAGATTTATGTCACGATCAAAGAAGAAAGAACGTTGAAAGATGATGATAAGAGTACAATTGTTAGTCTTGAGATGGTTTAGTGAAGAATAGGGAAGTACTTAATGATCCGCTTCTACCAGTTAATATCAGTGAAATAGTGTCCACTTATTCTGATGTTGGTAAGCAAAGTGAGGTGATTAGTGATACGATTTTGATGGTTTCTTCTGATATTTTGATAATATTTGCAACGGTAGTGATTTTTGCAAGAAATTTTTTCAGGATATGTGGATGAGTTTTGAGGCTAATGAAGAGCCAGCAGATTACTTATAGTTTTGGAAAGCTTACAGCCTGTGAAAAGTGGAGAGTCTGTAGATAAGGAATAAGATATGCGTTTCAGAGAGACAGAAGAGGATTTGTTGTATGAAGATAAAGACATTGATAACTATGATGTACAGGGGAGTCCATATACACTGAAGAGTCAAAGAAACTGGTACACCTGCCTAATATCGTGTAGGGACCCCGCGATCATGCAGAAGCGCCCCAACACGACGTGCCATGGACTCGAATAATGTCTGAAGTAGTGCTGGAGGGAACTGACACCACGAATGCTGAAAGGCTATCCATAAATCCGTAAGAGTACGAGAGGGCGAAGCACGTTACAGTGTATCACTGATATTCTCAATAATGTTCGTGTCTGGGAAGTTTGGTGGCCATCGGAATTGTTTAAGTTCGGAAGAGTGTTCCTGTAGCCACTCTATAGCAATTCTGGGCGCGTGGAATGTCGCACTGTCCTGCTGGAATTGCCCAAAACCGTTGCAATGTACAATGAACAGGAATGGATGCACGTGATTAGACAGGATGCTTACGTACGTGTCACCTGTCAGAGTCGTATCTAGACGTGTCAGGCGTCCTATTTCACTCCAAATGCACACGTCCCACGTCTTTACAAAGCCTACACCAGCTTGAACAGTTCCCTGCTGAAATGCAGGGTCCATGGATTCATGAGGTTGTCTCCATATCGGCACACGTCCGTCTGCTCAATACAATTTGAAACGAGACTCGTCCGACCAGGCAACATGTTTCCGGTCATCAACAGTCCAATGTTGGTACTGACAAGCCCAGGTGAGGCGTGAAGCTTTGTATCTTGCAGTCATCAAGGGTACACGAGTGAGCCTTCGGCTCCGAAAGCCCACATAGATGATGTTTCTTTGAATAGTTCGCAAGCTGACACTTGCTGATGGCCCAGCATTGAAATCTGCAGCAATTTGCGGAAGGGTTGCACTTCTGCCACGCTGAACGATTCTCTTCAGTCGTCGTTGGACCCTTTCTTGCACGATCTTTTTCCGACCGCAGCGATGTCGGAGATAGGATGTTTTACCGTATTTCTGATATTCACGGTACACTCGTGAAATGGTCGAACCGGAAAATCCCCAATTCGTCGCTGCCTCGGAGATATTGTATCCCATCACTCGTGCGCCGACTGTAACACCACGTTCAAACTCAAATCTTGATAACCTGTCATTGTAGCAGCAGTAACCGATCTAACAAACGCGCCAGACACTTGTTGTCTTATATAGGCGTTGCCGACTGCAGCGCCGTATTCTGCCTGTTTACATATCTCTGTATTTGAATCCGCATGCCTGTACCAGTTTCTTTGGCTCTTCAGTGTATTTGTCTACAACCTGATGATTGGAGGGGTAACTGCCTGGTCGACCCTTGAAGTCCTATTTGTGGAATATCAAAAGAGCTTAGAGGCAGAGTGAAATATGGGGAGAACTTTGCTCCTCTAACTGGAGTCAAAACTAAAGTTGCCACTGTGAAAGTAGTAAAACAATTACCAGACAAGTTTATTGTTTTTTCCAGATAAATGATGTTTCTTTTGGGCAGGGGTGTTTAGTGATTAAGGAGTTGAATGAAAGTTTAATACTGGGAATAATCTGGATTGTCAAAGCTAAAGTTGGTTTTAATAGGAATGAAGCGAAATTATCATTTACAAATCCTAAGAGCGGAATTTCTGGGGAGGTAGATAATGTCATAATAAATAATAGTAATAGCAATCAGATCAGGAGGCAGAGGAATTTGGTGAGAGAAGATACTATGAGGAATATTTTGTGATGGGGAAATGATTAATGATTTTTATAGCGAACTTGTATCAAAAAAGATAGAGGAAGCTGAAAATTTGAATACAGAGGAGAAAGAAGAACTATAAAAAGTTTTATGACAATATACCTACATGCTTGATGAATGACCAGGTTGAGTGAAGAATTATAAATGTAAACTAAAGTTGAAACCTCATGACTCATTTTCATTAAGCTTTATGGTGTACTTAGCTATCGGAGAAAAGCAGTTGAAAGGAAGTTGTAGAAAACATAAAAATGGAGAACAATGGAAAGGCGTTGTAGTCAATATAATAACCTGTTGGTGGTAGTTTCTAAACAAGATGGTGAGATTAGGCTAGCTCTGCACTCTAGATATTTGAATAAATACTTGGAGACAGAGATTGATCACCCAGAAAACAAAGATGAGTTAATGAATAAAGCTGAGAATGTAAAATACATGACTAGTCTTAACGATACTTCCGGTTTTGATCACGTCGAATTAGAATATGACTCTAGAAAGTATACTGCACTTTCACAAAATGGTTAGTGTTTTCAGTATTGTGTGGTTCCATTTGGGTTCAACGTTTCTGTAGCTGAATTTATTACATGGTTAGATTTGTGTGTGTGTGTGGGGGGGGGGGGGGGGGGGGGGGAGAAGAACTGGAAGGATCATATGCGTAGTTAAGAGAAACTAAGGAGAAATTGAGACTAGGAGGTATAACTTTGAAGTTAGAGAAAGGCAAATTTAATGTTATACAACTTAATTCTCTTGGCCACAGAATAACAGAGGAGGGAATTATGACTGACAAATGGGAAAATCCACGTCAATGTAGAATTTCCTAAGACTATGCCTAAGAGAGTTCTAAAATCGTTCTTTGGATTTGTGGGTTTCTATACACGGTATGTCAAGCTTTAAGTGCACCTTTTTTTTACTTAAACCATCTCCTGAAAAATAATGATATATGGGAATGGAGTGAGGAGAGTGAAATTGCCTTTGATGAGAAAAAGGAAAAACTTAGTAAGAGTGAAATTCTACACTGATCAGATCTTTCTTTTCCATGCTGTTTAATGACTGATAGCAGCAATTCAGGCTTGGGTGTTCACTTGTTTCAGGAAAAAGTAGTAAATTGCATTACAGAACATCATTCAGCTGCATTCGCCTGAGGAACTTTACAGAAAGGTGAGAACTATTACATCATCACAGAAAAGGAGCTATGAGCAACATTCAGGAGTTATTTACTTGGTCATGAAGTTAAACTTTATACGGATTATAAAGCCTTATGTTATATATACTCAGAAATGTAAATTGTATCATGTGAAGAACACAGTGCTATTTTACTTGGAAAGCTCTGTCACAGAAAGGAAGAGAACTTATGCTGATATGCTTTGTGTGGAAAGAAAAGGTGTATTTGAATGTAGACGTTCTAGACTGAAAAAATATTGACAGTTTATTGTATCTTTTAGCAGTGGGAAGAGACTGATGGTTGATAGGCTGTGATTTGAGAAATGATATACTGATAACTGGCAATAAAATCTTGTATAGGGGGATCTATAATTCTTTCACTAAATATTATTTTGATGTGAAAGATTGAGATATGAGTTGTGCTTGCCTGCCTCGAAATGAAATTTAAGAGATATGTTAGATTTGTCTGCCTTGATCCAACACAATCGAACATGAGTTACATTAATAAAGAAGACTGGTGTTTTATTATATAACAGAAGTTGAAAGAGCTACGTCCTATACATAGTATTACTGTTTCACATGACTGATCAATTCTAAAGGATGTATTGTTTGTGTTGTAATTACTGTCATAAGTGTGACTGTATAAGTTATTATACTTTGTTAGCTGTTTTGTGGATTGCCTGCAAAACTTTTGACCTACCTGTGAGTGTACAATGCTTTTGGGAGTATATTGAAAAGTAATAGTCATTTTTTCATATGGTTTCCAAGCTAATTTGTATCGTTCGATCATCTGCCACGTCATTAGATAGGACCCATTATGTAATTTCATCTTTTGAGTTCCGCAACGTGATTTTCAACAACTTCATGCCATAGTATTAGTTAATAGTACGTCTGTCCATTGGTAGAGACATGTACCGTCGATTTGTTTAGTTGCAGTTAGCACTGTTCGCTTACAAACAACTGAATAACAAAAAAAGCAGCAAGCACATACCGTTTTCTGAAATATAAAAACCTGTAACAGCTCTATATGTCATACTGTCAACTTGTTACACTATTTTTAATATAACAACATTTAATTTTTTCGATTACTGTAATTCACAACACAAAACTAAATTGAGGGTGTAGCTAAACAAAGTATTTATTTAGGCTACTGAATTGTATATTGTAATCCTGTCTACACTGTTGGCATGTTTGAAGAAGAGAACACGGTAGGAATACTTAATAAATGTCTGATTACTGAGTGCTGATTGCACAATTAATTCGTAATTACTGCAATCATCAAGTTCTACCTTGGCAGAGCCTGGAACCCGAACCGCCTGTGTCAGTGACCTGTTGACTGCTAGTTAGGGGGAAATGCTGAGCGAGCTGCGGCGGACACAGAAGGTATCGCAGCGCAAGGGGACGGCCAAGTGCCCAAGTGTGCAGCCAAACCATAATGACATCGTGGAAGCCGAGAGATACCATCTTACTAGTGACAAAGCAAGTTTTCGTAAAGATTGCTAGATTCAGGTGTCAAGGCATCAGGAAAGAGCCTCTGAAAGGTGAAGTTGCGAAAGTGTGAATTCACTAGGAGAGCTGGCAGTGATGGTAAACCTGGACACATGATGTCGTAGCCATCCCACCGCTGTGGAGTGGACAGAAAACGCCAACATAAATGCCCACCTTTGTTAACAAATGTCTGATTGCTGAGTAGGCCAACTTCCTGCTGCATAGTCTTAGCCCTTGTGTCAGCTATCCAGCGTGAGGGAAGGCTATGGAGGTCGAAGCTTAAGCACTCCTAGCTGCCTTCGATCGTCTATGGAACAACGAGTCTCGGTGGAAGGATGCTGCACTGCCAACTTCCGAGACAACACTGGTGGGTTGCAGATAATGCCATCACCCTACAGGCCTGCTGGAAGTTTGACCTGCGTGACCTGGACACTGTCCATCCCCCACCTTCGAGGCTTCGAGAAGAGTTGCACTGCTATTGCTCTTGCCACTCCTGTGGCAGACACCGATGCTGTCGGATCCTGTCTGCTAAACAGGAGCTGTGAGCCACTCCCTGCGAGCTAGAGAGTACTTCAGAGGAACCTGGGGCCTGCCTCCTGAGTGTGAATCTACGACATCAACGAGTGCACTTTGGAGATCACTACGTGGAGCTGGAGGCCGCCACAGTCCTTGCGTCGACAGCCGCCCCATGATGTAGCAGCCGGCACCCGAAGCTTGTTGTGCTGGCGATACTCCAAGTCGTGTGCACACTGGCATTCATCTGCTGACGAGGCGCTGCTCAGCCAGCCCGACTGTGGCGTAGCCACAATATTGTATAACTGCCTAATAAATGTGTTATTTCAATGATTTCTTGGCGCTCTCAAGCGCAACTAGGTCCTCACCACCGCGACCCACCTGGTTCTCTGCTGACGACTGTAGGAGTCTGAGACCAGGTTCCTGTAGTAGTTTTAGTTAATATAACAAAAATAATCAGCATTTTTTATCTGACCTGCTAGAAATTGTGGGAGGGGGCCAATAAATTGCAAATTCTGAGCTGCAATGTGTGATGTACCATCAAGTCAAGAAATAAACAACATTCAGAGTTCTAAATTTGCGTACACCTGAGTCTCTTTTTGATTTTTCACATTATTAGAGATGCTTGGTGTTCTCTGCCTTGTCATCAGTTAAGAAACGTACAGGAAGAATCAACTGCAGGTGAACAACGAAAGGAAGTTAAGTTCGCACCAACATTTTTTCAAACAATCTGAATTACACCCGTTCGACTTCAAGAACTTTTATTCGCTACCATCTTCAAGATTAATATTCGTGAAAATTTTGATTTATTTATTTTTTCGACAGTTATTATTTCCAGCAAGGCGATTACGCCGCACAGTCTGAGTCCTCTTCTGCAACGCAAGCGGCCTGCTCTGAGCTGCACCTCGTACTGGAATCGCATGTTTCCACCACCGTAGGCAGGTACGCAGTTGAAGGATCGCCTATACAGATCATTACCTGCAAAAACAGAGTAATATGCAGTAAGAAAGTGTAATAAATCCAAAAAAATAACAACTGATAATTCTTAGTTTGATAGAAATACTTATTACAATCACCTACGTTATAAAACTCTCTTTTTAAAAAATAAATGAAAATGGCAAGGGTATTTCGTATCTGGTGGAGCGCATACCCCCTACGAATTATGGAACTAAACCTTGTTAGCAAGTTCGTTAGAGATTTCTGTCTTCTTCTTAACGTAACGATCTTAATAGAAGAGTGGTGAAATGGAGCTCGAGAAAAAGCCTTTTTAGGGTTTCTTCAGTTTTATTTTTAAATTACTGTGTGACATCATCACAAATCATCATTTTAAATTTCGTACGCAGTGTTTTGGTTCTTTTGCCCTGTGATCTGCAGCCCCCTTAGACCAAACATTCCTTTGGCTGTATAATTGGGAATATTTCATCAGAGTCTCAGGGATAAAAAAAGTATAACATACAATTACGGACTACAGAGAGCAGTATTTAAGTAAACTTAGATATTCACTTCCAAACATCCACAAAAATCGTAGGCTGGATTCCAAAAGTTTTGAACCTCTGACCGAATCCACGATGCGTGGAGTGACAGAAAAGGTGAGAAGCAGGAGCACAGCAATCAAAATCAGAATACTGTCTCTCCCCAATTAATCTCTTTTCTTCTGTAATGGTGCTCTTCCTTACGGTACCTACAGACATTGGGTCCGACGGGTCGGGATTTAGCTGTCTTTCACATCAAATTTTTCCGTAAGCGTTTAGGAATTCGTGATTCTGTTTCCATCCAAGTGAATTCTGCGAAAGGTCTCACTAACCGAAGTTACATTAAATGTACAGATATCGGTGGCAAATTGGTTTCTTTAAAAGAAACTAATTTCTATTATTAGTATCGTAGTTGTGAAAGAGATTAATTCAATGGCTTTACAGTCTTCAAAGTCCAGTTAGCAATTCTGTGAAAATTATAATATTTATAAATTTAGATTTATCACATTTAAACATTTATCAAATATCTGTCTTAGGCAGAAGTTCGTGATTTCATCTCCAATTATGGAAATGGGCCACAAGGGATAAGGTGGAAACTGAGTATTGCACAGCCGCGATGCTTGTACAAAAGGGGCGCAGAGGAAATGTAGCTTTCATTTTGCCTGCATCGCTCACGTTTGTCGAGTGCTGGTTAGTCTGAAACTATACGATGTGTCTGAGACTTATTTTTGTCTCCGAAAGTTTTTATTTTTTCCAAACACCAGTATTGTCCTCTTCTAAGTACACTATGTGATCAAAAGTATCCGGACACCTGGCTGCAAATGACTCACAAGTTTGTGGCGCCCTCCATCGGTAATGCTCGAATTTAATATGATGTTGGCCGATCCTTAGCCATGGTGACAGCTTCCACTCTAGCAGGCATTCGTTCAATCAGGTGCTGGAAGGATTCTTGGGGAATGGCAGCCCATTCTTCACGGAGTTCTGCACTCAGGAGAGGTATCAATGTCGGCCGGTGAGGCCTGGTACGAAGTTGGCGTTCCAAAACACCCCAAAGGTGTTCTGTAGGATTCAGGTCAGGACTCTGAGCAGGCCAGTCCATTACAGGGGTATTATTGTCGTGTAACCACTCCGCCACAGGCCGTGTATTATAAACAGGTGCTCGATCGTGTTGAAAGATGCAATCGACATCCCCGAATTGCTCTTCAACAGTGGGAAGCGAGAAGGTGCATAAAACATTTATGTAGGCCTGTGCTGTGATAGTGCCACGCAAAACAACAAGGGGTGTAAGCCACCTCCATGAAAAACACGGCCTCACCATAACACCGCCTCCGAATTTTACTGTTGGCACTACACACGCTGGCAGATGACGTTCACCGGGCATTTGCCGTACCCACACCCTCCCATCGGATCGTCACATTGTGTACAGTGATTCATCACTCCACACCACGTTTTTCCACTGTTCAATCGTCCATTGTTTACGCTCCTTACACCAAGCGAGGCATCGTTTGGCATTTACCGCAGTGATGTGTGGCTTATGAGCAGCCGCTCGACCATGATATCCAAGGTTTCTCACCTCCCGCCTAGTTGTCATAGTACCTGCAGTGGATCCTGATGCAATTTGGAATTCCTGTGTGATGGTCTGGATAGATGTCTGTTTATTACACATTACGACCCCTCTTCAACTGTTGGCGGTCTCTGTTAGTCAACAGACGAGGTCGCCCTGTACGCTTTTGTGCTGTGCGTGTCCCTTAACGTTACCATTTCACTATCACATTGGAAACAGTAGACCTAGGGGTGTTTAGGAGTGGTAAATCTCTCATACAGACGTATGACACAAGTGACACCCAATCACCTGACCACATTCGAAGTCCGTGAGTTCCACGGAGGGCCCCATTCCTGTTCTCTCACGATGTCTAATGACTACTGAGGTCGCTGATATGGAGTATCTGGCACTATCTGGTAGCATAATGCACCTAATATGACAAACGAATGTTTCTGGGGGTGTCCGGATACTTTTGATCACATGGTGTAGTTCCCTTCGACCCGGCGGAGTCGTTGTTCCCAGTCTTGGTAGCAGCGCTGAAAGGCGTCAACAACTGGTACGGACTTTATCATATCAACATATTGGTCACATTCGTTTGATTCCTGACACGACGGCGTTTCTAACACATCTTTCAGTTTCGGAATTTCTGGGAAGGAAAAAAAGTAACTAGGACTCAGATCAGGCGAATTGGGAGAAGGGGGTAGGGTGGCGACTGTGGAAAAACGGAAATGCCTTTTGAGGTGAAAAGTTCCGTAGTGTAAGTAGCTGTGTCACATGGGGCGTTGTCATGATGCAACATACACTTGTCTGCAGTGTCCGATCTTACTCGATTCACTCTTTTCCTGAGCCTTTCAAGGTTATCTTTGTAAAACACTTGGTTGACGGTTTGTCCTGGAGGAACAAACTCTTATGCTCTTTTCGCCAACTGTCAAAAAAAAAAAAAATCAGCAGTGTTTTGATCTTTGATTTGCTCATTCGAGCTTTTTTCGGTCGAAGAGATGTCTCAGTGTGCTATTCCTCACTTTGCCGTTTTTTCTCATGGTCGTACTAAAAACTACAAGATTCATCACTTATGATAACACGCTGAACCATTCGTGGTCATTGGCAATCCTCTCAAGAAGATCAAGGCACACATTTCTTCAATTTCCCTCCGTTGTGTGGTTTTTCGGCATCATTTTGGCAAACACCTTTCGTATGTGCAAATATTCGTTCAAAATTTGATGGACAGTGAAAATTTTTAAGCTGAACAGGTCTCACATCACCCATATTGTTAAACGTCGGTCTGATCTCACAAGAGCACACATACGTTCGATGTTTCCGGCGTTATTTGAAGTTGAAGGTCTCCATGAGCGAGATTCATCTTCAACATGTTCTCGATCTACCAAAAATGATTTGTGCAAGCGAAAAACTTGTGCTCTTGATGAGGAATGTTCCTGTAGGCCTTATTCAACTTTTCAAAGGTCACACTCGCGGATTCCCCAACTTCAATACAAAACGTGATTGCATAACGTTGTTCTAAATTTCGCTGTTCCGTTTTTTTGACACACAACAAAACACAACTTCACTGATGGCGCCCTCAAAAATCACATGATGGCTCTACGGAGCTGAAAGTCGGACTGAGCATCTGGAAGGGATGAACTCACTGGTTAAACAAGCAGAACAATATAGCGTTTCCAGATCCCTTGCAGCGTTGACAGTCTCATTACTTTTCTCACACACCTCGTAAACGTCTTTCAGAAGCAAAGCGAAGTTAGGTGTGCTACTTCTTCATGTAGAACAGAGAAGCAACGCTAAGAGAACAGTTGAGTTTTACGCTTAAAGGCATCGCGATATAATTTTTCCAGCAAGAAACTCTTCAGCGAACGTGTAAAATATTCTTATATTAAGAGCACTGGAATACTATTTAAAGAGTAAGGAACAAGCCTGAAACGAGTGAACGAAGTAGTTGTTGAGTCAACAGTTGACGACAATCCCTATGTAATCCCAAGAGGAAGTGCGAGTGCTTGCGGAATAAGTCAGGCCAGTGTTGTTCGCATTTCCCGCTCAGACAGTTTGCATCCGCACCATGTGTAACGTCACTAGCAGATTAACCAGCGGGACTGCAGAGGACACGTGGACTTCTTCCGCTTTGTTTTGATGTTCAAGCTTGAACATTAGAGGCAGTGGAGCGTGAACATTTGATGTGCAATTATTGGAGACTACGAGATTGACCATACTTCATCGAGGAAAACTTAAGGGGTAAGAGAAACATACAATTTCTTACAAAGTACAGACGGTTCTCGTAGAGGAAGTACCGCTTGAAATACGTAGATGTATGTAGTACCAGCACGATCGGTGACCGGCGCACTACTTGCTTGTGGCTTGGAAAGCGCTCTCTCACGTCTTTCCTGGATGTTGGGTGGGATGTGAAGATGTTACAAGTTCCCACAGGTTCGCCAGAAACGACACCACTAGACTTTTTTCTCTAGGGTAAGCTCAAGGCTGAAGTCTATGTACACGTTTCGACGCCGAAACGGATTTAAAACGTAGCATGTGCTATGTGCATGTGCAATGATATGTAAGGTACCGCTTCAGTTCGCCCAAAGCTCCTGGCGCGAACAACTGCAAACGCATATGAGTGTAGACTGTGGGCATTTTAACACTTAGTGACGTACATGGTATGCTAGGCCAGTGCTTATGGCCACATTCTTTTGTCATTTTCTTTTGGTGCTGTTAGTGATGTCGTTATGCAATGTAAGTATGTATCTTGACAATAAACTCATAATATGAAATTATTATTCAATAATCGTTATATATCAGTTCCCTGTTTCACATATCTATTCTATTTTTGAAGCACTCTTTTCTTTCAAGGCTGTAGTAGAAAAAATAGCATAACTGTTACCGCAGTTAACTGCTCAATCATACTTGATGCATGTCCTTCGGCTCCCAGTCATGAGAAGGGGGCAGACAACGACTGGTGCAAAGTCCCAAGCGACTGGAGAAAAGCACAGGTGACTACTGTACATCAGAAGGGTAAAAGAACGGGCCAAAATATTCTTAACATCGTCGTCCTCATGCATTCCTGGATACATTCTGAGTTCGAATATAATAAAACTTCGCGAGACGGAAAAGCTTCTGTCTACGAATAAGCACAAAAAATGGTTCAAATGGCTCTGAGCACTATGGGACTTAACTGCTGTGGTCATCAGTCCCCTAGAACTTAGAACTACGTAAACCTAACTAACCTAAGGACATTACACACATCCATGCCCGAGGCAGGATTCGAATCTACGACCGTAGCGGTCGCGCGGTTCCAGACTGTAGCGCTTAGAACCGCTCGGCCACTTCGGCCGACGAATCAGCACAGACTTAGAAAGCATCGCTCATGCAAAACGCAGCTTGTCCTTTCCTTACATGGATGAAGGACTGAAACCAGATTCCATGTTCTTTGATTTCCGAAAAGCATTTGACACGGTGCCCCACTTCACACTGTTGACGAACGTCCGAGCATTCGGATTAGGTTCCCAGATATGTGAGTAGCTCGAAGACTTCTTAAGCAGTAGAACCCAGAACGCAGACATCGACGACGAGCGTCGATCAGAAGCAAGGGTATTGTTAGAAGCGCCCCAGGTAAATGTGATAGGACCACTCTTACTCTCTGTATACGAAAATGATCTGTCAGTAAGGATGAGTAGCAATTTACTGCTGTTCGCTGACGAAGCTGTGGCTATGGGAAGGTGTCATTGCTGAGTAACTGTAGAAGCATACAGGATACTTCGACAGAATTTCCAATTGATGTGCTGAATTGTAGCTGGGCCTAACTGTAGAAAAACGTAAGTCACTGCGGATGATTAGAGAAAAAAGCTGTAACATTCGAATGCAGCATTGTTAGTGTGCCGATTTGCACGGTCACATCGATTAAATATCTGGGCGTAACGTTGCAAAATTATATGAAATGGAACGAGCACATCAGCTTGGTAGTAGGGAAGGTGAGTGGTCCACTTCGGGTTATTGGGAGAATTTTGGAAAAGTGTAGCTCATCTGCAAAGGAGACAGCATACGAAACCCTACAGCTACCCATTCTTGAGTACTACTCCAGTGTTTGGAATCCCCACCACTTCGGATTAAAGGAAGACATCGAAGCACTTCAGAGGCAAGCTGATAGATTTGTTACCGGTAGGTTCGGTTAGCATGCAATTTTTACGGAGATGTTTCATGAACTTAATGGGAATCCCTTCAGGGAAAGCGACGTTCTTTTGACGAGACACTACTGCGGGAATTAAGAGAATCGGCATTTTAGGCCGATTGCAGAACGCTTCTACAACCACCATTGTACATTTCACGTAAAGACAACGAAGGTAAGATGAGCCGAATTAGGGACCGTACAGACGCTTATACACAGTCATCTCTCCCTCGCTATATTTGCCAGTTCACCGGGAAAGGATATTACTGTTAGTGGTACATGGTATCCTCCACCATGCACCGTGCGGTGGCTTTCGAAGTACGTATGTATGCAGATGTAGTGGTGGGATCCCTTTGCTAACAGCCATCGTTCCATAGGGACGTAGAACTCCACAGCTGAATGCTTCGCAAAAATGCTTGTCTCGCAGAACTTGTAATCTACAGCTATCGAGTCTCTTAAAAATCGTACAAACAGGGTATATATATCTACTAATGATCTGAAAAATATAGAATTTCAAAACAGATAACTGCGGTGGCCATTCCCAACGCGTGGAACACACGGTGCAGCAGGCGACAGGCAACTGGCGTGGCCGCCTCTTTGACACAGAGGAACAGGCTCTCACTGCGCTCAGGTCGAGAATGTATTAGGTTAGAGTACAAGTAGCGTTTTCGTTTTCCATGTTGCTATTCTAGCTGCTATAGGTTTATTTACCGACTTTAATTTTTTTGTTTGTAATTCAGTGTTGCTATTTGAGTTTACGTATCGCCATTTTCTCATTTGTAGATTATGAGTGTAGCTGTGAACGCTAGAAAATGGAATGTCAAGTGGAGAAATCGAAACATTTCCGACTTATTTTTCCGTTTGAGTTCATATAGGAGTGAAAGCAATGGAGGCAGCCAGAAACATTTGCACCGTGTATGGGAACAATGCCATTTAACAAAGCACGGCAAAAAATGTTTTGTGCTTTTAAGGAGGACCGTTTTGACATTAATGACTCTCCACTTTCATGAAAACCTTTTGGGTTTTATTATGATTTAAAAGCACTCGAGAACTGGGAGATGTGATCATTCCACCACCGTGCGACATTTGCTTGCACTGGAGAAGGTTCAAAAATCAGGTGTACGGGTACCGCATGCTCTAAGCCAAAATCACAAAAATCAACAGGTGCCAATAAGTGCATCTCTGTTTGTTCGCCTTCAATTGGCTCTTGAACAACACCGACCATTGCTGTCCCGTGTCGCTACTATTGAAGAGAAATGGTGTCTTTATGCTAACAATAGAAAAAGAAAGGAATGGTTAATCCCAAACAAAGCAGCAACTCCCTGTACAAACGTGAGCATCCACAAAAGGTAATGTTATGCGTCTGGTGGAACAGCGATGGCATGGAGTATTACGATATTACGACTTGCTGCCCTGACGTATAAGCATCACTGCTGACATTTAATGTCAATAACTGAGACGTCCTTGCAGACGCAAATCAAGAACAACGACCAGGAAGACTGCATGAAGTGATGCTTCTCCACAACATCTGCCCGCATTCTGACAGACTGACAAAAAACACTATACAGGACTTTGGCTGGTTATTCACCTGGCCTTGCGCCCTCAGATTTTCATCTTCTCCGTTCTCTATCGAGCAATCTCCAAAGAATTTCCTTTCTGGATGAAAATGCCCTCCGAACACGGCTCAACGAGTTTTTCGTCTCAAAACCATGTGATTTCTACAGTCGCGGGCTCGAAAAGTTATCCCAGTGTTGGTAGGCTTGTAATTAGTGAAGGAAAAGCCATTACTGATGGCTAAAGTTTCGGTTATGTGTACCCTTTGTGTTTATTAATCTTATCGAAAAACGCTACGAACTTACACAGCAGCCCAGTATCTCTGCTCATTGGCCAATTTACTTTGCACGAGCCTTGACCACCTAAAATCCGTCGGAAACAGCAAACTTACCTGCGAGCAGTCGCTGGTGCAGATGGTCTCATTAGGTGCCGTACAGATTGCCCACGGGGTGACGGTGGACAGCTCCGGCGTGGTGATTGGCCACGGAGACACCTCTGGCGTGGTGACTGCCGGACTGGTGTGGACGGCACTCAGCAGCTGCAACTGGAAAACGTATGAGCTCTACACAGTGTTTCACAACAATCCACAGCAGTTCCAGTGTGTCTCACAGTTCTGTCATCGAAATGATACTCAAAGTGCGATTCCGGAAACTTTATATTGCCGGTCATTGGAACAAAAATATTGCACAGCTTGCATATTGGCTATGCTTTAAGCCACATTTAACTGGATTGTACACACGCTAATTACATACTCAACTGCCAATTGTTAAAAAGGCAGCTAGGAGAAGGAGATATTTAGACAGTTGTACTTTGCGTGTAACCAATAGATTTGAGCAACTGTCAGAGTTTAATGGAGAGGAACCTTTTGTATCTGTAGTTGTAGGAAACATGCAGTAGTCCTCAGCAGTTAGGAAGCCTAAGTCAGTTGCAAATTCTAATAGACAAAAGAAGGTTCTGCTGCTAGGTAGTCGCATGACAGAGGTGTGGGCCAGCAGTTGCAGGAAGTGTTGGATAGTGAGTACCAGGTCACAAGCATTGCGAAGCCTAGTGCAGCGTTGGGTCAGGTAACTGACAACATAGGGGAGTTAAATAGTAATTTTACGAAAGATGATCAGGTAGTAATTGTGGGTGGAGCTTAGATAGTCTTGACAGGGACGAAGAGTGTGATGTAGGTGGTGGCCTGGTAAAGATAGCTACTCAAACTGGTAGCACTACTGTGCAGTTCGTGCAGCTGCTTCAGCGTCATGATCGGCCTCATCTTAATGCTGCTGTTACATGTGTTAACATGGGCTGGAGAAGGCGCTGATGGTGGAAGACATGGCTCACATTGCAGTGGTGCCAGTTGTGTCTATCAGTAGATCGGGCTTCACTAGGCATGGACTGCACCTCAATAGGTATGGGAAGGGGAGGCTGGCAAAGCTTTTAGGTGACAGTGTAGTGGGCGGTGGTGGGACGACTCATGGGAAAATTCATGTAATAGTTGGTGTTAGAGCTGCACCTTTTTTGGATTGAAGACAACTGAGAGGTATCCCTTCTTAAAGGAAGTCCCTCTAACAAAGGAATCACCTTAAAAGGAGACTAGATATACAAGTAGTGAAGGAATTAGTATATTTCATCAAAATATAAGCGGTATTAAAGATAAAGTTAGTGAATTGCTTGTAGATATTGACTCTGACATTATTGGTATATCACAGCACCACCTAAATACTCGTAATTTGACAATTCAGAGGCTTCCTTTACCAGGCTACAGATTAGCTGGCTGTTTTTCAGGGAGTTCTTTGCGCAGTGGCGGATTCGTTATGTACGTAAAAAACAGTATTCCATTTGAGTGCGTAGACGTATCTCGGCATTGCACTGAACAGGTATTTGAATGTTGTGCAAGGGCAGTTGAATTTAGTAAAACTAAACTTCTAATTGTTGTTGTTTATAGGTCTCCTAACTCAGACTTAAGAGCATTTCTCCTCACGCTACAGAGGTTCCTTGGTTCACTTTATAGGAAGTACCAGAAAGTAATTATACGTGGTGACTTCAATATTAATTTTGTATGTGATTGTGCAAGAAAAAGGATGTTAAAAGATCTTCTAAATTGATATGATCTGATGCAGAACTTTTCCATCCAGCATGCAGGTGAACAGCAGCACAGCCACAGACAATATTTTTATTCATTCTTCGTTACTAGATGGCCATTCTTTTAATAAAAGGGAAAACGCCTTTCAGACCACGATGCACAGATTTTAATACTAAAAGATTTTTCTACTCAAACAACCGTTATATCTAATTACAAACTATGTAGGAAAGCCAGTCCAACGGTAATAGTGAGTTTTTTAAACCTCGTTAAGCAACAAGAGTGGCAGGATATTTATAGTGTCAACAACATAGATGACAAATACAATGCTTTCTTCAACACATTTATCATCCCATTTGAAAGTTGCTTTCCATTAGAACGTTATAAACAGGGTACTAGCAGTAAAAGGCAGCCTGGGTAGCTGATTAGTGGGATAAGGGTATCATGTCGAACAAAGTGGGAATTGTATCAAAATGTTAGAAGTAGTCACAGTCGAGCTTCAGTAGCCCATTACAAACAGTTCTGTAAGGTTCTTAAAAAATTTTTATGAAGGCGAAGAATACGCGATACGCAAATAGAATAGCTAATTCACAGGATAAAATTAAAGCCATATGGTCAGTCATTAAGGAAGTCTCTGGTCAGCAGCACAAGGTCGATGATATAAAGTTAGTTCGTAGTGAAAATATTTCTGTTACTGATAAGTCAGACATATGTGCAGTATTTAACAATCACTTTCTGAGAATTGCTGGTGAATTAAACAAAAACTTTATTTCTCCAGGGAATCTTATAACTCTCTTGGAAAATGCCTTTCCGAGACTGGTGCCTGAAATACTCCTCTGTGATACTGGCAAGGGGGAGATCGACTCAATAATTGAATCTCTGAAGACTAAGGACTCTCATGGATACGATGGAGTGCCTAGCAGAATATTGAAGTGCCGCACTGCGAACGTTAGCCCTGTACTTAGCCAGACTTGTAATTTTTCCTTTAAGAACGGTCAGTATCCTGAACGATTAAACTACTCATTAGTAAAGCCGCTTTATAAAAAGGGACAAAGGGATAACGAAGACAATTTTAGACCTATTGCTATGCCATCAGTGTTTGCTAAAGTTATTGAAAACGCTGTGTATGTAAGAATAATTGATCATTTTATTTCACATAATTTGCTATCATATCTACATTTCGGTTTTAGAAGTGGTTTAACAACTGAAATTGCTTTACTCTCTTTTCTCTGTGAGGTACTGGATAAATTAAACTAAAGGTTTCGATCGCTAGTCATCTTTTTTTTATTTAACTAAGGCGTTTGATTGTGTTGATCACAAAATATTGCTCCAAAAGTTCGACCATTACGGAATACGGGGAATAACTCACAATTGCTTCACATCCTACTTTAACAACAGGCATCAAAAGGTCGTTATTCATAGTGTTGAGAATGGTTATGATATTGGGTCTTAGTGGGGCATGGTCAAATGAGGGGTGGCCCAGGGATCAATGCTGGGACCTCTCCTGTTCCTTATTTATGTAAATGATATGCCCTCTAGTATTACAGAGGATTTCTGTTTGCTGGTGACACTAGCTTAGTAGTAAAGGATGTCGTGTGCAACATTGGCACTGTTTCAAATAGTGCAGTTCAAAAGTTCATGGCTTGTGGAAAATAAATTAGCGCTAAATCACAGCAAGGCTCCGTTTTTACATTTTCTAACACAAAATTCAACAAAACCCGATGTTTTAATTTCACACAATGGGCTTATGATTAGTGAAACTGAACAGTTCATATTTCTTTATGTTCAAATAGACAGTGAACCGTAGTGGAAAGCCCACATTCAGAATCATGTTCAAGGACTTAATGTTTCCATTTTTACTATTTGATCGGTATCTGAAGAAAGTGATAGTTCGACACGGAAAGTATTCTAGTTTGCTTATTTTCATTCGCTTATGATGTATGGTATTATATTTTGGGGCAACTCTTCCCATTCTCAATAGATATTTTTGCCTCAGAAACGGGCAGTTCGGGCAATAAGTGGTGTCAGTTCGTGAACCTCTTGTCAGCCTCTGTTCAGTAGTCTGGTTATTCTGACATTAGCCACTCAGTAAATATATTTTTATATTTTCGTTTCTTGTTAACAGTACCAGCTTATTCCCAGGAATTAGCAGCTTTCATTCAGTTAACACTGGGCAGAAATCCAATCTGCATTTGGAACGCACTTCCTTGAATCTTGTGCAGAAAGGTTTCGAGTATACTGCTGCATCCGCTTTCAATAAGCTACCACAAGAATTCAAAAATCTTAGCAGCTATCCATGTGCTTTCAAATAGAAGCTCAAGAATTTCCTCATGGGTCACTCCTTCTATTCTGTTGAGGAGTTCCTTAAAAAATCAACCTGATTCCTGCGTTATATTGGTGAATGCCTTTGCATAAACTTTTGGCTTGTTTTTTTTTGTTTCATAAACATTTTATTTTATCTGTAATTACTTTTATGTTGAAATTTCATGCTGATACGTTGCATGTCTTTGGAGATTTGCTCCTCACTTTGGTCTTAAAGAATTAGACGTGTAAAATGAAAAAAAAATAAAAGAAATTCTATTGCCTCATATTACTTTACAATTGAAATAAAAAATATCTGATACTTTGAAAACAAGTGAGAGTCAGATGTAATTAATGCTCGTAATCCCAAAGCGGAACATAAAATTGAAGAGCGACAAATCTACGGTTTTTGTGGGTATAATACTTATCTTTTAATTCTTTCTGATCGTTGTCGTATCTTCAAGTGCTTCTCTTCGGGTTTTCATGTTGATTTAGTTGGTATCACCAACGAGTCAAATAAAGAACTCTGGATACTCTATGTGTTTATTGCCCTGACATTCTATTAGAATTTCAATGGACCCAACATTAAACTTATCCATGTCATATGGATCTTAATGAACTGCAACTCACATTGAGACACAGCATTAACATACATGCAGATAAAAACTTAGAATCAGCCATTCATAAAACAGTATGTAGTATCTGCAAAGCCCTCTACGTAAGCCACACTGGGAGAGACTTCCAAAAAAGATACAACGAACATGTAAATGCCTATCACACTAACAACTATAATACATCAGCGTCAGTCACAGACATAAAGAAAAGGCCGCCAATTTCATGATATTGCACGTGAACTTCGTACGTTAATAAAATGGGCAATGGGCACCAAAAGGACTTAAATTAAGAATTGTAAATATTCACTCATGGCACAGTAGATGGAGACATGTTGCTAAGTGATCAACTTGAAAGTAATAATATTAACTTCCTTAAAAACTTCTCCAGTGCTGAAGGCCTATTTCATTGAAAATGTTATTTTCAGCAGCTACTCAATTTGTGCCATGACATAAATACATCTTGATACAAAATTCTCTTCACTGTACACGACTGTTTTAGCAGCAGAAACTAAACTATCTTAGATTTTAAGACACTTTGGATTGAAGTAAACAAATGATTGTAGAAGTGTTACGTTGTGATGTATTTGTTACTGTGCTCTGTGTCCCAGACAGCGAAATTACCAAAAAAAATTTAAGTAAATGCGTTAACAAAATGAACAGTCATGCTTATCACATAATGTACACTAACATATTTATTTTCCTGCTGAGGCGCTTTTTCGATACATAACCTCACTGGCACACACACCAAAGAAAACTCACCCCACTTCACTTCATATTAATTCCAATGTAAAAGTAAATGAAAATTCACTTGATGATGGCAGCTTGCTGCCAATACGCATCGAGGTGATAAAATATTAATAACAAATAACTGCTGCAGTAAAATTACTTCATAAAAAGGATCCAATATACGTTGCCAACATAAAATATGTCATGCAAACACACTGACAGCTACACATATTACAAATATGGCATACATGGCCGTCTGTAATTCACAGTTACTAGATAACTTGTGTTAGTTATCGTTTTCTTAAATCAAGGTGAAGGCCAATGTAAGTGGACAACTTGAATGTTTATGTGAAACAAGTTTGTAAGATATTGATTCAACTGGGTCGAAGTGATAATGGTATTGTTAGACACACAAAGAAGCGAAAGTTACTATAATATTACAAAAATAAACATAGAATGTAATACTGTTGTTATGATTATCAAACGATAACATTTGATCTGTGGAATAGAACTCTGAAATAAGATTTTGTGTAGCACTCTTGTTTGAAAAAATGCCCATGTCGCTGTTTTCAATAATTCATTTTAAGTAAACTATCATCTTTTGTAACGTACCTTGACTTCTTGCTCCGATTGTATTTGTGCATTTATTCCAACAGATTGCCTGCTAAAAGGTGTCTAAAAACAAATGATGCAGTATATTCATATGAGTGGGATTGCGTTAAGGTAGTGCCTCCCTATGAAACGTATTATCTCATTATGAATAGAAAAAGTCTAAAAAGTTTGTAAGGGTGTTGCAGGGGAGGTTGTGCTCAGAAATAATACTGGAGGAAAAAACTCTATACATTGCACCGTTGTCGAGTTATGTGACATTGAAGTCAGCGAGTCAGGTTGTCGTGGGTGCAAATTCGAGCAGCCTGCCAGAGATGGCATCGCGAAAAGTGTTCTTCGTATGCTTTTCTCAGACCGTACAAACATAGCTTTTGCTCATCTAGCTTCAGTTTCTCATTTCCGAAAAAATCACACCCAGTGATATCTGTGCTTTACATCATTCTAGCGCGTCCAAGTGTTTGAATTCGCATATACAACAACTTGATCGGCGAACGTCAATGCTATATAACTCGAATCAGCGCAGCGTATAGAATTTTTCTCTTAAAAATTATTTTTTTAGCTCAACCTACCCTGCAACATACTTACAAGCTTTTCAGACTGGTTGTGACAGCCCTGTGTAGTAATTATGCAGCATGCGAACCATAGGATACTTCCCCCTGCCACAAGTTAGATGTTTGTCATGATGGTTCTCTAAATAAAGGATAAATCTAGTCCTTCTCTCACATTGGTGTAACTTTCTATTTGCCTTAGATGTTAACAAAGAGTTGCAGCGTAACAAGATATAAACTTCACTTACCAGCAACGCAATCTGTACAGCTGTCGCCAGTGCCATGTTAGCGTGAATGACTTCGGATGTTTCGGTCCAGCTGATTAAATACTTATGATTAGCCTTGAGTTTATCAATATCCATGAGATTGTGTTGGTATCAGTGGAATCACTGCACAACAGTTTTGAAGTTTTGACAACGATATCGAAGCTGTTGATGCAGTACGAGGAGGACGGGATTTACGAAAGTCTGCCTAGGTTTATAAACGGAAATTTATTATGTGGAATAAACCAGTCTACAGTAGTGATTTATATGGCTTCAGCACATGAGACATTCAACTGACATGCAATGTTTTGTGGATCTCAAGCAGGCCTCTTGCACAAACGAAAAATCGAAGAGTTGTGTTATTAGCATCACTCCAGTTATTACTCTGACACTCTTTCGCCGTTTTATTTATTATTACTTTACCAGACAACCATTTGTTCCCTTTGCATATACTGTAGTATCATGCTGGCTTTGCAATAAACAAAGCTCCTTCGGAAATTGATCAGATGAGATGTGATAATGATATAAGTGTAATATGGCTGCATCGCTCTGCACCTAGAAAGTACTGTGATAGAAAATTTTATTTCATATTTGTTTCACGTGCACATAGTTCGTCCCGCTGTATGTTTATTATGTAGCCCAAAGTTAATTTTTTTCACAAATGCCATGATAAAACATTTTATCTGGTGCCATCAGCAGGAACATTACCTTCAAACAATTTTTCAGAGCCGCTTTTGCCACGGTAATTCGCTTTTGGCAAAGCACATTTTCTTCGCTAATTGTGTGCCTAACATAGTATTAAACTGTTATACAGTACGAAACAATGTTTTACTATTGATCAGTTCTGCACATTACAGTCGCAGCTGGTCGTAGTAGATGATTTCCTCCGATGTCTTCTTTCCTGAAACTTGACTTCGCACCTTCACAGCTTTAATTCCGCTAATGCTTCTGTCTTTCTTTCCAAACTTCACAAAAGTCCTCCTTCATACTTAGCGGGACCAGCACTCCTGGAAGAAAAGACAGTGCGAAGAAAATGGGTTAGCCACAACCTAGGGGATTGTTTGAAGGTTGAATTTTCACTCTGCAGAGGAATGTACGGGACTGAACTTCGCCAGCCGCTGTGGCCTAGTGGTTCTAGGCGCTTCAGTCTGGAACCGCGCTGCTGCTACGGTCGCAGGTTCGAATCCTGCCTCGGGGATGGATGCGCGGAATGTCTTTAGGTTGGTTAGGTTTAAGTAGTTCAAAGTTCTAGGGGACTGATGACCTCAGATGTTAAGTCCCATAGTGCTTAGAGCCATTTGAACCTTTTTTTTTTTTTTTGATTGAACTTCCGGGAAGATTAAAACTTTGCGCCGGACCAGGACTCGAACTCGAAAGCTTAGCCTTTTCGTGGGGCGTGGGTCGTGCATGAACAGCTCAGTCGGTAGAGTATTTACAAGCGAAAGACAAATAAAAAGGAAGGTCTCCCTCAAGACGGTTAAAAAAACCTATTGAGTAATAAGATAATGAGAAGAATGTCTTCCGTGACATTGTGAACAGAATCCATAATACACGAAATGTATTCGCAGTTGCGAATACGAACAACCATCAGCTGTATAAGGGAATGACGACAATGAACATTTTTGCCGATGAGCAAATGCATGCATTCCCGAAGGAACGTTACGTCATACTTCTTTACAATACAGGCAGCCATTTCCAATTAAAATGTCCACCCCTGTATATGAACTGCATAATGTGTGCGAGTGCAAGTTGTTATGTATGACGAACGACAACATATGGATGTTTGGATCTGGCCGTGAGTCGTGCACGGAGGACCAAAGCGGTTAAGGAGACTGCTCACGTAAAGAGAGAAATCCAGGTTCTATCTCGATCTGGCACAGATTTTCACTCTCGTCATTCCCTTATATAGATGACTGTTGTTCGTATTCGCAACTACGACTACATTTCATGTACTTCATAACAACTGTTGTTGCGGCATGCATATCCCATGTACGACTTGAGTTACGTTTATCCACATTTAAGACGAGCTGTCATTTGCTACGCTAAATGAAATGACTAAATCTCGGTGGAATGTTTAAGGAACACTGCGTCGTTCTTCTTAACAAAACTGGCACTGCAATATCATACGAATACAAAATAGCCCATATTTCCCCAATTTCATTGATAATTTGCAATGAGTAATTTATTCTTCAGCATTTTTTTATTTTTCCTGCATAAAATACTTTAAACCAAATTCTTTTAAGACAAGTGCCCGACGTCATCAGAGAAGGACTGATTTGGGAACACTGTGTGTGCTCTCTGTCACAAATCCTTCGCATCCATTTTTTTTTTTTACAGAAAAGAACGTTTCTATGTTCACTCAAACCACGTTGTCGGAAGTGACTTCGAGTTATTTTTCCTTGCTCCTAGAAATTAAAGTCTACGCGAAAGCACAGTACTGGCTACTGGCATAGCCAATGCTAGAAAGACTGGAAGCGATGCCCCTACCAATGTACAACTGTTCAGCCAAATTCCAAATTACTCTTTAGCTAAACATGGCGTATTATAACTTTTCTGCATACTTTGTTGAGAAAATAGCACCAAACTGATGATGCTTTCATTTATTCCATGCGGTAAGCAGAGATTATTTTACTGAGACATCACCATCCGACAAATCCGGTTTAAAAGCGGAGGGCCGTCACTAGAGTTTAGTTTGATGAAACATATGTAAAAACTCTTGTACCGTCGACTAAAGAGGAAAAAAGTTCCACAGATAGCGAAGTCAAAAGAGAATAGGTCAAGGAGAGGATTATACGCAAGTTTATAGCCACAGTCGAAATCATAGGTATAAACTGTCACAAATTTACTACAAAAACTGAGAGGTCTCTGATTTATTATACTTTCTGTAAACCAGTGTTCGCATTGAACTATCATACCCAGCCCTTCGTTCCTAGAGACAGCAGCCATTTACTGGAAATGTTTTCGATTGGTAGCTAAAGGCTGCTAAGTGTGTTGTATTTTTATTAAAACTGCTAGATATGTTGTAAATGGATAGGTTAAAGTTAGATACAGTGGAAATTAGTTAAATTCTGTGGCAGGAGGAACAAGACTTCTGGTCAGGTGAATACAGGGTCATAAATACAAAATCAAATAACGGTAATGCAGGAGTAGGTTTAATAATGAATTAAAAATAGGAGCGCCGATAAGCTACTACGAACAGCATAGTGAACACATTATTGTAGCCAAGATAAGTACGAAGACGACGAACGAACGGACAAAATCGGTTTCGATATGACAAACACAGAAAACGAACAATGTTTGTGCCACTGTGTGGTCGGCTGTTGATATTGGTCCAGTGTCCTTTGATGTTTGGTCGAAATACCGACAAGCAACGGGGTCGTACAAACAGCGGGGCCAACGTTGATTCCAAAGCTATTTCATAGATCCACACGTTGGCGCCGGCCTTAGTGGCCGTGCGGTTCTCGGTGCTGCAGTCTGGAACCGCAAGACCGCTACGGTCGCAGGTTCGAATCCTGCCTCGGGCATGGATGTGTGTGATGTTCTTAGGTTGGTTAGGTTTGACTAGTTGTAAGTTCTAGGGGACTAATGACCTCAGCAGTTGAGTCCCAAAGTGCTCAGAGCCATTTGAACCATTTTTTGAACGCTGTTGGCGCCTATATTGGCTCGAATGTATGGACCTGGTCTTACTCGTATTTGTCCTGTTGTTACAAGTTTATTTATTTGTAACATCAATGGGAAATAATTGTTGCTGCAACAGATGTAAATCGAAATATGTAGGAGGAGGAACAATTACTTTTCACAGTTAAGTACCATATAGTAACATGAATGCAGAGGCAATGTATGATGACAACAAAATTTCTGTTAAACGAATCCGAATGCTCACTTTATTCTTCTGTATGCATCTGACAACAGATATTAAGTGACGAGTGTCTTCTCAAATATACGATCGACTGTGGGAGTTCTTGACAGAAAAACTAAAAGTTATATATTCTAGGAAACGTCGTTGGACCGCTCCTGTTCTCAGTGAATACGTAACGCGAGGAGCACTCTTTGTGGTCGCAGAAGACGTTATTTGCTAAAGTTATTGTTAGCCAACTTAAACATTCCACCGAGCTTTAGTTATTTCATTTAGCGAAACAAATGACAGCTCGTCTTAAATGTGGATAAATGTAACTCAAGTCGTACAAGCAGGAGGAAATAGAAACGACGTATCAAACTACAGCAGAATGGAATATCTCTGTATTCTATCAAATTGATGAAAGATATTTCGATAATCACATTCACATAAAGTCATATAAATTAGAATGAGCACATTGAACCATATGGTTGGTTAATGTAAGACAGATTTATTGATGTTTGGAAATGTGTATCTCTTGTGCTAAAGACGTTGCTAATCAAGCTCTATTGTGGAATATTCTGCAGTATTTTCATGTTTGGGTTTATCGTCAAATATTCCTGCAACAAGACGTCTAGAGACGTGCTTCTAGAAAAGTAACTATCCAGTTTCGTTCATACGGAACTGTTAAGTTACCGATGATTTTTAAATGACGTTCTTAAGAAGAAAGGTGATGTTCTCCCAAAACTTTGTAGGAACTACTATTTCAGATGTACGCTACTGTAAAATAATAGTACTGCCTCCCTGTTATACTCCTCTTGCAAACCATGAGAACAATACAATCAATATTCCAATCATTACGAAGAGAACGATTGTCACATTCGCTTCAGATGCATATGGAACAGGGAACAGATGAACTTATTTGTGCTATGTACTGTACCTTACATGGGATGTACCGATATTCATCACTACTTTCTTTTCAGTTCTGTAATTTTTGTTTGTTTATTCACGTAAAAGACAACGTAAATCATACGCTTGATGTATATGTATAGTTTACTGCAAAGATATGGGCCCGTTACTGATAAGAACTCGTTGTCTTCAAAAATTTCAGTTTCTAAAGAAAAGGGACAATGCATTGGCTCATCGAAGGAGCTTGTGTCTGTACTCTGTTGTCCAAAGAGGCAGCTACGAAGCAAAAATACAACTATGTATTCGTATACTAGGAGCGAGCCGTTTCACACGTCTCGAAATTCAGTGTTAAAAATCATGCTCAAACGGCTAATTGATAAACAGAATTATTATGTAATATTCATTTAACTGTGAGTTGGGAATGAAGTGATTTTAACCTATTTCCGGACTAATCAGATTCGCCCATTCCATACCTGTATGTTCAGTATTATATGCTAGTTAATTCCACGTTCCATGGATTATTTGAAAGACTTTTTGACGAAACAATGTGGAACGAGTCTTTTTACAGGATATCTAATGCAACTACATTTTTTAAAAAGTTTTTTAAATTTACTTTTTACAGGCTTTGTCTATAGAAAAGGAGCTGCCCAGAAGAAATAGTTTAGGTTACATTTAAAATTTGTTTTGCCGTCCTAACTAATCAAAAATTACTGTTGCTGCATATTGAACTCCTGAGCCTCTGTCAGCTTTAATAATAAGTAACGAAGGTAATTTTTTCCGTATTACTGCTTGCTTTCTAAGTGATAAAGTTACCCCAGAAAATTATTCCATAATTCGTATTGAGTGGAATCACAAAATATTAGGAGGTTGATTCACTTGTTTCCAAGACGAGTAGTTGTGCGAAGAGCAAAAGCGGCTGAAGTTAACACTTGAGCCAGAAATTTGTACCACTTTCCAGTTTACTGACCGCTGTTGATGTGCTACATCAATTGTTGGTATATTAACTGTGCAGTACTGAATATTCTGTTTTTCTCAAAATCATGTCTTCATTTACTGTGCAGTCTGCTAGTTAAAATCTTTACCATCTTAACACGTGCAGTACAAATTTTTTGATGCACAAGTGCATTTCAAACATATTTATTATAGGCTTCGATTCCCATTATATAATGTGAAATTTTATGCTTTAGTGGTGGTGTATGGCGCGAAACCAATGCCATCTTGAATTTTAAAAAATCTTTGTCCACGTGTGATCTAATAGTTGTCGGATGGACTTGCAAGCGGAAAACCTATTATTAACATGAATAGATACAAGTATAAAACAAGCAGTTGTTTTTACTATTTATTTTGTAAATTACATTTAACTGAGAAACATAGGCAGAATCTGTTAATATTTGTCTTCTGTGCAGTAACAGGTGATTAGTGGTCCGTCAGATATTTTGCGTTATGTCACGTTTAATGTTTGAGATGTAGTTCACTTTTGTACAGCTGCCTCGCACGCTTTTCCCGTTGACTTAGGTATAATATGGAGAATGTGTAATATTCAGTGCAAGTTCAGGCCAAGCCACAACAGAGAAGCTAGCTCCTGGAACTACGGCGCAAATCAAAATTTCTGTAGACTAGCTAAAACTCGTCTGTCCTACAAACTGCTATACCACTTTCTTTCACACGAATTATCACTATCCTAATTAGAAAAATGTCTTGATATAACGATAACCACATTAGGCTCAACGATTTCATTACAAAACAAAAATGTCAACAGTTCTCTGCAGAACTGTGATACTTTTACATCAACGTTTCAGATGAGCTGCCGATGTATCTTTCAGTATGGTGGTGAACTTCAGTGCTAGGCATTCTTAAATGTGCCTTAACGAAACGTGTATCCTTCGATAGTATATCACACACACACACACACACACACACACACACACACACACACACACACACACACGAATTTTAGTTGAGAAACGAGTGAGTGATAATTGTAGAGCAGCGATTATTTCAGACGAAACTGATCAGTTAGGAATGTTGGGAATGCACTCGTTTTGTGTAGCCACAATTACTGTTTCAGAATTACCTCACAAAATAGCGTTAAGCAGTTGCTTTTCTAGTTGAAGAACGTATCTGGTAATATACATTCTCTTGTTCAGAATTACCTAACACAAAATAGCGTTAAGCAGTTTTTCTAGTTGAAGAACGTATCTGGTAATAAACATTCTCTTGAAATAGGAAAAACAGTAATGATATTTAGCACTAATTATTTTTTAAATCGGAAAAATGTCTCGTAATCAGTAATTCTGCACAGTATAGAATACACAGTATTGTTTACGAATGCGTATTGAATATTAATATTATATATGCAATATAGACGCTCCAATAAAGAACTCTTTCAACGACGTCTTCGTTTTCTTTCATATTTTCAAAGGTCGAGCGACTATTTGCTCTTCCGTGTCTTGCACACCAATATCGCACATCTTGTATGCAGCTAGAAGACAAACCGCAGTGTTTTTCTGCATCCATTTGTGGTTTTCGTCTAAAGAGAATATATAGATTCATCATTTAAGATACGAACAGATTTTTCGTGAAAAAAGTGCGTTCAAATGCACACTAGTAAAAACTAAGACATGGCTTGAATTATAAAGAATGTACGTGTATTTAGAATTACCGAAGATGAATACCGTACTCAAGCGACTGTAAGACAACTTGGTTATGCACGACACTTATTTTGAGCTTCTTGCGAATAATTTTCTTTACAACAAATTCTGCTTAATTAAAATTACAAATTGTCTTAGGATCCGCGAAAGTACGATACTTTTTTTGTGTTTGTCCCCTTTTTAGCACAACGTAAGAGATTAACGTAATAATTTTCCATCATGTAGCACTATACCCTGGTATTCGACTATCAGTCAATCTAATGTATTTTCACCAAAGGCCATTACAATTTTAAAAATAAAAACTTGCATGCTATGCGGGCGTTTCGTTGCTTTAGTGTACAGCAGCACACAGCAAACTTTCACTGAGCGAGGTTCATAAGTTTATCACGTCTGATGTTAGCACGACCTCACAAAGCAATTAACTTGGCACATCTTTCGGTGAATGTGAGATGAACCTAAGACACTATCAATCATTACATTTCTCTGATATCAGCAGCACCACTTACACTATTTAGAGATACATTTTAAGAGACTGTTCACGTTGGCCCTACATTTGCGCAAACTGAACTGTCACTGTTGGTTTCAATACTGTGTGAAATGATGTCCCCTTCGTACAGAAACCGTCATGTGTGATTTGTGGAATTATCTTGACTTAAACGTACTGAATTAACTTGAAAAAAGAGATTTATGAAATAATTAACACACGGAGCAGCTACATTTCAAGATTTTTATTTGCTTAGAATAGTGAGTTTCAGCATGTTATTGAAAATGGACAGTCTTTCGTAAATTAAGTAGGTTATATGGTGTTAGTACAGTTCCTAGTATGTGCCGTGGTTACGCTCAGATGGTTTCGATGTAAGTGATGACAGCTTCCGTTGCAGAGCCCCAGTCATTTTTCCCTGCATTTCTTGATTTCTTCAGTACTTGGGTTGTAGAGTTCACCTGAAACAAATGAGAAGAGCGTTATACTTCAAAAAGTAGAAGATTTTAGCTTTTCATAACGCTTAGAAACCTGTAGAATTCTAAGATGAGAGTAACCCAGATAGTATTTTAGATGCCAAATTATACACATTGTAAATGCCCTTTATTAAATGGCTCCAATTCTAGAACTCTTAAAGCTAAGGTGGATTTGTTAGAAGATATAGATTTGTTAGAAGATATAGCTTGTGTAGAAAGGAATGAGTAATACGAAATTGAAAACACATATCTATCTAATCATCATAAAGAGACAGTTCCTTGTGTTCTCCTTATGCACTTGGAGGGGTTGTAGAGAGGAATGAGTAGGTATAATTCTGAATTCAGTGTCTGGAACAATTTTCGTGTTACCGAAGCAGATGTGTATTTTGCTTTCCTGCTTCTGTTGGCGAAAGACTCAGCGTAAATCTCTATTTTGGTATCATCAATTCAGTAACAAAATTAAACAATACCTTGCGCTAAACGTGTTAGAACAGGAGGGGACAGGCGTCGCCGTTTACTGTTGGGGATTGTAATAGACAGCAACAATTCACTCGCCGATTCAGTGCTTGACAGCACCAACTATTGGACCAACATAGCTTTCGAAGCTGTATCCTCGTTGTGGCACACGGAAGCTACCATCCACGCACATACTTCTGGTCACCTCGTGTCACAGAGCACAAAGAATTAGCATGAGCGCATGAACAACATTACTGGACGCTCGAAGTGTGGAATTAGTCGCCTGATCAGTCACAATGCACGCTGGTACGCATTGACTGCAGGATATGACTACGTCGGTAACCTCGGTAGCGACAGAATACTTATCACCTCGAAAGAATAAGCTTACGTAATTCGCATTATAAGTATACATACAGGGTGGTCAGAAACAGTCTGGAAGCACGTAAGCAATGAAGGGTACCCAGCGACTGGAGGAAAGTTCAGGTCATTTCCGTTTTTAAGAAGTGCCGTAGGGCAGAAGCGCACAATTATAGACCTATATCGTTGACGTCAGTCTGTTGTAGAATTATGGAACATGTTTTATGCTCAACAATTATGACGTTTTTGGAGAATGAAAATCTCCTCTATAAAAATTAATATGAATTACGCTGAGATCTTGCGAAAATCAGCTCGCTCTGTTGCTACACGAGATCCATAGCGGGAGAGACAACTGCGATTAGGTTGATGCCGTGCTCCTTAATTTCGGAAAGGCATTTGACACCGTCCCGCACCGCGATTTAGTGAAAAATTAAGAGCTTATCGAGTATCGGAGCAGATTTGCGATTGGATTCAAGACTTCCTTGCAGATAGAACTCAACACGTCGCTCTTAACGGAACAAAATTGCAGGATGTAAAGGTAATTTCCGGAGTACTCTAAGGAAGTGTGTCAGGATCGTTACTGTTTACAATACATATAGATGACATAGTACAAAGCATAGGGTGCTCTAAGGCTGTTCGCAGATTATGCGGCTTTTTATAACAAAGTGGCAACACCAGGAGATAGTAACGATCTGCAGAATGACCTCCAGAGAATTGATGAATGGTGTAAGCTCTGGCAGTTGACATTGAACGTAAATAAATGTAACACAGTGCGCATACAAAGGAAAAGAAATCCACTACTGTACAGCTACGCTATTGATGACAAACCGTTTGAAACGGTTATCTGTCGTAAAATATCTAGGAGTAACTATCCATAGCAACCATAAGTGGAATGACCACATAAAACAAATAGTGGGAAAAGCAGATGCCAGTCTCAGATCCATAGGAAGAATATTAAAGAAATGTAACACACCCACGAAGGAAGTGGCTTATTAGATGCTTGCTCGACCGATTCTTGAGTATTCTTCATCTGGGATTCCTACCAGATAGGACTGATACAAGCGATAGAGGAGACTGAACGAAGAGCAGCACGTTTCTCCCATGGGATCGTTTAGTCAGCACGAAAGGGTTACGGAGATTCTCAACTCCATTGCCAGACGCTACAAGAGAGGTGTTGTGCATCGCGGATAAATTTACTATTGAAATTTCGAGAGAGCACTTTCTGAGAAGAATCTGAGAACATATTACTTCCTCCCACATAAATTTCACGTAATGTCCATGAGGAAAAAATTCGAGAATTTTGATCCAACACTGAGGCTTACCGACAATCATTCTTCCCACGCGCTATTCGTGAGTGGAACAGGGCTGGAGGGCTCATTGGTACGAGAAGTACCCTCCGCCACACACCATTAGGTGGTTTGTGGCGTATGACAGATGTAGATGGAAGGGTGTTGCAGCGTAGACTGTGCTGAGAAATAATTATCAAGAAAAATATTCGAAACGTTGCCCCGTTTCCGAGTTAATTACCGGTAGCACTGAAGTTTGCCAATCAGGTCGCCGCGCGGGCAAATTCAAGCAGCCTGCCAGAGGCAGAGCCGCCAAATTTGTTCTTCGTAAAGGACCGACTTAAACACAGGCGAAAACGACTGAAAAACAGCACTCTCCAAATCTTCACACTTACACAGCCATAGACGCGTTTTCACTACAGTAGTGCTAAATAAATGCTGATAATGATGAGCACAGTATTTTATATTGCGTAAAAAATTGCCTACCCCTCAATTTGCTGGACATATGTTTCACTCGGGATATACTTCTCTGAATTGTACTAAACTCTGATAAACTATTATATTAAAACATTTTACAAGTTTTATTTTTATTAATATTATTAAAGTCTTACTTGACTGACCCATATTATATTGATGAGAAAAGATATTGAATCCTATATGGCTGTCGGACATTAAGAGTGACTGCAAGTTAAGTGACGGGAGTTTTAAAATCTTAGGTGTTCGACGAACATTGAACGCGAGTGTGTCGGCAAGTTATGTTTGTATTTGTTTATGCACTGATGTCTCTGGACAGTCGAATTCATATGCATATACAGGGTGATCAGAAAAAATCTGGAAAGCTAAGGGTGTTGCGGGTAGGCTGTGCTGAGAAGTAATTAAAAAAAAAAATAGATACGCTGCGCCGTTTCCGAGTTTATTAGCACTGAAATTAGCCAATGGAAATCCAAGCGGCCCACCAGATACAATTAGTGTCAGTTATTCTCACAGTAAGCTGATAGCGCCAGAGACTGCTCAGCTTTTGGGTCGGGTTCGATCCTTACTACCGTCCCAAGTCCAATTTTTGAATCACTCTTTCCGTTCGGTTTTAGGAAATCAAACGAGGAACGCGTTTGGTAACACCGTCTCTCGCCGGAGTAGTGAAGAGGTTTGGAAAGGAATATGACGCGGCCTAACGACTCAGAAGATTTTATCTTTTTTGAATGATATTTTAGCTGCAGCGGGATCCATAGCTAAGATAAACTACGACTTCTCGGCGGTGCCATTTTGAAGGAAAACATTCAACCCTTTAAAGGCACATGTTTCGGGTGACAGTAGCACGAAATGAGCGTGATTCACGGTCCTGAGAGCTGAAATCATGATACTAGGTTGGATAAAAACATTAGCACACAGCAAAGCCATTTACTAGTGTGACAGTCTCGATAGAGCACAAATGCTAAATGATTTGCTGCTGCTTGGTATACCATTGAAGTATGTCTCACTTATTCAAGCAACATTGGCTGGTTCCAAGGCTACACTGCGAGTGGACGGAGAACTGAGCAATTGGTTTAGCATTAGTAAAGGAGTCAGAAAATGCTCTTCAATCTGAATCTTGAAGCAGCCATACAAAAGCTTCAGATATCTGGTTACATAGGCACAAAGTCGACTCAGATATGTGCATATGCTGATGATGTAGCAATTAGTAGGAAAGAAGGTTATCATTAGGAAGGACAATATGTGAGCTGAAAGAAGCCAGAGGACCTAGAGGCCTTTCTATAAGTGAAACAAACGCAGTAAATGAATTTCCCAAGGAAGGAAAATAATAACTTGCGATAGACTATCAGCAGACGGTTTCAATTTTGAACATGTGAAGCACTATTTGGGCTCTAATATCAACAGCACTAATTCCATTTCAACTGAAATAAAACTGCGCATCCTAAGTGAGATGCTTTCACACGTTTAAGACATTGTTGGCCTCTAGGTTATTAAATAGGCAGCTGAAGCTGCAACTGTCTATGTAAGGTAATGATCAGGCCACTTGTAACCTACGGATGCGAAACAGACGCTAACGAGTGTTGATGAGCAACACCTCAGGATATTTGAAAGTAGAGTGCTGCGTAAGATCTATGGGGCAGTTCAGCATAATAATGGTTTCTAGAGATCTAGAACGAATACTGAGCTGGACCACCTCATACAAGGAGCTGATATCGTAAGAATTATAAAAAGTAGAATAGTCTGGCTTAGGCATGTCCTCAGAATGGATATTAGAAGAACTAAAAAGATATTTGAATGGAAGCCAACCGGAAGAAGACAGAGGAAGACCACGAAAACGGTGGATAGATGATGTGGAAGAAGATATAAAATCCTTCAGAATACTAGGTTGGCGGAGAACCACCCAGGAGGGGGCAGAATGGAGGAAACTTGAGGCTAAAACCGAGAAGGGATCAGTGCACTGTCTGCAGCGACACCTTGCGAACTGTGTGTGGCGACGCACCGTGGCAAACTACTGACTATACCAGCGGGAAGTCTTCCTACTTGTAAAGCAAACAGTGTCGCGACAGCGAAGTCTACCATGCTTTGCTTCTTTTACAGAATGAAGACAGTACAGGTTTATTTGGACGTGTATTAATTTGGTATACTGGCATGGCTATCGTATGAGCTGCTGTTTGTTACTTGACAACCGAAATCGGCAATACAGCGGAATCATGAACTGTCGGTTGAATAAAAATTTCTTCCGACTTACAGATCCTAACGCGAGTGATATGTCAAAATTAAGTGACCCATAATTAAATAGCTCGGAAAGACGATGAGTGTCTCTCGATGAAGCAGTATTATGGCGTGTTTTGCTGCGGTGTGAATGAGGATGCTATTCGCGTACTCAATGAATAAAAATAACAATGTGTACAGTAATAAAATAGAACTCTCGTTTGCTTCAAATCTTCGTTGTGTGAATATCAGAATGCCATTATCAAATTGTAAATGTTGGAAGGTCTTTTATCGGGTAAATTTCTTTTTAGTTATTTCATGTGTAATAATTAGAGGCACAATTAATGGAAATTAATATTTGTTTTAATTATTAACTTAACATTACTAGCAGCATGTTGTTTGCTATTGCTAAGCTGTTACGAAAAAAACCACAATGTTTTCCATAAGAAACATATTACACGATTTTTCATAAACAAAATCTTGTACTGTTAGTAGTTTTACATTATTATTATTACTAGCTTAGCGTCCGCTGCTTCGCTCGCATAGACTGTATGGCCTGCACATTTTTTTAAATTTTTCTTTAACCGAACTCTTTTGCAGTTCACAAATTGCAACACCTTTTAAAATTCACGCTCACTAAGCCCTCAGAAGCATAGTCTTTTCCGAACTCACTTCTGATCAAAAAGTGATTCTGGTAGCTGGAGCCCCAAGGTTTTGATGCGATTCTGGTAGCTGGAATCCGATATTTTGTTAATCATGCCTTTTGCGATCTTGTGGAGATATTTCCATCCAAATATTTCTTTGTATCTAACTGAGAAGTAAAATAACAGTTTTCATAGGCTTAGCTTTAAAAATTTTTAATATAAAGAAATAGTTTCTTCATAATTTTCGTCCCTTATTTCACCCGCTTAGGGTTTTTTAGCATTGAAGTCAAATACCAATTTCCATAAATGTAGTTTTAAATATTCTAACCTACTGTCTTATTTTTTTAGTAGTCAGTTTCCAAAAATGCCGGAACACGTATGTTCTTATTTGTGTCTGAGTTTTCGTTGTTCTAGCTCCAAAATTCCCTTATAGCGAGATACTTCCAAAAAAATTTCCATCTCCTAATGCAACCCCTTAGGGGTAAAATTTCGGAAATTTCCTTCTTAAACGATGCCTACTGTGTAAGATACAAGTGAAAAGTTTCTATCCTTAGCGATTGAGGCTGGGGGATGAACCAGTGAATCAGTTCAAATGGTTCAAATGGCTCTGAGCACTATGGGACTTAACATCTATGGTCATTAGTCCCCTAGAACTTAGAACTACCTAAACCTAACTAACCTAAGGACAGCACACAACACCCAGTCAACACGAGGCAGAGAAAATCCCTGACCCCGCCGGGAATCGAACCCGGGAACCCGGGCGCGGGAAGCGAGAACGCGGACAGTGAATCAGTCTGGCGCTATTTCACCCCTTAGAGGTTGACTTTCCAAAAAAAAATGAACAAGTATTTTTCATTTCCAACAAAGAAGCCAAATACAGATTTTCATAGACGTCGCTTCAAAATGAAATATTTCCGTAAAAACTTTCGTCTCTATTTCACCCCCACTTACTACTGCAGCTCTACGGCGAGCGTAGTTTCGAGAAGTCCTTTCTCAGATTTCTGTCTTTGCAGACATTAATTTCTATGTTCGATAGCTCTGGCCATAGTTGTAGGGATAAAATTTAATTGTCCATTTCAATGTTGTTCTAGACTCACAAATCGAGTACACTTTTCAATTGTTTCACCGTTCAGACTACGTGACTTCGTACAACAGCGCTACCAAGGTGAGAAATAGGTGACAAGACGAGAGAGGCAAGCATTTACAGACAACAATAAGATAGATATCACCCGGCCATACGAAATATACTCCACCCTTGGTGACACCAGCAACTCCTCGGCAACTACTCTTAACAGCCTGCTGCATAAGCAATATTGTCGGGCCACACCACAAAATATCGTGATTTGCAGCCACATTGCAGTAATGTTGACGCAACACTATTTCGGTCACACATTTCTGTAAAATTTGGTCCTTGTAAACGCAAACGCCTGCTATGAACATGCGTGGATTCCTGCTCATCCCTCCTTTTATCACACCGTACAGATCCTCGATCGCATTCCCTTGTTCGACCATGAAATCCGTCCTTACGTATACCATCTTACCAGATGAAAAGCACAAATCCCACCTCCGCCGGTCAGGACTCCCTTCTTTTCAACTCCTCTCCACTCAGATCCTAAACTTTGGTCCGAAATGGCATCCCTCTTTACTCTCCCGCATTACTCCTCTATCCATCCGCCCGCACCTATCCATCCGCCCTCACAGACACCCTTTTTAGCACCACCCCAACTGCTACATCCCCATGATACCCCACTTCCTGGCAGTCCAGGCCCACTCATTACTTCACACAGACTTTTTACTTTTTTAGCTCTCGTGAAATATTCTGTTGCCTCTTCATCTGTGTCAACAGATGGGGCGAGGGGAAGGAAATGATAAAAGAAAAAACGCAAACCCATCTTAACCAACAAAATTAAGGTACTTTGTTGTGATCCGACGGCAAGCAACCAAATAGTGCCAGTACAAATCTAACATTTTTTGATAGTGACCTGACGTACCTCCCTTGCTGTATTACATTTTTTATTTAGTTCTAAGCAGCAGTTTCAACTAACTGCTAGAGCAACTTGTGGCCCATATGACATGGTTTACATGATAGCAAGCACTGAAGTGCCTAGAGATGTCCGCTCTACCACTGAATTTCTGTATTACCAGAACTGTGTGCAATAATCGATGGGTGACAAAGGCAGTTTTCGCATTCAACATACTTTTCCAGAAAATTTCAGTTTTTATGAAGAAATCAGTAGCAGTTAAGACACTATCGTGATTTCATATTAGTCGGTGTATAGATAAATTATTAGAATACTGATCTGGAGGTCAGGACAACCGCTGATAAGAAATTCCAGCTATTTCTGGTAGTTCGTAAATGAGCAAGTTACGGCAAATATGGTTTAACCTATGCCGTAAAGCGACTAAGAGGAACAGGAAGGAAAAAATTAACCGAAGAGGTACAATCCGCTTCGGAGTTACTACTACCCATCTACTACAAACATCAATTCCTTGTCTTTCGTAACTCGTAAAACTTTCCTCGGATGGTTTTTTTCAGCTAAGAGTTCCTCAACGGAAGGATGGAAGTAGTTGTGGTCATCAGTCCAGAAACTGCTTTGATACATCTCTCCATCCCAAATTTTTCTTTTGTTTCCTTTACTGCTTGCTCAATATACAGATTACATAACATCTGGCATAGACTACAACCCTGTCTCACTCCCTTCCCAATCACTGCTTCCCTTTCATGCCCCTCGACTCTTATAACTGCCATCTGGTTTCTGTACAAATTGTAAATAGCCTTTCGATCCCTGAATTTGACCCCTGCCACCTTCAGAATTTAAAAGAGAATATTCCAGTCAACATTGTCAAAAGCTTTCTCTAAGTCTAGAGTCAGTATTGCCTCACGTGCTCCAACATTTCTACGAAATCCAAATTAATCTTCCTCACCGTCGGCTTCTACCAGCTTTGCTATTCGTCTGTAAAGGAAGGAAGATTGGGCTTAAAGACGGACCACAACCTCCGATTGTGTCAAGGAAGTGGAATAAAATCGAGACGGACCACAACCTCGGATTGCGTCAAGGAAGTGGAATAAAATCGGCCGTGCCCTTTCAAAGGAACCATCCCGGCATTTGTCAGGAGCGACTTAGGGAAATCGTTCAAATGGCTCTGAGCACTATGGGACTTAACATCTGAGGTCGTCAGTCCCCTAGAACTTAGAACTACTTAAACCTAACTAACCTAAGGACATCACACACATCCATGCCCGAGGCAGGATTCGAACCTGCGACGGATGCGGTCGCGCGGTTCCAGACTGAAACGCCTAGAACCGCTCGGCCACATCGGCCGCCTTAGGGAAATCACGGAAAACCTAATCCGGATGGCCGGACGCGGGTGTGAACCGTCGTCCCACCGAATGCGAGTCCAGTCACTGCGTCACCTCGCTAGGTAGATTTCCAATTTACCTTATAGAAACTGTGTGTACTATTAACGAAAATTATACTTTTATTTTTTCACCTTTTCAGGGAATATTGGTAATTACAGTTCAGATTTTTGTAACAAGTGCTATAGTAGCATTGATGTGTTTCTATAAATTTTTCAGGAAATAAAGGAAATGTTAGAGATGGAGGAAGAGTATTACTATTGAACGCAAATTAATTCATGCATATACTGCTTCACACTTCAAAATGACAGACTGTAGACTTTTGTCCGCTTATTATTATTTCTACTATAATAAATCTCCACTTCTCAATCATCGTCAAGTGACAATGGTAATTACAAGAAAACAGTCCAATGGTAGCAATGTTATCATTTAAAAACTATTCTAAGTGTTCAGCATAACTGATGGTCACTGGTCAACAATTCCAAAATGCAGTGTTGCTCTCACGAACCATTGGTTGTGTTCTAATAGGACGGTGGTGCAGAGACGGTCGACTGGAACCTAGACGAGTATACCTGCCCTCACGTTCCCAACAGTCCATCTTCGGGCCACTGACATCTGAACGGCATACAAATCTGGTTACATGATTCGACAACCTGGTCGAATGGCGACCCAAAATAATGGCGCTTTCAAACCCCTGTTAGGTGCTGATAATGCTGTCTTACACGGGTACACAAACACCACCGTGTCCCTCAAGAAGCGTTTCGGAGACGACGTTGAGTGAGTGGATGGCTTGGCTCCTGATTTTTATTTGCTGGTTAGCCATCTACAAATAGGTCTTTTATTGAGATTTTTATTTAGCTGCTTCCGGATCCATTAAGTAGCAACTGCAATCAGGGTCAGTGTTTTTCATCTGCAGTTATATCAATGTTTTTAAGAGTCATAATGACTTTTTCCAAACAACTGGGTTACTTTAATTCATAGAAATGTAACTGATTTTGTTATTGGCGAATCACGTTTGTGTCGACATCCTTCAACATTCTGAAGAAAACTGTCAACTGATGCTCCTAGGGAATAGTAGCAAACATTTTGCTTACGTGAGAACAGACGTCATTCGCAGCTGCTAGATTACTGTTGTGTTCAATCCGAAGACTATTTTGATGCAGCTTTCCACACTAATCTATCCTACGTAAGCCTCTTTATCTGTAGAGTACTATCGTCACCTACATCCATTCGAACCTGCTTACTCTATTCATACTTTGCACTCCCTCTACGGAATCCCCCTCTCACTACCATTAACAAATTGAAGAGTTATTGATAATGTCTTAACAGGCACGTTCAACCACGAGATATGTACGCAATTATTTGCATCATGGGTGATGATCGTGTCGGATTTTAGGGGCAGGTTCATCAGCGCACTTACTGGATATCAACTACGAGGTATGTTGAGTGGATTCCCAGTCGGGTGGCATCGCTGAAAAACCAGTGTTATGCTCATCTTTTGGAAAAAATGAACTGTTCCGATAATCGGAGCGCAGACATGTCCATCTGATGAATTAGTAGTTATTCACTCTTAAATTGACAAGAGTAGCTGTTTCGGCATGTGACTTCAGACCACTATTTCCGGACGGCACCAACATTTGCTTTCAGTACAGTTTGCGACTACACTGACGCTACTATAGCCATATTGTTCCATTGTTAATGTCGTCCTACGATTATGATCATGTACAGAGGACACCGTTTCAAACTAATGATATGTAGACTCGCTGAGAACAGTGACTTCTCCCAGCTAACATTTATTAGGTTGGCTACGCCGAGAAGGCTGTCGATGTCGACCCAAACCACTCATCTCAATCCAAACGGCTATTCCCGTCAGTTACCGCACCAAAAACAATACTAAGTAACGTACTGACATCATCTGATGACTTGCTAAGAAGCAAAGACCGGCATATGACTCGAGACTGTGAAATACAATAAAATACAATTAAATACAATAAAAGAATTTCGTTACAAGTTGGTCACTGTGTTCCCCTTCAACACTATACTAAATTCAGTTGCTCGTGAATGTTTGTAGGATACGCTCTAGTATTACATCACCAACTTTTGCACCGCTCGGCGAACTTAAGATAGAGGTTTCTATCTTAATACCTCGCTTGGACTCAAGTCATTGACTTTTCGTTATATCAGCTGTAGATCAGTGGTTCCCAACCAGGGGTTACTCCCCTTTGCACCGCTCGGCGAACTTAAGATAGAGGTTTCTATCTTAATACCTCGCTTGGACTCAAGTCATTGACTTTTCGTTATATCAGCTGTAGATCAGTGGTTCCCAACCAGGGGTTACTCCCCTGAGATGTAAAATATAATTTTCTGAGCGGTAAAAACAAAAGGGGATCGTGTTTCGCTGTCAAAACTAAATTATTTTTAAGATGATTATCAATAACTGCACTTTAAAAAAAAAAAAAATACTAGCTTCAACGCGTGAACTATGTGGTGAAGGTTTACAGCTTGTGAAACGAATGTACGAGGGTTGGAACTTTAATGGTGGCAACTGTTTATTTATAGCTTGTAAAAATAGATACGTGTTTCAAAGTTTTACTGACCTTCAGAGTAGTCACCAGCATTGTGCATAACCCGTTTCCAGTGATGTGTAAGTCGTAGGGTACTCTTAGCAGTACCAGTTGTGACGACAGTTCGAGTGGCGCGGTCTATTGCCCGACGAATTTGTAGCGGCTCTGAAGCGAATGCCGTGAAGTGTTCCCTTCAGTTTAGAAATCTAGTTGAATTCACGAGAGCTTAAGTCAGGGGAGTGCAGTAGGTGGTGTAACACTTAGCAGCCTCACCAGTCAAACAAATCAGTAACAGCTTGCACTGTACGTGCTTGAGCATTGTCCTGCAAAATGATGGTCAGGTGCTGTCTCTATGCTGTCCATTTTTGGAACACAACCTAACACCAGTTTAGAGACAATGATGACACTTTCTGCAGGACCTGACCATTTTGCAGGGCAATGCTCAAACACGTACAGCGCAAGCTGTTAACTGATGGGGCTGCTAAGTGCTACAGCACCTACTGCACTCCCCTGACTTAAGCTCTCGTGAATTCAACTAGATTTCTAAACTGAAGGGAACACTTCACGGCATTCGCTTCAGAGCTGCTACAAATTCGTCGGGCAATAGACCGCGCCGCTCGAACTGTCAACACAAATGGCACTGCTAAGAGTACCCTACGACTTACACATCGCTGGCAACGGATTATACACAATGCTGGTGACTACTTCGAAGGTCAGTAAAACTTTGAAACACGTATCTATTTTGTACGAGCTGTAAATAAATAGTTGTCACTATTAAAGCTCCTACCCTCTTATGAACATCTCACTTAGTCCCACCCACTACACAAGTACTATGTACTTCGTACAATGCCCGGCAATAGACCATTATTCGCTTTGCAACGGATGAACGAACTAATTAACACACAATACAATACTAATAATGTAATGACTACTACGCATTATTATTATTATTATTATTATTAGTGGCAGCGTTCAGGCATAAAGCATTCGATGCTCGAATTCTTCCAATTTCTGCCAGTTCAGAAGCAACAGGCCCAGCAACCAAACGATTTACAAACAGTAGGCCTACATAAAGTATACAGTACTGGGGTGCAGGGATGAGTGAAGCAAGTGTCGCTAGAGAGTGGTACAGAGAGGATCGCCGTATTGTGCTCCAAGCATATCGTAGCCCCTCCGCATCTACATCTGCCATCCGACAAATAATGGACGCTTTGGAAAGTTAACTCATTCCGCACCACTGGTCGGGGACTAGCAGCAGCTGGACTAGAAAATTACTATTCCATACGTAGGCGGTTAATACAACACAAACGATCGTTTGGAGTGGTGCCGTGACGGGGAAGCACTGACTGCTGACAAATGCCTTCGCACTGTCTTAAGAGAATCACGTTCTGCACTGCCCCAGATGACGATTTTCGTGAAATATGGTGGTGAACTGTGGAGAGGTCGCAGTCGTATTATGTTTTAGAAAGTCAAAGCGGTGTTTCTCCGGGAGCTATGGTGTGGGGACACATCGGATATGACTACAAGTCACAGCTGGACGTGACTGAACGAACTCATGGGAAACCCACTTCCCCGAGTGTTCTCTCATGTGACAGTATACTAGTGCCATTTTTCAACACATGGGAGGTGTGTTTATGAATCGTTCGCGTGATGTTGAGGTATTATCATGGCCAGCAAGATCCACATGTCCATCCCCAACTGAACAGGTGTGAGACCAGCTTGGACGTCTGCTCCGTTCCATTGCCGGTATCTAGTACACCGAGGACCAGTTACAATAGTTGTGACGCAGATTGCCTCTGGAGTGGATACAACAGTTTTGTGACACTTCCCAACCAAATCAGTGCATGCATCCAGGTCAGAGCGGGTGTAACATCATACTGGTTAAGTGGGCTCATATTGCCAAGTTCTTTGTAAATTTTGTAAACACAGATAACATTACAAACCCTCTCAACCTGTAAGTTTCATTTCTTTTGCTACTCCCCATCTGGATGCTTGCATTTTTTAGTCAGGCAGTATGTGTGGTACCGAGTGTTATTCCACGAGCTACATATTGGTGAATCATCCCGCCGCAGGAGGAAACTATCAGTGTATAGAGTATAATATGAAATATAAACTCACACAGATCAGCAGCAGGGGCCGCAGCATGGTCCACAGCAGGGGCCGCAACAAGGTGCACAGCACGGCACACAGCACGGCATGCAGCACACGACTGGGCAGCAAGGCACGCAGCAGGGTGCGCAGCAAGGTCCACAGCAGGGGCCACAGCAAGAGCCGCACGGTCCGCAACTGCAAACAACGGGAAATGTAGCACCCGGAGCAACGCTTCATGGACAGACATGCCAACTTTCAAAAGTGAAAAATCAGGAGAATTTTAGCGCTGTACTATTGCGAATTACAACACATCCTCGACAAAGTTGCAATAATTCAGCACCTGTACCTGGCACACCCATATTGTTTCGCAATTTCAGAATAGGGAAACATTTTGCGAAACAAAGGCATAGCGTGGTCGGCACAGTTTATAGTCAAGTTATGCTCTACAATAAATGAGGTAAATAAAGCCTCGTCATTCGTCACAGAATCTACATTTTGGGGTTTACACGAAAAGTTTCTGGTTCCGTTCTACACAATGGACTCTCTCCTTGTGTTTTTTAGTTTGCACATGTTTCAGAATGCCGCATTTCCCGCCATGAGCCACTGAAAAGTCACATCTACATACACTACAAAATGCTAAGTTTGTCCCTTCCTCAATTCACTTAAACATGGAAACTCTTCCTTATATTCGTTTCTGAACACTGCGTCGTATTTCTTCACCACCCTGCACACAAAAAAAATCAACACCTCCATGATATGCAGTACACAAATCACGCAACAGAACCGAGAACACAATGGTCCTACGTTCAAGTCAATAGTCATGTAGCCGTGATGCCAACCCTGGTGCACAGTTTCCCCCAGTATCGCACTTCAAATTCCCCTAAATAATTTGTCACACTGTCGTGTAAGTGAGCGGGGGTGGGGCGCTAAAAGGGAGTCAACAATGAAATTGTCGAGTGGAGGGGCGAGGAGGGGAGGGTAGTAACCCTAAATATTTTTCCCCCCTGAAACATTTATCACTCTAACTTCCCCCAGGCAGCTTAATTCCCCCTAAATTTAGGAGGAAATCCCCCAACTTGGCAACACTTCCTTGTAGAAAGAACAACGCTAATCACTTCGCTTGGAACGACTATCGACTACTCCTTGCCCACAATAACTTTACGATTGCACTGATGCTACCAGAAGTGCAGGAAATTGGCACTGGTTGAAAGATATTCATTTGTCTCCGAACGCTGCCAACGATAAGTTCCTTACTTCCTTGTAGATACGAAGCGAGAGCTACGCCTACTGGCGCTCCCGACAGCCACCGCACCAATCTACCAAGTTAACATAGACAGGTAGCAGCCATACCTTGTCACCCACCAATATATCGAAGGCGCAGGATTTTCAAATAGTAAGGATAGTATTGAAACTGCTCTGAAAATCGGGAGATCGGTCTTCACGGTCGGGAGACCAGGTGGAAGAAGGAAAAATCGGGAGTCTCCTGCTTAAATCAGGAGAGTTGGCATGTCTGCATGGAAAAGCACAGCATGCAGCGCACTGCGCAGTGGGAGGGACACCAAACACACACACACGAAACACAGTTGTCGGACAAGAAACACATTGGTGTTCCTCAGGGTAGTGTACTGGGTCCAATTCTGTTCTTAATATGCAGGGTGACCCAAAGTTCGTTAACGTTTGAAAATGCACTAATGTACAGAACAATGTACTAGAGAGGTAAAAATTGACATGAGAGGTAAAAATTTACATAAGTGTCTGAATGACATGGATTCTTATTGAAACCAAAATAAAGAGCAAAAACTGGTCAACAGACGGCGCTGGACAGCAAGTTGTCAGTGACGCCTAATGAGAATCGTGTATAAAATGAGCTGTATGAGATTCAGATCATCCCTAGCCTGGCTGGTAAACGCTCGCTGAAAGGTACAACCTATCCAGGATGGCGCTCCACCTTGTATTGTTACACATGTGAAAGATGTCTTCCGCACATTTCTTGGTGAGGATCGCATGCTTATCCACCACGTCCGCCATGCTTGGTCTCCCTGGTCTGCAGATTTCAATCCGTGTGGTTTATGGTGGAGGGCGCTAAACAGCTAGGTCATCAGCGCCCTTGCATTAATGTTATACCGAAGAAGATTGTCATAATCTATGGAAGGAGATCAATAAGCTGGAAAACTACGTTTGATCCCACCACAGGAAACGTAAAGCAACACCAAGGCGAGGTTCAGAAAAGCCCGTAATAAAACCCCAGCGAGACACAGCGGGATAACTAAACGAAATCATGGAGAAAATACCTGTAAAGATGCTGTTAAGAAAGGGACAAATAAGCGTGGCTGGATGACGACTTATAATTAATACGTGACCCAGTCACTCTTGACACACTAAGATTGCACACCAAGTAATTATTGATTATGGGATCATTCTACCGCGGTCAGCCAACGGCAGTTTCTCACCATATCTACTGATAAGGTGTGCAGTGGTGTTCACGACGTTGTCCTTCACATACAGGTATTAAATGGCGGCCGAGGTGTTGAATACTTGGTATAAAGAACATACTCCCGATAAAAATCAATTGTTATAGTAATTGTTTTTGTATCATGTGAAGCGCCATCTGCTGGTCATTTTGTACACTTTTTGATTTGAATAAAATCCCACACCATTTCAAGCACGCGTGTCAATTTTTACCTTTGTACCTGCATTACTCTGTTAAGCACTGAATTTTCTAATGTTAACAGACTTCCGCGTCACACTGTAGTATACAGGGCAGCAGGGCGCTTAGGAACTACAGGTCACTACTACGCTGAACCTGTGGTATGGGCCCAACCAGGGGACATTTGTGGTAACTAGCCCACAAAAATATCATTTGAGAGCAATTTTCGAATTAAAAGCCTATAATGCAGCAATTAAAGGTTATTATTTAGGCGCATAAAATTTTATTATACAGAATGCTAAAAATAAACATATGTGTCATTCATACAGGAGGTACTGGTCTGAGTGTTCCAATACAACTATAATATAACGCATCCATCAGTCCTGTGAACTTCAGTGGTTAGCCCTGTTGCCGAGGTCCCTGGTCAGGATTTATGGTAATGGTAAGTGGCCCATTCAGTTTCCTGAAGTTAGATGAAAAGTTTCTTTAGCAAACATGCGGTAAAATTAAGACAAGCTTCTGAATCGATCTCATATAGATATTTTTTCTATGCTGGGGCTTTACTGCGTAAAACGGGTAAGGTCATAAGCGGCCAAATCATGACTTCAAATGAATTTGACACCTTAGGAGCCTAAATGCTATCAGTGAATGGTTAAAACTAATGAATGACAGTATCGGCCTAGGAACTGCACGACAAATATTTCGTTTCTCGTCCTCACCACTGAATACAGAGGGCGTTCCCAGTTCGTGTTGAGTAGAAAGCCTACATACACAGAAAAGTGGCTAATCATCTGGAAGTGACTACCTACTTACTGTTCTGCACGCAGGATGTAGATAGTTTTGCAAGGACAAATGCTGTCACATACCGCGAAGACCGAAGACACGAATGTAACACTTCGATTTTATTATTTCATAACAGATTAAACGAAAGTTCATGCTATCCTATTGTGGGATAATAATAATCTTGTCACAGAAAGAAGGGAAGGTTAGGATTTAACGTCCTGTCGACCTCGACGTCATTAGAGAAGCACAAGCTCGCATTGTTTCAAGGAATCATGCCGGCATTTGCCTGGAGCGATTTAGGGAAAATGACGAAAACTAATGCCTGGATGACCCGATGCAGATTTTAACTGTCGTCTTCCTGAATGCGAATGCAGTGTGCTAAACACAGTGTCACCTGGGCATTTCTTTCCATTAAAGTGCCCCACACACGAGGAATAGTTCACAGCGATGCGTCGCATGTCCCACCGGCCGCTTCGCAGTTCGCACGTTGTGTGGCCAAATCGCAGCGAGCGGTCGGTGATCGCTGCTCGCATGAAAATCCCAGGCAATCTGGTGGATCGCATGTGATTCGTGTCTGCGGTTAGCAGCTGTGTGTAGCAATATGGCTGCGACTCGTTTCTCTGTTTATCAAGCGCGATTGAGCAGTTTTGTTTCGTTTCGCTTTGCTCAAGTGGAGTAAGACAATTACGTTAGACTTTGTAGTTATCTAGGGACCAAGAACTAATCTGATAAGTGGAAGCTGGAGTTGCCATTTATATTAGGAAGTAATACAAAATACACCCTCCTATTATTCAGTGATTAGCATTTTGAAGCTTGTGCTATAAAAGTGGAAATAACGGGAAGTTAATAGTTATAATCGCGAAACAATGGGCTCCATTTTATGATTTCGAGTTATTTACAAAATAATTATACCCAATATTTTAACTTCTAAACAGAAAGACACGTTCCTACTGAAATGTTAAGAGGGCATTTTAATTTAAATGTAGAGGGCAAATCTGTTATACAATTATACTCAGGTCACTTATTTCCTGTTGTACTGTACCTAAGGTCAAGTCAAAGAATAGAGTATTACCACGGAAAAAGAGAGAAGAAAATCAACAGCCCACAGCGCGTCTACTTGAACAGTTAACACAGGAATAATGTTTTCGTTTCTGTAACCAGTCGTTACTCCACATATCATATTTTATGTTTTGTTTTATTTCGTAACACAAGCAAAATGTAGCCCAACCAGCGCATCGTAGTCTGAGCTCAACGTGGTAACGAACTAAAGCTGGCACAAGCATACTTGAATGTCGAGTTCATACGACGTGCGCTGGCCTTCGCAACCTTTTTGCTTGTGTCACGAGAAAAGATAAAACGTGATATGCGCAGTAAAGAGTGGTTAAACACACGAAAACACTATTCTCGTATCGACTATTATTGGCAGACATTTATTTGAAACTATCTCACAGTACGGTTGATTTTTTTTTCTCTTTCCCCATGTAATATTCTTTGACTTGACTTACAGTTCAGTACATCTTCGTACATAACGTAATTTAACAGGACCAAATAAAAATGAAATCTAAGTACATCACTGACAAATGCTTGCATACGCCTTCCTATTCTTGGTACACACTTTCAAGCGTTCACACGTTTGAGCGCTTCCATAAGCATGCACAATCGAAATTCGGTGAATCATTTAAGTTCCGTTGCCTGGGCAAATTTATCCTACGCACTCTCAAGCATACTTGGGCAAGCATGCTTGCCCATGCGTGCATGTCAAGCATGCAGTTACATGTGGGGTCACGTTAAGAAATAAAAATGTGACGCCAGGGGCTGTTAGCGGTAAGAGTTGTCATTGGCCACTAGTTTATACAGATTTGGATAAAAACACTTGTCTACACGCTATTTCAATTATATTTACTTACGTTTTGTATAATATTCAGTCAGCTTATACGGAATTAATTGTGATCCAGCAGAAACGATTAGCAACTGTATGCTGTAGCAACGTTATGTTTATATCTATTCATACAAACGATAATTTAGTACAATGTGTAGGGGAATCGCTATAGTTTTAGCTGGGATTAATAACGGTCAGATATTTGTAACAGTCATGTATGTACTGTGATTGATGGAAGAGGCAAACTAATTCGATAAGGCAAACTAATTCGATAATTTTGGTAGTACTGTGCCGTATTTGGTTATTTTTAACTTGCGTGTTGTAAAAAAATATTTCTAACCACAGGCACATGCAGTATAATAAGCGTCGTGTTTGTACGATTTCTTAAAATCAAATCGCAGAAAATAAGTTAAGCCGATATATGGAAACTTCACTACTCTAGTGACGCATCGAACGCATAGAGAAAAGTTGAATTTCTTACTCAGTACTACTCTTCAGAATTTAGTATATCACTAATTACCTCTGCGATTATTAACATTTGAGGGATGCACGTTCTATCTATAAATATCCATCGCTTGTCGTCCGGTCTCCGGCAAGTCTTCGCGCATTGTATACCATGCTTATGCTTATGCTATTTCTATTACAAAAGCGAGAGTGAAAGTACTGGGGAGTGAAATTAGCTGGGTAGAAATGGAACATTGTTTAGATACCTCAGAAAGTCTTGACATGTTACATTCTAGCAAACTCGCTCTTTAATAATATGCTGAAGTAAATGGTAAAAATCCATAAGTGCGAGAGAAGAAGATTATAGGTCAAACATCATTAACCATCTTATAATAGACATAAAACATAAAATTAAGAAACCACGTTAACTAAGAAATTGAACCTCATATTGTTCTCTAACAAATATATGACGAAAACTTAACTAAGTTATTCAGCATTTTCGTCTCTGCAAGTATCGGTTAATCTTATGTATAAGAGTTATGTCCTGGTTACACTGAGTGTACTTCAGGGAATTTGCTTCATTTGGAGTCTAGGGCTTAGGCTGTGTAAACCATGTCCTCCATTATATTCGTCTCTCTGGTAATCGTATTCCCAGAAGGATAACTAATTGTCTGATAGGAAAAACAGGAGAATTTAATGTCCTGTACCCGTACTCGAATGGTTAAAACCACAGATGTTAAGATACACGGTATAATCAGAACTGTTTTGAATCCCCGTCAAGATTGTGTCGATGAGAACGCTAGAAACTGAGAAGGAAATATTTGTTACACCTAACAGTATTCACTGACAGATGAAAGGTAAGTGCTCCTATTAGTAGCAATGCATAAAAATAACTAGTGCAAATTATAAACATACGCATATACAGAAGTATAACAAAATTTAACAGGATAAAGAATGTGACATCTGTTGGTGCAACCACAACTATGCATGCAATAAAATTATTATGAAAAAAAAGGCGACCAAATTCCTGAAAAAAAGAAAAAAATATCGGCAGTGAACTAGTTTTTGATTCTGTACTGAATACTGAACATAGATGATGGTATTTAGTTTTCGTATTAAATATAGAGAGACCATTTTCCAAATTGTTTCTCATTTACTGTGAAAATAGTCCAAAATATAGTATTTATGACGCTGAATGGAAGACATTAAATATCCAAAAAGATACGATGACTTTGCTCAGTACACGCAAAAACAAATATTGTGCCAAAACATTACTTATTTTATTAATAAAACATTTTCAGGCACTAGTGAAATGTTATTTTGAACCCCATTATCGGCTGTTTAATTACTTATGTTAAAACCAGTACCGGTATTTTTTCCTGTAAAAGCAACGGTCAAGGGCAGAGCAAAAATTGAACCCATCGCAAAGGTAATATAAATATAACGTAAAATCAAAAGGGTCACTGTGAAGCTTTTGTGATATATTTTCCTTCTGGGATTTACAACCAATGATTGACTCAAGTGGTGCAATGGTTAAGCTCATGGACGCGCTTTCTGGGAGAATGAATTCAAAATCCTGTCCGGTAATTCATTAGGTTTTTGTAGTTTCCTTATCGACTGAGTCGAATCTCGCGGTGGATCTTTGCAAAGCAATCGGTCATCCACCTCCACATTCTATTACAATCCGTGAGTGTACTACAACTCTAGACAGCCTCGTTAACAGAGAGTTAAGTCCTAATGTATCGTCCTTTCTAAATAACAGGAACAAGACTGGTGGCGCAGTCGGCCAGACCAGTTTCTTTGAAAAGGACACAACAATTTTCCTTCGATATTCTTCCTAAATACCTGCTTGTACTCCATATCTCTAATTACTTCGACGTCGAAGGAACATTAAACGCCAACCTTCCTTTCATCTAATAACCGCATTGCCTAACGTGACGTGAAAACCTAGTTATCCCCTCCTCCCTGCGTTAAATATGTAATGAAACGGAAGAACTTCACCTTCACCGATTCTGAGATGTCCCATTAAATAATCCACCGCAATGTGTAAAAACGAAGCACTGATTCAATGATGCTATACTGCTTTCAGGATACAGAAACACAAGTCACGACAAATATTTATCAGTGCCAATCTTCCAGCAAGCGGGATTAAACCTCTAATTTCTTTGGCATTTGCTGTAAAAGCAACGAATGGCAACTAGTATAGCTCAACTGCTAATGCCAATGACTGGGGACAAAGAGTAGCGATATCATACAAAATTTAGTAGCCGGGAAAGAGGTGTCGGATTCTTTGGTCATACGATACATTATCCGTAAATTTACACCAATAGGGGCAAAAACTGATCTTCAACATTTTTCGCCTAAGTATGTTAAATTATGACTAACAAGGGGAGGCCGCCAATTGCGAAATTCAGATTCGATTCATACTGCTCATAATAAAAGCTCATGGGCAGAGGTGTAATGTGGCAAAGCACCAAGATGCACTTCTCAGCCGTTGTCGAGAAAATCGACAGTTAAAGGAAACCGTTGCGGTGAAATACTCTACGATTAATAATTTTCTTCGGTGTCGTGGCGCAGCGGTAAGCGCTCGGGTTCGTAATCCGAAAGTCGCCGGATCGAATCTCGCGCCATGCAATTTTTTTTATTGTTAGCTTTTTGTAATTCAAACATTAATGAATTGCTTATGCATGTTGGTGAAGGCGGATCGCTCTCCAATTGTACCGCCTCCATTTTTCCGTTTGTTTAACAGGGTGTACCAAAGCTCTCACGTCCGCACTGATTTTCGACGATGTTATAAGTTGCGCTAGGGACCGCATCTACCTTCTTTCGAAGTTAGCAAGCAACTACGCTGTTATGCGGCGGCTCGTTTCGGCCCATTCAACATCTGTCCAAGTGTAACGAGCGAGTAACGGAGTTTGTATTTCATACCTGCCACAGCAAATTTGTGTTCGTGGGGTCTATTCTAATTCGAATGTTTGACTTACGCTATACGTATTCGTTTCGGAATATCGTTTCTACGTCTTCCGTTAACTATACGTGGTTAACATTATGAAGACAATTAATAACATTTGTGAAATACAACTTTGTTTGCGGAAAACATAATGATGTTCGAAGTCGCCAGTTTTTCCACGACAAACGACTTTCAACAACTTATTATATTCATAATTGTTGCAACTGATTGCCGGGAATTATATATATATATATAATCAGTGCGGACGTGAGAGCTTTGGTACACCCTGTTAAACAAACGGAAAAATGGAGGCGGTACAATTGGAGAGCGATCCGCCTTCACCAAGGTGCATAAGCAATTCATTAATAGTTTATATATATATATATATATATATATATATATGAATTACAAAAAACTAATAATAAAAAAATTGCATGGCGCGAGATTCGATCCGGCGACTTTCGGATTATGAACCCGAGCGCTTACCGCTGCGCCACGACGCTGTGAAAATTGTTACTCGTAGAGAGTATTTCATCGCAACGGTTTCTTTTAACTGTCGATTTTCTCGACAACGGCTGAGAAGTGCATCTTGGTGCTTTGCCACATTACACCTCTGGCCATTAGCTTTTATTATGCGCAGTATGAATCGAATCTGAATTTCACAATTGGCGGCCTCCCCTTGTAAGTTAATTTGCATGCTTCCTTGCGCTGTATGTGAGAAAGCATAGGAAGAAAACTTATCAACAAGCTGTAAAATAGTGACTTTCAACTGCACGCAAAGCAAGAGCCCAGAGTAACGAAATCATAATTGAGCCCACATTATGCAAAATATGACGAAAACGAGCTCTTTGGGCTTGAAACCCACAACGCACTGGTGTTTGCCGCACTTCTATGCTAAAACACTCAGTAATGTGCAACAGATTAAAAATGGGCCCCAGAGATGTTGCTAATGCATATTAAAATTCGGTCAAATACTCTTAAAATTGATAAAGTTACAGGAACCATATAAAGGATTACTTCGAGCAGATAGAGAACCAACTCGTGAAGCTAACGTTTTAGACCTCATAGCAACAAATAGACCGGAACTTTTCGACTCCGTGAATGTAGAAGAGGGTATCAGTGATCATAAGTCAGTGGTTGCATCAATGACTACAAGTGTAATAAGAAATGCCAAGAAAGGAAGGAAAATATATCTGAGTGACCACCATCAAACGTTCATTTCTGAGGAAGAGGATGTGGAACAAAAATGGAAAAAATTCAGAAACATCGTCCAGTACGCCTTAGATAAGTTCGTACCGACTAAGGTCCAAAGCGAGGGGAAAGATCCACCGTGGTATAACAATCATGTACGAAAGGTACTACGGAAACAAAGAAAGCTTCATCATAGGTTTAAGAGTAGTCGAATCATAGCTGATAAGGAAAAGCTGAACGAAGCGAAAAAGAGCGTAAAGAGAGCAATGAGTGAAGCATTCAACGAATTCGAACATAAAACATTGGCAAACAATCTAAACAAGAACCCTAAAAAGTTTTGGTCATATGTAAAATCGGTAAGCGGATCTAAATCCCCTATTCAGTCACTCGTTGACCACGATGGCACCGAAACAGAGGACGACCGAAGAAAGGCAGAAATACTGAATTCAGTGTTCCGAAACTGTTTCACTGCGGAAAATCGTAACACGGTCCCTGACTTCAGCCGTCGCACGGACGCCAAAATGGAAAATATTGAAATAAACGATATAGGAATTGAAAAACAACTGCTATCACTTAGTAGCGGAAAAGCATCCGGACCAGACGAGATACCCTTAAGATTCTACAGTGATTATGCTAAAGAACTTGCCCCCTTTCTATCAGCAATTTATCGTAGATCGCTGGAAGAACGTAAAGTACCTAGCGACTGGAAGAAAGCACAGGTCGTTCCCATTTTCAAGAAGGGTCATAAATCAGATGCGAATAATTATAGGCCTATTTCGCTTACGTCAATCTGTTGTAGAATAATGGAACATGTTGTGTGTTCTCGTATTATGACGTTCTTAGATAATACAAATCTCCTTCATCATAACCAACATGGATTCCGCAAACAGAGATCATGTGAAACTCAGCTCGCCCTATTTGCCCAAGAAATTCACAGTGCCGTAGACACTGGCGAGCAGATTGATGCCGTATTCCTGGACTTCAGGAAGGCATTTGATACGGTTCCGCACTTACGTTTAGTGAAAAAAATACGAGCTTACGGAATATCGGACCAGGTTTGTGACTGGATTCAGGATTTCCTAGAAGAAAGAACACAACATGTCATTCTTAACGGTTCAAAATCTGCAGATGTAGAGGTAATTTCGGGAGTACCGCAGGGAAGCGTGATAGGACCTTTATTGTTTACAATATACATAAATGACTTAGTTGACAACATCGGTAGCTCCGTGAGGCTATTTGCAGATGACACGGTTGTCTACAAGAAAGTAGCAACATCAGAAGACTCGTACGTACTCCAGGAGGACCTGCAGAGGATTAATGCATGGTGCGACAGCTGGCAGCTTTCCCTAAACGTAGATAAATGTAATATAATGCGCATACATAGGGGCAGAAATCCATTCCAGTACGATTATGCCATAGGTGGTAAATCATTGGAAGCGGTAACGACCGTAAAATACTTAGGAGTTACTATCCGGAGCGATCTGAAGTGGAATGATCACATAAAACAAATAGTGGGAAAAGCAGGCGCCAGGAAGAATTCTAAGAAAATGTGACTCATCGACGAAAGAAGTAGCTTACAAAACGCTTGTTCGTCCGATTCTTGAGTATTGCTCATCAGTATGGGACCCTTACCAGGTTGGATTAATAGAAGAGATAGACATGATCCAGCGAAAAGCAGCGCGATTCGTCATGGGGACATTTAGTCAGCGCAAGAGCGTTACGGAGATGCTGAACAAGCTCCAGTGGCGGACACTTCAAGAAAGGCGTTACGCAATACGGAGAGGTTTATTATCGAAATTACGAGAGAGCACATTCCGGGAAGAGATGGGCAACATATTACTACCGCCCACATATATCTCGCGTAATGATCACAACGAAAAGATCCGAGAAATTAGAGCAAATACGGAGACTTACAAGCAGTCGTTCTTCCCACGCACAATTCGTGAATGGAACAGGGAAGGGGGGATCAGATAGTGGTACAATAAGTACCCTCCGCCACACACCGCAAGGTGGCTCCCGGAGTATAGATGTAGATGTAGATGTAGAAACGAAATAAATTAACGAAAACACATAAAAAATTGCCAACGACGAATAAATCCGCGAAAAATATTAAGGAAGCCGAAGAAACTAAAGTTGAATATACAGCGTAAACAAAATTTGCAACTGACGAATTTGTGATACATTCTACCAGAAATAAACCATATTTCACGAAACTATGGGCGATACTTTAACTGCACATACTTTCTCATATAAATTTAACGATGTAATGTACAAAATTGTCGTAGACGGTACATTTACGTAATACACACTCTTAAGAAATTTCACTATTAAAATACAAATTTTCTGATGTATCCTGAGATTTTAGTTCCCCATAAGGAAAAATATTCAATATTTAGTGAAAGTTGGCGGCGACCGATTCTGTCAGAAATTAGAAATGGGTGAACCAATCTCGTTATCACTGTTCATATCTCATGTGTTGAATATAGAGCATTGGCAACAACGAATCTAGATCTCAAGCCGTGCTACAGATGTAGTTTATAATCTTGATTCAGATCCGTGACCAGGCACCAAGATTTCGCCGTAGTGTAGGGTTGGAAAATAGGGTACTTTTACACTCGAGCCAAGCTCTCAACTGAAATAAAAATCCCAAATAAATTAACGAGCCTTTTTTTCATTTTTCCGTCGTTACGTATAGCGCAATTATAAGACAAACATCTATCATAAGCCATTGAAGATTTTTCACAAATAAAGAGAATCGTGAGGTGAAAGCCAAAAAACATCTAATTGCGTAGACGGAGCACAACTTCCTGAAAACGGACGAGGCTGACTGTCCTAATACGTTGTGCACACTATCGACGCGAGCTCTAATTATTCGTTAACATTATGCTCCAGAGGTGTAAAATTAGTGATTAAATGTGAACGGTTAAAATACAGTTTCAGTTTGAATTGAAGTAATGTAGGCAATGATAAGTCAAAGACAAGCAAGGGAATCATTTCGAACCGTGGGAGATGTGGTGCCCCTTTCGAAAATTACAGGAACTGGATTTTATTGGGATATATTTTTATCCAAATCAAGAAATTTGATTCGCAGGGAGACGTTATTAAACTAAGTCGTGCGGCTTTATTCGGAGTATGTAGCGAGTTCTGTGGTCGCTATTAGGTCGCGAGACTCGGGACCTAACAAGCCTGCTTAAATTGCGGTGAGTGAAACAGCAGCAAATTTGGGAGTTCTTTCGGAATATAGAGTTTCCTGGGGAGGTTGTTAGGGGATCTTAAAGTACAGTTAAAAACGTTGCGATTGGGATTCTGTGCGCCACCGATTTTCTGCTTTTAGCAGAAAAGCTGTAGTTAATAGAATTATCAAAAATTCATTTTGAATACAGTACGTGATCAGAGACCACGTAATCGCACTGCACTAAAATGCACATTCTGGTCTGTATCATGCCCTACACAATTTTACTTCATTCTGCAACTTCGTATCTAACAACTTTTCGGTTACGCTTCTACTTTGTTTTCGTATTATCATATGAACAACTTCTTGATGATTATCGAACGTATTTCTCTCCATGGTTCCAACATTTTATGCTCATATTCTTTAAACTAATCGCTTTCGAAGCAATAATTATACTAAATGTCTATAGTGTAGTCACGTGTATTTAACACGCCCACTCTTTGTACTTGCTTCTCGACTTTTGAAAGCGTTTTACCACTCTGAAGCCCGTAATCATTCGGGACATTAGAAAGGCCTATATACTGTTTGTACCAGACCGAGATGTGTGTCACGTTCACAACCATTTAATTACACTTGAATTACAGCAGATTACATAGTTTCCTCATGTACAGGATGACCAAAATAACACTGGCCGGATAATTAACATTTCGTGACGTATTTAAAACATTAGAGAAACCATTGAAATATTATCTAAAACGAGTTGAACCAACAGAAATAAGGAACTAGTTTAGTTAATGTACACATAAGCGTGCCTCGAACAAATTCGGTTATGGTACATTTCCTGTTTCTCTACCGTGTTCCCAACCTCTTGCTGCAGAGAGCTCACAGCTACTCGCCTTCTCTCTCGATAAGACTCCTTGCTCAACCATTTTGCTCGAAATTTTCCTTCGGAAAATAAGAAAAATACGCTACTGCACATTAATTCTACTCTAAAGCAAAAGCCGGCTCTCGATATACATCGGATTTATTTCTTCCCTTTTTTCACTGAAAAACTGTTTTCGGGAAAGCAACATTGCTACGGCTTACCAGTAATTGTTCCTGAACTGAACTACGTACCGGAACAATGAAGTCTTCCTATAATTTCAGTACAAAATCCGTGGACTAAATTGAAGTGTTCGTGCATCATCCATAAAATTGAGAAGCCAGAAACAAAATTTAAAAAATTTGCGAGGTTCTCATCAGGCACGAGAAGACTAGTGTGATAAATGTCCCCAACTCCCCTTACAAAATCTTTTCGTGGTTATGAGAAAGATGATCTGCAGCTTGATTTGTTCTAGTTTCGTCGTCGGAAACATTCACGATAAAGTCCGAACGTCCCTTCGAAGATTAATGTCAAGTTTCCATCTAATCATCGTATGTTCAGAATTTTACATCCATAATCGTGTGATGCTTCATCCGAAATAAACGCCACGCTGCACCTATATAGGCCTACACAAAAATTATATTGGAATGAAATAAATTATGAGGAAGTGATTATATGCAAAATAAAATACGAGTATTAAAACGCTAAACAAAACTGAACTCGAGAAAATTGCAACCAAAAAATGACTACGATAAACAGTTCACATCGTATGCACGATCGTGCTACATGCCTAAAATAATAAGTATTCCATCAACAACAATTATGCAGGTCAGCGTAAAGCTTGCATTCGAATGAGAAATTATAAGGAGTGGACTAACTGCAAAAAAAAAAAAAAAAGGTTACTTCAATTTTCGAGCTAATCATCGCATCCTGAAAGTCTTGTAGCGCGGAAGCGAAAACGTTCACAATTTTACATGCATAATAAAGTGATCCTCCATCCGAAATACACAAAAATTAAATTAGAATGAAATTAATGAGAAAGTCATTATTTGCAAAATAAAATACGAATATTAAAACGCAAAATAAAACTGAACTGGAGAAAGCAGCAACCAGTAAATAACTCCGATAAAAAAGTTAATAGTTTCCGCGATTGCACTACATGCCTAAAATAAGCGTACTATATGCCTAAAACAATAAGCATTCCAACTGCAACAATTATGCAAGTCAGAATAAAGCTTGTATTCGAATGAGAAATAAGGAACTGGCTATCTGCAAACAAAAAATAAAATAAAAACAATCCGGTTACGTCGAGTTTCGAGTTAATCATCGCATTCTGAAAGCTTTGTAGCGCGGAAGCGAAAACGTTCACAATTTTACATCCATAATAAAGTGATCCTCCATCCAAAATAAATGCAATACTGGATCTATATGTACAAAAATTATATTAGAATGAAATGAATGAGGAAGTCAATATTTGCCAAATAAAATACGAACTTAAAACACAAAACAAAATTTAACTCGAGAAAACTGCAACCAATAAATGACTCCGATAAAAAAGTTCACATCGTTTCCACGATCATACTACATGCCTAATTTAATCTTACTACATGCCTAAAACAATAATTATTCCATCTGCAATAATTATGCAGGTCAGCATAAAACTTGTATTCGAAGGAGAAATTACAAGGTGCTCACTACGCGCAAAAAAAAAGAAAAAAACCGTTACGTCAAGTTTCTGGCTAACCATCGCATTTGTAGTGCAGAAGCTAAAAATTTCAGAATTTTACCATCCATAACCGTGTGATGCTTCATCCGAAATAAATGCAAGACAGGATCTATATACACAAAAATTATATTAGAATTAAATTACTAATGAGGAAATGATTACCTGTAAAATAAAATACGAATATTAAAACGCAAAACATTGAACTTGAGAAAACTAACTAATAAATGACTCCAGTAAAGAAGTTCACATCTTTTCCACGATCGTAAGACATGCCTAAAACCAATAAGTATTCCATGCTACAATAATGTATCTGCAGTCACTAAAAGCTTATATTCGAATGAAAAATTATTAGGAACTCATCATCTGCAAAATAAAATCCAGTCACAGCAACTGAACTAAAGAAAAACCACTAAATTGAGAATCAAAACTGCTATAAAAAATCTTTACATCTTTTCCCAGATCCGTAGCGAAACCCTAAGGGCTACAACAGTTATGCATCTCTGCACCCACTTTCATTAAAACCTGATACTCGAATGAGAAATTGTGATTATCTGAAATGGAAACTAATAGTGAAACGTGAAAAAAATGAGCTGAAGAAAATCGCAGCCACAAAATATGAATTTAAAAAAATGAGAATTATTAAAAAAGTTTCACATACGATTTGCACCTGACTACTAAAACACGAAAAGACTGAGCTCAAGAAAATCGCAATCATTTAATAAATATTTTTAAAATATTCAGAATTACTACTCCAATGTAATGGGTTCCACGTAGATTTCAGACCTACAAAAATTTAAAGGGGTCAAATGCTGCAAAAAATCGAAATAAATAATGTAAAGCATTATTGCATTACATTAAAGACAAAACATTTTATAGCGCTAACGTTCTTTAGATGAAACGCAATCATGCAATTTCTAAGAATCCATTACTGCGAAAATTAAAAGCCGAAAAAATAAATTATTAACTCACCCCATGTTTAGTTGTTGTGTAGGTTCAGAGAACTGTTACAACAAAAAATTTAGAAGTGTTTGGCCGAAAGGGGGAGGTGGGTCGGATCGGACGCGGAAGTACGTCCGAACACGAGAATTTAGAAGACTGGAATGACCGAAATGAAACGCTCAGGATGACGCAACAGTATCAGATTCAGAAATAATAATGGATGGCCTTCGGCTAATACAGCAGAGATGGCCTGCTCTGCAATGTAGTTTATTCCGTATTCAGCACATGGAGTCTTATAATTTGTATCATCGTACTGAGAGGCGCTAGCGTATAAAATTCAGGCAGCCTGAAGCAGAAGGTGGTATCTTCATACAAATAGATCATTATATTCCTTTGAATCTTTTTGAGGAAATCACAGAAACATAAGTATAGGTTGTCGGACGGTGAATTTGGGTCTTGCTTCTTTCTAATGTCACTATCTCGCCTCTTCGTTAACAGATAAAATTAAACTTCAATACTGACCAGTTGTCTTAGTGAGAGAAAGAGCAATATGTAACAATCTTTTTATGTCAGGAAATGAGTGGAGAAAGCTGTTTCAAAATTAAGTCATATAAACTGGAATTAGACGTTGTTACTGGTCTAAAACAGAATATTTGTTTCAACTCGAGTAGCACTGTTACTAATCGGCACGTTTGGATAGACTAACGAATTGACAGCCCATTCGCCACGAGCTGTAATCGGTCCGGTACACAGATTTCGATGTATCAGCATCTGCAACTAACATCGCAATATATTTACCCCGCAGTTGGAGAGCTCTGGAAAGAAAGCAAGTTTACGTTGCTTGGAATACGACAGTCTTCCTTCCGCTGTGCCTGGTAATTTAACTTCCTGGAATATCTTTTCCAAACACAGACTATAGTGTCTAACCTAAACATCCTAATCCTACCGAAATAAGCTCTTGATTAGAAATCCTTCGGGATAAAACAGTAAGGTGAAATGGGCTGCCGGCCGAAGTGGCCGAGCGGTTCCAGGCGCTTCAGTCCGGAACCGTTCTGCTGCTGCGGTCGCAGGTTCGAATCCTGCCTCGGGCATGGATGTGCGTGATGTCCTTAGGTTAGTTAGGTTTAAGTAGTTATGAGTTCTAGGGGACGGATGACCTCAGATGTTAAGTCCCATAGTGCTCAGAGCCATTTGAACCATTTTTGAAATGGGCTATACTATTTTAACAGTCGGCAGGGCACGCCTAGGGAGAGCGTATAAGTGTGTGTGTGTGGGGGGGGGGGGGGGGGTATACGGGCAGGCACTGCTCCACACCTACTTGTGTGGTCACCATTCACAAAGGTATGTCATCTGCGCTTTGGTTAGTATCTAAAAACAATTCCGCTGCAAATGCAGCAATTTAGTTTCGCTTAGCCTGTTAACCATATGCAATTTTCAGAGAAGCATCATGAATGGCGAATTTTGAGTAAAACCTACACGTTGCTTCTTTTGCCAAAACACAGCGGTGTTTACAAAAGGTCACGTCACTAACATGTTGTGCAGAGACAACTCCGAGAGAATTCTGAAACAATGGTTTATTACGTTTATTAGGTGAGGAACTGAGAAAAGCAAGGCCAGAAGCTTAAGAAAAAGCACATTCTCGGTACATAATAAACGTGTAATGTCTCCAATTACGTTTTTCCCAAACCCATGGCATTTCTTGTTTCACCAGCTATCCTCAGTCATTATCAACTAAATTCATTCATTAAAGATGTCTGTAGTTAGTGGAGTAACACGGCAGATAATGAGGTCTTGTATAATAAACATATGACAAAATACAATTCTCTTTGCGTGCTATCATTTTATTATATCTCTTTTCGATGTCTCAAATCGTTCATAAAATATGAGGAACGTTGGATCGTTGTGGATATTTCTCTCTGGTTTTATCGCTGGCGCGGCGCGATCGCAAATGAGTGTGCTACATCAAATCGATTTTCTTGAGATTGGTGACAGATTGAGACCTCCACCTAAGTCTAAAGAAAAATTCGATATGTTACCTAAATTTCATATGCAACAACATATTACGTAATATGCATTAACCGCAAAATCACAGCGACTTCCATGTTTCATAGCAAACTTTTTCGAATTCCGCGCCATGTGTTACTTCTACGTAAATATCACAATAACTATGACCATTAACGAAATTATGGACACATCATCATGAACCCGAAATATAAATGCAAAAGTGAAATTTTTTAGCAAATAGTTTCCGTAAAAGCGTTTGAGAAAGATTGCAGGGCGTCCGCCTCGATTCTGTCATTGCCGACCGGCCGAAAGGAACCAAACACTGTCGGTCTCGCCTTCTAAGGAAACGAATGAATTCGCTCAGCGTTCTGGACGAAAATTGGTCACCGCTCAAAAACGTAAACACGTAATGTCAAAGTGCTAATACAAAAAAATGTGTTTAAGTGATAAATAGATATTTCGTTATGTTTCCTTTCGGACTACTGCCTAATAACTGTACTGCGTCACACCTAATTTAGTTCCACAAGCAGAAGTGGGCGAGTTAAACGTCTGAACTGAGACCGTCGTAGAGCGGAACAAGTACGTTTCCGTACATCGGTTCTTACTCGAAGTACTACGTACTCACGCCCCTCTACAAGTCCTAGAAGTCTGTGACAGGAATTTCCGAACACACTGAATATTTTTTATATAACTGTCAAACTGATTTTTTATGAAAACGTGTGACAGCAGAAATGTCAAACTGAACGCATTTTTTTAAATTTTCTTTTCCATCCCAAAAATACCTTTACCATCACCAAATATGAACCCAAAAATATCAACCAATTCGGTCGGGCCATTCTCAAGTGATGACCTTTCACAACTTATTTTAATTTCCGATTTCTCCGGTGCATTTTCCAAAAAATTTCTTTCATACAAACCTTGTCCTGGCAATTACGAAGACAACAAAGACAAAAATCAAACAAACCTGTCGAGCCATTCTTAATTGATGAATGATGATATTTCAAACATGTGGCAATTGATGTTAATGTCCGTCTTTTCCGTTGGATTTTCCAATCTTTTTTTCGTGCAAACCTTGTCCTGACAATAACGAACACAACCAAAATATTAACCAAATCGGTCAAGCCGCTCTCTGGTGCAGCAACTGACTTCTATTTATATACATTTATGTTTACATGAAGTCTCGCTACTCAGCTACTTAGGTAAGTCCACATTTATTTAATTTGTTCCGGCATGTCCTTGACATGTATCGTCTTAGAAAGAAGTAGGGACATGTTTGGAATGTTGTCTTTCCCTCAGCTTTGAAAATGATGGGGTAGTCTTCTTACACACGTTCGCTAGATTTGGATTAATTTTAGTCGTCGTCGATAAACCATACAAAACAAAGAATTTTATAAAATGATTGCAAATTACCCATTTGATTGAAATACACGTGCGAAGTGCCAATTTTACTTTTGGGTTGGATTGCACGGAAGAGATTCTTGCCTCCTTATGAAGAGAATTTACAGCCTATTATTTCTTCAGGTTATATATTGGACAACCTAATTAGTCGCCCACTATGACCTTTCATTAGTTTAATATTCGTTCAGTTTGGGGAGATGGTGCTAAGTAAATGCTGATGTGAAGATTTAGGTCTGGAAAATATTTACATGAGATATTAAATTGGAAAACTGGTATCGTTTCTTTTCAATAGCTAGAAAGTGTGGTAAAACTTCGTGATATTTTATTCTGGTCTCGCACAACATCAACCATTCCAGCGATGGCACCATCAGCGGCATTCTTCAGTTACTCCGAAGTTTTTATGTTTCTCACGCTTCATGTACATGTTGAATGCAGTGTGCCCTGTCTGTGAGATCATTTCAACATGAAACTATTCCTAGCTTTTCTTTTCCTTGTGTTCGTTGATGTTTGTCCCGCATCACCAAGTAGAGCATTAAGAAATGAATTAAATTCACTGTAATGAAATTAACAGTTCGATGAAGATGAAATCAGTGAAGATATAACGTGATTAAATGATATCAGCGCAAACCATTCGTATACATTGAATCTGTATTACAATCAATCTATAGTGCTAACTGAAAATTTGTGCCAGACCAGAAATCGAACCCAATTGTCTTGCTTATTGCGAGCAGTCGCTTTAATCATTTCTTTTTTCACTTTTACAATAAATTATTCGATACATAACACTGTTCACTCAGTGACAGGAATAAACTCTTTTAAAAGTTTTTGTACACAGTTCAGCATTTACAATTCAGTCTTCAAGATAAAAGTTTTGTAAGGTACTAGGGTGGGGTAGGGGGTATCGGATGGTCATACCCAACCGAGCGCCCTACAGAAATTTGTCAGTCGATTGGCTTGCCTGCTGGTCGGTTGGTCGATAGGTAAATGTGTACGACATTCTTGAGTGAACTCTTTGGCGACTGGTTTGTATACGACGTCTTAAAATGTCCATTAAGTTCCAGTGTCAGCTGTACAGATAAATACTATGACAAGAAAGTATAATTCCAGTACAGAAAGGGAGACAATTCTTTCTAGAATTCTTTGTCTGTTGCAGTGTTTTGGTGGCCACACACTTATCTGCAATTTGACAAGTACGGATGCAGGTATGCACAAAGACCCTTCTCCTCCACACAGTCCAAGCATGCTTCTACAATCATCAGTTGGTGCTTCGACAATGTGGAGCTCCAGTGAAGATGATTTCACAGTTCTGGTCGATTTTGCCTTCGCGATGTGAAAAAAAAAGAAAGTGGAAACATAATATGTCGGATAAAGACTGGTTAATGATACAGAAGACGTATTCTTCTTACATTTAGTTACGAGATAAACATATATCCACATTATTGAAATAATTGTTACTGTTGCCTTTTACGAGCGTCCTATCCGTTTAACTAACACACTAAAATATCTTGAACTTACCCTTGACCGGCAACTAGGGTGGAAACCTCACCTACTAACCATCCAATAGAAAGCCCACAATAGACTAAACCTACTAAGAGGCCGAACTTAGGGATTACACCCCTCCACTATTCTTCACACCTACAAAATCCTGATCCGACCCAACCTCCACTACACCAGTGTTACATAGATAGCTGTCCCTCCAAAGTTCTACAAGTCCCTCCAGATCCTCAATCGGCATGCAGTGCGTGTCGCTTTCCATATCCGTTAACCTCCCCTTACCTGGATCCTCTACCATCTTATCAAATTCCCACCGTTCCTCACCCACATCGAACACTCCGCATCTCACATACTATCTATAATCTAGATTCCGGTAACCCCATGGTCTCTCCACTGATCACCAACCCTGGTGTGTCACCGCGCCTTCACGAAAACATCCCTCCTTCCCTGCACCTACACACACTCAAAGCAACTTCAACCAATTCCCTCTCCTAGCCACTCTAATCCGCCCCGATGTTTTACACCTCCTACCAGCTTTAACTCTTCTCTACATACCCCACTTCGCATCAGCGCACCTGCCTCGAGATGACTGGGTGTTTATGTTGTCCTCATCATTTCATCATCATTCATGAATGTGGCGAGTTTGGACTGAGCAGAGGTTGGGAATTTGTACGGGCGCTAATAACCGCGCAGTTGAGCGCCCCACAAACCAAACATCATCATCATCATCATCATCATCCACATCAGCGCTCCTCTCCCCTAGCCAACAGATATTGTGATTAGGCAGAAGATTCGCTGAATCCTGGAAATTTTAGAGCCATTTTTAGATTCGTGCTCAACAGAATGGAAGATTTGAAAGCACACTGTAAGAAAATGGGCTATTTCCAGGGATTTTCGACAACTATACAGAATGAACTGATTGAATGTATAAATGTATGTATGATTTCTGAATATAAACTTCCAAGTTTGGATCGAACTTCATTTTATGCCTGCATTGTGGAAGCAACAGACGGTTTCATAAAGGTCACAATTGCGAGTCTAGTGGACTCCAATGCCAACATTCAAGAACATTTTCTTGATTTTCATGATGTTAGCAAGTAGATCTCCAGCCACGTTATTCATTCTGCCGAGTGGCGCTTTTCGGAATTATGATATGAAGGACGAACTGGTGACCCAAACCTATGCTGGTGCTTCCGTTTCGTAAGGACAATTATTTGGCCTGCAAGCTGAAGCCCATGAAATTCGCCCCCCTCTCCCTTCCAAGCTCTTTTTACCCAATGTTTTGCACAACACTTAAATGTAGTTTTGCAGCAGAGCTGTTCTTGTATAAAACCAGTAAGAATGTTTTTTTTCGGCGCACTTCATGGTATTCCTGCTTTCGTTCACCCGTTTCACAAACGCACAGAAATTTTCGATTGTGTCGACGAACGTAGTTCTTCGAACAGCGAAACGAGGTGCAACTGTTAACGCCATTAGAGTATCTCCCATTCACGGAAACCGTCCTGGGCTAATAGCAGTTTTAAATGAAACAACTGATAATTCAGACTCTAGTGCAAAGACTGCAAGAGAAACATGGTTTCAAAAATAGCCTCCTAAACTTTGAATTTTTCTTCTCTCTTTGTTAAAGATAGCTACTTTTCGTCATTCTTAAAAAAAAAAAAAAAAAAAAAAAAAAAAAAAAAAAAAAAAAGAGCGCAGTGATGCCCAGTTTTTCAGCAGTGCTGTCTCAGAATGCATAGTTCACATGAAAAACTTAAGGAATGAAGACAACTTGGTAGATTTTTTTTAATTGTGAGACTACTTCGAAAGCTTGAGCTTCCAAGAATACAGCCTGCAAAGATGGATGAATACATACGCAATCCACTGATGTCGAAATACAAATGGTGTACTTTGAGATATTGGATAATATTGTAACACGACTTAAATTAGGCGATACTACTCAGTTCGCCAGTTTTGCTCCTCATTTCCCTGTAGACAGTGTGATTTCATTATTACAAACATATGGTACCGTCCTTCAGTTGCTCGCAGTTTAATGTAGAACTGGAGACTGTATTTTCGTCCCGGCATAAATCAACACTTCACTCTGTCAGTCTGGGAGACTAGCGGCAGCAACTATGACTGGTGGATAACTGGCAGTAGTAACTATGACTGGCAGGTAAGCTGTTGAAGTAACGATTACTGCCAGGCAACCAGCGGAATGATTATAGCTGCCATTTAGCGAGCGTGACAAATTATTAGTACCTGGTGAATGTAGGTAGAATTTTTATTTTGTTAGTTTTGTGGGTTGTAACTGCAAGTCACATATTGTGACGTCACACATACAGAATTTACAGGGTGACTTACTGAGTATACAGTTTTACGTTTTCTATTTAGTTTGTTAAAAGCTAATTCAGATACAGTTATAGGATTGAAGATAAACTGATCAACTGTTTGAATTCGATGAAACACTTGACTACTTCGTAAGCTGCACCTTTCACGAATACAGCTTACAATTATGGATGCATACATTGGCAATCTACCGAGCGAGGCGGCGCAGTGGTTAGCACACTGGACTCGCATTCGGGAGGACGACGGTTCAATCCCGTCTCCGGCCATCCTGATTTAGGTTTTCCGTGATTTCCCTAAATCGTTTCAGGCGAATGCCGAGATGGTTCCTTTGAAAGGGCACGGCCGATTTCCTTCCCAATCCTTCCCAATCCTTCCCTAACCCGAGCTTGCGCTCAGTCTCTAATGACCTCGTTGTCGACGGGACGTTAAACACTAACAACCACCACCACCACCACCATTGGCAATCCATTGACGTCAAAGTATAAACAGTTGTATTTTGATGTATCGGATAATATTGTAACACAACTGGAAACAGTAGTCTTACATCATGATAAAACTTCTCGTTATTAAATTAGGCGACACTAACCTATTCACAAGTTCTGCTCAGCATTTCCCTGTGGACTGGGTGGTTTTTTTTTTTATTACAAACGTACGGTGCATCCTACATTTACTCTCAGTTGCGTGTACAACTGGAGAATGTATTTTTTCCCAGCATAAATAGATACTTTACTCTGTCAGTTTCGGATGTGTCATCAAAAGAATGATTGAGAACGATACCAACCAAATTCTTCCAGAAACTTGGAAACTGTTTTGTCCCCTGTGAAAAGTGCTTCAGTTGAAGTGAATTTACCTGGTCTAAAACGCGTAGAATGGGTTGTCAGCTCTTGCTTGTGCCTCACTTTAAAAACCAATACTGACTCAACTGACAAGGGGAGGCCGCCAATTGTGAAATTTAGATTCGATTCATACTGCGGATAATAAAAGCTCATGGCCAGAGGTGTAATGTGGCAAAGCACCAAGATGCACTTCTCAGCCGTTGTCGAGAAAATCGACAGTTAAAAGAAACCGTTGTGGTGAAATACTCTCTATGACTAACAATTATCTACAGCGCCGTGGTGCAGCGGTAAGCGCTCGGGTTCGTAATTCGTAGGTCGCCGGATCGAATCTCACGCCATGCTTTTTTTTTAATTATTAGTTTTTTGTAATTCAAATAATATATATATATATATATATATATATATATATATATATATATATATATATATATATATAACTATTAATGAATTGCTTATGCATGTTGGTGAAGGCGGATCGCTCTCCAATTGTACCGCCTCCATTTTTCCGTTTTTTTAACAGGGTGTACCAAAGCTCTCCCGTCCGCACTGATTTTCGACGATGTTATAAGTTGCGCTAGGGACTGCATCTACCTTCTTTCGAAGTTAGCACGCAACTACGCTGTTATGCGGCGGCTCGTTTCGGCCCATTCAACATCTGTCCTTCAAGTGTAACGAGCGAGTAACGGAGTTTATATTTCATACCTGCCACAGCGAATTTGTGTTCGTGGGGTCTCTATTCTAATTCGAACGTTTGACTTACGCTATACGTATTCGTTTCGGAATATCGTTTCTACGTCTTCCGTTAACTATACGTGGTTAACATTATGAAGACAACTAATAACATTTGTGAAATACAACTTTGTTTGCGGAAAACATAATGATGTTCGAAGTCGCCAGTTTTTCCACGACAAACGACTTTCAACAACTTATTATATGCATAATTGTTGCAACTGATTGCCGGGAATTGTATATATATATATATATATATATATATATATATATATATATATATATATATATACAGTATATATGTGTGTGTGTGTGTGTGTGTATACACATTTGAATTAAAAAAAAAAGTTGGATGGTGCGAGATTCGATCCGGCGACCTTCTGATTACAAACCAGAGCGCTTACCGCTGCGCCACGACGCTGTGAAAAATTATTAAACGTAGAGATTATTTCGCCGGAACGGTTTCTTTTAACTGTCGATTTTCTCGACAACGGCTGAGATGTGCATCTTGGTGCTTTGCCACATTACACCTCTAGCCATGAGCTTTTATTATGCGCAGTATGAATCGAATCTGAATTTCACAATTGGCGGCCTCCCCTTGTGAGAGTGCTTCAAAGCCGAGACACACGGTATGACGATGTCATCGAAAGATTCAGGAAGAAGTAGGATCAATTTAACTTGTTTCACAGGTAACAATTCTCAAACGCCATCTGTGCCAGTTCGTTTGTAAATAAGAGTGAGTGTGATTATTATTATTATTATTATTATTATTGTTGTTGTTGTTGTTAGCAGTAGGAGTAATAGTTGTAGTAGTAATACAGTTCACGCAGGGTAAGGTGATCGATGCGCAGTGACTGGTTTTCGTCCAAAGCGTTGGGCTATTCTTCTTCTTGTCAGCAGCAGATGTTGTCATTTCAACGTCTTCTATTGTTTTGTATATTGTCTACAGAAGATATCGTCGTCGTGCAAGACAGACAATATGTAAAACAATAGAAGACGTTGAAATGACAACATCTGCTGCTGACAAGAAGAAGAATACTATAAAATCTGTCGCTGCACATTCACTACTAGATAGACCCGCTGTCTTTTGTGGATGTAGGCTGAACTTCAGTATTGATCTTAATGATACATTTTCGCATGGTAATGGCTGGCTAACTGTGGCAATAGTACGAGGTGGTACAGGCAGGCTGACAAGTGTTTGCCACCTTCTGGCCGGTCAGCGCACGCCCTGCAATCTTCCTCAAGCGACTTTACAGAAACGGTTTGGTAAAAGAAAAAAAATCATTTTTGCGTTACTTATAGCTTTATACTTCAGGTTCATGATGTTGTGCCCATCATTTCGTTAATGGTCACAGTTATCGTGTTATTTACATGGAATTAAGACACTGCGAGAAATTCGGTTCAAAAATGGTTCAAATTACTCTGAGCACTATGGGACTTCTGAGGTCATCAGTCCCCTAAAACTTAGAATTACTTAAACCTAACTAACCTAAGGACATCACACACGTCCATGCCCGAGGCAGGATTCGAACCTGCGACCGTAGCGGTCGCGCTGTTCCAGACTGTAGCGCCTAGAACCGCTCGGCCACCCTGGCCGGTGAGAAATTCGGAAAAATTTATAACGAAAAATAGGAGTCGCTATGATTTCGTGTTTAATGTATATTACATAATATGCTGCTATATGTGAAATCTGGCTAACATATCGAATTTTTCTTCAGACTTGGGCGGAGATCTGTCACCGATCTCGAGAAAATTGATTTGATGTAGTACACTCATTTGCGATCGCACCGAGCCAGCGATAAAACCACAATGAAATGTCCACAACATTCGTCAGATTTCATAAACGATTTGAGATGTTGAAAAGAGATCTACGTAAATGACATCGTGCAAAGAGGAGACTGTTTTGCCTTATGTTCATTATGCAAAACTTCATTATCTACCATGTTATTCCACTAACTGCAGACTTTTTTAATCAAAGAATTTCACTTTTAAGGGCCATAGGTGAAACGAGGAATGCTGTGGGTTTGGGAACAACGTAACTGAAGACATTACATGTTTATTTTGTATCCAGAATGTGCTTTTTCGTAAGCTACTTACCTTACATTTCCTCAGTTCCTCCCTTAATAAACCACTGCTTCAGAATTCTCTCGCATTTGCGTCTGCAGCAAATGTTAGAAAGGTGATACTTTGTATACTCCACTGTGTTTTGGCCAAAACAGCAAAGTTAACATGACAACCAGAGAAATGAGTAAGTTTTACTAGAATTCGCCACACATGGCGCTTCAGTAACTTCTACTGGCATGTAACCACTGACAGTAATTATCACTGGCAAGTAACCGGCAGCAGTAATAATGACTGGTGGGTAACCAGCATGAGTAATTATGAGTAGCGGGTAAATGGCAGTAATAATTATGGGGGGGGGGTTACTGGCAGTAGTAATTATAACTGTAACTATAATGTCTACAATATAGTCGTGAGTGAGCATCACACATTATTGTTAAAAATCATTTTTGAGGAATGAAAACTTACTTTCTTTCTTAAAGATGAGTCTTCCAAGATCATAATTCCATGCCGCATTATTGAATGAAAATACCACAAAATATGATAACCAGTTGTATTTTTCAGTTTGCTTTATGGTTTACTATTTCATACACCACAGCATACTGAATTCTAGGAGTAATGGAAAATGACCACCTATGAAATCCTAGCTTTGTTGTGTGCTTATACGTTGTATAAAATCTATTTCAGTGGCACTGTGACCCTTCTGAGAATCCCAGGATGTGAGAAGTTTCGTAGTTGCATGAGATCTTCAAAAGTGCATCAGAGATTTTGAAGTGTGTAACTATCCACCTACTCAAAGTGTCAGGAAAATGTATTGTGGAAACGTACTTGGTAATATGCATGCTTCAGAAAATGTACTATTTTTAAGTCACGTTATCGATAAATGATATTGTCTTTTTTAAAACTGTGTATTTTATTTATTCACATCTTCCTCCTATGCCTCTTACATACTTTTCATGTAAGAATTCATTATAAACTGCCTGTGACATTCACTGAGTATTGGAGTTATAATTTTAGAAGCCTCTTCAATACATTTCTGAAAGCAGTACCTGTCCATGGCCGCCTGTATCCAGCCACGTATAAATTCAGCAATCGTATCTCAACAAGCAACTGCACACGTGTGGGTAATTTTCCACTGTTAATGGGCAGCCGTGCTCCAAGCGCACATGTCATAAAAATATTATTTTCTTTGATCAATGGATGCACTACATTCCACCACATGTGGTCTCGAAAATGGGTAGTGTCTAAACATGACACTATCTTCTGAGAATGCTGTCATTATAGTGTTGCCACAAGCAGGCAAGACCTGCCTGTGCCTACACACTCAACTCCAAAACTGCACACACTCATGAGGTGAAGATAAATAACCTCAATTCTTATTGGCTGGAATAAACAATACAATGCACTTCTTACCTATAAAAATGGAACATTTCAGTGCAGAAACCCTTTCTTGTCTGAAAGCTGACAGGAGGCACAGCCCTTGCTTCTGTAATTGTCTAGACCAGTCTGGGCTACTTGTAGGTGCTTTTCAATAGCAGTTATCTTACCCTGCCCTTTCCATATCTAGTGGCTTCTGAGTAGACTGGCCAGGACACTCTCCAGTGCTACATTGGTAGTAGCTATCTTTGATCCTAGTAGTTACTGAGTAGACCGGTCATGGCACTCTCTGGCGCCACATCAATAGTACCCTATCCTAGATCCTAGCAGCTATTGAGCAGACTGGCCAGAGCTTTCTCTGGTGCTACATCAATAGCAGCTATCCTTGATCCTAGCAGCTACTGAGTGTGAGCAGACTTGCCACAGCATCCTCTGGTGCTACATCAATAGCAACTGCTATCCACCTGATTTTGCAGCTAGTACCTTGTTAGTGTTCTCAGGACTGCTTCTGTGTGTGAAATATGAAGTACCGTAAGGGAAGTGATGGTGCTTCAACAGTGTTCTCAATTGAACTCTAGTGAGTCTGGAGGTATTTATGTTTTAAGCTTATTTCTTTCCATGTTGTTGAGCATATTTTAGGTGTAAACCTGATGACGAATTTCTTTTGTTGTAAATGGAATCTTGCTGTCACCCCTGATGCATGACAGCACTCTGGAGGATTTGATGGACCTTATTGGTGCTCCAGAAGATGGCACATGGCCAACAGGCAAATTTTGTGAACGTAAGTACTCATTTCCTCTCTCTCTCTCTCTCTCTCTCTCTCTCTCTCTCTCTCTCTCTCTCTCTCTCTCTCTCTCTGTGTGTTTGTGTGTATGTGTGTGTGTGTGTGTGTGTGTGTGTTTGAATTATGCAGTTACCTTCTTCTGTTTGCAGCACAATTTTTCAATGACACTGATGCTGTGAGGATGAATGAGCTGTACCCTAGCTCAATAATATACTCTCCACACTGCAGTCTATTATTGAAATTAACTCACCTTCACCAGAGGAGGTTCAAGTAATAGGGCTAATTCCTAGTCCATTTGTATCAGAGATCCAAGTATTTGGACCTGTACCTTCCTCCAGCATGACTTCATGGAGGATGAATCCATGTGTCGATGACTCCACTCTCTAGTATTAGCCCATTGGGGATGAGATCAGTCATCGAGAGGCAAATACATAACTGCTAGTAGTAGTTCATTTTCTTTCTCTCTATTCTACAGTAATTTTACTCCCCACTCACTTGCATGCCTTGTCTATTTGTTTCTATGGAAACTCAACAATAATATTGCAAGGAGTCAGATGAATGTTGACCCATAGGATGAAATTGATTAAATATGAAAAGCCAATATTCTGATCAGTGCTGAGGATAATAATGGCTGAAACCTCAATGTAGCTATACCAATGGTGATGATTTTCCATGTAAGTACTGGGAATTATTGTTATAGAAGTCTGCATATCTCTGTTTTTACACATACGTGGTGCTTATCAATATCTGTTTTCTTCCTTTACTAAAGAGATGGATGGGTGTGTATGTACAGAGGCTTCCACATACAACTACTCCAGTACCAGATCTAACAATATTGTGGATACATCACCCTGGTAGGGCCCATCAATGATGATGCTTTCACTATTGATAGCTCTCTCAGCACCACAGTCCAGTCCATCATCATCAAGGTGGTATGGGCTGATGACACTGGCTCATTTGCCAATGTCATGCTTTGGATCATCTCACAACTGTCGTGGACCTTCTTGGCATCAGGCATCACCTAGACACTACTGTGGGCCCGGCAGTAGCAGCTCCCCATCCTGCTCTGTTCTGGGTCATCAGGAAAATCATGCTGCCGCACTACACTACTTTCTTTCAGGAGTGCTAGTTCTGCAAGGTTTGTAGGAGAGCTTCTGTAAAGTTTGGAAGGTGGAGGCGAGGTACTGGCAGAAGTAAAGCTGTGAGGATGGGGCATGAGTCATGCTTGGGTAGCTCAGTTGGTAGAACACTTGCCCGCCAAAGGCAAAGGTCCCGAGTTCGAGTCTCAGTCTGGCACACAGTTTTAATCTGCCAGGAAGTTTCATATCAGCGGACACTCTGCTGCAAAGTGAAAATCTCATTCTGGATATAACCACCTTCCTAACAACATCAAGTTGGTAAAGCAAGACAGCTTGTTCAAAAAAAAGCTGAAGTCATTTCTGATGGGCCACAGTTTCTACTCTGTAAATGAATACCTCTCAAAATGAAACAGAATTTTATAATGTTAAATTAATAAACAATTTATGGCAATTATTCGTTTATTAAAGTGTACTAGTTATAAGTGTAATGTTCTATTAATGTAGATATTTGAAGTCCACAGCATTGTATTGATCTTATTATGTATGTGTGTGTGTAATTTTTAACTTTCTGTATCATTTAATGATCTGTACAAGATGTCATAGGACCAAAAATAAATAAATCAGAATAAATTATTTATTGTAAAAATAACTTTTTAAATGAAACCATAAAAGACAGAACTTTTAACAAACAACACAAAATTATTGTAAAAAATAATATTGCCAAAAATTATTATTAATAAACCACATGTTAATTTGTTGTATCATTGTTATTATTTTCTGGCCCTTGCACTACAAGGTACAGCTGAGACAGCAGTTAGCTTTCGGATAATAGCGAAAAATATGACACTTGTAAGAAATACAAATGTATGGTTTAGGTCTTATTGTATGAATCAGTTAGGCTTTGATCAAAATGATAAAAAATAGGTTAGCTGGTAATTCATTCATTTTAGTAAGTTTAATTTTGGAGAAGGAGATTTTTGTTGCAATGAAGTGAAACTAAAATGTTTTGTTGTCAAAGACCATGGAAAAGCACAGTTTTATTAGTAAATAAAGGAATTATTTTTTAATGCGCAACTAACATAAACCTGTAATAATTAATCATTCATAAGAACAGTTAACATCAAATCAATAGTTCATTAAATTCATACTAATTATACTGGTTGCCCTCTTGTACAGTGTAATTGTTGATAGTTTAGGAACCATCAGTGACGCTTCTGTAGTATTCCAGTTCACCGTTGTTTCTCCATTCCACCGCAGAATGTTTTTTCAATAAATACTCTATATTAGTGAGCTTTTCTTTTCTGACCAACACCATGTTTTGCAACTGTGAAAGTTAAAAATTGAAGAATACGTTTTTCCTTGCTTCAGAACAGATGTACTTTTAAGTGAACTTTTATTGGCTTGAGAGAATCTGAAGAATCAAGATGCTGGAAGCTTTATACATTCTTCTACAGAAGATTTCCAATAAAAAACAGATATTTCTGTTTCTACTAACATTTTGTTTTTTTTCATTTTCCAAATTGAGGGAAAATGTTCATGTACGGTACTCATCAAGTGTAACTATCATTTCAGTTTTTCTGATCACTTTTTCAATCCATCCAAAAACCCTGTCAGACAGGAGGAAGGGTATCCATCTAAGCATAGCAAGATGCTGTCCACTCCAGTTAGATCAATAGTGTTGAAACAGTCCCTGTGCACAGAGCAGATTTCTTTAGAAACTTTCCAACACTCATTTTCCAACCATGCATAAATGGTCACATTTTCAGGAGTTTACTTTGCTTTGGAATGTCCACACATGACATCTAACTGTATTGATAGAACTGTCTGCTGTAATAGGCAGACTGATGAGGTATTTTTTGTTTTGGTTTACCAAGTTTTTTTGACAGTCAAAAGATATTATTATATTGTTTTGTGCTAACTTCATTTGAGATTTAAATAGAATCCCTTTAGTGCATGGATCAGTGGCAGATAATTTTAATCTTGATTTAAAGTTACAGTTAAAAATTTCTCTAAAGAATGAATATGTAACTCTACTTTCAACATCATAATTCTTATTTTACATTCTCTGGATCCCCCCCCCCCCCATATTCAGGTCACAAGCCATATAAAGCCTTGTGGTTCTACTATTTGTGCAATTGAACTGACGTAAGATTTTTATGAACTCAATGCAATATTTCCTTTTGTTTTCATAAAGCTTCGATCTCCCATCACCTCCCCTTTCTTCTTTAGGAGACCTGTTGGTATGAATGTGTTTTCTGCAGAGATTTTGCACTCTGTATCGTGAAACATTCAATGTGGATGAAAAGTTTTTGCACATCCCTGAACCGAATAATTTTTAGTTCATGTGAAGTATGTGTTTGAGGACGTTTTTCTAGAAGAAGCTAGTATCTTTGCCCTTTTGGTACTCTTAGGACCGCTCTGGCCAGTGTATTTCAGAATGAAGCCATTTTCAAGAACTTTTTTTGATTTGCTGCAGCACACTTGATGGCACTGTCTTATCTCTTGCTTTAGAAGAGTAGAAAGTCTTTGTATTTTGTTGACAGTTAGATGCCCAAGGTAGGTATTTCATCTTCTGCCTGCAACACACATGATGGAACTGTCTTATGTCTTGCATTGGAAGAGTAGTACAGTAAAAGTCTTTGTAATGTGGTGACAGCTAGGTGTCCATTGTGGGTATTTCATCTTACACCTGAAACATAAGTACCCAGTTTTGTGAGCTAACACTATTTAATGTGAACCTTAGTCAAATAATGTGGGCAATATCATAGTGATTCTCAAAGACCTAAATGTAAGTGAGATTCATCTATTGGCTACACACAGTAAATGGAATAGACTTTGTTAAATGAATAACTTTCACCATAACATTTACATCTACATTTATACTCCGCAAGCCACCCAATGGTGTGTGGCGGAGGGCACTTTATGTGCCACTGTCATTACCTCCCTTTTCTGTTCCAGTCGCATATGGTTCGCGGGAAGAACGACTGTCTGAAAGCCTCCATGCGTGCTCGAATCTCTCTAATTTTACATTTGTGATCTTCTCAGGAGGTATAAGTAGGAGAAAGCAATATATTCGATACCTCATCCAGAAACGCACCCTCTCGAAACCTGGCGAGCAAGCTACACCATGATGCAGAGCACCTCTCTTGCGAAGCCTGCCACTTGAGTTTGCTAAACATCTCCATAATGCTATCACAGTTACCAAATAACCCTGTGACGAAACGCGCCACTCTTCTTTGGATCTTCTCTATCTCCTCCGTCAACCCGATCTGATACAGATCCCACACTGATGAGCAATACTCAAGTAAAGGTCGAACGAGTGTTTTGTAAGCCATCTACTTTGTTGATGGACTACATTTTCTAAGGACTCTCCCAATGAATCTCAACCTGGTACCCGCCTTACCAACAATTAATTTTATATGATCATTCCACTTCAAATCATTCCGCACGCATACTCCCAGATATTTTACAGAAGTAACTGCTACCAGTGTTTGTTCTGCTATCATATAATCATACAATAAAGGATCCTTGTAGCACTAGTAAGGCAAATTGCAATGTAACAATCTGTCAGTTTAAATACTGTAAATTTTCCTCAATGAGGGAAATGGCTCCTTAATGGTGTAGGCTGTGTTTACGTGGAATGGACTGGGGCCTCTGGTCCAACTGAATCAGTCAGTGACTAGAAATGGTTATGTTTGGCTACTACCATTTGCAGCCATTCATGCACTTCAAGTTATCAAACAGTGATGTCCTGTCAGCAGGCCATGGTTGTTTGCTCTGGTTTGAAGAACATTCTGGACAATTCGACTGACTGATTTGGGCAACCAGATTGTCTGACATGAATCCCATTGAACATGTATGGGACACAACCAAGAGGTCATTTCATGCAAATAATCCTGCACTGGCAACATTTTCACAATTATGGACAGCTATACTGGCAGCAGGCTCAATATTTCTGCAGGGGACTTCCAATGACTTGTTATGTCCATGCCACATCAAGCTGCTGCACTATGCCAGGCAAACAGAGCTCCAACGTGATATTAGGAGGTATCTCATGACATGTCAGCTGTGTACAGTTGCTCATGCTGATTACATGACTTTTGAAGTTGGGCTGTATCACAAAAATTGCCATAACAAATATGGCAGCAATTTTGATTCACATACAAAAATATATGAAGTTGACTGTAGAGAAATTTCAGGGAAAAATTTATATGTGAACTGAAAGGGTACACTAATGGGAAATTGAGGTGTGTATTTGTCACATTATCAAAGATATTCAGATCCATCAAGACAGAAATTACAGCTGCACGTCACATTGTTTGAAACGAAAGTCAGCTTCAAGGGTGGACATAAAATTATAATTGTCTCCTTCTATCAGCCGGCAGACTCTCCTCCTGTAGTATCAAAAACCTTTAAAGAAAACTTAGTTTGCTGTATGTAAGTTCCCTAATCAAACTGAAATCATCATAGGAGACTAATCACTCAACATTACACATCTACATCTTTACTCTGCAAATGACTGTGAAGTGCATGGCAGAAGGTACGTTCTCAATGTACTAGTTATTAGGCTTTCTGCCAGTTCCACTCACATATGGAGTGTTGGAAGATTGATGATTTAAATGTCTCTGTGTGTGCTGTAATTAACCTAATCTTGTCCTCATGATCCCTATGAGAGCAATGAGTAGGGGGTCATAATATATTCCTATACTCCATACGGTGAGACAATAGCTCTCGCAGTTGATGCGGCCTTGGCACACATGCTTTGTGCATCCACAACGGCCAATCAGATCGTGAGCTTTTGTTTACGTTACTGTGGCAGTGCCCCAGTGTTGCCATAGTGCTGGGCGATCACTGCTTTCAGTCAGTTGTGCCATGTGCTACATTCAGGTTTGTGAGTATACGTGTGCATTCTGCTACTTCTGTGAGTTTCTCTCCATGTACATAAGTGGAAAAGTATGTATAAGTGTATATAAGTGGAAAATTGCTGCCTGTAGTGCAGAGAAGAGGGCTTTTGGGAAAGGAGCTATGCTGAAATCCCAAACATGAGAATTTATATACAGATTGCATGTTTACTTTGTAAGGGAAAGGGACATGAGTGGACCTTTGATATCAGTGAGTAAAGTGGTAACAGAGTGAAGAGAGTCACAAATTATGAAGAGGCTGCCAATTCAGCTGCAAGTCCTGTTATTGTGACGCCTGGAAAGTCAAGGAAGAGATCCTGCCATGTGACTGAAACAGACAACTTTGAGAAAAGTGCTATCAGGCAACACATATACGTGAACTACAGCAGGAAGGAGTATCCAACACTTAAAAAGTTGATGGCATCACTGTCAGACAGAGGTTTGTTCACAGGCTGAATGACAAGTCACTCCATTGTTTTGAAAAAAAAAATTGGCTTCCGTTTGAATAAGTTCTCAGGATGAAACATATTAATGGAACGTGTAGACATTGAAGCATGGAGATGTTGTTTCCTGCACAAGTTGCTAGCAGTGACTCCAGAAACTGTAACATGGATTGACAAAACATGGGTCAACGTGTGTCATGCACATTGTGTCACATGGACAGACGACATGTGCCAAGGAACTATGAGTGTGCCAACTGGTAAGGGAGGGCGACTAATTATAGTTCATGTTGGCTCTATGAACGGTTTTGTGCCTGGTGCTACAATGACGTTTCAGTAGAAAAAAACTGTTGACTACCACAAGGAGATGAATTCAGATACATTCTAAGACTGGTTTGTTACTCGTTTGCTACCAAAAGTCAGTTCTGGTAGTGTTTTTGTAATGGACAATGTGCCATACCATTCTGTACAATTCAATAAGGCACTGATGGCTGCTGCAAGGAGAGATGAAACAGTCATCTTGTTGAAAGATAATAAAATAGGCTTTGAATAGAATATGCAGAAAGTGGAACTTCTGGAATTAGTGAAACGATACAAGCCACAGAAGATGCCCTGTGTGACTGATACATTAGCAGAGAACCACAGCCACAAAGCTATACATCTTCTGACCATGCCACTGCCATTACAGTGCAATTGAACTCATCTGGGCTCAAATAAAAGCAGATATTGTGGAGCAAAACAAAACCTTTATGTTGCGAGACACAGAGAGGCTGGTAAATGAGGCTGTCACACAAATAATGCCAGAAAATTGCGAGAATGTCATGAAGAGATCACAGGGTCAAACAAAGAAGAAGGTCTAAAAGAAGAATCCAGTCATAATATTGTAATTTCTTTATCAGATGATGAGGACAGCAGCAGTGAAAATACCGAATAATATGTGGTTGAGATGAGAGATGACCAATCAGATGACAATGATCTAGGGGTTACCATTCTCCCACATGAAAAATAGAGGTAACATCCTCAATCGGTATTTTACACGTAACATTTGTGCAATTTGCTTTACCTTGTTAATGTTGAAAATCTGATTGTGTGTAATTTTTATTTTCGCTGAAACCATAGGCATGGTAATTTTTTTAATGATGTTACTGCTGTTTGATGGTAATAATTTTTATTTTATTGTTATATGATCATGAATTTGGCCATAGGCCATTTTCAAGTACAGTAACTTAGTTATATGTCAAAAGGTATCCTGGTGAGACAGAGATTTAGGAACCAGGTTTTAAATTGAAAGACATTTCCAGGGGCAAATGTGGACTCTGACCACAATCTATTGGTTATGAACTGTAGATTAAAACTGAAGAAACTGCAAAAAGGTGGGAATTTAAGGAGATGGGACCTGGATAAACTGAAAGAACCAGAGGTTGTACAGAGTTTCAGGGAGAGCATAAGGGAACAATTGACAGGAATGGGGGAAAGAAATACAGTAGAAGAAGAATGGGTAGCTTTGAGGGATGAAATAGTGAAGGCAGCAGAAGATCAAATAGGTAAAAAGACGAGGGCTAGTAGAAACCCTTGGGTAACAGAAGAAATGTTGAATTTAATTGATGAAAGGAGAAAATACAAAAATGCAGTAAATGAAGCAGGCAAAAAGGAATACAAATGTCTCAAAAATGAAATCAACAGGAAGTGCAAAATGGCTAAGCAGGGATGGCTACAGGACAAATGTAAGGATGTAGAGGCTTATCTCACTAGGGTCAAGATAGATACTGCCTACAGGAAAATTAAAGAGACCTTTGGAGAAAGGAGAACCACTTACATGAATATCAAGAGCTTTGGTGGAAACCCAGTTCTAAGCAAAGAAGGGAAAGCAGAAAGGTGGAAGGAGTATATAGAAGGTCTATACAAGGGCAATGTACTTGAGGACAATATTATGGAAATGGAAGAGGATGTAGATGAAGATGAAATGGGAGATATGATACTGCGTGAAGAGTTTGACAGAGCACTGAAAGACCTGAGTCGAAACAAGACCCCTGGAGTACACAACATTCCATTAGAACTACTGACAGCCTTGGGAGAGCCAGTCCTGACAAAACTCTACCATCTGGTGAGCAAGATGTATGAGACAGGTGAAATACCCTCAGACTTCAAGAAGAATATAATAATTCCAATCCCAAAGAAAGCAGGTGTTGACAGATGTGAAAATTACCGAACTATCAGTTTAATAAGTCACAGCTGCAAAATATTAACGCGAATTCTTTACAGACGAATGGCAAAACTGATAGAAACCGACCTTGGCGGAGATCGGTTTGGATTCTGTAGAAATGTTGGAACACGTGAGGCAATACTGACCCTACGACTTATCTGGGGAGAAGAGGAGCTTGTGGCACAACTTAACTAGAAGAAGGGATCGGTTGGTAGGACATGTTCTGAGACATCAAGGGATCACCAATTTAGTATTGGAGGGCAGCGTGGAGGGTAAAAATCGTAGAGGGAGACCAAGAGATGAATACACTAAGCAGATTCAGAAGGATGTAGGCTGCAGTAGGTACTGGGAGATGAAGAAGCTTGCACAGTATAGAGTAGCATGGAGAGCTGCATCAAACCAGTCTCAGGACTGAAGACCGCAACAACAACAACATCCTGTCACCCCGCCTCCCCTGCCACCAGCTCTCTACCCATCCATGCTGAATACTGGCAACTGCACTTCCGGCTTGCAGAGCTCTTCTCTCGATATATGGAGTATAGAGTTATGGTCTAAAGCGAGTTCTTAAAACTTTGGAAGTAGGCTTTCTCAGGATAGTTTATGTCTATCTTCAAGAGTCTATCATTTCACTCTCTTCATTATCGCAGTGACACTCTCCCATGAGTCAAACATACCTGTGACCATTCATGCTACTCTTCTTTATATACATTCCATATCCCCTACTAGTCCTGTATGATACAGGTCCCACACACTTGAACAGTATTCCAGAACTGGTCACACAAATGATCTGTAAGCAATTTCCTTTGTAGACTGATTGCACTTCCCCAGTGTTCTACCAATAAACTGAAGTCTACATCTGCTTTACCCACAACTGAACCTGTATGATCATTCCATTTCATATCCCTACAAAGTGTTGCACCCAGATATTTGTAAGAGTAGGATTATACCAACTGTGACTCATTGACAGGATACTACATTTTTTTTTCATTTTGTGAAGTGCACATTTCTTAACATTTAAAGCAAGTTTCCAATATTTGCATGGCTTTGAAATCATGTCAAGATTTGACTACATTTTTATGCTGCTTCTTTCAGACAGGAATCAACTATAGATAGGTGTGTCCTTTGTAGAAAGTCTGAGGTTACTGTTAATACTGTCCACAAGACACTTTTCTGGGGCACACCTTAAGTTACTTCTACATCTTCCAATGACTTTGCATCCAAGAGAACATTCTGCATCCTCCATACCAAAAAATCTTCAATTCAGTCACAAACCTCACTCCATGTCCTATATGATCATATTTTTTAACAATAAGCGTAGATGCAGTACTGAGTCAAAAGCTTTTCCTGAAATTGAGAAATACTGCATCTACCTGGCTGACTTGGTCCAAAGCTTTCAGTATGTGATGTGAGAAAAGTGCAAATTGAGTTTCATGTGATCACTGTTTTTGGAATACATGCTGGTTGGTGTGGAGAAGATCATTCTGTTCAAGGTATCTCATTTTGTTTGCACTCAGAATATGCTCATTTGAGATAATCACAGTTTTGTTAGTAGAGGGAGTGATAAGACGTCCTGTGAAACATTACTAAATGCCATATCTGAAAACTAACCAGGTCATATAGTTCTGAACTCCACTCCTGATGGAAATAGATCTAATGGCAATAAACAGACCTGATCTCATTGAGGATGCCCACATCAAAACACGTCAGGCAGGTTATAGCAACAATGAATGTCAAAGTACAAATAGGAGACTTAATGTTCAGCAAACTAGACAAAGAAGCATAAGTGTCATATCTCAGTCAGGAAAAATTTAGCTCAGGACAGGAGCACATAGAGGAACTATGGCTCAAGTTTAAAAGAATAATTGGCCATGCACTGGATAGATATGTACCCAGTAGAACAGTCCATCGTGGGAGAGCATCCATGGTATACAGTCCATGTAAGGATACTTCTATGGAAACAGAGACTGCTGTATAATAGGTATAAGTAAATTGAGAGATGCAGAATGAAATGCATTTGGCTTTCAAGAGGGCAACGCATGAAGCCTTTAATGACTGCTGTAGCAGAATGTTGTCAAAAGATTCCACAAAACCAAAAGACATTCTGATCATATGCAAAGGTTGTTAAAGGCTCAAAAATAGTGTCCAGTCACTCACGAATGGAACAGGTACTGAAATTGAGAGTAGTAGAGAACAAGCAGATATGTCTACTCCGTTTTTTACAAAAGAAAAGTGAGGACTATGTTCCATATTTAATGCTTATGCCATTGAAAAGCAGAATGAGATAGATACTAATGTCAGTGGCATTGAGAAACAATGGAAATTGTTAAGAGTAAACAAAGCCCCAGAGGCGTGATGGAATCCCTATCACAATCTATACCCAATTTTCAACTCAGTTAGCCTCTCTGTTAACTATAATCTATCACAGAGTCCTCAAACAAAACCTTTGCCCATGTTGATAAGATTCCAAAGTCATGCAAAGTTTGACAAATGTTCAGAAATGTTATGTTGCACAGTTCACATAACAAAAAAAGAAAGAAAATGTAGTTTCCTATGACTATAACATCAGTCAGTGACAGCTGGAATCAGTAAACTCATACAGACATCTGGGTGTAACACTTTGTAGGGACATGAAATGGAACAATTACACAGGCTCACCTATGGGTAAAACAGGTCTCAGACTTTGGTTTATTGGTAGAATACTAGGGAAATGCAAACAGTCTCCAAAGGAGAATACTTACAAATCACTCATATGACACTTCCTAGAAAGCTGCTCAAGTGTGTGGGGTCTGTACCACATAGGACTAATGGGGAACATTGAATATGTAGAGACAAGGCAGCTTGAACTGTCACAGGTTTCTTTGACCCAGGGGACAGTGTCACAGAAATGTTGAAAGAACTGAAACGGCAGACTCTTTAAGATAGACATAAACTATGCCACGAAAACCTACTCATCAATTTTCAAAAGCCAGCTTTAAATGGTGATTCTAGAAATATACTACAACCTCCAAAATATTGCTCCCATAAGCATCATGAGGACAAGATTAAATTAATTACAGCATGCACAGAGACATTTAAATGTTCTTCCTGCACTCCATATGTGAAGGGTGTGGTAAAAAATCCTAATAACAAGTACAATGGGACATACGCTTCTGTCAGGTGGTTTGCACAGTATAGACATAAATGTAGAGGTAGATGTAGATTATAAGTACACTGGATGAAATGTTAGTTACCACCAGAAAATAACAGATGAACAACATGTACCTGCCTCCATCCTTGACAACAGTTGCAGCTTGGTGAGAACATCTGCAGGTTTCTTCAGGTATGCCATATCAGGCTGAAGCCATCCGTTTATCAGATCACACAGAGCTATCAAAGTGTGGAGTTGTTGATTGTTGTGTTTGACCACTGTTTCAAATAGTCTCAGGCATTTTCTACACAATTAATATTGGGTACAGGGCGGCCGATGTGAGAAAGCTTGCCTGAGTCTTCCTAAACTGAGAACATATGGTTGGCGCACTGTGGATACATCTTTGGAGACAGGAACACCTGTAGCATACTCATCATGAAGATTTAGAGAAAATGGCAAAACTTAATACCAATAATGCTGAAATAAACATCTTTCCCACAGTAACTTGAATGACTGGGCCCAAGTCATGGTACCAAAAACACCCACAGAACAACATCCAGCCTGAACTAAACCACTAAGATTAAATGTCACATAGGACCATCAGTCAACTTGACCTCTGGCATCACTTAAAAAGAGGCAAAACTGCAACTCATCAGACAAAAATGCTACATGCATCCAGTCAGGTACTGTCCAGTTACTATGTTGTTTGGTCCAATGAAGACTTGCAGCTTTATGAGTCACTGTAGGCAATAGTTCTTTTAAGGTACTTAACTGTAAATGCCCACTGCATCCAGCTGTCTTCAGAATGTTCCCTCATAAACTGGTTGCGATGGACCTGCAGTCACTGATAGCAGCAATTTCTATTGAGTTGAAAACAGGTTATCATTGAAAAGGTGTGACACTCATCTCCTGTTGCTATAACATTTTTATGACCACCGTCCTTAAGTTGTGTAACATAGCTGTAAGTGGTACACTACTTGTCAACACACTGGACGGTATTAATCAATGCACCAGTAAATCAAGAAACTTAACTCTTGGTGTTCTCTTTGGCACATCCACACATGATAGTGGATAGTTTCTTCCTACCACTGTTATGTCTCCACATCAAATTCACTTACTGTGCTGAATCCCCACAATATGCTCACTGAGTTGCTCGATTTCCAGAGGGGGTTGCAGGAAGCAGAAGAAGCAAGCCCAACTCCCCCCCCCTATTCCACATAGAGTGTCACAGGTTGAGGAGTCATATGGGCTTCCCACCGTGCAAGTACCTTAAACTGTGCTTCATGGTTCTGCAAAAGCAGTAGTCACACATGGAGTTAATAATTGCTCAAATATTGTTCATAATTGAAACTGAAGCCATCTTGTGTATTAACATAAGATCTTATGTTTAACAAAGATCCTTGTCACAAGGAAAGGAACCAGTACAAAAGAGAGAAGTACAAAACAGTAACATAGCCTATAACAGTGGCTCCCTCACACAGTGCTGTCAGTCAGGTGACACTGGCTGTGACTGAACAGAAGTGGCTACCACCAGTGAAAGCCTTGCGACTTCTACCAGTTCATGCCTAGGGAGCTAACAAGCCACCTTAGTTAACACACTGTTTAACTGCCATGACTTATGTCAGTATCTGTCCTCTTAGCTGAGTGGTCAGCACATCTGACTGCCGCATAGTAGCCCTTGTTCAGTTTCTGGTTGGGTCAGAGATTTTGTTTGCTTTGGGATGGAGTGTTGTGTTGTCCCCACCATCATTTCATTATCATTGACACACAATTCACTCAAAATGACATCAACTGAAAAGACTTGCAACTCATTGGCTGAACTTCCTTAAAGAGGGCCTCCTGGTGACCAATGCCATACAATCATTTGTTTCACTTGTGTCAGTAATGTAGGATCACATGTCAACCTGGTAACAGTTCTACATCATATACAGCATTCCAAAGTGAGCAGTGTGCTCTTTTTAGTATTCACAGTTTCTTCCACACCAAAGTAATAGAACTATTGATTATATCTAAATTATGCGTACTGATACTCAGTAAAAACTGTATATTTCACAGATGTGTGTGCAAATCAGGAGGTGACTTTAAATCAGAGTTCTCAAATCCAGAGCATTAGTGATACAAGAAACTACTACATGAATTTTGACAACGTCAACAGTGAGGGACATCAAAATTCAAAGTAAATATTGACATTTTTAGATATGGTAAGGAAATAACAAATGTCTGAACCTAGATTCTCCTTGTTAGATGAATGTAGACTTTACAGGCAATTTTAAGGTAAATATTTGGCAAAAATGTTTCTCAGTTTCAGAATGGATTTGAGCAAAAATACATCCTAAGGAAAAGTTGTTATATTGAACATTGTATCAAGATCCAAAGATATTATTACAAAAACCTTTTCATCAAAAACCCATTTTCATAGATTACAGTCACCACAACTGAGGTAAATGAAAGATGAGAAGAATTTTATCTAACATCCATAACCAGCTTTTAGTTAGAGATGAATTGCAGTGAAAGCAGTCACAGTGTAAGTGATAATTTTGATGAGCATTTTGTATCATTGTCCAAGGTTCTGAGGGAAGTGCTGCTGTGTAACACAAAAATGTTAAACAAATCACTCAGAAATGTAAGGCAGAAACACTGTACTTTACATAAATTTGAAAATAAATGAAATTTATACCAGTACTTCATTAATAACTCCTTTGTGAAATTATTTTAATATTTGTATTGTGGGATCATAAATTGCTTTTAGTATAGTAAAGGACATAGTGAAATATGCCTCTTTTGTTATAGTAGACCTATATGGAGAAACATTGTGCTTCAGTAGGTATTAGCTTGCTTGGATAACTGTGAAGTGCATGTCTGTTCTAGACATAGCACAAATTTCATCATCTAGAGGACAGCTGTCCACCTTTGTAGGGGTACACTGGCTAACTCTTTAGCGTGTTAAAATATAAACCGGTTGAGTAAAATGATTTCATTACGAAAATATTTTTCTGTGACAGTTGCAAAAAGCCATTCAGAGCACACTTCTGCTCCGATTGTTGATCCAAAATTATGGTGCTGTGCCATCTGAATATGATAGTGACTGGAGTAACATTAAAAGAAGAGAGCTAACAGCTTTCACACTTTTGAAAATTGTTGGGATGTAAAGGTACTGGTGTAACATATGCTGCGTCAAATGAAAATTTATGTTTTATCAAGACTCAATTTCCAACCATTTTGTGAGAAGTCAGTTTAACCATCAGGTTATCTGAGCACACCCCTGTGCCTAACTCATGGAGTATGTGGGAACAGCATCAATGGTGAAAAAGTTAGAGGAGGTCCACAGCTTACCCTGTTACAAGTGATATATGCCAGTTCAATTAGAGTCACCAAAATTAAATGAGTGGATGAAATCAGTAAAGATGAAATTACATGAAATGATATCAGCAAAAACTTTGCATGAATTCCTTACCTCAAATGTAATGACTATTTTGATATCAGCTCCATAGATCCACACATTTCATATCAGTTAATGTAATTCAATTAAATAAATGCAGTAATTGAGTAAACACCAAGGCACTCCACATAGGAAAAAACCATTTATCATGGTATTCACAACCAAATTTTGAGTAGAACACTGCACTGCAATACTGAAAGAGACTGAGTAACCAATAAAAAATTTTCTCTGAAATTTAAATAGCTCTTTCAGATCCCCCATTTGGTTTGGAAAAGAAATTTCAAAACCAGCATGTCTCTATAACAAAAATATTCATAGAATGTTATATTAATGGATAAGAAAATTTTATTTTCTCATTTTCACAAACATTTAGGATCTACACAATTATGTGGGTCAGAAGTAACTTACTTATTTAAATCAGTTTTTCACTGGTATCGATGAAAGGAATTGTGGTTTTTTGGCAAACAAGATAAATAATACACTTCATACATCTTGTTTCTGTCCTCGTTTAGTAGTTATTTTGACTGCAGGAATAAGCGGACTGAAAATCATCAACAGTAGGAAAGTGATGATACCTGTGTAACTTCTTATCATCACATGGTGTATTTGCTGGCTTGTATATTTTGTTTCATGGCTCTTCTTCAGATCCACTAATGTGCTCATCACCAGAAGATGAAGAAATTAGCACTTCTCCAATCACTTGTTGGAAACCCACTTAAGTCTTCCACTCTGGATTCATCTAATAAAGATAGAATTTCCTCATTAGCAGACCCTAAAAATAAAAAAATACACACACACACACACTGCACAATTTTACATTTTTGAACATTTAAGGCACTTGCCGATCTTGCCACCACTTTGAAATCTTACAAAAATCTGACTGAATATTGATGCAGCTTCTTTCAAACAGTTTTTCATTATAGATGACTACAGCATCTGCAAAAAGCCTGATTTTACTACTAATTTTATCTGCAAGTTTATTAATATACAACGTGAATAGCAAGGGTCCTGGCATACTTCTCTGCGGCACACCTAAAGTTACTTTACATCTGATGATGACTCACTATCCAAGGTAACATGCTGTGTTCTCCCTACAATAAAGTCCTCAATCCAATCACAAATTTCACTTGATACCCATTAGATCATACTTTTGGCAATAAGCATAGGTATGGTACTGAGTCAAATGCTTTTAAGAAATACTGCATCTATCTGATTACCTTGATCCAAAGCTTTCAGTATATAATATGAGAAAAGTATGGGTTGGCTTTCAAATAACTGGTGTTTTTAGAATTCATGCTGGTTGGCATGGAGGTGGTCATTCTGCACAAGATATCTCATTGTGTTTGAGCTCAGAATATGTTCTAAGATTCTATAACAAATTGATGTCAAGGATACTGGATGGTAGTTTGGTGGCTCATTTCTACTAACCATCTTGTAGACATGTGGGACCAATGTTTTTTTTCATGAAGTGGGAAGGGATTTTTGTTCAAGGGATCTACAATAGTTAGAAGTGGGGCTAACTCAGCTGCAAATTCTGTAGAGAATCTGATTGGGATTCCATCAGGCCCTGAAGCTTTATTCAATTTTAATGATTTCAGCTGCTTGTCAACACCACTGACACTAATACTTATTTCACTTATCTTTTCTGTGGTGTGAAAATCAAATTGCGGCTGTTCTATTGGTTCTTTTTGTAAAGGAACATCTAAAACTGGTGTTAAGCACTTCAGCTTTTGCTTTGTTAATCTCAATTTCAGTTCCTGTCCCATTCACTAGGGACTGAATGCTAGCTTTGGTGCCACTAATTACATTTACATTCGACCATAATTTCTTTGGGTTTTGTGAAAGATCATTTGATAATATTCTGCTACGATAGTCATTGATGTCTTCAATCATTGCTCTCTTGACAGCCAAATGCATTTCATTTGCAATCTCTCTGTCTATGGCCCTATGCTTTGTTTACACCTGTTATGCAGTTATCTCTGTTTCTTTAAAAGTTCATTTGCAGCGACTGTATAGCATGGAGAGTCTCTCCCATTATGAAGTGTTCTACTGGGTTCATATGTACCCAGTGCATGGTCAATTATTCTTTTAAACTTGAGCTGTAGTCCTCTACATGCTCCAGCCCTTCGGTGAAAGTTTCAAGTTCCTCATTGAGGTAAGACACTACTGACTTTTTATCTAGTTTACTGTACATATATATCTTTCTGGCATTTAAAACTTTTTGGGAGAATAATTTTCAGTTACTTCTGTAGACCTTTCAGATTCTTTCAAATATCAAAACACAATAAATAATGTGCAATTAGGGCTTTCCTCAATGCAGATCCTCCATAACAGCCATCTTAAACATTTCCCAAGTTCAAGACACAATACCTCCCAGCTGTAACAAGATATCAACATATTTTGAGTTGTATATGAAGCACCAGTTCCTGCACAGTCATTTCACTGAGTACTCAGTGACATAGTGCAGCAGAAAGACACTACAACACAAATAAACTGCACCCACACAATTGTGTGTGCCAGGGCCATCAGTGCCCTGAGTTATTTAGCAATGAGGCACATTCATCTATTTGACCACTGTAAATATTAAAATATTCAGTAGCAGGTAGACCTTGGGAATATCTTTTACGGGATTCATGTGCAATTCCATTAAGATACTGAGATGAAGCAGAATAGACCTCACACAAAATACATCCTTTTGCACATGGACAATAGTGTAGATCTGCTCAGATATTGTCCATTGTGATACTGAGCTTTGGAAAAGTTCCTCACCCTCCCTATGCCCCAGGCTACATTCCTTGTACATATTTTACATTCACTAACCTAAAAAAATACCCTGGCTTAACAACAGGAGATTTTCACTGAGTGAAGAGGTATGTAATGGATTTCTTTCTTGGGAGTATAATGAGTGCAGAGTTTCACCATTTGAAAACCTACCTGTGAAGAAACTAACAGATAGCTGCAAGCTGTTAGATTGCTATTGAATGCAGAATGCGGCATTCCATGTACTCATTTGCTGATTTAGGTCCATACAATTCACATCCCTGTTTGTGACGCTTGGAAAATTTGGATTTACAAGTACTGCGAAGTGACTATAAGCTATACAAGAAAACCAACTGGATAATTTTTGTTGTTTAATCCTTGTAGGACTTCATTTGTCACATTACAGTGTGGCTTTCTCTGTAAACAATCTCTTGCATTAGCAGAAGAAACTTATTTCCATTTAATGGTGAATTACTGTGTCCATTTTAGAAAACAGTTCCCTCCTTCATATGTAAGTTGTCTTTTGAGTCAATAATAATTCCATGTGACTTAATAGCCTAGTACAAGTCTTTCAATTGGATGTTACTTTGGGAACTTTTGTATTCCTAACCTACCCCAGTAATCTTACCAGGGGCAGAGGACCTACACTTTAATGTGGAACCCCAACCATGTTCATTCATGGTGAACTTTCAAATCATTGAGAGGTGAAGGCTAGTTTAAAGAGATACTGAAACATTGTGTAGCTTTTTTTTTTTTTTTTTTTTTTTGCTTGTTTCTTTCCGCCACCAACCTCCTTCCCCTCCCCCTTCCACTCCCTCATCCCTAAATATACACTGACATGACAAAAGTCATGTGGTAGCAATATGCATATATACAAATGGCGATAGTATCATGTACACAAGGTATAAAAGAGCAGTGCATTGGCCAAGCTATTATTTGTACTCAGGTGATTCATGTGAAAAGGTTCCAACATGACTAAGGCCACATGATAGGAATTAATGGACTCTGAATGTGGAATGGTAGTTAGAGCTAGATGCATGAGACATTCTGTTTCAAAAATCATTAGGGAATTCAATATTCCAAGATCCACAGTGTCAAGAGCATGCTGAGAATACCAAACTTCAGACATTACCTCTCACTATGGACAACACAGTGGCCAATGGCCTTCACCAAGAGCAGCCACATTTGTGTACAGTTGTCAAAGCTAACAGATAAGCAACACTGTGGAAATAATCAAAGAAATCAATTCGCGATGTACAAAAAATGTATCCATTAGGACAGTGTCACAAAATTTGGAATTAATGGGCTATGTCAGCAGGCAACCATCATGAGTTCCTTTGCTAACAGTATGACATTGCCTGCAGTGCATCTGCTGGGCTCATTACTGTATCACTTGGACCCTAGATGATTATAAAACTGTAGCCGGATCGGATGAGTACCAATTTCAGTTAGTAAGCGTTGATGATAAGGTTTGAGAGTGGCACAGACCCCACGAAGCCATGGACCCAAGTTGTTAACGAGGTACTGTGCAAGCTGGTGGTGGCTCCATAATGGTATGGGCTGTGTTTACATGGAATGGATTGGGTTCTCTGGTCCAACTAAACCAATCATTCACTGGAAATGAATATGATCATTTACTTGGAGACCATTTGCGACCAATCGATTATGGAGCTTTTGTGAATGACAATGTACCATGTCATCAGGCCACAATTGTTCACATTTGGAAAGTGAATGATTTGGCCACCCAGATTGCCTGACACAATTCGTATTGCACACTTATGGGACATAACTGAGCGGTCAGTTTGTGCATAAAATCCTGCACTAGCAACTCTTTCGCAGTTATGGATGGCTATAGAGGCAACATGGCTCAGTATTTCTGTGGGGATTTCCAACAACTTGTTGAGTCCATGCCACATCACTGGGTAAAAGAAGGTCCAACATGAATTTAGGAGTATACTGTGACTTTCGTTACTTCAGTGCAATTTGCTGCCACTTCCACTTTTAATACGCCACAGTTTCCTTGACTTTAATCATAATAACAACAACATATTTAAAATATGTAATGTAGTAATAACTAATTACCTTAGGGCATAGTACATTAGTTGCATAACTTAGAAGAATAATATAAAATTGAAGTTGCACTCACCATTATCAGTATTTCACTTAACGCAACAATTGTGAGCACATGGCTGCAGACTATGGCCATGTGAGCATGTAAATCAGGGGAATGCTATTTCCTTCAGTCATTTCCATCTGCAGTCAGAAGAGTCAGTGTTTCTGTTATTTCCTTTTTTCTTAGCTGAGGGCCTTCCCCTTACTGTCTTGACTGTAGGTTGCCAATTCTAGATGAGGACTCATGACCCAAGTGTCATTTATCGTTGACAGGAGGTGCAGCCATCCTGTGAGTGGGTACATTTGTCTGGTTGGAGTGCTCTGTGCACCCAATTGGGGCATAATCTCATCTATTTGGACTAGCCCTCAAGTGAGCAACTGAAAAATGTCCTGTGTTAAAGATAGCTTGTAATTTTCTAGAATTCCTTCCCTTTTTTGCTGTCTTCGTGTTACTGTATTTTACAAAAATTATCTGACAAACTTGTTAATTGACAACCTTAAAAATATAGATGCTTTTGGTAAAATGTTATTTGGAAAAGGGGGGGGGGGTATTAAGTCTCCAATCATACGGCTCTGCACCTGCATATTTGGTCTTTATGGTTAGATAATCAAAACATTTTATTTTAAATTATGAGTCGGTCTAGCCACTATATGTTTTCAGGAGGTGAAGTACCAGTACTGCTAATAATTTAATTGTATATAAAAACAAAGATGAGGTGACTTACCGAATGAAAGCGCTGGCAGGTTGATAGACACACAAACAAACACAAACATACACTCAAAATTCAAGCTTTCGCAACAAACTGTTGCCTCATCAGGAAAGAGGGAAGGAGAGGGAAAGACGAAAGGATGTGGGTTTTAAGGGAGAGGGTAAGGAGTCATTCCAGTCCCGGGAGCGGAAAGACTTACCTTAGGGGGAAAAAAGGACAGGTATACACTCGCACACACACACATATCCATCCACACATACAGACACAAGCAGACATATTTAAATATTAGTCTTTTGTGATATTTATTTCATCAACATGTATTAAAAGGGACAGTAAAACACAAAGAATAACCAGAACTCCAGCAGCAACTGTAGTGGGACGAAATTAAACGTCACCCATCCACCAAGTCAGCCCAGTTTGCAGGTGACTATAAGTTTAATTTAGTTTTGTTTATGTGTTTTCTTATTATTTGTAATAAATGTGAATTATCTAAAAGTTTTGTATTTTTTTTAAGTGTTTCATGTACGGAGAGATCGGCGCAACGAACGGGGACAGCATCTTCGTTGCCGCGACCAGAGAGGAAATTGCTGGCCGCTATACGTCGCGGGTCGACAGCCAAGGAGCAACAGAAGATCCTGGAACCGAGTTGTTGCGTCGTGTTTCTAAAAAATTAAAAATGAATTTTTATACTCTTTTTGTACAACAATGACGTCATAATGAGCTTAATCTTATTGAGATGTTAGTCACTGTTTGTCAACGCTCAAGTTCACATCTGTATGTGTAGGAAGCTAATAAAATAGTGTATGCTACTAAAGTTGAAACACGTGTCTTGAAGATTTATTTATGAAGAGTTATGTGAACGGATTAATAATATAGTTGACAAGATTATTGATTCAGACAGCGTTGGCCGAAACTTTGAATCTAAAAAGTTTATTTAATGTGTGATTCTGATATCGATTAGATCAAGATAACGTGTGTCGATATAATTTTCTGAGGAGAAACAAACGAAATTTAAATTCGAAAAAGTTACGAAAACCAATTGGCCCAAGTGATGTAATTCTCTGCACACGACTCAACGGATGTTTTACAGTTTCGTTCAAGAACCATTCTATGAAAATTTAAAAAGAATATAAATAATTTTTTTGAAGTGAGTGTAACTGACGTGGGTGACGAAGTCTGCACATGGTCATATATCAAACGAAAACCTAAATACGTCGTTACACCACACCGTGGCGACCTTAGAAACAGGACTTGTGTGCAACTAAGGCACACAGGTACGAAACGAAACATCAAGAGTCCTTCGGAAGTCAACGCGAGTTTTCGTGGAGCCTTCACCAGCCAGCGGCGACTTCGCGGGTGTGGGCATCTGACGGAGTGCAGCCAAGCAGTACGGTCACGCAGTTGTTCCACGAGAAGGCGCGTCTGTTGGGCAGCAGCTGAATGCTGCAAAACCCCGACAACCTTTTTTCTCCCTAAACTAATAGGCCCAGTACGTCAGCTGCGGGGCGTTCCTCCGGCTGGTATTAGAGGTGTTGCTGAGGGCTTCGCCTGTCTACGGCGGTGCCGGGCGTGGTTGCAGCTAGCGACGTTTCCGGTGTTCGACTCAGCGTCCTGCCGGTTGCGGAAGCGGGGTCGCAGCATCTCAGCGGCGGCATCGACGGCTGTTACATCTGCAGCCCATAGCAGCACACTGATCATCGAGAACTACAAATTACAATATTAGTGTCCGGTGAGTTTGTTTCAAGTTGGAAGTGGAGTGTTGTATATAGGGAGTGTGCTTTTATAGGATTGTTGATTACAAGTCTGCGTGTGTAAATAGTTAATATCTTACAATAATGTCGGGAAGTGAAATGTCAGACGAAGAGCAATCTATGTCCGATAGGAGCATGAGAGCCCTTTTTAGGGCGATCGCTAAATTAAAACAATCTAACGAGGAATCTACTGCTAGATTAAAAGAGGAATTAAAACAGTCTAACGAAGAATCTATGGCTAGATTAAAACAGTCTAACGAGGAATCTACTGCTAGATTGAAACAGGAACTAAAACAGGAATTAAAACAGTCTAACGAAGAATCTACTGCTAGATTAAAACAGTCTAACGAAGAATCTATGGCTAGGTTAAAACAGTCTAACGAGGAATCTACTGCTAGATTGAAACAGGAACTAAAACAGGAATTAAAACAGTCTAACGAAGAATCTACTGCTAGATTAAAAGAGGAACTTAAAGGGGAGCTAACAAAATCGACAGACAGGTTACAGGAACATCTTCATGAAACCAGTCGAGAATTAAGTGGTAAAATAGAGTCTTCTAAAGTTGAAATGCAGGAAAAACTAGTAGGACTTAGTAATAAGATTGCTGATAATTGTAAAAGGTTAGAAGAACATATCCAGGAATCGCGCGAGGAAAAAGCTCGCATGCGACACGATATTACTGACTTATCCGAGAGACTAGATAGTGTCAATATCTTAGTTGTAAATGAAATACAGAAAAATAACGATATGTTACGAGATGAATTTTCTATGCAAACAGAAACTGTTCGCAGAGAATTATTGAAATCTATTAAAGAGGTCTCTACCAAACCTGTAGAGATTTCTTCAATAGATAATGTAGAATTAGAAACATTAACTCATCAAGTAGAAAAGGACCATACCGAAATCGAAAACATGAAATTTTTAATTACTGAGATATGCAGTAATCTTGAGACTGCCAAAGATAATAATATTGACGAAGGTACAGAGCGTTCACATCGTGAACACAGTGAAGAATCGATATTAGCTAATCGCGTATCCAATACAGAAATGCGGATACAGGAAATTACGAAACGGTTATCGGAATTAGATAATAACGAGAACATTTCAGGTAGCAGAGGTAATAACATAATCAGAGACAACAGTCGCATCGAATTTGCTAGCACGGATGGCAACAATATGAATAAGGCAGTCACGGCAAGCCAATCCGATGCAACTCCGTCTCTGCCAGCTAAACAAAATCCGACTATTTCTCTCGCAGAATGTCTGGATGACATAACAACAAATTCAAATGTAGCAAGTCGATTTCCTGTATTCAAACCAGGAGGCGAACTGCACCCTATAATCTTTATAAAAGCTTTTGAAACATCATTATCTCCTAAATGGAGTAATGAAAAACGCATTCAATTTGTAATAGGACATTTAGAAGCAGAAGCTGCGGAATGGGCAGTACTGCATAGAAATGAATTCAGGGATTGGGATGATTTTGTTAAGCAGTTTAAACAAAATTATTGGTCAAGGGGAAAACAACAACACTTAACTTTAGAGTTGTTAGACCCTCCTCCATATTCTAAACGGTGGGGAGGTTATAGGAATTATTTTGAATGGCATTTAAACCGTGCTAAATTAATTGAAGAACCAATTATTGAAAGTCATTTAATACGAGTCCTAATTAGTAGGTTACCGTATTACGTAAAGGAAAGAATGATAGAAAGAGAATGGTCACAGCCGTGCGAATTGTTAGGATATTTAGAGCAGTTAGATATACTTAATAGAGAAAGGGAAGACGAGAAGTTTAGATTTGGTAGAAATGACAATCCTCGAAATAATAATAATAATAATTCAGAACCACGAAAAGCTAATAACAACAATCATAGCCGGTTCTGTTATATAAAACGTCAATCTAAAGATAAAGAGAGCCAACAAAATCGTGGTAATAACCCTAAAGTGCGGAAATTACACAGTAACGATCATGAGATAAATCATCCTCAAGTAATTAATGAAGGTCAAGTGGTAGGTGACGTCATCATAGAACGTTCGGAAAACTAGTAAAGTCCTTTAGTACGGGTCAACTAAAGGGAACTATTGGTCAAGATTATCCAAGACCCAATTGCAATCTATCATTAAGCTGCCAAAAGGACGATGACTGGCAACAAGATTTACTTCAGGAAGACAATCAGATAAGGGAGAATGTAACATATAAACCCGTTATTAAAGGTTATATTAAAGATACCGAAGTAAATATTATAGTTGATTCGGGTAGTGAAGTGAGTATTTTATCCAAAGAATTATTTCAGCTTAAAAGGAAATATTGGAATTTCCCGACTTTACCTGTAACTGGGGTGAAAATTATTGGAGTTACTGGTAAAAGAAGTCAAAATATTACTGAAGAAGTTTATGTAACTTTTGAAATTGCTAAACAATTAATTGCTCACTCTGTACTCGTCGTAGCCAACTTAAATGTGGCCATAATTTTAGGTATAGATTGGCTGTGTAAATATAAAGCTATATTAGATTTTAAAGATTCTTCCTTAATCATCCATAAGGAGGCATGTACTTTTAAAGTGAGGTTCTCTAATAGTCAAGTACCTGAAAATTGCTACGAATCCTTACAGATTAAGTACGCACCGACCGTGAATCTATTAACAGATTTTAGTGATCTTGGGTATGCAGTATACCAATGTCAGGCTAGTAATAGTATCGAAACCGAAGTGAAAGAAAAATGTTTATCTACGAATTGTCTATCCGAGCAAGAAAAGGAAGAGTTGGAATCTTTGATGTTAGAATTTAGAGCCGTCTTCTCAGATGAACCGGGGAGAATTAAAGATTACGTTTGTAAACTTAAGATTAAAGATAAAAAACCATTCTTTAAGAAACCTTATCCCATTCCAGTACAATTCAAAGAATCGGCTAGTAGAGAAATAAGTAAGATGCTAGAACAAAACATTATCGAACGATCATGTAGCGCTTTTAACAGTCCGTTGTGGGTAGTTAAGAAAGCCACTGGTGGGGTACGACTGGTTCTGGATGCCCGTGAATTAAATAAAATTATAGAGATGGAAAGAGACAGACCTATTCCTATGGAGGACGTACTTCTTAAGATCGCTGGTTCTCGTTATATGAGTACAATGGATCTAACCTCTGGCTACCATCAAGTAACATTACACCCGGATTCACGGCAATATACGGCTTTTCCTTTTGAAGGCAGATCATATCAGTTCCAAGTTTTACCTTTTGGACTTAATATATCAGTGTCAACTTTCATTAGGGCATTAGATTCTGCTTTGGGTCAGCAATTGTTACAAAAGATTATTTTATATGTAGATGATATTTTGGTAGCTACTAAAACGTGGGAAGAACACGTAACGATATTACGGGAATTGTTTAACCGTTTAATTGACAGAGGAATTACTTTAAAATTATCTAAGTCTTACTTCGGAAAGGAGGAAGTGAGATTTTTGGGGCATATAGTGGACAGTAAAGGTATTAGGCCAGACCCAGCACGTATTGAAGCTATTGCTCGATGCCCGAGTCCTAGAAATCGGAAACAATTGAAATCATTCTTAGGAATGGTAGGATTTCTGAGAAGATTTCTTCCAGGGCAGGATATTGTTAATCCTACATTACTAGATTTATTGAAAGAGAAGTCAGTATGGCTCTGGGGACAAAAGGAAGAGGAAGTTTTTAATAAGATAAAAGGAGCGTTAACCAAAGCCAAAATATTATACCACCCAGATTTCGATCAGGACTTTGGTATGTGTACGGATGCCTCTGATTATGGTGTGTCTTGTGTAATATTCCAAGGTGATCTGACCAATGAAGAGGGATTATATCGGCCTATTGGATTCGCTAGTCGAACTTTAAATAAACATGAAAGAAATTATTTTGTATCCGAGAAGGAAGCTCTCGCAGTGGTATGGGGTTTTCAACGATTTAGAGGATTATTAATGGGAAGAAAAACAATTGTATATACTGATCATCAGGCTTTAATCTTTTTGAACAATTGCCGGTTACTTCACCGTAGGCTATTACGTTGGGTATTATACTTGCAAGAATTTCAGTACGAAATTAGGTATATAAAAGGATCTCAGAATGTAGTTTCAGATGCTTTGTCAAGGCTTCCCGTAGGAATGGAGAATATTAATATTGCAGAAGAACCAGGAACAAATTATCATGTTTATTTCCTTTTGACTAAGGAGAACGAACGTAAGGTTAAACGGATAGTAACTGCTGTTAGATGCAATCAAAGAAATGACGATCAATATAGGGACCTTATACAAAACCTTAATAATGGGGACGAAACAGTTAACACCCGGGGTGTGTGGTTATATTTTAACGACTTGTTGTATTGGAAAGCACAGAGGGAACACCAGAGATGGAAAATCTGCATTCCGAAAACTGTTGTGGACGAGTTAATTACTTATATTCATGAAGGTTACGGGCATTTTGGAATTCATAAATGTATTAAACATCTAATGAAGTATTATTATTTCAAAAATATGTCACGTATTGTGAGAAGTATTATTAGGGCTTGTGAAACCTGTCAAAAGGTTAAAGTTAATAACAAATCCAAGCGTTACAAATTATATGCTGTAATTCCTCGAGGTTTGTGGGATCTACTATCATTAGATTTTTTCGGCCCTCTGCCTCGGAGTTCAGGAGGATTAACATATGTGTTTGTTGTAATGGAATGTTGGTCCAAACATGTGAAACTGTATACTTTGAAACGAGCGAATACAGCAAGCGTTATACGCTGCCTCACCCGAAATTACTTTGTTAACTGGGGCATTCCTAAACGACTTATGTCTGACAATGGTAGTGCCTTTATTAGTCAAAGATTTCAAGATATGATAAAACAATATGGAATCAAACATATCTTAATTTCGAAATATCACCCTCAAAGTAATTTAGTAGAAAGAGTCATGAAAGAATTAGGACGATTATGTAGAACTTATTGTGCACATAAACATACTCGGTGGGCCAAACTAATGCCTGAATTCGAAAAGATATTAAATGAATTGCCTCACCTAACGACGGGATTATCACCTATAGAAATTTTAGGCAAACGAATTATAGGTGAGCCTTTACTAGCTGCTTTACCTTGGCCACCAGTAAATGAGATCCAACAATGTATTCCAGACGAAAAAGTTTGCGAACAGATTGTAAAAAATGCCGAACGGAGAATTAAAAGTTATAATCAACAGGCTGTAGAACCCTCATTTCAGGTAGGAGATCTTGTGTTAGTACGATCTCATCCTAAAAGTTCTAAGATCGGTAAGGAATGTAGAAAATTCTTCTTGATCTTTGAAGGTCCATATGTTGTACATAAGATTGTACATCCCAAAGCATTACTTCTTATGGAACCTTCATCAGGTGTAATTAAAGGATTATATAGTGTTGATCAAATGAAACTCTTCATTCCTAAATAAGTTAATATTTAGTATATGTTACATACGGAAGAGCGTTCATAGTTTATTCATGTGAACTTTTTCGTGATAGTTACGTGTTATTTTAAATAAATGACAGAAAGCTTAAACATGTGTTCTACAATAATCTACTGGTACTTCAAAAAGAGAAAGATAATCAAAAGGGGGATTTAGATGGAGGAAATTTTGCTCTTAGGTCTAAAGGAATTTTGCGTATTTTAAATTTACTCGGATAGTAGGAACCAAAGGGGATGGTTAATAGTTTTAGGGACCATGGGCGTCCAGAGCTATATGGCTCACGAGAACATAGCAGAGTGCCTTTAATAGAGGTTTGTAATACTGTTAATATAGAACACACCAAATGGGGCTCTCTCGCTTGTTTCTCCTAAATAAATGGCCATTACCCAACAAGGTGTCCGAAGGTAAAGAAAGCCGTGCCGAGATTCCAAAGAAAGTTTTGCTTGATTTCTTCTTGACCTCAGGCATAAATAAGGCATTAGGGAAGAGAATGACGTAAAGTAAATAGTACTATTAGTTATTGTGAGAAACTTATTAGTAATATACATTCTTGAAAAGAATAACTCTAGTAAATAAATGAAACTGGAACTAATCTATCACAATTTGAACGCTCTGTCCTAATGTATAACGTTAAAGAACGTACTAGATTGGTATTTATTAGCAACTGTTAACTGAAGAGGAGCAATCTCCCTATATTCGGTTACGAATTACCATAATAGCACAATTAAGAGTAAATAACAAATAGTCACAACAATATCGTATTAAAAGGATTAAGTCTATCTAATAGCAAGGACTCTAGGTTACGTAAAATGTGAGGAAAATGTATTAACAGTTAAATATTGTATATTGAACAGTCTTAATTTCGGTTAAAACCTGACAAACTGAGCTTGTGGGTGGGGTATGTAGTGGGACGAAATTAAACGTCACCCATCCACCAAGTCAGCCCAGTTTGCAGGTGACTATAAGTTTAATTTAGTTTTGTTTATGTGTTTTCTTATTATTTGTAATAAATGTGAATTATCTAAAAGTTCTGTATTTTTTTTATGTGTTTCATGTACGGAGAGATCGGCGCAACGAACGGGGACAGCATCTTCGTTGCCGCGACCAGAGAGGAAATTGCTGGCCGCTATACGTCGCGGGTCGACAGCCAAGGAGCAACAGAAGATCCTGGAACCGAGTTGTTGCGTCGTGTTTCTAAAAAATTAAAAATGAATTTTTATACTCTTTTTGTACAACAATGACGTCATAATTAGCTTAATCTTATTGAGATGTTAGTCACTGTTTGTCAACGCTCAAGTTCACATCTGTATGTGTAGGAAGCTAATAAAATAGTGTATGCTACTAAAGTTGAAACACGTGTCTTGAAGATTTATTTATGAAGAGTTATGTGAACGGATTAATAATATAGTTGACAAGATTATTGATTCAGACAGCGTTGGCCGAAACTTTGAATCTAAAAAGTTTATTTAATGTGTGATTCTGATATCGATTAGATCAAGATAACGTGTGTCGATATAATTTTCTGAGGAGAAACAAACGAAATTTAAATTCGAAAAAGTTACGAAAACCAATTGGCCCAAGTGATGTAATTCTCTGCACACGACTCAACGGATGTTTTACAGTTTCGTTCAAGAACCATTCTATGAAAATTTAAAAAGAATATAAATAATTTTTTTGAAGTGAGTGTAACTGACGTGGGTGACGAAGTCTGCACATGGTCATATATCAAACGAAAACCTAAATACGTCGTTACACCGCACAACAGTGCCACCCTAGCCCATGCTGCTGCTTGCGCATTCCTGGAGTACTGGTTATTCTTCATGTTTTACTGCCCTGTTAATTCATATCGATAAAACAAATATCACATTAGACTAATTTGAAGCCACTCTGTTGAATGAACATGTAAAATTCTGCTTTAAAAATCTTTTTGTTTGTAAAGGAAAACAAACATGCTTCTCATCAATCCTGGGTGTTGTATAAAGGACATGATGAGCTGTGTTTGTTTGGGCTGACTCCAGATATGCATTGCAAAAACGAAATTACATATATCTGTAGAGACACCAGACAAAATGTGCCTGATGACTCTAAGGAGAGACACCTTGTGTATACACAGTATATGTCCCAAAATTCTATTAAAAATCAATGTCGGTGATATGGGTGTATAATTCAGTGGATTACTTCTATTCCTTGTTTATTGGTGTCACCTGTGCAATTTTCCAGTCTTCAGGCAAGGATATTTCATTGAGCAAGTAGCTGTGCTAAACTGCTGCTAAAAACAGAGCTATTTCATCAGCATAGTCAGAAATAAACCTAAATGGTATAAAATCTGGACTGGTAGAGTTGCTTTTATTGAAAGACAAGTTGCTTTGGTACACCAAGATCATCTACTTCTAAATTATTCATGTCAGCAGCTGTTCTTGATTCAAAATTTGGAATATATACTTAATAAACTTACTGGCCTAAAGATTAACTTTCATAGCTGGGCTATGTTATCTACAGCAAATGCTTTTTCTGAAGCACTGTGAGGTAGGGAATGAACCAACTAGTTACTGCTTGTAGTACCTTTATATTTATGCTAGCAGAAATTGACACATTCATTTCTTTTGTCTCACTGCACCAATATACAAATTATATTAAGCAAATAAAATCATTGTTTTGTTTTCTGATATATATAGTTTTCATTTCTTTACAAAATTGGTAATGCTGTTGCATATAGTCTACACTATTAAGATAATTATGGTCTTTCATCAGCAATCTGACTCAAGGTCCCTAACCAGCTGTTAATGAATTATATTTTCCTACTTCAATGTGAAAGGATGGATTGTTGACTTTCAGTTTTATACCAAACCAAGCACTACCTGGGTATTCATTCTGCCAATTTTGTATCACAAATCAAACCTTAGAATATTCTGATTGTGAGATGATCCTGAACAGTTTCTATATGCTGGATGCAGCTGCTTCACTCATTTACAATGTGACTCTGTAAACATCTCTACGGCAACTTCTATTCATAGCACTGTAGACAGCTTTGGTTTTCTCCTACAGCCATTTGTGCCTTGTAGTTGGAAGCTGTCGAAAGTTTTGCCAGGTGTCAAAGGTTACCTTGACTTGATTCAACTGTAGGAGTGTCTTAGTAGTAAAGAAATTTATTGAAACTCCATAAATGATGCAGCATTAAGTATTTTTTGCTACATCTCAGTGTCCACAACATCATATTTCTTGAAATATGCACCATTCAATAATAGATTTGTGTGGGTAATTGCAAATTAATAATTAACTTGTGTGTGTGTGGGGGGGGACTTTTTCACTCTGTTTTCAACTTTTTCTTTGCTGTCTGTCAGACATTTTATATCATTAGGCAAGTGATCAAAAAATTTTTGTTGCATTGTTGTGCACCCCTTCAGTGCTAGAGACAATATTAATGCAAAGTAATGAATATCATTTTTCCTTCTGGTATTGTAATTATGTACATCATTGTTCTTTTTGAACTATATTGGATTATTTACAACAGACTTCATGAGGGAACAAATATGCTGCAAAGCAGTAGTCATAATGCCCAACTCCTTCAACAGACATCTACAAGAAGATCATGGGTGAGTCTCACATATCACTCCTACAGCACATTTTTGAGCAATAAAGACTTTCTTTCTTGAAGATACATTACCCCAGAACATTATTCCATTGTCATTATTGGACGAAAATATGCAAAATATTTCAACTTACTGATCTGCCTCTCCCCAAGATTTGCAATAGTTGTAAGTGCAAATGTGGCTGAATTAAGTTGTTTTAAGAGTTTAAAAAGTTTTTCCAGTTTAAGTTCTCATCAGTATGGATACTCAATGATTTTGAAGTTTCCACCCTGTTTATTATTTCCTCACCACACGTTATACTTATCACTGGTGTAGCACCACTAAATGAGACTGAGCCTGGGTGAACCCCATACTAGATTTCTTCCCTGTCAGAATTATGTCCCCGACCCATATTTGTTGGAGTGTTCAGTACAACTTTCTGCATTCTTATGGTTAGGTATGACATTATCTGTTGGTTTACTGAAACATCAGTCCCATAAAACTTCAATTTTTATAAAATACATAAACTGAAGTGAGAAGGAGAATACTGTGATTCACACATACAAGTGCCTTAGATAGGTTGCAGAAAATACTAACCAGCACTATTTTATTATTTAATGATTGTAACATTTGGTGAGTGAACATGCAAATGGCATTCTCAGTAGAACAACTCGTCTGAAGCCCAAACTCTGATTTACTGAGGATATTATTCGTGCTAAAGTGAGGTACTACTCTACAATACATGACTTTCTCAAAAATTTTGTAAAATGATGTCAGCAGTGTCTCTTATCATATTTCTTAAAGAGCACTTTATCAATGGCCTATTTCACTCTTACTGGAAAAATGCCTTGAGTTAGTGATGCATCACATATTTCAGATAAGACTGGGCTTATTATATGGGAGCAAATCTTTAGTACTCTATTGCAAATGCTATCAAAACCACATGAGCCATTATTTTTAAGAGAGCATATACTTTTCTTAATTTCAGAAGGAGAAGTTGGTGATGAATTCATATGACTGAATCTTATGAGAGCTAATTTGTCAACTTACTGCTGTGATTTTTCTCCTTAACTCTTTCTCTCTATACTTTGTACTATATTTAAGAAATAGTTATTAAATACGTTTGCTATGTGTGAGTCAAAATTTATAGCTCTTCCATGTAGATCAATATTGGTGTTATCCTGTTCTGTGGCTGGTTGCCCTGCCTCTCGTTTCACTACATCCACATAACCTTAAGTCCATTGTTGGAATTACTGATTCCTGATATTATGTGCATGTTCCTCAATTTTTTGACAGCCTTTCTTGGTAATTCTGACTACTTTTTGTAGTCCCCAACTGCTACAGCATCTTTACTTGTTCTTATTAACAGACACATTTCCCTTTTTCTTTAACAAGATACATTAATCCCTCTAGTGATCCATGATTTTTTACATGGCTGTTTAATGTCCTTTTTGATTAGTTTATGTGAAAAGATATTTTCAAATAATGATATGAATTTATCATGGAACAGATTAAATTTTATGTTAGTACTTGGTTCATTGTAAATTTTGTCCCAGGTCATCTCATGTAAACTATTCTTAAAAACATTTGTTCTGGAGTTATTAATTATCATGATTCCCATTGAGGAGTATCCATACTGTAAGGAACTAACTGTGGATCACGATCAGAACATTTCCTACTGCATAAACAGTTATTTTCCTGCTTTGAGGTCCATCAAAGAAAACATTACCAGTTAGGGACCTACTGACTTTATCCACCAGTGTTGGAAAGTTAATTACTGAGATAAAATTATAGGATCCAAATGAGGATTCCAGATCATTTTTCCTGTCAGAATCCTTTATAAAATCTACACTGAAGTCACTGCAGACTATCAGCTGCTTGCTGTTGTGTGATTGATAGCACAGAAAGGCACTCAAATTCCTCATAAACAGTTCCAAATCTTCCAGTGGGGCTCTATATGCAGTTACAATTAAAATTGAACCACTTTTCAGTATTAATTCACAAGCACACACCTCTGTGTGCTGGTCACTACACAATCTACTTGCCTCAATGTTTTTGAACTTTTATTCTGTCTTAATATATGTAACAATTTCTCCTTTTCTCACATGAGTTCTGCACGAGTAAGCTGCTATAATGTTATCTTTTACAAGTAACTTATCTAACCCTGTACTTTTGTGGAGAGAGATAGGTGCAGGGTGTCTATCTTTTCAGAGCTCTCTAAATTTTGCAGACAGGCAAGAAGCAAGAGCACTTGCCCGCGAAAGGCAAAGGTCCCGAGTTCGAGTCTCGGTCGGGCACACAGTTTTAATCTGCCAGGAAGTTTCATATCAGTGCACACTCCGCTGTAGAGTGAAAATCTCATTCAGGCAAGAAGCTGTTCTACCTTATCCTCTTCTAGTTTGTTGAAATAAGCTAACCTTAGTTTTCTGTGCATTCTCAAGCATTTTGTGGTGCTCTTCTGTTATTTTGACTTCTTTCAAAACACTGTGCATGAATCTTGATTCTTACCTAAACAAGATGCCTCTCTCTGAAACCCGTGACCACAGGGAACTTGCATTGTGTGATGGTGGTCACCCTTACATTATCTGCAAGAAATTCAGCCAAACTATCTTTTCCTTTCCTGTTCAGCTGTAGGCCATGTCTAGTATATCTCCATCTCCCAATTGTAGATACAGGCACTGCACTTCTGTGAGATTTCATTTCAATCTGCAGCAGCCCACTCAACTCAGCATTCACACAGCTCACAGCAGTGTTAACCCACGTCTGGTCATGGCGCTGCAGAACCTCCAAAACCTCACATTTGTGTGTTAGGGTTGCTATTCTTATTTCATCCAGGTCCCACCTAATGCTGTAATTACTGTTCTTAGCCAGTTTGTTATCTGCTCCACTTAATACAGTAATCTGATCTTCTTTGCCAGAACCTTTGCACAAAATCCTTATGTCCTCTGTCACCTGGCTAAGGATAGCGCTTGGCTTCACAATACTTGCACCTGGTACCCTTTTCCCAATTTTACCTGTACCATATGGCTTATACCCCTCCCCTCCCATGGCTACTACCTAGCAACAAGTCTCTTTTCTTCCTATTCTCTTTTGTTACTGACCTACACTGAATTTCTTTGCTAGCAATCTGCTGCACCCTACTGGGACCTGCTGCTGGATGAGGCTCTTCCCCTGCTGCTTCAAGTAATAAGTCAAATTTATTCAATACTGTGATCTCAAATGTGGATGAAGAAGAAGAGCTGTTACCCTTTCACCCATTGCTTGTTAACTTTACCCAGTTCCCATGATCTTTTTCCCTGCTTCAACCTCTCTAGGTCAACTTTTGCGTGCTGTAATTCAACCTGAAGGGCTCAAATCTTTGCATCCTGCTCAGTGATTCTTTTTTGCAGAGCCTACAGTTCCATGGCAGAGCTTCATTGAGTTCTCCATTCATTTCCCCACCAGAATCACTCAATTTGAAATTCCAACCCACAGTCTACACATACCACTTTGACCATCCTATGGCTTCAGCCACACTTATCACACATTGCAACACACATTAGATGCTTAAAAATAGAATTCAATCACTTAGTCAAATAATAATTTTGAACGTGCATTTAGCAGCATATGTGGATACTGTCTGCAAAATTAATTGTGAATAGAGTTAGTAGCACACAAGTAATAAATTTAAATGTCATGCATGATGTGGCAGCTTTTCATGAATGAAATTGTTTATCATGTCATATCTCTCAAGCTGTGGTAGGTAGGAGGTTCTTACCCCCACAGTGATTGTTCCCTGACAGTAAGGCACATTGTACCAAATTTGGTTGAAATCTGTCCAGTGGTGTAGAAGATCTAGAAAACACACACACACACACACACACACACACACACACACACACAAACATCCATTTTTATAATTTGTATGGATTCTCTACATATCTGCCAGTCAGCTGATTTGTTTTAATTATGAACTCTTGTATTCATTTCTGAAACTTTTCAGAGAGAGAGAGAGAGAGAGAGAGAGAGACTTGAGACTGTCCAAGAAATTCTAGTGCTTCATTCCACAATCATTTAAAACTCCCTTACTCTCACCTTACCATGTAAATTTTGTTGATGAAATCTTCTCAGGTTTTCAGTTGTGTAGTAGTGTTGGCATTGTGCTGGTGTATGCCTTCACCAACACACTAGTTGGCACTAGGAAACACTGTATAGCAGGTGCTGAACTAGGCACATCTATGACAAGAGAAGACCAAGAAACACCCCCAGGCTATGTGCCAATAACGCCCCCTGGGCAGCATGCATATATGCCGCCAACTGAGCTGCCTCAATCTCTGTCTCCTTACCTCAGTATGTTGCATCGGGACTCAGTTCGCATTGCACCTCAATATGTCGTACTGTGCTCTAGTCTTCCACAGTGATAGCCGTTGCCTTGCACCTTAGCTAGCTGTGAGGGGACATTAATTATTGTATATAGTTGTGATATGGACAAGGACAAGATTCAATCATTGAAGTTAAGTACTCAATTGGTTCTTGTAATAAAGTGTATTTTAACCACATGTGCATTTGTGTTGTGGTGAGCGGAAACCAGCCACCCACCTATCATACCACCCTCTCCTCATCCAGCCAGGAACCACAAAACATTACAAGAGGGCAGAGCCACAACAAGTGGTGACAAGTCTGATCATCAAGTTTTGTTTGCTTTTCAAGTGTTCTAGGTTCCTGCAGGGGAGCTGTCATTACAGTGATTCTATTTGTTCATTGGTTCTTGTTATTGCATGTATTTCAAGCAGGAAGCTGCAGAAATAATCTATTTCTCTTTTCCGAGGCTTTGCACATTGCTTTTCTATTTGTGTTTTCATATTTTGCTGTAATTTGTTACCAATAGAATGGCTACCCCACCCCATCCCCCCCTGTCCCTGTAGATCAGCTGCAGACTGCTTCTGCTCTGGAACTAGATCAGATTTTTCAGTTCCAGGCCCATAAAATTGACACATTGCTGTCTACTGTACAGCAATTGCTTGTCGCACACACTGTATCAGCTGCCCAACCAACCAACCAACCTACCTACATATCCAACAAGTGCCACCGAACAACATTCCAATGTTTCGGCACAGTTACAGGCCCATTGTCAAGTCCTTCACATCAAAGACACTGTGAGATCTCATTATTTCCTGTCTGTGGCAGGAACCCCTGTGTTTTGATTAGTTCAAAACATCTTCTCTACGTCGTCCCCCAAAATACTCTCCTATGATGAAGTAATAGGTGCATTAAGTCAGTACTACAAACAGCAGATTCTGCTCATGGCAGCCAGATTTCAGTGCTTTTGCTTTAAGAAAAAAATGGAACAGACATACCATCAGTGGTATACAGACTTACAGAGTCTCACTAGGAAGCATAAATTCAAGTGTAGTTGTGGCAACTTATATAGCGACATGATGATCCATGATGCAATCACATACAATGTCCCTGATAGAAGAATTAGACAACAGATTCTCAAGTACTCAACTCCTTTGCTCCAACAAGTGTTGCAAATATTAGAACAATTCAATTCTGGCACCATAACTGCCAATAAATTTGATCAGGTCCCAATTTATCAGGTCGAGTCACCTCTTGCCCGTGATCGCCCCACTCAGCCACCAAAACGAGCACGCACACAGGCCGCCAAGTCAATGAGTGAGGCCTGTAAATCTAGTCAAGTTTTTCCCTCACTGTTTTGCTCACCACCAGCAGCAAGACTGCCCGTCATGCAATGCAACACATTACTCATACGGCAAGAAGGGCCATGTCCAGACAGCTTGCTTGCAACAGCAAAAGAACGACAATTCTGCCCACTCTTGCAACAACAGGTCTCATGCACATGCAGTGTTTTCAAAGCCAGCCAGAGGTTCTAGCAGTAATTCAAGTAAGATTGTGACCTCGTCTTGATCCAATGCAGTGCAACGCCATTACAACAAATTGTTTATGACACTACAAATTGCTGGTCATCACGTTGACTTTCAATTGGACACAGGTGCTTCTGTAACTTTGCTCAATCCTGTCACATATGAACAGTTAGGCTCACCACACCTGTCAAAATCTAGCAGGCACCTCATTTCATACAATGGACAGTAAATCCCAGAATTTGGACAGTATAGTTTGCCCGGAACTTACAAATCTCATGCTAGGACACTGAATTTACTGTGTTGCAATCAAGAGACAGTGAAATATTTTTGGCTTAGATTCGTTTGACCTGTTTGGCCTTAGCATCCAAGACAATGTACTTTCAGTGACTGCTTTTAGTCCAAAGGACAGTGTAGCTCGTTTGCTTAAGGAATTTCCTGAACTCTTTTCTGGTGGACTTGGAATAGCTAATAATTAAGTTTTTCTGGGCTTGGCCTGTTCCCATTGCTTTACAAGACAAAGTAGCCAGGGAACTAAAAGAATTGCAAGACAATGTTTTGATTGCTCCAATACAAGTTAGTTGATGGGTAAGTCCATTGGTTTTGATGCCCAAGCCTTCTGGTTGCATTTGCTTTGTGTTGACTTCAAAACTACATTCAATCCACAGGCACAAATTGACACTTATCCATTGCCTTCCCTGAGGATCTTATGTACAGGCTTAGCACAGGCCGTTACTTTTCTAAGATAGACTTGCATGATGCTTATATGCAAATAGCACCAGATGAAGAATCACAGAAAGTATTTGCATTTGCCTTTCGACAGTGCCTCTGTTCCCGCCATTTTTCAACGTTACTTTCAACAGCTTGCTGCTCACGTGCCATTCTGTTTGAACTACCTTGACAATATCGTCATCTCAGGTCATACGTCAGAGGAACACATTGTCAATTTGCATACTCTTTTTTGTGTGTTGTCAGATGCAGGACTCAAGTGTCGTCTCGAAAAGTGTGACTTTTTTCAGACAGAACTACAGTACTTAAGTCATGTGATAAACAGTCAGGGTGTGCACACCCTCCACTCTCATTTTCTTGCAATCTGTGACCTGGTTGTTCCTCACAATGTATCTGAACTGTAGTCAGTGCTAGGCACATTGACATACAACATTCGTTTCTTCTGGATGCTTCACAGATCGCGGCTCCATTGCATCACTTGTGTTGGAAAAATGTGAAATTCATGTGAACCAAAGAATGTCCAGCTACATTTCAGAAACTCAAAAATGCCTTAATCAGTGACAGATGTTTAGTACATTTTGATCCTGCCATACTAGTGTTTTGCAAGTAGATGCTTCCTCTTACATAATCAGTGCTGTGCTTTCGCACAGAATTAGTGCACAAAACAGACCTATTGCTTTTGCCTCAAAGTTATTAACTCAAATTCAGTGCAATTATTCAGAAACTGAAAAAGAAGCCCTCACTATTGTGCATGGCAGGGTTCCCAACAAAATTTTCTCGAGGATCCCCTCATCGAGCATGATTGGTACCTTGTCATATCACAGTATCAAGTACCTAAGAAAGCCAAATTAAAGTCTTTTTATACGTTTTCTATTTTGGGTACTTAGAAAAAAAATTGACATATTCATTATTGAAAAAATATTGAGCTTAAAACTTTTTAAATTTAGCCACCATTGTTATTTTTAAATTTTTGATTATTGCTCAAAATCTTTGTCTTCAAATCTGGGTGTTTAGTATAACAGACTCCTTAAAAAATAAAAATTGAGTATCATATGAAATGTATTTAATATATTTTTGATTCTAATAGCATCTTGCGGACCCCTCTGGCATAGCTCGCGGACCCCGGGTGGTCCGCAGACCACCTGTTGGGAACCACTGGTGTATGGTGTGACAAAATTCCATCACTAATTCTATTAAGTGACAGATCAGAAGCCTTTGTAATCCTTGTTTCATCCATCAAAGCTAGTTCCTACATGAACTGCTCCAAAATTGCAATGTTGGACTTTGCTTCTATCCCAGTATCAGTACAAAACTGTGTACAGACCTAGGCAAAGCATGGCAATGCTGAAATCCTTTCTCACCTTATGATCGGCCCTGACTCTGATTTTGATTCCTCTGACGTATCTTGTTGCCAGATAGATGCGCAGGTCTCTGAATTGCTGCAATCTTTCCCACTGAATTACAGAAAAATTGCACAGGTCACAGAAGCAGACCCTGAACAGAAGATTTTGTTGCATTTACATTTGCATGTCTTGGCCTCACTCACTGAATAGTATTCAGAACTCAGTTGCATGCTGATACTTTTCTTGTCAGCATAACCTTTCAGTACAACAAGGTGTGATCTTAGTAAATCTGATAGTGGACAATTGCATGTGCTCATTCCCATAATGTTTCAAAAGGGCATGTTACAACTGCTTCACCAAGGATATTGTGGAATTGTTCGCACTAAACAGTTAGTGCACCGGCACTGTAATTGGCAAGGCACAGATGCCTACACTGAACAGATGACATTATTGTGTTGCGCATGCATGAAAAACCAATCTGCTCCACCACAGCCATTCTCAGCTTGGCCTAAACTCAATTGCCATGGCAACAAGTGCACATTTATGGACCATTCTGGAACACTCATTGGCTTATTGTGGTAGATTCTTTCAGCAAGTTCCCATTTGCAGTGCCTATGACCTCTATCACGTCACATAGCACCATTCAAGTGTTGTCCTCAATTTTTTGCCCTGAAGGACTGCCTGAAGTCATTGTTATGGACAATGGACCTCAGTTCACATCACATGACTTTGAACAATTTTGTGAATGAAATGGCATTCATCATCTAACAAGTGCTCCATTTCACTCCGAGTCTGACAGAGGACAGAATGCTTTGTATGCACTTTTAAATAACAGATGGCCAAGCTTCGTGCCCCCCACAGACAGCAACAGGGGTTGTAGCTCTTTCTCACCTCCTATTGCCCCCACCCACACAACAGACCATCACCGTCGGAATTTCTGCATGGCCGCCATCCTCGGATGCTGCTTCACTTGGTCCATCCACCGCAGCATATGGTACCACCGATGGTCCGCAAATCACTTTGAACCGTGTGATCTTGTTCTTTACATGGTTTTTTGCCAACGTCTTGCACGTCCTGAAGGTATCCACCAGAATCAAATACGCATTTGTCATTTGCCCGTGATTCTGCTGCTTTTCTTCCCCTAGACTCACGGCCTCATGGGAGCACATGGCTTTACAGTCACCCACCAGTGCTGCCATGGCACCCCAGGCCGAGCCAATGGACATCACACCCTCAGCTCCAGTACACAAAAATGGTGCAGCATTTGAGGGGGGAAGAATGTGCTGGCAATGCCTTCACCAGCACACTAGTCGTCACTAGAAAATATTGTATACAGGTGCTGAACTAAGTGTGCCTATGACAAGAAGACCAAGAAACGCCCCCAGGCTAAGCACCAATAATGTCCCCTGTACAGTGTCCGTATAGGACACAACCAACGACCTAGCTTCCTTAACCTCAGTCTCAGTACCTCAGTACATTGCATCAATACACAGCTCGCATTGCACCTCAAAATGTCACACTGTGCTCTAGTCTTCCACAGGGATAGTCACTGCCTCGTATCTTAGCTAGCTGTGGGGGAATGTTAGTCATTGTATATAGTTGTGATCACAGACAAAATTCAATCATTGACGTTCAGTACTCAATTGGTTCCTGCAATAGATTGTATTTTAACCATGTGTGCATTTGTGTTGTAGTGAGAGGAAACCAGCCAACCACCTATGGTACCACCCTCTCCTCACCCAGCCAGGAACCACGAAATATTACAGGAGGGCACAGCCACAATAATCATAAAACACCATTTTGAAAAATTTCTTCCTCATCTGCTTCATAAGAAGTTGGTATAGGAATGGATCTTTCATACATTCTAGCCCACATGTCCTACATGATGGAGGTTTGGATGGATCATTCACATTTCTATTAAAGAGTGTATCATGGACATAACGTGAAGTTTGGACACTGAGTTCTGGTGCTGGCAGTCCATTCCACCTTGGCTTCCACAATCCTCAGCGAGCAATTTTCTTCATGAATTTACACCAGTGTGGCATTCCATACAGTACTCAGTAGGAAAGCATTGATCATACTGAAATGTACTGTTCATCATAAAACCTCTGTTGTGTTTACCATTGTTTGTTCTTATTTCTTTTCAAACCTATAGTATTTTTCTTACTTCTAATTTAGCAGATAATACTACTTTCTTTTTTATTGTGCCCTTTCAGTCTCAAGCATACTGTATTTACTCAGTGCCATCTTATTTCCTGCACTGTAGATTTAGTTCCCTGCTAAGATGCTTCTTTCCTTCTAGCATTTACTATGAACTTTACTGCAAGCCAATATTTTCTTTATAGAGGGTTTGTGATGAGTTGCCTGTTTTATTTCTTAATTTGTTGTCCTCAGTGTCAACATACTGCTTTGCTATACTGATTGAAAAATGGGGGTGGAACTCGAACATGGACTACTTTAAATAATGTAGCTGACAGGTGCACATTTGCATTTCATAGTTGTTTACTTTCACTGATCACAACCCCCCATATACACATTTAATATGGCCAGTGCACTATTGATTAACTTTTGATAAGCTTCATTAATAGTTTGCAGGCAAACATACTCATGCTGCTATATTAGTTTACTGTTGAATATCTCTGAGCAGTAAAAAACGTAACCATATAAGTCACATTTCGTTCAGAATAATTAGGTACGTATGGAACAGACTCTGTCAGAGTTTTAACAAATGGCCTAATTGTGTTACACTTATTTCACAGTTAAGTTGATGCATTGTTGCTGTTCTAACCAACACAGGTTTCTTGTCTGAAACTCAGCCATGGACTGACTATCTCAGGACCAAAAATTGGGCCCTTGTATATCCTCACAATAATAGGTGCTGGAACTACACATTGTTTGAAGTTAAATTTACAGAAATTACAATTAAAACTTAACTCATTGAATTAACTGAATACATCGAAAAATTGGTTCTTTTTAACAGTTTCTTCTGCCACGAGGGTTAGGCCAACCTATCTGTATAAATCATGAAATTAACAAATTTCATTATGCAAACAATAATTTTGACAATACTGTTAATTACTTTGGAATTAATTAAGGGATGGTGTTGCTAACATGTTTTCAAATAGAGCCAAATAAATACTTAAAGAATGATAGTGTTTTGTCTTCCAAATGTTTATAATTATTATAGAATTTATATTTTTTTATAAGTCAACAACAGAATTTACGTTACGAAACAATTTCTGATTTCGCCATATAATGAAAGATATTAACTAGGGATAGTCAAAATAACCCTTGGGGCAGTTACAAGCAATTCTTTAACTTTCTGAGGCAACTTAGTTTCTATACCCATAATTATTGATTCACTACCTAGCTCTTCGTCCAAATATTTCAGTTTGTTTATCCAAAGCTGACATACACCTTTTACAGTACCCTTTCTAGAGTCAAATCTCTCTTCTCCACAAAATTCACTCAAAAATGCTGCTTCTCTTTGGGCCAACATTCATCTAAAAATGCTTTCTCAAAGTTTTGCCATGAAATTCAACTATCAGCTACCTGAGCTGTCCATCCATAAACATCCCCTTTCAAAAAGCCTCTCACAAATTACATTTTCTCTTTGTCATTCCAAGCTTCAGGCAAATCATTAAATTCCCTAAGGAAATCCAATGGCTGCACTTCCCCATATGGTTCAAAATTATTAAATTTTTTCAACTAACAAATGAAGGACTGTTTGGGACACCGCATCTATGCTTTAGATTTTGTACCTTTCCCATCTTTTTCTCTGTTTCAGCCAATTTTGAATCTACATTTTTATTTACTTTTACCTGTTTTTCCTCCACCACTACTGCACACTTGGTTTCTACCTCCATTTCAAAATCATTTTAAATCTGATCATTTTGGTTCTCAAGTGTAACCCTGTTTTCAGTACAAAAGTTCCTGGCAGCTTTAACGTCATCTTTACACTGTTTTTCAGGAGCCTCCACCCCGTACTATAGTCATCACAAAGCTTCTTTCTCTCTTCTACACATTTACTATTCATTAATGTTAATTTCTCATTAGTATTCTGCTCTACTTTCTTTATATTTTCATCACAATCTTTCCCTACTGCCTCAACCTTCTTATTTAATTCTGAAAGGCTAGAGCTAACTACCTTAATTTCCTTTTTAATTTCTTTCTTCAGTTCATCTTTTAGGCTACTCATGTCAGTTTTTGCACTACTAATGTCTACTTTCAAACTATTGATGTCTTCTTTCGTACTCATATTATTCAAACAACTCAAACTGCTCATAATTTCCCTTAACATTGCTTCCAAATTTTCGTCTGCCATAAACTTTTGCCCTTGCTGACTTTCATTACCAGGTTCCTCACTCTTAACCTTACTCATTTCATCCACTTCAGTACTGTTTTCAGTCATTTCGCTCAGATCACCACACAATGTAGATGATGCTATTATCATTTCTTTTATAATAGGACTTTCTTCATCATCATTCAAAGTTCATTCATGTCTGATTTATAACCACTATTGTCTACAGAACCAGTCCCACTTATGTCCTTCTGTTCATTTAACAGCTTAACCTCTACAGCTTTGTCCTCAGTCAGACTGTCTTGTTCATTACGGCCACTCATTATGTATCACTTAATACAAAACAGTTTTTGCTATGAAATCACCTTATTCTCATTCACTCTTCTTCTGCTGTTCTGCTGCTGCTGTTGCAGTTGTCATCTCAATCTGCACAGCTGCGGCAAGTTGTAATTCTCTCGGAAAGGCATCTTGTTTATCTCTGGTCAGCTGTGTCCACCTACGTGCTGATTGGCTGCTCCTGTAATCAGTGACTACTTTCGTAGAACCCACTTGCTGATTGGTTGCAGTTACACTGTGGCCATGAAACCCATGTGCTGATTCACTGTTGCACAATTGCACTTTAAGCCGCTGCTGAGTTCACTGTTCAAACAGCCGGCCGGAGTGGCCGAGCGGTTCTAGGCGCTACAGTTTGGAACCGCGCGACCGCTACGGTCGTGGGTTCGAATCCTGCCTCGGGCATGGATGTGTGTGTTGTCCTTAGGTTAGTTCGGTTTAAGTAGTTCTAAGTTCTAGGGGACTGATGACCTCAGATGTTAAGTCCCATAGTGCTCAGAGCCATTTGAACTGTTCAAAGTTCACAAGTATTAGTTTACTGTGGCTTCGTACAATATTCCGCACCTGGGGCACCAGGTGAATTCAGTCTGGTCAGTTGAACTGAGAATTTATTATCTGGTGATAACTTGCTTTTAGAAAAGGAACTAAACAAGACTGCATTTAAAACTCCTTGAGGCCAGCATATTGATTCATTAACTGTCCTGCAATGCATTACCTATCAAGAGCATGACTGGACAACCTCACTAGAGCAGTGACTGAACAGTCAGTCAACGATTAGCTTACCCATTTATATTTGCTTATAAAACTAAAGTCAATACATTTTGTTTAGGTAGGCTATCTGACCTTGTGAGGTAGAGTGGACACTGCCTGAAAGGGCAATTCCTCGAAAGAAATAAAATTTGGGTTTTCCATCACATAGTAGTTCAGGTATACCGACCATTCAGTGATAGATGCAGCCACTAAATGGGACTGCAATCTGATAATGTTAGATAGATCTGTGAGTGAAGTTGGTGTTTTGTAAGGTGTCAAAACATACTTATCGCTAATAACATAATAAAAAAGTCTCCAAATTTTACAGTAAAATGAAATATATTTTTGCACAACATGAAGAAAATGTGTCTTATGTAAGCAATCAGTAATAGTTCTATGTCACTGACATTCTAATAAACATGGTGTTGCAGCACCCCCCCCACCCCTGCACGCCAACTCGGTGACGCCGGTTGTCACGACCACGCCAGTTTCCTCGACCATCACACCGTGGTCGCACCACAACCACCTTCTGATTGCCTTCATAGCGGCGCCGGCCTTTTCGCCTGCACCGGTTACCAGGTCAGCCTCCCCGTGGCTCCATGATGACCACCCCCTGCCCCCGCACATTGTTGCAATGGCACCAGCCGTTACACCCGCGCCACGTTCTTCATCGGGCTTGCAGATTGGACACATCGCACCAGCTTATAAGCCTGCTTACTCTGCACTGTGTGCTGCATGCAACCACCACCCCACACAGACAACAGGCGATGCACCGTTCACTGCTACCACACTTCCGGCGTCGGAGGCACCCTGCTCTGCCTGCACCTGTCCTCACCTCCCAGTGCTGCCTCAACATGTGTTACCTGGCAGGTTCCCTAAGCTACCTGCATTGCAAAAAGACAATCCAAAAACTTGGTTTGCATTAGTGGACCACCTACTGGACATCCACAGCATTTTGTACAATGATACTCATTTTGTCTGCCTGGTGAGCCCTCTACATGCACATACGGACCTCATCTGCTACTTGCTTCTCTCACCACCTGTCTCGTACAAATATTCAACAGCTAAAGCACTGCTTATTGAGCGCCTTTCCCAACTTCCAGCAGAGGCTATTCATCACGTTATTCATGAGGAGCATCTCGATGACTGTACCCCTTTGCAGCTTTGGCGGCACCTACTTGCATTAATCAATGATCAAGCTTTACGTGACGCCTTGCTTTGATGACTGTGGATGGTCAAAATGCCTTCAGATCTGCAACTTCATTCACTGCCTCATGTTGCCGACCCACTTGAGGTTCAGTTACGCATGGCGGATCACGCCTATGCTATCATTTGTCACCGTCACCACCTGTCATGAACGTCTTCTCCATCATCCTTAGTTGGCACACCTGTACCTCTGGTTCTGCGCCCTGCCAGCACGCTTGCCTCAGCTGCCTGTCAGGAGCTGCCACCTAGCAGCCTACAGGATGTACTGCCAGTGGGCTCCCGACAGCCACCGACCTTGCCCGAGCACAACCCGATCAGCTACCGGCTCTGAAGCAGTTAGCTGCAACCCCCTCCTGTACCACACCACCATGTGAACCAGCCTACCCACTGCACTGGTTCCATGCTACTTATTGGGATGCGGCCCATAACTGCTGCGCACCCGCACCTTCCCAAACGAGACCGGCGGGCACGTTTATGCACCATGTCCCACCGCGTACCTTCAAAGTGCCTATCGTCCAATGCTGCGCCACCCGCTTCAATGACATGATGCCTCTATGCCACAGACACATCAAGGGGCATCTGTTTTCTCATCGACGTTGGCACTAACATTAGTGTAACCCCGGCCAAGCACACTGTCGATGCACTATCCCCTTCTACCCTCGTTTTGATCGCCTTCAATCGTTCTCCATCAAGATGTCTCCTCACCTATCATCGGTTCACACCTTCCCTTGGACCTTACACACTGCCGACATGGTTAAACCTATGATCGGGTTGGATTTTCTACACCATTATGAATATTCACCAGACCTGCAAACTGCCATGCTCCGCCACGTGTCTGGCTCTACAGTCCTGTGCTCAAACGAGTTCAGCACGACTTCCCTCTCCGCCTCCTTGTCTATGCTTTCCACATGTGCGTCCCTGGTCAAGCGCATAGCACAGCTCTCTGATCTGTCACAAATGCGCTCACAAATCGACGAACTCCACAATTAGGACAAGGCCTTACGCACGCACATCACCTCTGCCTCCGCTGAATTGTCACATGTACGGCGTACCACACATTGCCTATCTGCAGCCCCACAGCAAGGCAGACCATCACGCACCTGTACAGCATCTTCTCACCAATCTGCTCCTGTGTCGAGCATTCCACCATCTGCTGTTATGTTCACACCGCCGCAGACAATCTACAAGACGCACCTGCATGCGCCCCTCCAGATCCTTCGCGTCACATCACTCCTGCAAAGCACCTTCCATTGCTGACTACAGCTGATGCCCTGCCTACACCACCCCGATTCACCAAGGTCAGTGAACCAACGTTGCCTACGGATACCTTCTTGACCCTTCTTGACAACCCTCCTACTCGAGTATCAGCCATCAGTAATGGCACTTGTCATAGGATTCGCACTTCCAACAGTCTGCCTGTTTGTTATAAGGCCAGGCGCCTTAATTCTTCCAAACTTCTCTGCACCAAGAGGATCGTTCAGGATCTGTTGGCTTTGGGCATCCTCCACCCTTCCGATAGCAACTGGTCTTCACCTGTTCACCTTGTTCCCAAAAAGGATGGCACCTTATGCTTGTGCGGGGAATACAGGTCCCTTAATGCTCACACCGTTATTGATAACTATCCTATTCCACCTATCCAGGATTTCACATAATTACTCCATGGTTTTACCTTTTGCTCCATTTTAGACTGTTTGAAGGCGTAACATCAGATTCCTATGCATCCACCAGATATTTCAAAGACAGCCATCATCACACCCTTTGGCCTATTTAAATATTGTTAACATGCCTTATGGATTGTAAAATGATGCGCAGACGTGGCAGCCATTCATTGATTCCATTTTGTTCCCTCTGCCATTTGCCTATGCTTACTTAGTTGATACACTCATCTTTTCCTCATCCACTGAGGAGAATCAAGTTCACCTCGATGCAGTCTGTTTAGCCCTCGCTGCCCATGACACGGTGATCAACCACGATAAATCTCAACCGAGTTCCACATCCATTACCTTACTCAGCCATTCTGTCTCTGCTGACAGCCTCAGACCAACGAGTTTTCATGTCAAAATCATACTTAGCCTTCCTCTCCCTGAGGATTAAGCTCAGCTCCATTGTTTTCTGGGTATGGAAAACTTTTACTGCTGCCATATTCCTCAAGCTGCCTCTGTCAAAATGGCCCTCACAGACACTGTCTATGGCAAAAACACCACTGAAAAACGGAAGTTGGAGTGGACCAATCCTATGTTCGACACGTTTGGTAACCTTAAAACTGTCCTCGCGAAAGGTGTCACACTCGCCCACCCTGACCCTGGGGCCTGTGTCTCGATCATGACTGATGCCAGTGACTCAGCTGTGGGTGCTGTTTTACAACAGCACACCACTGATTTCACCCAACCCCTCTGCTTCTTTCCCCAGAAGCTGACTAAGAGCCAGTGCAAGTGGTCGGCTTTCAACGATGAGCTCCTAGCTGTGTGCGAGGCAATTAAACATTTCCGTAGTGACCTCGGGGGGTGACCCTTCACAATCTATACAGGTCACAAGTCACTCAAGGATGCTATTCATAATCCGGCGGACCTTCTGCTGAGACGTATCCGCCATATGAACTACATCTGTCAGCATTCTTCCGACGCATGCTACATCCGCGATGCAGAGAACATTGTGGCAGACTATATTTCCTGCCTCTGCGTACTAATCGCACCACTGAAGCTGGAGGAGCTCACCCGACTACAAGCTGACAATGATGATATACACTGAATAATATCAGACAACGACTCATCACTTTCTGTCCAGCCCCATATACTGCCTAGTTCGACGATCCCTGTCCTCTGTCTATGGGCACACTCCGCCACCTGGTCCCTGCTGCCCTTTGTCATAGGGACTATATTGCCTTGCAGAGCTTAGCTCACACTGGAACTTGAGCCACAACACAGCTGGTTACAGAGTGCTTCATCTGGCCTGGCATGAAGTATGACTGTTGCACTTGGAGCTGTGCGTGTGTCCCGTGCCAGCGCAGCAAGTTTGGTAGATGCGCTCAACCTCCATTGGGCAAGTTTGACATTCCAAAGGGGCATTTCCAACACGTCCATATCAACATCATTGGTCCACTCCCCCCCCCCCCCCCCCCCTTCTGAGGGTTACAGATACATTTTATCGATCATCAACCGTGTAACCCGCTGGGTCGAGGCGGTCCCCCTTACTGACATCAGGGCCAAGACCATCGCCCGCTCTTTCGTCTCAGTGTGGGTTGCTCATTTCAGCTGTCATCTGTCTCTCATGACTGAACAAGGATGCCAGTTTGAGTCCGCTCTCTTCGCACACTTCTGTTAATTCTGTGGCATTGCCAATTTCATACCACAGCCTACCACCTGCAAGCAAATGGCCTGGTCGAGAGGTGGCACTGCACACTCAAGGCCACACTAATGTGCCACAGAGGCCTATGGTCAGAAACCCTTCTGTGCGTCCTGCTAGGTATTCGCTCGGCCCATGAATAAGATCTTAACGCCTCGCTTGCTGAGGTTCTGTATGGCGAGCCTCTTCGTCTCCCCGCCAAGCTTATCAAGGATTCACCTTCAGCCACATCCAAGAATCTCCCAGCACTGGTTGAGTGGGTATACACACACGTCGCACACCTCTGCACCCCCGTGCTCCGCCCCCACACGACCCCACCTGTGTTCGTCCACAAGGACCTAGCTACGTCCTAGCTTTGTTATGCTGCGGGACGACACTGTGCGAGCAGCCCTGCAGCCACCTTATTCGGGCACTCACCGTGTGCTACATCGCGATACGAACACATTTGTCATCCATCTCCACGGAAAGCTACAGATAGCATCTTATAATCGCCTGAAACCAGCATGATCACTCACCGATCTACCTCCCAATGTAGCTGACCTGCCTTCGGCTGATTCATCTCCACCTATGCAGCTGTGTGTGTGTGACACAGAGCACCCTATCTTTGTGACTTTGCCTCTTTCGACTGTTTTCTTCCAGTGTTAACTGTTGTGTCTAGACAAGACACCCTAGACACAATGAGAGGAAGCCGAAAGGCACGCGCTTAAACTCACGCAGGCTGGCGTGAGGTTTGAAACAGGATATGTAATGAATGCTATAAAGAAAAGTACGTAGCTTCTGGAATACTTAACTTTAATCCACATTTGTAGAACATCGCTCTTGATGATACATTAATAGAATCTCAATATCAATTGAATACGGCGCCTTGCTAGGTCGTAGCAAATGTAGCTGAAGGCTATGATAACTATCGTCTCGGCAAATGAGAGCGTAGTTGTCAGTGAACCGTTCCTTGCAAAGTCGGCTGTACAACTGGGGCGAGTGCTAGGACATCTCTCTAGACCTGCCGTGTGGTGGCGCTCGGTCTGCAATTACTGACAGTGGCGACACGCGGGTCTGGCGTATACTAATGGACCGCGGCCGATTTAAAGGCTACCACCTAGCAAGTGTGGTGTCTGGCGGTGACACCACATTAACTTTCGGCACATAACATGTTCAAGTGCCATATTTGTTATATACAAGTGATTAATAAATTTGTATTGAATACTTAGTGTGTGTTATCTCTCAACTAATCCTACATGATAACCACATGCCTAAAAGTGATGTGTAGTATAGGTGAGCACTCAAGAGAAAATTTTAGATAATCTTGGATAATATCCAATGTGAAATTTGCTCGGGTTACAGGCCTACTTCATGTTCAGGGTCAGTCACGAAATGTTCAAAGCATTTACATGTAAACAAAAGAAAAGGAGTCTTGGAAAAATATTTATACCTATTAAGAATCTAATGTCTCCAATTCTTTAAGCTGTGAAGAGACTTCACAACCAAACTTTGATACAAATGTTCATCCATGACCAGAGGATACACTGCTGCTAGAAGCATTCTTTCTGAACACCAACTGCACATAAAACTCCTAGATCAAAACAGTTATATCCAAACTTTAATAGGTATGCCAAAGTATTCAAAATCACTAGCTTGAATACTGCTCTAATTTTTATCTACAAATGAGAGTTTACTGTTACATTTTTAATGGAATTCACAGTTATACTGCAAGGCATCACAGATAGAGCTTATTAATAAAAACTAAAATGAAAACCTTGAATAATTTTGAACCCAGTGATAGTCGTAAAAATTTTAAGTTAATAATGCTCAGATATACATTACTTCAACTTTTTTACTTTAGCTATAGATAATTTAGCATTGTCCTTTTCCTTAATGCCTAACAAACTTCAAGTGTAGCCCACCAAAACAGTTTTTCTTCACAAGTTTTGTCTGCTGTACTGGAACTAGCACAAGATTCTTTTTGTTAGTTTTAAAAACTTTTCACTATTTAATATGGTCAAATGCTTTATAATTACCAGAGAATTAATACAGGTGTAGGTTTCACTTCTCTTTAATAAACAGATAACTTTTAATACATTTTATAGGCACCAAGGACTGCAAGTGGTACAAACTGGAATATATGCTGTATTTTCTTAACAATTCTTGTTACGCAGGTAACACAAGCCCCGTGATGGAGAATCTACACCATGCTTTGGGCATTCATGTTGCAGTCCATAACGGCGACGACACCTGCATGGTAGCAGAACACCGCCTCGGATTTCTGCTGGTGTACAAGGGCAGCCGCGCTGTGGAAATGTTAAGATGTTATTTAAAATGTGACAAAGCTTATTACATATTGCAGTTTGGACAGGATACAACTGTTGTATAAGAACGAGTAGCCTAGCTGTCACAAAAAGAGTAGCTTTTACTGGAAGTATGAAGGAAATATTCTACATCAAGGATTTAGCCTTGAAAGAATTAAAAGTTTAATTTCCTCTTCATTTTCAGGATGCTCTCAACCTTACATCTGTTTTACAGACCATTTGCCATTTCGGTAGAGAGTGCCTCTGCGCATTTGCAGATGTAACTGTCTGATCTGGAAGCTACGTTCCATTTTAAAGACTAACACCTTTAACATTAACACTGTCCAGGACATCTACATTGCTTTCCTCAGAGAGAGCTTCCACATCTCCATTATGAGATTGCAAAAGTGTTACAACATTTCGATTAACATGTGTGAGTGAAAGACAATTTTTTTATTATGAAACTAAATAGGTCATGATTACATGGCAACTGGAATGTGAAAATCCATGAAATTGTCTACATTTGTCATTCTGCATGTTTTCATTTCATCAAAATAATTAAGTAATACTAATGATTTGTTTTGTTTTTATGTGTGTTGTTGAACACTAAGAAATATAAAACAAAGTCGTACGCAATGTGACTGCATTGCCATTAGCATGTGGAGTGTTCGTAGTTTCCCTCTCCTCATGCTTAGACAGCATGGTGTGATGGTGGGAGAAACAAGCCAGTTTGGCTGAGCACAATGACACTCATGCCAAGGCATACCGTAGGCCGTGGGTGAAATTCTTGGCCACCACCAGTGTAAAGGGCTAAGAAGGTTGAAGTTTCCAGGCTATTGAGAAGAAAGACCGTGCACTGTGGGTAAAATTGTTTTATCAGAATGGCAGCAATAGCTGCACTGCATTATGGGAATATCGCTGGCAGAAACAGCTGTGAAGAGGCCCCATGTCAATAAATGGGCTGAAGAATCCGATCAAGAAATTTGAAGAAACAGTTGAATTAGGTGGTGTAGCAGGGAGAGATAGGCAGCTCATTCCCATGGCAGTTGTTGATTGTGTAGCACATGCCTCAAATTGTACAGCCAGAACTCAAGCTGTGTCATGGGAATTATCTGTCCCCTGGTCAACAGTTCAAACAATTTTGTACTGTATGTTGCACTGGTATCCCTACAAGATTCAGAATGTTCATTAATTCTTGAGCCATGTCACGGGAACTCTCTCTCCCCCCTGATCAAAGTTCAAAAGATTTTGTTGGCCATTTTACATTGATATCCCAACAAGATTCACAATGTGTACCAAATGAAGCCCCGAGATAAGCTACAGAGCCTTGATTTAGCCCTTTGTTTTTGACTTGCATGGAAATGGATGTGATGTGACTAGGAACAGACAAGGCTCATTTTAATCTACACAATGCCATGAATTCACAGAACTGTTGCACTTGGGTTTCTCCTCCACCACATGTTGTGCAAGAAGATCCACTGCAATCAGCTTATGTGATTGTGTCATGTGGATTCACAAGTTCCTTCATTCTCAATCCATTTTTCTTTGAGGAGATGATACCTCAGAGGTCTGTTAGGTGTACAATGACATCTGAATGTTATAAGGACCTCCTTGTACAACAAGTGATTCCAGCTTTTCAGGAATAGAACTACGTATGCAGCACTATTTTCATTTAAGATGGGGAAACACCATATCTACATCTACATATAAATTCTGCAAGCCATTAAATGGTATGTTGGAGGGTACCCTGTGTTACTACTAGTCATTTCCCTTGTTCCACTTGCAAATAGAGTGAGAGGAAAACAACAGTCTAAATGCCTCCATATGAGCCCCTAATTTCTTGTATCTTACTTCATGATCCTCATACAACACGTATGTTGGTGGCAGAAGAACCATTCTGCAGTCAGCTTCAAATGTTGGTTCTCTAAACTTTCTTAGTGGTGTTCCTTCCCTCCAGGAATTCCCATCTGAGCTCCAAAAGCATCTCTGAAACACTTGCATATGGTTCAAGCCCATTGGTAACAAATCTAGCAGCCCATCTCTGAATTGCTTCATAGTCTTCCCTTAAACCAACCTCTTACAATCCCAAATACTTGAGCAGTATTCAAGAACAGATTGGAGTAGCATTCCACATGCGACCTTCTTTGCAGATGAACCACACTTTCCCAAAATTCTCTCAGTAAATCAAAGTCAACCATTCACCTTCCCCACCTCAATCCTCACATGCTTGTCCCATTTGAAATCACTTTGCAACATTATGCCAAGATATTTAAATGGCTTGACTGTATCAAGCAGGACACTACTAATGCTATATCTGTGGGCTGGGCAGATGAGCCACACTTTCCCAAAATTCTCGCAGTAAATCAAAGTTAACCATTCATCTTCCCCACCTCAATCCTCACATGCTTGTTCCATTTGATATCACTTTGCAACATTATGCCTAGATATTTAAATGGCTTGACTGTATCAAGCAGGACACTACTAATGCTATATCTGTGGGCTGGGCGCAGCATCTTTGATTAGTAATCAAAATCTCATCATCAGTCCCAGATTCAAATGCCGCTACCATTTAAATTTTGAATAAAAATTATCATCAATGGCAGCCAAAGATTTCCAGCATAAGAAGTCATCCTCAGTCAGCCAACAGCCTCATCAAAGAGGGTCGAGGACACACTCTTGCTCTTGGGGGAGGGGGAGGAGGGGAACTGCCCCTAAAAGCAGAAGAATAAGCAATGATCAACAGCATGAGGAATTCACTTACTACACCAGACTATGATTTACAGACTGTTGAAACTTCGCCAGTAATTCCTCTACACCCATCGTACTGGAATTAAATGATGTCATTTCACTAAGTGAGCTGCTTACAACTGATTATCTGCACTTTCTAGCAGAAACACTCTCCTACCCTTCTGGACTGATTTATTAACTTGGATAACCATAGTTGCTACAATGATATCATGATTACTAATCCCCATCTCTATACTGACACTGTCAGCCTGTTTGTAAATACAAAGTCTAAGATATTTCCATTGAGTATGTGTTGCTGATCTAGTTGCTCAAGACAGTTTTTGGCAAGTAGCCAGTCCCCCAATAAATCCGTGAGTGTCACAGTCTGTACTTGGTAGGTTAAAGTCACCTCCATCTAGTATTGAATGATCTGGGTAGACAGACTGTAGACTTTACTTGAATGGCTCTAGAACTGTCACAGCAGGTGGCTGGAAAAACATCTAACAATTAACTTGGTTTTCCCTAGACCTGTTATATGTGACCACATAACTTCATTGTCACACTCAACTCTGACGTCAATAGAGACAATATTTTTCTCAACTGCAATGAACACTCCCTCTTCTATGGTGCCTAAACTGCCTTTCCGATATATGTTCCATGCCTCACTAAATATATCAGAACATTCTACTTCAGTTTTCAGCCAGCTTCAGCCCAAGAATAGTGTGAGTGTTAGAGCTTCCCTTGACGGTAGTAAATTTGGGAACATTTTTATTAATACTTCGACAATACACTGATAAATTTTGACAGTAGAAGTGTCTTTATTCTGAATGTGGTCTGTCTTCACTTTCTGTGTATTGACTGGAGAGTTTTACTTAAAGAACTTCAAACTAATGCCTAGGCTAAACAACCACCATGTGAACTCCACAAGTACTCTCCTACGTGAGTAGCTGCTTCCTTTGTGAGGTGTGCCTCTGACCTATCAAGATGAGCCCTACAAATCCTCATCTGGTAATGCAGGTCTAGAAATCTGCAGCAAAGACTGTCAATGAAACCTTTTGTTGAGACCCTCCACTTGGCTCCAAATCATGGGACCTCTATCAACACCAGGAACACTGCTGCAAATTGTGAGCTCTTCTTGCACCCCATGCACAAAGCCAGCAGCCTTCACGACCTCCACTAGCCCCCTGTATGAACTTAGGATGGTCTCAGAAGACATGTGACTGGTGTCGTTGATGATGACATGAGCCACAACATGTTCTTAAGGGGCTCTAAAATGCACCTAACATTGAAGTCCCCGATTACTAGCAATATGAGGATGGGGTATGAGTCTTGCTTGGGTAGCTCATTTGGTAGAGCACTTGCTCGCGAAAGGCAAAGGTCCAGAGTTCGAGTCACAGTCTGGCACACAGTTTTAATGTGTCAGAAAGTTTCAATGGCTTACAAGTTCGTGGCACCCTCCATCGGTAATACTGGAATTCAGTATGGTGTTGGCCCACACCACTCACCGGAGGAGAAACACCCCTCTGAAGATGTCCAGCGCAGCTCTGGACGAAACGTTAGGAGCTGAAGAGTTTCATGGACCACGACCTTACATCCCGGAAGGTTTACCAGAAGATACATTATCAACTGCTGTTATTAAAAAAAATGGAGATACATTGTCCTGCCTTGAGATGTGGGCATCAATATGAAATGAGCGATCCTGTATAAATCACTTCAGGTGCTGGCATTTGCAGAAGATAATTGCAAGAACACCAAGAGAAATTAAAGAAGCCTTTACAAGTGTTGAAAGAGTTGCTAGAAAGATGAATCTACAGATTCCTTGTCCTTATTAGAGAATAACCACTGATGATGTTGGCCATGACATCAATTTCAACCACCGATATTGTTGAGTCCCTCCCAGAGGACACCTCTATATTAGAAGTACTCTATAAAGTTAGGCAGGACACTTTTCAAGCTCTAATGCAGCCTGACTCTATGCCAGCCATTAACATGCACAGTGTCCAGTGAGGGTATCCCTGATTTCAAAATTAAATATCTCAAAAACTAAGACCGACAGATGAGTGCAACAAGTGATCTACTTTTTGTGAAAGATGCGCAAATTTTATACAGAAGTTTTGAAATAGTTTGAAAAGCTGCTAACAGATAGTGCTGTAATCACAATATGTAGTACTTATAGTGTGCTGCGGCTCAGGGCAATCAGTTCCACGACTGAAATATGAAATGAGGTTAGCACTGGAAGGAGTTGAAATAATGTATGCCATTGAACAATATATTTTTCTGGTACTGGAATACCACAGATAAGAATACAGTCCTACAGCACACAGCACAGTTTTCAAACATGATTTAATGTTTCATAATGACATGACCAGCATTTGCAAGCTCTTCACCAAATTCCAATGAACAGTTGTGTGTCTGATGACCTAGCAGGAAATGCGAGCCACAAGTGAACTGTAGTTACTCCTGAAAATGTTATGATTTCTGGAATCAACCAGCAAAATTCAAGGAAATCCATCTGGAGAATTTCAGCAGAGACTAGTTTGGAGCATTTCAGCACACAGAAAATACTGAGACAGTGCCTGTACTTGTTTCCATTCAAAACCCAAATTCACCAGGCCGTACATGTATGAGCTGTGTGACAGAGCACTGACTTTGTGAACTAGATTTTTCATCTGGTTCACAGATGAAAAATGTTTCCACTGGAATGAAGGCATGAATAAACAAAACTGGCAATTTTTGGGTTCTCCAAATCCCGATTAGTGTTAAGTCACTGTTTGGGCTGCAGTATGCAGCAGAGGCTTTATTGGCCCTTTCTTCATGCAAGAAATGATCATTAGTGAATGTCACATTGCAGTTTTGAAACAATTTGTCACCACAAAGGAGGATTACCCAGGCACTGTGTGGTTCATGCAACAATGGGCCAGACCACATCACACCAAACAGGTATTTTGCTTTCTCGATGAATACTTCTTGAATAGAGTTGCTGCAAATGATTATTGCAAATTTAATGTTGCAGGAACAGACTGGCCTCCATATTCCCCCAATCTGACTCCTCATGACTACTTTGTGGGCCAAATTGAAAGACAATGTCTGCCAGCTCCATCACACCATGATGGACAAGCTTGAATTGTCAATCTGTGTGGCATCTAAATTCATTTCCATTGAGACACTGCTGGTATTGATGATAAATTTCATTGTTTGTTAGTGGAAACACCATACTGTGAGAGGTGGATGTTTGATTCTGATGTGACTGCAAAGACTGCTTGTATAGGATATGTTCAGTTATGAATGCTGATACTGTACGAGCTGTGCAACATACAGTGCCATCTGTTAGTAGCTTTTCAAACTACAGTGTACTCCCAATAACTAGTGCATAAAAAAAAGTCATGCACATGGAGACCAGCAGCATGGGTTGCCAGCTGCTTGGAGTATCAGTGGCCAGTAAGCCAGACCAACAGCAAAGATAACTGCACCAAGCCACGGCTAAGCATGCACAGATGTTGTCTGCCGATGCTGCCACTATCACAGTTGTCTGCAAATGCTGCTACTACAACACGTCCAGTAGACATCATCCCTATTACATGTTTGAAAATATCTCATTATCTCAGATTTTTTGATCTTCTCCCCAACGTTGCCTTGATTAATTGGGAGTATAAGGTATTTGAAACTTCTGTATAAAATTCTTACAGCTTTGACAGTGAATGTACCTTTTTTGCACTCATCCATCTCTCTTAGTTTTTTTTTTTTTTTTTTTTTTTAATATAATGTAACTGAATAGACAACAAAATCTCCTCACCAAGTGGTGTTAGGAGAAAACACATGTAAATGTATTATAATGTGCAAGCTTTCAGAGCCAATAGATCCTTCTTCTGGCAAAAGGATATAAGGTGAAGGAAGAGGGGTGAAGGAAAAGGACTGGTGTGGTTAAAGAAATGGGAGAGTTATGAAAAGTTGCCCAGAAGCCCTGATCAGGGGAGACTTTCCAATTAGAATGAGAAAGAAAAACTGATTTTTGGGGACTGCAGTAAATGAGAATTGAAAACCTGAGAGCTTAAATGTGAAATATAGGGTAATTCACATTACAGAGTTTACTGACAAAACATTGCGCACGTTAATAAAAGCAGAAAGCTAAGTCCATTGTAATTATTTTTGGGAGTGGGGGAGTGGGGGGAGGGGGAAAGACCAGCAGCAAAAAATAGACAGGTCAAATAGTAAAAGGTATAGAAAACTAAAAGGAGGTGAAGAAAGGAATACTTACTGTGAGGAAATGTTGAGACCTAAGAAATTAACATAAATTAAGGCCAGGTAGGTGGCAAGAACAAAGGACATGTTGTAGTTCCATCCCTGCTGCAAAACTTGTCCCATGCACCCTTCTACCACCACCTATACCAACCCCATTAACTGGCGAAACATGTACTATCAAATTGAAAGTCGCCTGTGAAATGACATATATCATATATCAGGTTTCATGTAAACTCTGTTCATAATTTTGCATGGTCATGACTACCACCAAGTTATCAGTTAGGATGAATGGGCATAGGCAGAGGGAAGGAATAGCTGTCAGTCATTGTTGCACTACATTTTCAGTCTTTGCTGAGAACTTTATTGTGGAAATAATTCAGAGTCGGATATTCAAAACCCTTTGTAGCTTTGTTTAATGTAAACTGACTGAAAATCAACATTAACACCTCCAAATAAGTGTGCACTAGATTATTAATTCTCCGACTTCGAGATGAAATTTAGCTGTCCTTGCTTTTGTTTTTGGAATTAGGTGGCATTTGGTAATATTTATTGCCACAGAAATGGATATCATATTAGTTCATAGCCACTACACAAGCTCAAAAAGGAATCCTAATAATTTTTCACATTATTTTAATACAATTATTTTATTTTTAGTACACTGAAATGGCAAAATTATTAATTGGAGAAAAATACTATAAACAGTGACAGCAATATCCATCATACCTAACAGGGCTTGATTTTTGTTGTTGTACTGCTGCCTATAATTCATGTTTTACAATACCAAATGTTTAACATTGCTGTGGGTGCCACAAACAATGCAGTCTGTAGGTAGTGGGCCCATAGAAGAAGGTTTTATGAGGTGAAGAGTCAGTTTCTACAATGTGAGAGTGAGACAGATTCTGAGTTTTACAACCTGTTAATTTTGTTACTGTACAGTAGTGAAACCTTGTCATGTAATGTGACTGTCTGGGTCTACTCTTCCTGATTTTGCAAGCAGATTTTTTTACTAACTTTCTTATGCTTCTTTACATAAAATAAGGGTCATTTCATGACAACACAAAGAAAATTAGGTGTATGTGCTGGACTGACTGATTTAGGCTGCAACTGGAACCCAATTAGACATCTTTGAGAGGAAGTGGAGTTTTGGTTGTGTGCCAGATCAATTTGACTGAAATTTCATTAACAGTTGTACACTAAACTTAAGGAAATATAGTGAAGTATAGGAACAAATTCTAATTTCACTGAATCAAAGCACATTGTAAAGTATTCTTCAACTTTTAAACAATGTTATAGTAGGAAAAAAGTGGCCTTGCATGTTTCAGTTACATCGCAACCATCTTTGTTATGAACAAACTTGCATGTTTATACACTTTCGGTCACAATATGAATATTTTAAGATCATTTAAAAAGCAAAGAGGAAGATGACATAGTAGTGGACCTTGGGAGCAGTAAGATTCAGAAAGTTTCTCAAACAAAAAAGTATTGACAGACAATCATTTGCCATTGGCAAATAGAAAAGCTAGACCAAGAAAATTCCTAGATGGAGCAATGTGTAAAATAAGGGAAAGGCAACCACTCACATAAAGCACATTATTGCTTGGAGCACAGTAACACATAACAGAAAACAGCATTTACACTAGCTTTCAAGCACTAACTCTCTTTCCAACAGTAATACACACATTCACATACAACCATACAGACATCCGAATGCACTCTCCCATGGCTGTGGTAGGAGTAATTATTGATACTCAATTATTGAAAGCAGTCATCTGAGCCATTGAAGATGTAGTGTGTGTGGGGAAGAACATAAGGAAGGGGTAGCGGGAAAGAGGCAAGTCTTTGGACAGATGACTCTGCAGCCACACTAAAAGACAAAAAAAGTACAGAGGGTATAACAAGAGGTGTAGGATGAGGAAAAGGGGGCAGCTGAGGGGGGAAAATGGTGGGAGAAATGAGAGAAAGATGAGATAAAGAGGGAGAATAGGAAGTGAGAGAGAAAGGAGAGGAGTTGAAAAGGGAGATGGAACGGGAGGGGGGAATGTGTAGATATATAGGGTGTACATTAATAAAACAGAAAAACCACAGGGATGGATTCCTGACAGGAAATGGAGGGAAAAAGGTCTTGTGAACATGTGTCTTGAAATGCATTATTGCAGCAGAAGATGGAACTGACAAATGAAAGTTCCTTTAACCATGTGCCCTGTGTTACTTATGTGTTGCAGGCTGTGTGACTGATGTAGCATACTGTAAGCACCAGAATGGTCTGGTGTTCATGTCAGTAAAAAAATGAGATGGTGTTTATGTATGGCCACATAGATGTAAATGATCGAAGAGCAGCATGGCTATATGAAAACAAGTACTCCCACAGACACCAACTACATCACACATCATTTCAAGCCCTTTTTGAGCTTTATTATGCTTTATTGTGAGTCAGAGAGGCCACTTTGGCGGTGTGTTAAGGGAATGGAAGGTGGATTTTACCAGGGTCTGATGGAGTGAGGAGAAGATCGTTGGCTTTGGAACCAGCACATGGATGGAAGACATGGCTGCAAAGATGGCAGCATTAGCAATGACACAGAAAATGACTGCTTTGAAATACTTCAAATTTCAATAGTAATTTGATGTTTCATTGTAGCACAAAACCAATTGTATCAGCATACTCACAGCACTGAGGTGCAACTATTGATGTTGAGGCATTCAAGCTTTCGCAACAAATGGTGGCTTCATCAGGAAAGAGGGAAGGAGAGGGAAAGACGACAGGATGTGGGTTTTAAGGGAGAGGGTAAGGAGTCATTCCAATCCCGGGAGCGGAGAGACTTACCTTAGGGGGAAAAAAGGACAGGTATACACTCACACACATATCCATCCACACATACACAGACACAAGCAGACATTTGTAAAGGCAAAGAGTTTCGGCAGAGATGTCAGTCGAAGTAAAGAGGCAAAGATGTTGTTGAAAGACAGGTGAGGTATGAGTGGCGGCAACTTGAAATTAGCGGAGGTTGAGGCCTGGCGGATAATGAGAAGAGAGGATATACTGAAGGGCAAGTTCCCATCTCCGGAGTTCTGACAGGTTGGTGTTAGTGGGAAGTATCCAGATAACCCGGCCGGTGTAACACTGTGCCAAGATGTGCTGGCCGTGCACCAAGGCATGTTTAGCCACAGGGTGATCCTCATTACCAACAAACACTGTCTGCCTGTATCCATTCATGCGAATGGACAGTTTGTTGCTGGTCATTCCCACATAGAAAGCTTCACAGTGTAGGCAGGTCAGTTGGTAAATCACGTGGATGCTTTCACACATGGCTCTGCCTTTGATCGTGTACACCTTCCAGGTTACAGGACTGGAGTAGGTGGTGGTGGGAGGGTGCATGGGACAGGTTTTACACCGGGGGCGGTTACAAGGGTAGGAGCCAGATGGTAGGGAAGGTGGTTTGGGGATTTCATAGGGATAAACTAAGAGGTTACGAAGGTTAGGTGGACGGCGGAAAGACACTCTTGCTGGAGTGGGGAGGGTTTCATGAAGGATGGATCTCATTTCAGGGCAGGATTTGAGGAAGTCGTATCCCTGCTGGAGAGCCACATTCAGAGTCTGATCCAGTCCTAGAAAGTATCTTGTCACAAGTGGGGCACTTTTGGGGTTCTTCTGTGGGAGGTTCTGGGTTTGAAGGGATGAGGAAGTGGCTCTGGTTATTTGCTTCTGTACTAGGTCGGGAGGGTAGTTGCGGGATGCGAAAGCTGTTTTCAGGTTGTTGGTGTAAGGTTCAGGGATTCCGGACTGGAACAGATTCGTTTGCCACGAAGACCTAGGCTGTAGGGAAGGGACCCTTTGATGTGGAATGGGTGGCAGCTGTCATAATGGAGGTACTGTTGCTTGTTGGTGTGTTTGATTTGGACAGACGTGTGAAGCTGGCCATTGACCTCCATCTGCCAAGGCCACAGAGACCGTGGTCATGTGTGTGTGAGTTGCGTTTGCTTCAGTGTGTTTGTGTATGATGTCTAGTTCTGAAGAAGGCCTGTTTGGTTGAAAGCTTTGCTTGACAGTCTCTTTGTTGTGCCCATCTGTGACTCAGAATCTCTCCCATATTGCGAGCAGCAACTATCCTTTTCATAATATTGTCATTATTCCATCCACAATTTTCCTTCGTTTGATTATGCTTTAACTTTTATGTACAGAATAATGTGTTTGGTCTGAGGAGTCCAGAAGAGAAAGAGCTTTTATTTAAATCATATGTCAAATTTGTGACTTATTTATTTTTTGAATGGTGGTCCATTTTTTTGTATTTTAAGTACATTTTTCATTTTTTGGTAGGGGAAGTGAGGTCTTATAAGCAGTTGCTCTAGATCTTTCTGCACTTGGTGATCTGGCGAGCTGATAGTACAGTTTCAGACTAGTAAAAATGATAAGATTTTTTGGTGGCAAACAGCCACAAGAATATTTATAATTCATTCATACTTATAAAATTTTGGAGCCATGTGGGACTCTGAGATCTGGCTGGAATTTCAAAATTTAGTGATCATTAGATTATGGGCTTCATTGATTTTTACCTTGTTTTGGTTGCATTTTTGGAACTAAAACTGAGTAGAGCATGAGAATCTGTTAGGAATTTCCATGTTTTAATATGCTAGTCACCATAGCGAACTTTATATATTTATGAGCTGGCAAACAGACAGGATCTGGGGAATCTGTCACAGCTCAAATTACACATTTATGCAAGCTTGACTGCACTTGAAAATTATTATTAATTTTATTTTCTGTTTAAACAAATTACTGTAGGACCACCATTCTCAACAATTTCTATGCTTCACTGACTGAATAAATCCGTTCATTCAACTTAAACCCTTTGGTGTCATCTATTATTATTATTGTTTTGAGCTTTTCCTCATTACAGAGGCTTATCTCCAACATAATAATTTACTTGGAAATTACAATATAAACAATAAACGTTCTTAAACTATATTCTCAAAATATTTCTCCAGGTGTTTCGATCTTGTGTGTCTTCTTCCTCTGCGCCCATTCTCCTCATTGTGCGCTGTACATTTTGGAGCCAGGTGGTCATAGGTCATCCTCTTCTTCTTCTCCCCTCCGGTTCCCACTCCAGTATCAATTTTGGTATTCTGGTTTTCTCCATTCATCGTACATGCCCGTACCACTGTAATTTCTTCCTATCCATTACGTCACATATTCTTTCTTTTATTTCCATTCTCCTCGTTACTTCGGTGTTCCTTATCTTTTCTTTCCTGGAGATTCTTGCCGATCTTCTCCAAAAGTCCATCTCTAGAGCTTGTAATTTTTTTATACACTTCATGTTAATTGTCCAGGTCTCCGTTCCATACAGAACCACACTCTCTAATATGGATTTGTTTATTAATTTTTTAGTTCTGCTCATTACATACCTGCTCTATAAGACTGAGTTAAGCATCCCAATGACCCTCTGTCTGCTACTAATTCTTTTATTGATTTCTGGTTCTGATTTTCCCTCAATTTCTAAAATGGATCCCAAATAACAGAAAGTGTTTATCTTTTTGATTTTCTTTCCTTCAATGTATAGCTCATCTGAATCATTAGTCAAGTATTCTGTTTTTGGTCATTAATCTTCAAACCCCAAGTTCTCTATGCTACTGCTAGTTGATTGCACATATAGTTAGCATCCTCCCCATCTTATGCTATGACTACTTGATCATCAGCAAATAATAAATGATGTAGGTAAACTCCATCTCTTATTTCTAATCCCATACTATTACATTTATGAGACCATGTTCTAAGGCTAATATCTATACAGATTTTAAATAATGGTGGTGACATGGGACAGCCCTGTAAAAGGCCTTTGCTTGTTCTAAATTTCTGTGAAAGTTTATTACCAACTTTCACTTGGCAAATGTTATCTTTATACATCTGTTGTATTATTTTAATCAAGGAAGGGTTTATGTTTGCCATATGTAGTGCTCTCCAAAGTAATTTTCTTGGAACAGTATCATACACTTTTTCTAGATCTTTGAAAATTAATCCTATATTTTTTGATTTTTCCCTATGTTTCTCCAAAATCTGTCGTAATGTGAAAATATGGTCTACACATGATCTCCCAGCCGTGAAGCCACATTGTTCTTCTTGGGTTCTAAAATTTTTTTCCAGTTTGTTTTTAATTACTTTCGCAAAAATTCTTATTAATGTGTTTGTAACACAAATTCCTCGATAGTTTGAACAAATTTTGGCATCCCATTTCTTAAATATTGTATTAATGTAACCTAGCTTCATCTCGTTGGGTATTGAATCTCCATGTATCATTTTGTTGAAGAGCTGTGTTATCAGTTTCACAATTTTGTCACCACCATATTTCTGACACTCCACATTGATATTGCCTGGTCCCGGTGATTTACCATTCTTTCCTGTTCTCAACGCCTGAAGTACTTCACTTTCTAAAATCTGAATCTCATCATCTTCATGTCTTTTATCTTCCCCTGTTCCTTCTTCTAGATATTCTTCTCTGTCCTCATTTAATAATTTTTGGAAATACTCTTCCCATTCCTTTTGTATCCTGTCGAAGCCCTTTCAATACTGACCATGCTTCTTTTGCTCTCCCAAATCCTAATTTGGTGTCATCTACATCAGTTATATAGTAGAATATAACCCTTCATTATTATTATTATTGTTGTTGTTGTTGTTGTTGTTGTTGTTGTTGCTGCTGCTGCTGCTACTACTGTTATTCCATTTTATTGCAACTTGTTTTTACTTAATGTTCACATAAGGTGACAATAATTGGATAATAAGATAGCAGAATCACAGGTTATGACTATTGTTGCAGGAAGTTTAGCTGCTGAGCATGAAAGCACACATGTATGGCCCACAATTCTAAATCAAGTAAATAAAGCTGTGCATCACGCATCCATCCCTACTGGCAAAACTTATCTCAGGGATTTATTAAGTATTAGTAACAGTAAGTCAAAAATGTTAGTGAGATTTTTTTCCTTATGTCATGATATCAATATTTATCATGTTTCTTATTCATTTAATTATAAAACTACTTTACTCAGTTTGGAATTTGTTAAGACAATGTGGCATTTCCTATGAGTGTAAGTGTGACAGTGAAGGAAACTCCTAGGAATTTGGTTTCATTGACAAATTCATCATGGTTAACATTCTGTGATACAGTGGGGACCAGTGGATTTTTATTTTGAGTCGTATGAAAGATTAGGTCAACTATTTTATTTGCGTTAAAGAGCAGTCAGTTTGATCTAAGACATGATTTTAGTTGAACTGTGCTTCTATTTACCACAGTTTGGAATGGTGCTCTTATCCCTAAGAAATAAACATTTGCAGCAAGATGGTGTGATTGACCATGTCAAAGGCCTTTGTGAGAACCAGAAAAATACCTGTAGTTGGTAGGGTCAAGAAGAGTGACATCTAGGAATTCCTGTATAATATGACCTGTAGCTTTCTTTCCCTGGAAGCCAAACTGTGCAGGAGAGAAAATTTGCCTGCTCTTCAGGAACGTATTCAGTCACATACATTCTCCACTATCACAATAACATTCGAGCCTCACAGTAGCAAGAAATACAAGCTGTATGCCAAGCAGGCCCTTAGGTCAACTAACCTGGCCTCACCTAAATCACTGCTACTTCTAATCAGTAATAAAGTACAGACAAAATCAAACAACAGACATTCCTAGATGGAATAATGACAATGTTATGAGAACAATAGATTGCTACTCAACACATAGAGGACATGTCAATTCATAGAAAGGCACAACAAAAATATTGCTATACATTTCAGCTTTTGGCTTAAAAGGCCTTCTTCTAAAGTAGAAAACACACACACTCGTGCAAGCACAACTCAACATACATGACCACTGTCTCTGGCCAGTGAGGCTGGGCTGTGAGCAACTGCACCTGATGGGAGAAGCAATCTGTAATGGAGGGTGTAAGGAGGAGGCTGGGACAGGTAGGGGGATGGATAGCATGGTGGTAATGGGGGAGGGTGCTGTGCTGCATGTGGGAGCATGCAGGATCATGGTGAGGAGGAGATTAGACCGAGGGGTGTAGGTTGGTGAATGCTAAAGGGACTGAAGTAGTAGAGGATGAGAAAATAGGACTAGTGGGTAAATGTAAATGTTGTGTGACTAGGGCCTCCCGTCGGGTAGACCGTTCACCAGGTGAAAGTCCTTTGATTTGGTGCCACTTCAGTGATTTGCGTGTCGATGGGGATGAAATGATGATGATTAGGACAACACAACACCCAATCCCTGAACGGAGAAAATCTCCGACACAGACAGGAATCGAACCCGAGTCCTTAGGATTGACGTTCTGTCATGCTGCTGTAAACTCTGCAGTGTTGGGAGTCAGAGCAGGGAGGGGAATAGATGGGTAAAGGGTAGGGAGTAGCGAAGGTTGAGGCCAAGGGGTGGGGTTTATGGGAGAGTAGCATATACTGCAGGGAGAGTTCCCACCTGTGAGATCCAGAAAAGCTGGTGTCGGTAGGAAGGATCCAGATTGTGCAAGCTGTGAACCAATCATTAAGATGAAACACATTGTGTTGGGAAACATGTTCAGCATCTGGTTTCCAATTGTTTCTCAATCACAGTTTGTTGGTGGCCATTCATGTAAATAGACAGCTTGTTGAATGTCATGTCCACGCAGAACACAGCACACTGGTTGCACCTTATTTAGTATATCACATGACTACTTTCAGAGGTAGCCCTTTCTTTATGGGGTAGGTGATGCCTAATACTGGACTGGAGTAGGTTGAGGTGGGAGTATGTATGTGATAGGTCTTCAATCTAGGTCAGTTACAGGGATATGAACCACAAAGCAATGCATTGGGATCAGCAGTGGAGTAGGGATGGACAAAGATATTGTGTAGGTTTTGTGCCTGGTGGAATACCACTTTGGAGAGAGTGGGAAGGATATTCCTCATTTCCGGGTAAGATAAGAGGTAGTAGAAATGTGATTCAGTAGCTCCTAGGTGGTACTGAGTCTGAAGTGCAGTGCTCATTTGTGGCCAGACAGTGGGAATGTTAGAGGTGGTAGGTGACTGGAGAGACAAGGCATAGGAGGGTATTTTCAGTCTGTGAAGGTCTCTAAGACCCTTGGTGTATTTGAAGAGGGACTGCTCATTACTAGAGATGTGATGGCCACATGTGGCTACACTGTATGGAAGGGACTTCTTGGTATGGAATGGATGCGAGATGTCAAAGTGGAGGTATTGCTGGTGGTTGGTAGGTCTGATACGTAGCCATCTTTGAGGTAGAGAGCAACATCAAGAAGGTGGCTTGTTGGATGGAGGAGGAGTAGGTGAAGTGAATGGGGGAGAAAGTGTCAAGGTTCTGAAGGAATGTGGATAATGTGTCCTCACCCTCAATCCAGACCATGAAGATGTAGCCAATGAATCTGAGTGTGGGGAGAGGTTTGTGATTCTGAGTTGTTAGGAAGGATTCCTCTAAATGACTCATGAGCAGGTTGTCATAGGACACTGCTATGCTTGTGCCCATTGCCTTACCACAGATTTGTTTGTAGGTGATGTCTTCAAAGGTAAAGTAATTGTGGGTGAGGATATAGTTGGTCATGGTGACTAGGAAGGAAGTTGTAGGTCTGGAGTTAGTTGTGCGCTGGGAAAGGCAACAGTGGCATTGATAGTGAGGAGCAATGTACTCTGTGACAAAAGAACAGGAACTGCGGAGAGTTGATAGAGGAAATGGTTGGTATCTTTTATACAGGAAGGTAGGTTACAGGTAATAGGCTAATGGCCAAGAGTGGCTTGACTGTATAGAAGGGACTTCTTGGTATGGAACGTGTGTCAGCCACTTACCCTGCAGCCCCTCCTTACCCCCACCACCCAAAAGTTGGGTCTCCCATTACACTCAGTGGCCAGAGACAGTGGTCATGTGTGTGTGTGTGTGTGTGTGTGTGTGTGTGTGAGAGAGAGTTGTGCTTGCATACAAGGATGCCCACATGTGGGGGCAAGGGGGGGGGGCTGTGCCCCCCCTTGCTCTCAGGGAAAGGAAAAAATAGAGTGCAGTCAGGTGTCCCCCCCCCCCCCCCCCCCACTCTCTCAAGAAAATGATTTAGAAGTCAGGATTATGCAGGTTTATAACAGAGTTAGTACTGGAACCATTTTATGTGTACTTAAGAGTCACCATTCATCTTCCAAATTATTAAAAGTACTCCATACTTCCCCACCCCTACAAACTATCATATGGATGGTCTTGTACAGAAAGTACAGAATTATATTTTGGTGTAACTTGAACCAGATGTTTCAAATACCAAAACTTCAAAAAACTGTGATTAGAAATATACATAATATAAAGCAAAGAAATGTCATGTCACCCAGTCATAAAAAATCTAAGTATATTAAGTGTTCCCTCATTATACATTGATGAACTGATAATCTTTGTACATAGGAAGCCTGATGTATTTGTAGCGATTCAATTTCTACATGATTGCTACATACCAGGAATCAAAATAATTATATGCTCCCACCTATCATTTAAGACTTTATGCCCAAACTCGTCAGTAAATGTGTGAGAAAATTTATAACAAAGTAAAAGGAAAAGAATTGCTCAAAATTAATTATTAAAAACCTTATATGACAAACTGTTGCAGGAATATTACTATTCAATTGAAGATATCATGAAGGAGATCTGAAAATTTGAGCAGGGCAAAACAATTACTTAGGATTAATGTTTGTTATCTAAAAAAATGATCAGTTTTGTATTAATTATGTATCCAGTACAGTATATTATATTAATGATTGTTTATGAAAACCTGTTAACCAATTTCTGTTTTGGCAAGTCACCTGTATATTAAGTCAATAGCTTAAAACTATATCCTATGAGAAAATCAAATTTTATCCTTCTTGTAGGAAAGTTCTAGTGGAATGTAAATACTTTTGGACTAAAGGAGACTAATCACTGAAGAACAGAAGGATTCAGTCACTGATAGGCGCAAGCAAAATTAAAAAACCTTTTTAGCTTTCTCTTTTTTTGAGCTAGAGTAAGAAACACACACACACGCAAAGTTTGGATGAATGTGCATGCCTATGCCACTACATGGTTCCAGATGGATGAACAGTTCAACAGTTCGACCAGCTGACACCAAATAGTTTCATAGGCACATGAGCGCACTTGTTTATTTGCTTGTGTGTGTGTGTGTGTGTGTGTGTGTGTGTGTGTGTGTGTGTGTGTGTGTGTTTTACTCTAGCTCAAAAAAGCGTTACTCTGAAAGCTAGCAACAGTTCTTTTCTGTGTGGTTTTGCCTATCAACAACTCAATGCTTCTGCTTTTTGGTGAGTGGTCTCCTTTCATCTGAAGTATAAATGTCTATTTATTCTATTGTTTTCACTAATTAACTTTCCAAATACTGTGTACATGTTTTCTATACTTCATACTCTCATGCTCATAAATTAAGGATAATGCTGATACATGATGACCGTGTAGTGCATTTGGCCTGCAGTCCACATACGCAGAGGTGTATTGGTGCATGTCAGGGTATTGTGCAGCGAGTAAGTGTGCAGACGTTTTCAGACGTGCTAATGATGACTGTGTGTTGAAATGGCTCAAAGGACACATATTGATGAGGTTATGAGGGGGAGAATACTAGGGCAACTGGAGGCCGGTCAAACATAGAAGGTTGTAGCATGGGCCCTCAGTGTGCCACAAAGAGTGATCTCAAAACTAGGACAACAGCTCCAGCAGAAAGGAAATGTGTTCAGGCACTACAGTACGGGATGTCCACAGTGTACAACACTACAAGAAGACCGATATCTCACTATCAGTGCTCACAGACAGCAACAGATTACTGCAGGTAGCCTCGCTCAGGACCTCACCACAGCCACTGGAACAGTTGTCTCCAGACACACAATCTACATACAACTGAACAGACATGGTTTATTCATCTGGAGACCTGCAAGGTGCATTCCACTAACCACTGGTCACAGAGAGCCCGTAAAGCCTGGTGTCAAGAACACAGTACATGGTCATTGGAACAGTGGTCCCAGGTTATGTTCACAAACAAGTCCAGGTGTAGTCTGAACAGTGATTCTTGCAGGGTTTTCATCTGGTGTGAACCAGGAAGCACATACCAACCCCTTAATGTCCTTGAAAGGGACCTGTATGGAGGTCATGGTTTGATGGTGTGGGGTGGGATTATGATTGGTGCACGTACACCCCTACATGTCTTTGACAGAGGAACTGTAACAGATCAGGTGTATCGGGACATCATTTTGCACCAGTCCGCCTTTTCAGGGGTACAGTGGGTCCCTCATGATGAATGATAAGGCACGGCCCCACCGAGCTGCCATCATGGAGGAGTACCTCGAAATAGAAGATACCGGGTGAATGGAGTGGCCTGCCTTTTCTCCAGACCTTAACCCCATCGAGCATGTCTGGGATGCTCTCAGCCGATGTATTACTGCATGTCTTCAAACCCCTACAACACTTCAGGAGCTCCGACAGGCACTGGTGCAAGAATGGGAGGCTATACCCCAGCAGCTGCTCGACCACCTGATCCAGAGTAGGCCAACCCATTGTGGGGCCTGTGTACGTGTGCATGGTGATCATATCCCATATTGATGTCGGTGCACATGCGCAGGAAACAGTGGCGTTTTGTAGCACGTGTTTCAGGATGGTTTTCTCAGCTTATCACCAATCCTGTGGACTTACAGATCTGTGTCGTGTGTGTTCCCTATGTGCCTATGCCCAGTTCTGTGTAGTGCCACATTGTGTGGCACCACATTCTGCAATTATCCTTAATTTACGAGCATGAGTGTATATGTTGTGTACTGTCTGCCTAGATATTTTTGTACCATGTGTGGTTCTCTCAAGACAAAAACACATTGATCTCAATAAATGGATTGAATTCCATTATGAACAAAATCCTTAGTGTAGGTCTTTGATTGTGGATGTTATGATCGAGTGTTCAAAATCTTCCTGTGTTTCACAGTTCATTTTGAAAAATTACAATCTTTCCACTAAATAACTACTTCCTGTGTGTTAATGCAGTATATTAACATGGTGGAATAAACACCTATATCCAATAGAATCAAACATTTTTCACAGATTTATTCATTGTAATTAAACAAAATAGTCAGGTAGTGGGCACAACTTACCACAAATGGGCAGGGGCAGCATGGCCCACAACAAGGTGAACAACAACTGCAACAAACACACAACAATATTTTCAGTAAGACCTATGTTGAATGGTAAATTGTTTGTTGATAGTCTTACAGTTTGAAGTACAATACAGCTTCAACACTATACACCAATCACATTCACCCTCACAGTTTCACCATTTGATCTCAGCAGACCTAGTGAAAGTGTTGTGATGTTCCAATACCAATATAGTGCTTGAACATTTTTGGTGAAATCTAAATAATATCAGTAGTAAAGTTATCTATTCACCACTATTCACCATATTGCTGAGTTGAGGGCCAACAGGAATGTAAACAAGAAATTGTCATTAAGCTTTCAGAGAATGTACTTCCCTGACATTAAAAGCAATAATATCATAATTGTTTATACTTCTGTCAATTGCTTTATACAATTTTGTATTCTTGCTTTATTTTTAATTAATATATGCTAACACATATCAAAGCTGTTGGAAAATATGCTGATCATCAGCAAATTTGGCAAAATTGTACCATGCATTCATATCTTTGCATAGGTTACTAAGGTAACATTGGAAAAGTTGCAATACCCAAGAAGACAGCTGCATAAAAGTGTACAACATGTTCCTGAAATATCACATTTTATTATCTTCTTGTTAAAAATTTGCATTTTGTCTGCCACAGCTGACTAAATGGAGTGGAAAATCTGAAACACATTAAAACTATATACAGAACCAGGGCACTAGTTATGACTGGACAGTTCTGTCTCTCAATGGACTTGCCTAAAAAAGACATTCAGTGTCTGAAACTATTGAAACTACAGTTCAACAAATTTTCACATATGCTAAATATGTTGTCATCATATTTGTTTACAGAAATGTAATGAAAATGGTATTCTTACTTCTGCAGAATGCCACAGACAGTTTCAAATCAGAAAGTACGGGGATCTAATGTCCTTACTCATATTTTCTGTGTATTTTGTTAGATGCTCACTTCTTACAAAAGTTTGTCTGAAGCAAATGTTGAACTAGAAGCCATTTCATCATTCAGAAGAACACAGTCTTGTGATGAGCACATGAGAAATTACAGGAGGCACTGGTGTCCCTTATTACTGAAGTGAACTTCAAATCACATGGCTTGTAGAGCAATCATCAGTGGGTGCACCACATTTGCATGAAGAAAGTAAGTAAATGGTTGGGAATTTGTCATTATGTAATTGCTAAACGTCAATCAATTTCATTCATACTGTCAATAAAATTCATCTGAGCTGTTGACCACATTGTCAATATATAAAATTGTCTGACATTTTGTCCACTGTTGCAAGTGTTGAAATATTGGACAATTTTATATACTGACAATGTGGTCAACAGCCCAGAAGAATTTTAGTGACAGTGACAGTGACAACAGCTCTGGAAGCCTACACCTAAATCCATTCATATTGTTCATTAATAAACAAGCACCAAAGAATAGTGACATCATCAACACTCATAACTCAGGTTGGATATGTGTCAAAAATTTATACAAACTGAAGAGAAAAATGGCATACTTAGACTTCTTACGAAACAAATTGCCATTTTTATTGGAAGAGTGTGGTCTGTATGAAACTGTGCATCCAGTACTTCCTTGGCAACACAAATTGGGTAGAGCAATCACATACGGTGTCTCTTATGAAGATATTTATTTGGGAGAAAGGAATAATTAAGACCACAAAAACAGTGCCTGATTTGTTTTTGTATGCTCATAATCAGGCAGGCTTTTTTTCACAGTTGTACTTCTGCACACATTAAAATTTTGACACCTGTTTGTACAACTTCTTAACTACAGTTTGCTCTACTACCGCTTCCTGAAATATTTATCATTCCTTCTGAATTTCCCTGCCCTCGAGTGTTGAAAAATTAAATTACAATGTTATGTAAGAATAAGGTTAGAGTTTTATGGTTTGTTGATCATGAGAAATGGAGTGCAAACTAAGAGAAGGAAGTAAATCTGCCATGTCCTCTGAAAAGGAACCATTCTGATTTAGGGAAACCACATGACACCTAAATTTGGATTTGAACTCCACTCCCCCAGCATTATGCTGGGTACAATGAGGAAAGATACATCACTGACATACTTGGTAGCTAATTTCTTGTGTAATCAGTGCCATTCTTCAACCTCACCAAACACAATTGATTTACCAGTTAGTTTCAGTCAGCAGTTTTGTACATGCCACATTGTCACAAAGTTCTGCTATGAAAAATAAATTTCAGCAGTTTTGTACATGCCACGTTGTCATAAAGTTCCGCTATGAAAAATAAACTGCTATGGTTTGCAGCAGTGGCAGTCGATCTACATATGTTGTCTAATAAGTGGGGAAGGAAGCTGAAATAATTTAAAAAATTTGTTTTAGACTGCTTTTATCAGAATTGTAGACCATCCATTAAGGAAGTGATCAGAGCTAAATTTCCTGGAACTTGCCTAAAAATACTTTTTACTTTTAAAGAAATTCCTCAGTTTTCTTATCTATTTTTCTTGTCTTGTTTGTATGCTATGTTAAAATCAGCTTATGTCTCTTGATGCATACTTTGCATAATATTGTGATTCTACTTGGAGCCCACAGTTTAGGAACATTATTCTACTTACACAGATTAATTTATTTGGCAACAGTTTTAAAAGTATCCTATCACAATGTTAATGGCTACATTATATTTTTCATTAATGTCAGATGTATTGTACACATCTGAGCAGTTTGTATTTTGTAAATATATCTTTTAGCTCTCACATGCTTTTTCATCTTGCAGTACAAAGTATTTACACAACAGCCTTGCAATCACAGTATATCAGCAGTGCTGCTGGTTCCCACAACTCTTTTTTAAACTGTGTGAGAGAGAAGTGGTAAGGGATTTGAGCATAGATCATTCTGTTTAGAAGTTAAAAAATTTGATAAAGTGCTAAGGTAGCAGTGGAGCCCAGCATATGTCGACTATCGCCAGTACTATTAACTTCCCATGAATGTCTGCTCCTGCAGAAAAAGCTTAAAAATGCTGATGACTAAGACATCTAAGAATACCAGTATCAATGCTTTTATATTTCCATTTTCAGTGTGCCCACAGGGAAAGAAGCAATACCACAAATCATGCTTAATAACTAGATAAACAACTCAAAATCAGTCAGCCCCATTGCTGGACACCAGTGATACATTGTCTGCAATTCATAAGGTAGCATGAGAATTACAAGATGATGTGTGACTTAGTGACAAATCTTAGTGATGTTTTGCTAGTGTATGTGGGGCCTTAAAAGAGACAAAATGAGGAAATCATATTTGGTATCAACAACACCAGTTACCAACACACCAACTGTTTACATGAGGTTCAAAATGTTTTTAATTTAATGATGGCAGTTAGACACTGAGCATTAAAATGCAAAAACAAATTGATAGACAAATGCAACAACCAAACACAAAAATCCAACCTGCTACTTTCCTAGCACCACCTTCATGCCCATCCCCAACAGTTTCAGATGGCTGTGTCTTACATATGGAGTGAACGTAGGCAGTGATGGATTCTGTATGAAAATAGTCACAGCACACATTTAAAAAATAGTCTCCATCATAAAGAGTAGTCTTTATCTATCTTACTTTCTAACACTAATTTCTAATTCTAGTTTCTCTTAATGTGGAACATAAAGTTTATCACTTGCAGGATGAACTTGTGCTCACTGTATGCTCATGTACTTGGCCACACTACAGAATTCTTCTTCTATTAGAAACTTTTTTAGGGTTTCAGGGAACAGCTTCTCAATTCTGAGGTTTTGTAAGTCTCTTGGCATTGCTTTTAGTAACTTGATACTAGAATATTTATGTCCTTTTTTGAAAATCATAATGAAATGCACCTTAATTGTTCTCTGTTCCTTGTGTTGTGAGGATGAATAGTCTCATTGGCCTCCAGTTTTATGGGATGTCATGGTGCAGTCACAATGGTACTGAATAAGTACAGTTATGGAGTGTCAAAATATGAAGATCTTTGAAACAAAATCAACAAGATTCTTTTTGCTTCTTTTTCAATATAATTCAAATTGCTTTAATTCCTGTAATGGGCAAGTTCCCTCACACTGTGATTCTATATTACATATATCGTTCAAAAACTTCAAGATAGATATGCAGAAGAGGTCTTAATGTGCCAAGTATTTCATTACAAATATCACTGTGCTTAGCTTACTGGAAACAGTATTTATCTGCTGCTTTCAATTTAGCTCACTGTCTACTGCTGCTATACCTAAAAACTTAAACAAGTTACTTCTTCCATGTCTTTTTCACCTGATAAACATCCATGTGATATTTTTTTTGTTTATTGTTGAAAACCATGAACATAGTCTTTTTAGATTAAGAATTAACTCATTTTCCATGAGCCATTATACTGTGATATTGACTGCTATGTTTTTCTCATGCTTCAAAATTGTTGGAAAAACTTAGCACAGTGGTATCATCCACACAAAGTATGTAATTTTCATTTTCATATGTTTGTACATTATTTAAAAATAATTTGAAGAAGATAGGTCCCACTACAGAGTCTTGAGGTACACCATAGTTAATGCTTCTAACTCCTGATCTGTATTAGTTGTTATTGATATAGTGTGTCATCCAGTCTGCTGCTTGTCAAAAAATACAGTACCCTCTTTACTGGGACTGCACAATTAATTGTATCAAACACCTCTAGGCACTACCATTCTGTTATCCAAGGCCTGTACAATAAATTCTGTTGATGATTCAATTGCTGTCTCTTTTTTATCCATTTCTAGTATTGCTGTGCTGGAGTTGCTGTATTATGCTTTTCCAGGTAAGCAGTTAGTCTGTAGAGCTTGAGCATTTCTGATATTTTAGAGAAGGCTGATACTAATGATTCTGCTCTGTAATTGTGTGGGTCATCATCCTTTCCATTTTTGTTTTCAGTCACTATATTAATTAATATAAGTCGATCAGGAAATACTCCTCCTTGGAATGAGCAGTAATGGTACTAATTATTTGTACTTTTTATAAACTTTGTGATTTCCACTTTAAATACTGGTTTCAGGAACAGTGAGTGGCTCTGTTTATCTGTCACTGTGGTCTGGTGACTTCTTGGTTATCATATTCATGCTTTAGGTTTTGTACTGTATCTACGTACTTATTATTCAGGATGTTGGCAATTTTGTTTTATCTGCAATGATTTTGTTACTCATTTTCATATTTTCTACTTAATTCGTTTTCTGTGGGTACTTTTTGTTGCCCCTCTCAGAGTTAATTATATCCAAGGCTGTTTTCATTTTATTTGTTGATTTTGAAATGCTCTCATAATTCATTTGGCTTTTTCTTGTACTATCAACTATCTGTACTTCTGGTGCAGTTTGTAGGCTTCAGTACTTTCTCACTGTTTTGTTATTCGTAAGGTGCCAGTAGGCTTCAAATCTATTATTTCCTTCAAGATCCACTGCTTGTTCTGGAGAATCTTTCTTTTCCTCTTGGTTTTTGGAAATGCCACACTGAAGTATTGAATTAAGGTCTCTTGTAAAGCACTGTTTTTTCATCTGTTCCTTGAAATTGAAGAGTGTCTGCCTACTGTTCTTGTCTCGACATTACTTTAAATATACATGCAGTTTGACACTGGAAGTCTTCACACAAACAGAGATCTCACACAACTTGTAAGCCACATTTACAAGTCTGCGAATAATCCTATTAAATTTTACAACGCGCGCCTGCTCGTGTGACAACAGTAGGCGCGCTTGCCGGAGGATTAAAAAAAACCAGCGGCGCTGACACACACTCCTAACACATATTTTCCATACTTATTTGTTGAGAACAATGAGAAACCGCCGACAATCAATGATCGTTTGCGCTGCCCGCCAGACATGTGCACATGCACAAACAAGCCAAGCGCGCAAGTGAATGTTTCTCTCCACAAGTCCGTGTCGTAAAATATCGCGAAACTGCAGTACACTGACTTAACAAGTTTAACTTCTCGTGGATGCGGTTCCCAGTCATGTACTTTGTTTAAAGACATTATAGTCGCCATTGACTGTAAGAGTTATTTGTTTTCACTATCGCAATTTCGGCATTAAGGCTATAATAATAATAATTATTATTATTTTATTGTCGTTCAGCTGATTACAGCAATAGACAAAGTCAAGAGCATATATTTCTACATAAACTACTATATCGATGTAAATTGGTTGACATAAAATAGGTACACGTTAGAATACAGTATTTTCATCTTCAAAGAATTCATCAATGGTGTAAAACGGATTGTTCACTAGTAGCTTGTATAATTTAGCTTTAAAGATATTTACAGGCAGTTCTTTAAAGTCAGCACTTAGTCTATTAAACATCCTTAGTCCAAGAACTAGGTAAGAGTTATGCGATTTTGATAATCTATGATATGGTACGTCTACAGATGTTCTGTTCCTAGTATTATGGCTATGAATATCACTTCTCAACACAAAATTAGACACATCGTTTCTAATGTACATTAAAACATTGTAGATGAATAAGTTTACTAATGCAATTTAATAAACAGAGGTTTACAATGTTCTGTTTTATCAGAATCCGTTATTATTCTTATTACTTTCTTCTGTAAAAGTAAAATGTCATTTACATGACAGCTACTACCCCACAGTAAAATGCCATAAGAGATGATGCTTTGGAAGAAGGCAAAATATGCTGATCTCACATAGTCATTGGGAACATGTCTTTTTAAATTTCTAATTAGTTGATAATGGTCATAAAGCCGAAACTGCATTAGTGCAAATAAATAATTTTTACAGTAAACGGCGACCATGATGTCTTTTAAAAAATTACTTGTATGTCATTGATATTCGTTAAGATTTTTTAACTCTTAGTTTTCTTTGTATCGGCCAACTTATCGTCAACAGACTGTATGTGCCCCGGAAAATAATTCGATTTGGCTCAACTACCCGGGATTTTCGAAGTCTTTGTCCGGGGTCGGCAATACAGGCCTAGAAAAAAGCTTTTGAATACGTATCTACAACTACGATTATCTATGTAGCATCAGTTTACACGAAGTGTTGGATACATTTAAGTTTGTGGTAGCAGTTTTCAACCTGAAATTAAAAGAGAAAAGGATAACTGAATGCAACAATGAAAAGTAACAATAGCCGCTATTACTTTCTGCCATCTACACGTTTTAATTCCGAAAGGTTTCAGATGACTGTATCTTATATGCGGAACAAATGCTGGCAACAGCGAATCTAGACCTCGATGTATGCTACAGTATGTTGCCAGAAACGAGATCGTTTTTCCCTGCAGAGTTTTCCACGATGTCGCCTCTAAACGTAGAATATTTACGTTTTGTCCAGAAGTATTCAATATACGATTATCAGATTGGACAAACAAGTCCTTGCTTTAAGATAATTTTCTTTAATGAATGCGCGCATGATACGTTGTCATTTACGATTATTTGACTTATAATATACTGCCCGTCGGCTTTGACTACTGACACGGAATATACGACAGATGACGTAAATAACGTCGTTCGCTTGGCGGTTAAATCAGATCGTAAAACATGGCTTACCACTGTAATGGAGGGGGGCATTATACACAGTGCGAAACTAAAATGAAAAAAAAAAAACAAATATAAAGAAGTCGAAGCTAGTATCGAAAAATACACTTTAGCCATGTAGGTCAAGTGGAGATTGCACACACCGAAGTTCAGCTACATGTCACACAAATCGCGTAGTCCGTTATCATATTCCCAACAATCAGGTTGGGTATGACATTACACACAAACACTATTATGGAAATAAGAATTACAGAAACAGCATACTCCGCAGTACTTACCAATAGCAGATAGAGTTTCCACATAGCGTTGCGTGCAATAAATCATGCCTAAATATGAAGCTATTTAAACAAGAAATTTCCTGCTTCACCAAGACTAAAAACCAAACAGAAATCACCAAAGAAAAGTGTGCGTTCTGTTGAAAAGTATTTTAGAAATCTGGCCTCCATATTTCGCAGTTTAAAGGATTAATAGTTGTTGGAACTCCCGCTAATACAGAGCTTACACAGCCGAGATTAAAAAAAAATCATCTTTATCTAAACCTAACAGAATAATGCTATAAGGAAATCCAATTCGAAATATGCACCAAGAAGTGACATCACAGAAGCCATTAACATTACGTCATTGATCAAAAGACTCCTCGTACCTGCATTTACTTTGGCATTCGCTGCAAATACATAGCACTTTTCTGTCTGTTTATCATTCCAACGTGCACTAAAGGAAAGCAAATGAGAACTGAGGGATTTTACACGGTGGTCAGAAACAACCTGAGAAGCTTGTTAAGGGCGTTACAGGGTAACTAGCGCTGAGGAATATTTGTTAAGAAAAAATTCGATACGTCGCGTCATTCCCGAGTTAATTAGCATTGAAGTTAGCTAATCACGCCGTTTCGCGTGCAGATTCAAGCGGCCCGCCAGGGACGGTGATGTTCTTTGGTTTCCTAAAATCGAACAAGAGACCGATACAAAAACTGGCGAGAGATGGTAGTAAGAATCAAAGGCTGTGCAGTCTCGTGCGCTATCATCAACGATATGAGAACAGCTGACACTAATTGTATCTGACGGGTCGCTTGAATTTGCGAGTGCGACCATCTGATTGCCTAAGTTCAATGCTAATCAATTCGGATATGGCGTGACGTATCAATTTTTTTTCTTAACTGTTATTTCTCAAGATATCGTACCTTGCGACACCAAACTCTTCATACTGTTACTGACCACCCTGTATATCGTAGCAAGGGGAGCTATTGTTTAGCAGATATGTGCTGACACTTGTATTGTTTAGCTACCGACATGTAGACATGTATTTCGCGTTCACCCAAGGTGACTTTTTTTACTACTGAACAGATCTGCTACTAATAGAAAACTTTCCTATAATAAATAAAAGGCACCGTTATGATACAGAAATGACTGATGTAAACAAAGACATCTACGAATGTCTATATTGAGAAATAAATCTGTTGATGTTTACAAACCTCATGATGATACGTGTTTTGATTTGCTTTTCTGGGTAATGAAAGAGTATTTGATAATATAACTAGAAAATTTTGATTAGCTGTCCGAAAAAGGAGCTACGCCATTCGGGTCGAGCTCATACTGCTGATTTTCAGTTGTTTAACAGTCGACAGTGCCCTCAGAAAAGCTATCTCAGATAATCCATTTGTCCTTGGCTTCACAGAATATAAAATAAATATAACTACTAGCATACTGAAATTGACGTTAGCACAATTGAAAATGTTCAGAAATAAATTACTCCCTGTCATGGATTTTTGCGTGATCTAGTTTCCATTGTGCTTTCATCTTGCTCTGTATCATTGTTTGGAATCTTTCCAACGCCTTTCTGTATGGAAGAACTTGGATAGGGGTCATCTTAGCTGGAAACATTTATTTTAAATATCATCTTAAGTGATCTGCCTTCGCGGGCGAGACTGCTAAAGGACGCCCGTCTAGTGATTCTTGACTAGGAGGTAGCTGACTAGAATCCGGCTGGTGTCACATGTTTTGCTCATTAGTGTTTGGCTGTGAAGGGAAGGAGATGTGGTGGCTTTCAATTACTGACCAACAGATTTTCTGCCAATGTCCTGGGCTAAATTCCAATGCTCTTCGCAGCGCCTCATGTAGTGAGGGCATGTATCACTGTTGATGGTGATCAGCCCATAGGAAGAGTACATTAAAGCTTGGTGATCAGCGTCATGCCATTCAAGAGGAGTAAGCTATTTGCCGGCACCAGGTTTCATCACTCTCTCCTTTCCCTTCATCCATAATAACACTATCAAGACACCAGATTCCACCAACACTCATTAGAGTAACAAATGCGGCGCAGAGAGACATTTGAAACTTCATAACAGGTCAGAAGAAGGAAAAGGAAAGCCACCTTCACTAGGACCTTGCCATGGTGGCAACACATAACTCTGCCCCCAAAGATCCCCACAAGGCTGCCTTGAGAGGTGCACAAATGCACCCAAGAGCAACATCTGTAGTCAAAGTGTGTCATAATTAAGTTAGATCCATGAAAGATGGCGGTTTTTGCAGGTCAAGGAATGGACGGGTAGTGCATTGCTGAAGGTTCCAAGCGACAGTTGCAGTATGTGCATACACATGCTTTACGGTTAATGTAAGCTTTTATCCTGCAAATTATATCTCTCACTTGCTTGTGTAGAATTTGTCGCTTACCACCACCATCAGCCATGACAACTTGCAAGAAATGGAATAAAAATTCGCCAACCATCTTGGGACAATCAGTGTCTTCACTTGCCACTGACAATGGCTATTGATGCCTGGCAAGGATACGTGTCGTAAGTGGCCTTCAGCCAACTCAATGTAGCTGACGTCACACTTGCCTTTCCTGGCCAGCTGCTGTTCTGGAAAATTCCCACTTGCAGTGGCTCCTGCACTGGCTGTACCACGATGCTGCAGCAATGAGTGACGGTGACGCGTGTTTTTGAAATACCAACTCCTCATTGGGAATGCTCTCTCTCTTTCCACTCACCACTGTTCTTCGCCATCTGTTGAACAATGATGACAGTTGACATGTAGCTTCTAACAACCACCACTTGCAAGGTAGGTTAGAAATCAGATTAATAATGTTGCTCATGCAGCATATGTTCACTTTATTGGGCTACAACAAAGTTATTGACTGTGGATGGTATCATCAGAATGGAAATAATGAAGTCACTGTAAAAAAAGTCATTAATTTTGGCACTTATCTTGAATGGGTTCCCACGTAGATTTCATCGAACTTGTTATGGCTCATCTTGTTGATTCTACAGTGATTCCAGAAATAATTTTTGACTTGGTGTTCACAATCCACATTTTTATTAAACTTCTTGTAAATTCACATATAGTTCTTCTTAATTACCACATCATCAAGAAAACAGTTTTGTATCAATCTTCATATATTTAATTTCCGCTTTAACCAAACACAAGACTTGACTGTTCTTTAATAAAGCGAAGTAACAACTTAACTTCTGCAAACTGAAACAAAGACTGCTCTGTGCACATTCGCGCCATAACAGTTACAAGTAAGTCAAATATTACGACAGTCTCACAGAAATGAATACACACAAGAACCATATCACTGTAATATATCGATACATCGGAGTACCTATACATTAATAAAACCAAATTTGAATATTGTGACAAAAATACGTCTGTTACTTCGCAGAAAAGTAGTACGATATTACTGGTATCGAGAACTGGGGTTAGAGTGCTGTAATGGTCACGTAAATAAAGAACCATTACAAGCCGTATAGTACGATGATCTTGGCCTGCTGTTCAGGTATGCCCTGGTCATGCTGGTGTCCTGTGGAAGGATGATAGGGAAGACCCCTGGGTCAACCCATCTGTGACAGCAGCAGACTATGGTGTTGAACTCTGCAACTGGTGATAATGGTGAGGTAGCCATCCCAACCAGCAGTGGCTGTCATTGCTCAGTAGCATGCAGGAGTTCTACAAAAGACTTGTGCCAGACATCACTTTCCTATAACCAAAATAATTGAGTGTGAATTTTATGTATGCTATCAAACCGCCTGACCGACAACCTTACAAGCTAAAATGCTGGCGTATTTTTGGAGCGAAGTAGTGGCAAATGTATACCTGACGTTACTTGTCATGACCAAATAGGCCTTGCTATTACAAAGGTTCAGCATTTGCCACTCTGTTGTTATTGCTTAACGAGATTGTGATAGCATAGCCCTGGCTTGGAATAGGTCTTATCACACGTTGTTGCATTAGCAATTGTACACTACTGGCCATTAAAATTGCTACACCACGAAGATGACGTGCTACAGACGCGAAATTAAACCGACAGGACGAAGATGCTGTGATATGCAAATGATTAGCTTTTCAGAGAATTCACACAAGGTTGGCGCCGGTGGCGACATCCGCAACGTGCTGACATGAGGAAGCAAGTGTGTTTCTCATACACAAACAGCAATTGACCGGCGCTGCCTGATGAAACGTTGTTGTGATGCCTCGTGTAAGGAGGAGAAATGCGTACCATCACGTTTCCGATTTTGATAAAGGTTGGATTGTAGCCTATTGTGATTGCGGTTTATCATATCACGACATTGCTTCTCGCATTGGTCAAGATCCAATGACTGTTAGCAGAATATCAAATCAGTGGGTTCAGGAGGGTAATACGGAATGCCGTGCTGGATCCCAACAGCCTTGTATCACTAGCAGTCGAGATGACAGGCATCTTATCTGCATGGCTGTAACAGATCGTGCAGCCACGTCTCGATCCCTGAGTCAAGAGATGGGAATGTTTGCAAGACAACAACCATCTGCACGAACAGTTCGATGACGTTTGCAGAAGCATGGACTATCAGCTCAGAGACCACAGCTGCGGTTACCCTTGATGCTGCATCACAGACAGGAGGGCCTGCAATGGCGTACTCAATGACGAACCTGGGTGCACGAATGGCAAAACGTCATTTTTTCGGATGTATCCAGGTTCTGTTTACAACATCAAGTTGGTCACATCCGTGTAGGGCGACATCGCGGTGTAGGCACATTGGAAGCATGTATTCCTCATCAGCATACTGGCGTATCACACGGTGCGATGGTATGGGGTGCCATTGGTTACACGTCTTGGTCACCTCTTGTTCGCATTGAAGGCACTTTGAACAGTATACGTTACATTTCAGATGTGTTACGACCTGTGGCTCATACCCTTCATTCGATCCCTGGGAAACCCTGCATTTCAGCAGGATAATGCATGACCGCATGTTGCAGGTCCTGTGCGGGCCTTTATGGATACAGAAAATGTTCAAATGCTGCCCTGGCCAGCACATTCTCCAGATCTCTCACCAATTGAAAATCTCTGGTCAATAGTGGCCGAGCAACTGTCTCGTCACAATACGCCAGTCACTACTATTGATGAACTGTGGTACCGTGTTGAAGCTGCATAGGCAGCTGTACCTGTACACGCTATCCAAGCTCTGTTTGACTCAATGCCCAGTTGTATCAAGGCTGTTATTACGGCACCCAAATTGCCTGAAAATGTAATCACATGTCAGTTCTATGTGCAATGAATACCCGTTTATCATATGCATTTCTTCTTGGTGTAGCAATTTTAATGACCAGTAGTGTATTTCTTTCATCATGTAACGAACATATTCTCATTCTGCCTAGCTGCTCTGGCCCACTACAAATCTGCTGAGGTCTGCTGTCTGGCTCGCCAGAAGTGCTAGTGTTGTGTTTCCCCATGATCCACTCTTGGTTTGGTTGTGAAATGTTATTTTTTATGCCAGTCTCATGTTGACACCACTGTAATGTAACATACCTCCACTCTGCGACTTTGAAAATTTTAACCGTTTGCTGTGTTGAACAATGTTGGCATGCAACAGATACCTCTCTTGCAAACAAATCCATTCCAAATTTTAGAAAGAACAAAAAAATCTTGCTCTGCTTACAGAATTCTTTGCCATCTTAACCTATGTGACAATTTCTGTTTTTTTTTTCCTGATACAACCCATTCCAGAGGGATCTTGTGTGTGGTTTTTAACTCTGCTTGCGTTATTTTACAGCTTAGGAAAAGAGAAACTGCACAAATGACTGCTAGTATGGTGATCATACCAGTGGCTGTTACACTAATGGTAATTGTGTTAGAACTGCTTTCATCCCCAGTGATATTCCTGAACATGTCTTAAAATTTGTTCGACTGTAAATTGCCCATTTCCTGCATTAATTAACTTATCTATGTTCTGTAGTACTGTAGCATCTAGCACATGATTTAGTAAGGAAATATTCTATCTATGGTCAAATAGCTCTGAGAACTATGGGACTTAACATCTATGGTCATCAGTCCCCTAGAACTTAGAACTTCTTAAACCTAACTAACCTAAGGACAGCACACAACACCCAGCCATCACGAGGCAGAGAAAATCCCTGACCCCGCCGGGAATCGAACCCGGGCGTGGGAAGTGAGAATGCTACCGCACGACCACGAGATGCAGGCAGAAATATTCTGAAGTGCTAAAATACTGAAGGGACTTTCTGGGCAGTACAATGCTGGTTGTACTGTAGCAATTACCATAGTACCTGTGATGGCTGCTATTAGATGAGTTTTGCATGTGTGTGTGTGTGTGTGTGTGTGTGTGTGTGTGTGTGTGTGTGTGTGGAATAATTATTAACTGATAGTAACTTGATAGTAAAATGCAATGCTGCTCTTTTAGGGAAATAACATGCAGCAGCCCTGTGGGAAATTCCTTTTCTGTGTGCAGTAATCCTTGCAAAAATCGTTTTTCTGTTAACTGTGTAGTGTTTAATTGATTACACGTAGCATGGTGGACAGCTTCTTGAATTCTTTCCATTTCTACTCTAGCATCATATAAACTGTGTGTTAGTTCTCTCATTAGCCTAGCTATCCTTACTTCACTGTCTAATGTTTTTAGATGATTTTGTATTATACCTAAATCCTCGTTCATGGTAATCATTGTATCATCAAAATTTTGCTGTGATTCAGTTGATGTTTTACGTATGGTTTTAGCTACATTTAATAACTCTTAATCCATACCCATAATTTGAACTCTATGCCAATCCACTATTGTTTCTGTGTGTCTTGCTACTTCTTGCACTTGACCTATTTTTCTATTCAAACTTGAAATACCATCATTATCTCCTGTGCCAAACATGATTTTTAATAGTTTACCACCTGGTGGTTGGATTGTTTGTGGGACGAGACCAGACAGTGAGGTCATCGATCTTATCGGATTAGGGATGGATGGGGAAGGAAGTCGGGCGTGCCCTTTCAAAGGAACCATCCCGGCATTTGCCTGGAGCAATTGGGGAAATCATGTAAAACCTAAATCAGGATGGTCGGATGTGCGATTGAACCATTGTCCTCCCAAATGCAAGTCCAGAGTGCTAGCCACTGCGTCACCTCGCTCGGGTTTACCACCTGCATCAATCCTCTCTTTCTTAGAAAGTGGGATTGTTTCTGTTACTTGCTGCAACTGCTCTCTCAGCTTATCATAGGAATTAAGTTCTTAATACAGGGTGTTTGGAAAAGAACTCCCTACTTTTAAGTATAAATTTAATGGCGAAATTAATGAAAAATTATATCAATGTGTACATATCATGACAGAGAATTCCTACAAGTTTTGTTTAATGTTAGTAGACATCAACGTGGGATCCATTTGTTGCCCTGCACACCTTGAGACAATATTCCACTTCTCGCCACATGTTCACCACATCTCAGGTGTAACTGTCCCCACTGCCATGACAATTCTTTCCCATAGATGACTGATGTCTCTGATCTTTTCATTGTACACAACATTTTTTATGTGGCCCCAAAAGAAAAAGTCCAGTGGGGTTAGGCCTGACCTTCATGGTGGCCAAGGTATCGGGCCAGCCCTGCCTATCCACCTTCCTGGAAAGAGAGCGTCCAGAGCCCTGCCTATCCACCTTCCTGGAAAGAGAGCGTCCAGAGCCCTGCCTATCCACCTTCCTGGAAAGAGTGCGTCAAGAGCTCTGCCTATCCACCTTCCTGGAAAGAGAGCGTCAAGAGCCGCTCACACATGATTACTGTAATGAGGTGGGGCGCCATCTTGTTGGAAAAACATAAGCCCATTTTCCACCTCAATATCGTCCATTTGGGAAAATACGTACTCTGTCAACATGTCACAGTAAACATTCCTGTTTATTGTTTTTTATACAAAAATGAAAGGACCAATCACACGATCTTCCATCAAACTGCACCAGACATTAACTTTGGGAGAGTCACGTTGATGCTGAATAACATCGTGTGGAAGCTCTACCTCCAAATTATGCAGTTAAGACGATTAATTATTCCACTGAGGCAAAATGTAGCCTCATCAGGAAAGAGAATCTTTTTTAAAAAAACTGACATCATCATCAATTCTGTGTAGAAAGTCAACAGCAAACTCATACCTTTCGATTTTATCAGTAGGTGTTATTTCATGTAACAGTTAACATTTGCAGGTGCACAACTTAAGTCGTTTATGCACAACGTCATACACATTACCTTTAGGCACTCCTAAGTGTAGACTATGTCTGGCTAATGACTTCTTCGGGCTCCGAACGCACAAAACAGGGATCTATTCAACAACATCTTCAGAAGTTCTCAGTCTACCTGGTGATTTTGCTTTTAAAACATTACTGGTTTCCTTGAAAGACTTTAGCCAATGATGGGTAGTTTTTGCTATAAGTGGTTCACCACCATACTGACATCTGAAATTACATTCCACTGTTATAACCGACTCAGTTTTCAAAAACCAAATAACACACTGCGCTTTCTGTTGAGGAGTACACAGTGTTGCTCTGTGCTGCCCTGTATGCACGCCTGGACTGAAGTGAGGGAACAGAGGGAAAAAACAGCAGTGGTGCTGTCTCAAGGTCAAGCAGACTTGCAAAATGCAGGGGAGCCAAACTTGGAGAATTGATGAATCAAACACCACAAACTAGAATAGTGTATGTCACTTTATACAGATTCTAGGATACATTAAAACTAGGTAGTTCTTTTTCAAACACACTGTATTCACTCCACATATCCCCTACTATATTGCCCAATTCTGATTTCTTTAGCACTTCTAAGAACATATCTTGCAACCTTCTCGCATCATTCCTTACCTCCCAGATGTCAAAGGTCAGTCTCAGCAACCATCTGTGATTTGTAAGGGCTACAGCCAGCTGCTGCATGAACAAAACTACATTCTGCAAAGGCTGGTTGACATTTCCTTCTGCTCTGACAATGAGCAAGTTCATACCACTTGCTGAACTGTTTCCAGGTGTCATTCACGCTACCACTTAGAGGAAATAATTTGCATGTACTCCCTTCCTGCTTAGAAAAAAGTGGGAATACAAAAAAGTACACCACATGAATCAAAGAAAAAGTCCTATTATTACCCATTTATCTCTACATCTCCAATTATGTATTCCTTGGTTCTGTGGTATTTCCTTATTATTTTGCTTCTTAATTCCAGTACAAGGCATTTCCAATGGTACTTGAGGAAAGGAATCAAAGGCTCCTTGAAAAGGTTTAAATCTATTGATATGAACTAATGTTTATCCTGCTAACTGTAACTTTACATTTACACATCACTTTACCTCAACCACCTGTTAAGAGCCCAGAATTTTATCAAAAACATTTTTATCTTACCGTTTGGAGTGTAGAGGTTCACAAGTAATATACATCGACCCATCTGATATTGTGATAAATTCCACTTGCTTAAACCCACATGTTCTTGACATTCTAGCACTTTTGTGTTGGCCCATTCTACATTTTGGCAGGTTTTCTTTAGAGTTTTTGCAAATACCTTAGCGTGTTCATCTTCTTTTCCCAACTTTGGTTGACTCACATCGTATGGAGATGGCATTTTGCATCCATTTACAACCTCATAAGGTGGTAACCCTGTTCCTGTATGAGTTCTTGAATTCTAGGCACTAACTACAAAATCTAAATATATGTCCCAGTCTATGTGTTGAGAATTCACATAATGATTTAGCATCTTTGATATAGTCCTATGAAATGTTTCGGTATGACTACTTGTCTGTGAGTGGAATGGACTTGTACATAATTTCTTAACTTTCAGTCAGCCACACAACTGCTTAATGAAATCGGACATGAAATTTGTCCCTTGGTCCATAATAAGTGATTGTGGTATCCTGAATTTAAGTATCCAATTGTTTACCATAGTGTGAGCTACTGTGCTCTCTTTATGATCCGGTACAGTACCATTACTAAATGTCTTGAAAAGTGATTGATAACTTTTACTATATAATTGCTACTTGACTGACTTCTGTGTAATGGCCCCAAAATATCGGATCCTGTAATTTGAAATGGGTAATCAGATTCTCATAGTCTCTAATTACATCTTTTGATGGCATAAATCAGCATGCTGCACACATGGACTACAGTTCTTGACATACTGTTGAACATAAGCATGCCTTGTTCTCATCCAGAACCTTTCTGCACCTCTTCTATCTGTTGTTCTCTTACCCCCATGACCCAAAAAAATGATCATATGCTTACTGTAATACTTCTAATGCAAAGCTGCTGGAACTAGAACACGTGGTCCACACACAGTATCCCATCTTGTATGATAAACTGTGTCTATTTGCAGTACACCTGACTCTCTATATATAACTTGCTTGAACTTTCTTCAGATCTTTGAGATCAGACCCAGAGACTTGATTGCCCCAATCTTCCTGCTAACTGCGCCAGCATTTCTGCTTTTTTAACAACTGGTTTGTGGATTACATCACAGTGAAATTCACTTAGTTTCAAAGTCCATCTTGTTGGACAACTTGAAGGATCTTTTAGCCCTAGTAGCTATTTTAAAGTTGCAAGATCAGTAATCACTGTGAAATTGTGTCCAAATAGATAACATCTAAAATAAGAAATACCATATGTTGTTGTTGTTGTGGTCTTCAGTCCTGAGACTGGTTTGATGCAGCTCTCCATGCTACTCTATCCTGTGCAAGCTTCTTCATCTCCCAGTACCAACTGTAGCCTACATCCTTCTGAATCTGCTTAGTGTATTCATATCTTGGTCTCCGAACTTTTCTTATGTTTCCTTTACTGCTTGCTCAATATACAGATTGAATAGCATCGGGGAGAGGCTCCAACCCTGTCTCACTCCCTTCCAAACCACTGCTTCCCTTTCATGTCCCTCGACTCTTATAACTGCCATCTGGTTTCTGTACAAATTGTAAATAGCCTTTTGCTCCCTGTATTTTACCCCTGCCACCTTCAGAATTTGATAGAGAGTATTCCAGTCAACAGTGTCAAAAGCTTTCTCTAAGTCTACAAGTGCTAGAAAATTAGGTTTGCCTTTCCTTAATCTTTCTTCTAAGATAAGTCGTAGGGTCAGTATTGCTTCACGTGTTCCAACATTTCTACATAATCCAAACTGATCTTCCCCAAGGTCTGCTTCTACCAGTTTTTCCATTCATCTGTAAAGAATTTGTGTTAGTATTTTGCAGCTGTGACTTATTAAACTGATTGTTCGGTAATTTTCACATCTGTCAACACCTGATTTCTTTGGGATTGGAATTATTATATTCTTTTTGAAGTCCAAAGGAATTTCACCTGTTTCATACATCTTGCTCACCAGATGGTAGAATTTTGTTAGGCCTGGCTCTCCCAAGGCTGTCAGTAGTTCTAATGGAATGTTGTCTACTCCCGTGGCCTTGTTTCAACTTAGGTCTTTCAGTGCTCTGTCAAACTCTTCGTGCAGTATCATATCTCCCATTTCATCTTCATCTACCTCCTCTTCCATTTCCATAATATTGTCCTCAAGAACATCGCCCCTGTGTAGACCGTCGATATACTCCTTCCATCTTTCTGCTATCCCTTCTTTGCTTAGAACTGGGTTTCCATCAAAGCTCTTGATATTCATGCAAGTGGTTCTCTTTTCTCCAAAGGCAGTATCTATCTTACCCCTAGTGAGATAAGCCTCTACATCCTTACATTTGTCCTCTAGCCATCCCTGCTTAGCCATTTTGCACTTCCTGTGGATCTCATTCTTGAGACGTTTGTATTCCTTTTTGCCTGCTTCACTTACTGCATTTTTGTTTTTTCTCCTTTCATCAATTAAATTCAGTATCTCTTCCGTTACCCAAGGATTTCTGCTAGACCTCGTCTTTTTACCTACTTGATCCTCTGCTGCTTTCAGTATTTCATTCCTCAAAGCTACCCATCCTACTGTATTTCTTTCCCCCATTCCTGTCAATTGCTCTCTTATGCTCTCCTTGAAAATCTGTACAGCCTCTGGTTCTTTCAGTTTATCCAGGTCCCATCTCCTTAAATTCCCACCTTTTTGCAGTTTTTTCAGTTTTAATCTACAGTTCATAACCAATAGATTGTGGTCAGAGTCCACATGTGCCCCTGGGAATGTCTTACAATTTAAAATCTGGTTCCTAAATCGCTGTCTTACCATTATATAATCAATCTGAAACCATTTAGTATCTCCAGGGTTCTTCCATGTATACAACCTTCTTTCATTTCTTAGCCCCAATCCATATTCACCTACTACATTTCCTTCTCTTCCTTTTCCTACTGTCGAATTCCAGTCACCCATGATAATTAAATTTTCGTCTCACTTCACTACCTGAATAATTTCTTTTATCTCATCATACATTCATCAATTTCTTCATCATCTGCAGAGCTAGTTGGCATATAAATTTGTACTACTGTAGTAGGCATGGGCTTCGTGTCTATCTTGGCCACAATAATGTGTTCACTATGCTGTTTGTAGTAGCTTACCTGCACTACTATTTTTTTATTCATTATTAAACTTACTCCTGCATTACCCCTATTTGATTTTGTATTTATAACCCTGTATTCACCTGAACAAAAGTCTTGTTCCTCCTGCCACCGAACTTCACTAATTCCCACTATATCTAACTTTAACCTATCCATTTCTCTTTTTAAATTTTCTAACCTACCTGCCTGATTAAGGGATCTGACATTCCATGCTCCGATCCGTAGAATGCCAGTTTTCTTTGTCTTGATAACAACGTCCTCTTGACCAGTCCCCCGCCTGGAGATCCAAATGGGGGACTATTTTACCTCTGGAATATTTTACCCAAGAGGATGCCATCATCATTTAATCATACAGTAAAGCTGCATGCCCTCGGGAAAAATTACAGCTGTAGTTTCCCCTTGCTTTCAGCCGTTCGCAGTACCACAACAACAAGGCCATTTTGGTTAGTGTTACAGGGCCAGATCAGTCAATCATCCAGACTGTTACCCCTGCAACTATTGAAAAGGCTGCTGCCCCTCTTCAGGAACCACATGTTTGTCTGGCCTCTCAACAGATACCCCTCCGTTGTGGTTGCACTTACAGTACGGCTACCTGTATCGTTGAGGCAAGCAAGCCTCCCCACCAACGGAAAGGTCCATGGTTCATTGGGGAGGGGGGGGATATACCATATATTTATGCCAAAATCTTCTTTTCAGTGGCAGAATAATTGTGCTCAGCCTTATTAAGCTGACGAGATGCACAAGCAATTGGGTGTTCTTTCTCATTTTAAACTGCTCCTAAAGATGTAGAAAACATTCATCACACAACAATATGAATTCTTTTGTGAAATCTGTAAAAATGAAAACTGGATCCAAAGTTAATATATCTTTTAAGTTTGAAATTGCTGTCTGACACTCAGGTGTACAGCCAGACCTAACACCTTGTTGCAATAATTTTGTTAGTGGTTGTGCCACTCGTCATGAATTTTATGTAGTAGTTTGCTAATCCAACGAAGTACTGTAATGGCTTAACTGTCTGAGGGACCAGAAACAGGTTTATTGCTGATGTAAGGTGCAGATCTCTCCTTACTCCATCTTGGCTAATTATATGCCCCAGAAACTTAACTTGTGGTTGTGCAAAGTGACACTTAACAATACTACGTGTAAGTCAAAGCTTTTTGTTGGGATATGGCAAACAAAATATTTGTTATGTGGCAATGAGTTTACGTGTGCAGATATCTCTGCTTGTTATATGTATGCTTAGATATCTATGCTACATGTTTTGTGCTGTATGCCTTGTAGTATGGCTTTGTGCAGTGCTGGAAACATGTTAAATTAAGTAAAATATATGTTTATAAATTTCGTTTCTCCACCAACATTATTTTACTGTGCAAATATATGAAACGACATGTCATGGGCCTAACAAGATTGAAATGAATAAGTTTGGGTAGTGAATGGTGGGAAAATTAAAGATATTGTTTGTGAGCAAAGAAACTGGTATAGGCATGCATATTCAAATATAGAGATATGTAAACAGGCAGAATACGGTGCTGTGGTGGGCAATGTCTACATAAGACAACAAGCGTCTGGCGCAGTTGTTAAATTGGTTACTGCTTCTACAATGGCAGGTTATCAAGATTTAAGTGAGTTTGAATGTGGTGTTATAGTCTGCATATGAGCGATAGGACTCAGCATCTTTGAGGTAGTGATGAAGTGGTTAATTTACCATATGACCATTTCACGAGTGTACACTGAATATCAGGAATCCGGTAAAACATCAAATCGCTGACATTGCTGCGGCCAGAAAAAGATCCCTCAAGAACGGGACCAACAACAACTGAAGAGAATCATTCAGTATGACAGAAGTGCAACCCTACTGCAAATTGCTGCAGATTTCAATGCTGGGCCATCAGAAAGTGTCAGCATGTAAAACATTCAATGAAACACCATCAATATAGGTCCACTTGTGTGCCCTTGATGACTGCATGACACAAAGCTTTACACCTCACCTGGGTCCATCAACATCGACATTTGACTGCCTGTTAATGACTGAAAACATGTTGCCTGCTCAGCAGAGTCTCATTTCAAATTGTATTGAGCGGATGGACGTGTACAGGTACAGTGACAACCTCATGAATCCATGGGCCCTGCATGTCAGCATGGGACTGTTCAAGCAGGTGGAGGCTCTGGAATCGTATGGGGCGAGTGCAGTTGGAGTGATATAGGACTCCTGATATGTCTAGACATGTCCCTGACAGGTCACACATACATAAGCATCCTGTCTGATCACCTGAATCTATTCATGTCCACTGTGCATTCTGACAGACTTGGACAATGCCAGCAGGACAATGAAACTCCCCAGACACCCATAATTGCTACAAGGTGGCTCCAGGAACACTCTTCTGAATTTAAAAACTTCCCCACCGAACTCCCCAGACATGAACATTATTGAGCGTATCTCGGATGCCTCGCAATGTGCTGTTCAGAAGAGATCTCCACCTGCTCGTACTCTACAGATTTATGGACAGCCCTGCTGGACACCTCATGTCAGTTTCCTCCAGCACTACTTCAGACAATAGTCGAGTCCATGCCATGTCATGTTGTGGCACTTCTGCATGCTCAGGAGGGCCCTACAATATATTAGGCAGCTATACCAGTTTCTTTGGCTGTTCAGTGCATATTGTAACTATGCAAATGGCTTCTGCCCAGATACCACAAATTAAGAAGCTCATGAGTTGAGAGAATTATGCAACATGGAAGTTTGTAGTAGAAGCTTATCCACAGTTGAATGACTGTTGGGATGTTGTTGGTGGAATGTCAAAGTCCACAGATTCAGATTTCCAGAACAAATAACGTTAGGCAAAATCCAAATTAATTTTTCTAGTCGACCTTGTAAGTTACACTCATATAAAAAAGGCCTGCACAGCAAAGGAAGTATGGGACAAGCTAAAGAAGAGCTTTTTAAGATGGAGGTTTAGCTAGGAAAGTGGGTTTTCTATGAGAGCTTATCACCACACATTTAGATGAATGTAAAAATGCCAATGATTATGTAAACAAAATCATATCCACTTCAAATCATCTAAAAAATATGTGGTTAGACATTGCTGAAGAAAGAGTTGGAACCTTGTTACTACCTGAACAACCCAATAAGAACTCCCTCATCGTAACGGGCTTAAAAAGTTCAGGGATACCAATTACGGGTGACAGTGTTGAAGTGAAGATTTCAAAAGATCTTAATAACATACAAGAATATCCTATTCAGGACAAGGAAACAGCTTTACATTCAAAATACAAAAAGAAGAAATGTGTGTAATGTTGTATATGCCAAGAAATGGGATATTTTGCATTGCAGTACATGGAAAATACAAGTACACAAAAGAAAGTCAAGTTTCAAACTGTCTGGAAAAAAAGGGAAGTAATCCAAGCAATAAAGGTAAAGCACATACTGCATATTATAGTTATGGTAAAACTGAAAGCGAGAGTACAGACTGGTTCCTGAATTCTGGAGCATCTACACATATTAGCAAAAATGAAACAGTTTTATATGATAAAAACAAACATTTGTGTTTCAGCAATGGATGCTTCTCAATCGCAAGATATTACAGCACATGATGTATATTATGTGAAGTATGTTTCTACAATTTGCTGTCAGTGAGTGAAATACTGAATAAGGGTAACAAGGTAATTTTTTATTTAAGTGGTGAGAAATAACTGATAGCTTCAAGTTGGAAGTAGTTATTTAGTATCTTCTGCAAAAAGTTTTTTATGACAACGAAGTCTCAGACATCTTAATAGGAAAAGTATGGCCTTGTTAAAATTATGGCAACAGGGATAAAGGAAAGTACTAATAGTAATTTACCTTGTGAAATCTGTATACAAGGAAAGCCAGACAGATTACCATTTAAAGCAAGTAAAAATAGATATACTGAGCTTTTGCAGCTGATACCCATGGACTTTTATGGGCCAATGGAAAAAGAATCTAGAGAAGGGAGTTATTATTTACTTATATTGATCAATGACTTTTCGAGATATGCACATATTTATTTTCTTAGAACCAAGGACAAAGTGAGTGAAATATTTGACATTTTTTGGCTATAGTTGAAGGAAAGATTGGTAAGAAGACAATCAGAAAATGGTATCAAATATGTCAAACAGTTTAGACAACAACTGACTGAATTTGGAATTTGGCATCAACTATAATTCACTATAGCTCTGCTCAAAATTGAGTAGCAAAACGGGATAACAGAACAATTGTAGAGAAAGCAAGGAGTGTGTTAAAGGCTGTGGGATGACCAAAATGTTACTGGGCAGAAGCAATGTCAACTGCAGTGTATTTAAATAACAGGTTGCATACCCAAGCTGTACCAAACAAGACTACGTATGAAGTTTGGACTGGAAATGAACCTGATCTTGATCGTCTATGAATTTTTGGATGTAAGGTCATGGTACAATTTTCCAAACTACTTAAAAGAAAATGGAACTCTAAATTTGAAAAATATATTTTTGTTGGATACTGCGAAGATTTTAAAGGTTACAGATTCATAAATCCTAAAAACAAAAAGGTAAAAACTAGCAGAGATGTAATATTTTTAGAATCTGGTGAAAATGAAACAAATGGTGAAAAAGTAAATGTAGATATTAATCCTAAATAAGATGCCCAAGAACACACAAAGGCACCAGTAAATTTAGGCACTAACAGACCTGAAGACGTTCAGGAACAATCGTATACCTTAGTTGAAGATGAAATGGATAATGAGATCCAGGAACTTGAGCAGCAGAAGATGTAAATTTATGGCATTCGTCACATACAGTAAGACCTAAGTTGTATCCAGATCATGAGATATAAATATGGCTGCTCAAACATTCAACAATGATCATTTTACAGTTGCAGAAGTCTTGGCCAGTCAGAATGCAAATAATTGGAAGAAAGCTATAGAAAAGGAATTAAAGTCTTTTTCCAAGAATGATACTTATGAATGGGTTGATGCACAACAATGAAAGAAACCATTATGAGTGAGATGGGTCTTTAGTATTAAAAACCTGGAAGATACAAAACCAAAATTTGAAGCTCATATGAGAGTTAAAAGCTGCTCTCAGTTAAAGGATGCAGACAATAAAGAACTATTCTCACTAGTAGTGAAATATGCTTTTTCTTTGAGATATGCCCTCCGCCTTGCTGTAAAAGAAAATTTATTAATCAATCACATGGATGTGAAGATCCTATATCTGAATCGAAAATTGGAGGAATAAATTTTTGTGATTCCACCAGAGGTAGTTAGGAAACCTCATCAAAAAGAGAACAAAATTTTGTGTATGAAAAGGAGCATGTATGGTCTTACACAAAGTGGATATTATTAGAATCAGTAGTTACATTAAGCATTAACATGGATGAACAGGACTCAGTCTGCAGCTGATCCTGCTATGTTTCGCAGAAGAAATGATGAAGAAACTATAATTTTGGCTATATGAGTTGACAATATTTTTATTTTGACAAAAACTGAAAATTCAATGAACAGTTTCAAGAAACAACTTCAATCTGAATTTGATATGCATTATTTAGGTGAAGACCATAAAAAGTGACAATGGAGAAGAACTGTCAATTGACCAAGCCAGTTGTAGCAAGTACAATGCAATTTACTGCAGCAGCAGTACCATCCCCACCACCACCACCCCTGCCAATGATAACATCGACAAAAATAATGACAACAACAACAACAACAACAGAAGAAGACACAGCAATAACAACTAAACCTACATCAACAGTAGAAGAACCATCAGTCGCTGAGGAAAAACCAATATCAGTTACAGCAGCAGCCCCACCTCCAGCAGAAACAGTGTCAGCAAAAAAAGCAAACACAGTCACTGTACGAGAAACCATGTCACCGACAGCACCAACAGCAGCAGTCACTGAACTTCCAACAACAGTAGGAGCTGATCAACACTGCCTGAGGAGGAGCCAAAGGCTAGGTACAGCTGCTTCACTTAGTGATGATTTTTTATGGCACCAAAGGAAGAAAAGGAAGAGATTGTGACAGATCAGCCTGAAAAATTTGCAGATAAGTGTCAAAAAACAGCAACAAAACAGCACTTCACCAGGTATTGACAAAATAACAAATACTTGCAATCCTTTCAAGATAATGCGTCAAAACATTCAGTGCCACAAGAATAAAGTGATAGAATTAGAAGTTGCCATAAACAACTTTATAGATATCTCTTGTATTTGTCTATCAGAACATTGGTGCAGGCTCAGTGAATTAAGTCTTACAAATATAAACAATTTTGAATTAGAATATCATTATTACCGCAGTGTTTGTAAAAATGGTTGAGTATGCATATACATTAGGCCTGGGCTACAGTATAAAGTTAGATCTGAAACATACCATCTAAATATCAAGAAACATTTTGAATCATGTGCCACAAAGCTAAAATCGGAGAACCATAATAAACTAATTGTCATGTCAATATAAAGGTCACCACAAGGTGACAAAAACATATTCTTTTAAAAATTTGGAAGCAGTGCTAAACATTTTGTATAAGAATGAAGTGGACTTAGTACTATGTGGGGATTTTAACATCAACCCGTTAATTGAAAATGAAGAAAAAGACAGCTTTTGAGTATCCTAATCAGCTTTCACATGAAACCACTCCTTACGGTCCCCACTAGAATAACAGAGTCAGCTTTGTCCTTATTAGATAAGATCATTACAAATATCGAAAATGATGTACTGAGGCACAAAACGTTAACTTAGGTCTTTCACGCCACAACACACTAGTAACATGCATAAATTCTTCTGTACCTGAGGTGGTTAAATACAAGTGCAAATATAAAAGGCACTTCTACCCAGAAAAAGTTAATATTTTTATTCAGTCATTGGCAAAAGAAACCTGGGAAGATGTATGCTCTAAATCATCAACTGATGAATCATTCAATGCATTTTATAATACTTTCATGTCCATATTTGAGATGTGTTTTCCAAAAAAATTGACAAGAATTAATATCATGCCAAGGAACAGAAGCCAGTGGATAACCCTGCTATCAGAGTATCCAGTCAAAAGCTAAAACTTCTCAATCAACTGAGAAAAGACAACCAAGACGAAACTTTACAGAATATTTTAAGACATACAAGAAAATTTATAGGAAAGTAATTAAAACAGCCAAGACAAAGCACAGTTACAAAGTAATCATATGGACAGCAAACAAGTTGAAAGCAATATGGAATATAGTAAAAAAGGAAACAAACAAAAGTGTTAAAAAGCAAGATGACATTGTAGTAAAAGATGATCGTGGTGTGTTACTTAGAAATGGTACTCTATCAAATTACATAAAGGACTATTTCATGAACATTCCAGTCAATCTGAGTAAAAACTTTGCTAGTAATAGTAGTACCATAGTTCAATATTGCTAAGTCCCACAAATAAATTAGAAGTTCTTAAGATAATAAAAGCAATGAAGAATAAAATGTCCTCTGGAACTGACAAGGTACCAGGTTCAGTCATAATCAAATGTGCTAGTGTCATAGCAGAAACACTCTCACATATCATAAACATATCATTAACAGAAGAGGTGTTCTCACAAAGATTAAAAATTTCAAAAATAAAACTATTGTTTAAAAAGGGTAATATATATGAAGTGAGAAACTATAGACCAATAGCTTTGTTATCTGTATTTTCAATAATAATAGAGACTGTCATGAAAAATATAATTTCAAATCTCCTCGAAAAATTCAATCTCTTGTCTGTAAACCAACATGGTTTTCGCTAAGGCATGAGTACAGAAATTTAGACTGGAAAGCCCACATTCTCTACCTCATTAACAAGTTAAGCTCTGTTTGCTTTGCATTACGCATAATTTGTTCTGTGTGTAGTAGAGAGTGTAGCACAACTGTCTACTTTGCTTAAATCCATCATGCTATCACCTATGGCCTAACCCTCTGGGGTCATAATAAGGCAAACATGAAAACCATCTTCACCTTACAAAAATGAGCTGTTAGAATAATTTCAAACAGTACAAGGCTAACACCTTCCAAACAGTTATTTCTACCCTTAACATGCCTCTAAATAAAAAAAGTGTTGTTAATATAAAAATGCACATTGATAATTATAAAACCAGCTCAGATCTTCATTCCTACAATACAAGAAGGTGCAATGACCGCCACATAGAAAGAGTAAACAAGGCTTTAGCACAAAAAAGAAACCAACATTCAGGGTACTATTTTGTACAACAAACTTCCAACTCAGCTAAAAGAAATAAAAACATTGTCTACATTCAAGGAAGCAATATTTAAATTCTTAATGACCAACTGCTATTATAGTATAAATGAATATCTGCAGTAACCTTGTAGCAAGTAACTACATTCGTTTACTATATGTTAATAGTACCATAAATCAAATGTTTGCCACAGCCTCAATGTTAATTTTTCTGAACAAATGTGTTTAATCAATTATTTACTTGTAATATATGTCATGTAAAAGGTCCCAAACAAAAGTGTTAAATCAATTATTTACTTGCAATGTATTTCATGTAAAAGATCCTTCTCATACTTTTATATTAGTACAGTAATCAAAGTTGTATTTCCCAAAAATATTGTGATGAGTACAGTGACCCATTGTATTCTGTAGGAAACTGTACCCCCTTATCTTATTTTTGTTATACTAATTTATTTGATGAAACCCATACAATGTACATTACTGCTGGGTGAATAAACTACTACTACTTCTACTTCTACACAAAGAGAATACTAGAAAATATTGGCATGAATAACTGCAAGTCAGTTTCCACACCTATGAAACAGAATGTGAAGTTTTTAGTAGCAGAAGAAGATTAATGTGTAAGAAGGAAGTACCCTATTTGCAGGCAGTGGAAAGCCTTTTATATTTAGCTCGAACATCCAGGCCAGATATTGTCTTTGCTGCAAATACTGTTAGAAAATATTGCAAAGACCCTAGAATTAAAAATCGGGTTGTAGTTAAAAGAATACTGAGATATTTGAAGGGAGATATTGATTACAAATTAAGTATTGCTTGTTACATGTATTCTTTGATATCTGTGCTAGATGTTCTTTGCTATATGCCTTGTTGTAATATGTCTTTTTATAGTGCTGGGAATACATTAAATAAAGTAAAATGTATGTTCTTAAACAGTGTTTCTCTGTCAACATTATTTTACTGTGCAAATACATAATCCAAAACTTTTCCAACCTGCTAAATACTGTCTTTAAATCCTGAATATGCTCTTCTTGACATTTTGCAAATACAATTGTATCATCCAAATAGACCATGCATTTGTTTTGTTTTAAATCTCTGAGGACTCCATCCACTAATGTTCAAACACAGATGGTGCGTTTTTCAACCAAAAAGATATCCTACAATATTGGTAATGACCAGAAGACATTGTAAATGTTGTTTCAGGTCTATTCTCAAGCTGTACCTCAATTTGAAGTTAATCACTTCTTAAATCTAGGGGTGAAAAGTACTTGCACTGACCTAAATTATCTAACATGTCAGTAATGTTAGTGGTTGGGTATACATCTGTTACTGTTTTTTTTCATTTACGAATCTATAGTCAGAACAAATCTGATATTTCTTTGTTCGATCTGTTGACATTTTCCATTCTGTTGATCCTCAAATTGCTCTACTAAATGCTGTAAATGCTTAGGTAACAGGTATTGTCTTCTAAATACAGGTCGATTATTGCCTGTTGGTATTCTATACTGTGTGGTCAGTGCAGCAGCTAACATTCCTTGTGGATTGAATGAATTCTTATATTATATTAACACCAATTCTGTTAATGATCTATCTTTACACTTAGGATAACTCACTTTTTCTTGCAGTGCAGATATGTTGACGGTTCACTCTGTTATACCTGGTACCCAAGAATCGTCAATATCTTCCTCTTTGAGAAACTGTAAGGTTCTGTATGTAATACCTTTGGAAGACTAACTTCATCTTCTCCCAAATTACCCAGGCTTATTGGAATCACAACCTGACCCTTAATATTCCTTTTATGTTTTATGCACCAACGCACAAAATAATTTTGCTCACCCAACATGTCAGTACCTGCTAGTGGTTCCACCAAACACACTGTAACCCGCAGAACATTAATATCTACTGGTATCCATATTATTTTTCTGTATCTGCAGGTGCTTTGTCATGCAAAACAACTTTTAATGCACTTATACACACTTTATTCAATGCCACCTTAGCAATGGGTATCTCGTAATATAGAACATTTGTAACTGTTGTACGCAATGGAAACAATTTGCCATCAAGTTCAACCATCTCCTGCCAAAGGTTGATTCTAGCATGATGCCTAACAATAAAGTCTAACCCAAGTATTGCAGTGACACCTTGTCCCACAGTTGGCAACACTTTCATTTGTTAATGAGACATTGCATTTTCTGCCCTGAGCCTGAGCCATGTTGTCCTGACTGAATCAAATGCATTTCCACAATCTACACCTTGGTTTTTGTAGTCTGCTCTTATCCATGAGGTTCAGACTGACAACTGATACGTGTGCCTCTCTATCTACCAAAAATTAATGTTGTTTCCTTTTCAACCGAGCCACCAATGAAGAATCTGTCTCTGTCTGCACTTTTAATGCACTTCTATTTAGTGGGAATGCTTCTCAAGGAAGGAAGATTTCAATTGTCATTTAATGACTTCTTTTTCCTGTTATAGTTACTGTGTTTCTCTGAGCTACACTCGTGTGCCTTATGACCAACCAGCTGACAGTTAAAACATTGTGGTTGGTGACACAATGTTTTTATATGACATTTTCATTCACAGCAGTGACATTATTTGTTTGACAAAACATTTTCTGATATTCTGAGACTTAGTGGTATCCATCTTTTGCAGACAAGTGGCTACAAAGTGCGTCTACATCTTGTGGATTTTCCATTCTCAATCTGAAAGAAAATTCTGGAAAAATCCCTCTCAGGAACAAACCTAGTGTCCTATCCTCAGCCTCTCAATAAAACTGCATTGGCGTACGGTTTGTTAATCAACTCATAAGTTTGGAGGTTCAATTTACGTATCCTGTCCAAGAATATTTCTACAGTCTCATTCACCATTTGTCTCAAAATTACTTAATTTTTCTTGAAAGAAATGAGCACGATTTTGTATTCTGTGCCATTGCTTTAATCCACATGCTAACTCTGTAAATGTGGTTACCTTATTCAAAACCTCATGGTACATGATGTACATCTTAGCCTCACCCAACAAGTGCAGTTTGACCATCTGCAATGATGTTTGTTCAAATCAGTTGTGCAAACTGGTTGTGGATAACACACCCTGAATAAAAATAGTGACATCCTCCAATGGTCTGCCAGAAAACAAGGGAAATAAGACTAGTGGCTACAGGATATGTGTAAGGGGAAGGTACTGCCAGTAGTGATTTAACTTCACTAGAATCCAAGAGTGAATGATCTCCAGTTTGACTGCATAACTGCTGAGCCATTCGTTCATTCTGTTCCTTTAATAATTTAACCTGCTCCATCAGAGCTGATACCATGTCCACTGCAGTAGTTGCTCATGTTTCCTGGTATTTGTGCAGATTTCCTTTTCAAAAATTACTTATTACTTTGTCTCACCAACACCCAGTGACATTTAACACAGACCTCTTTTGCATGACCATACTTCCCACAAGTGAACATATTAGAGGATAAACTTATCACAAGGTCCATTGTAGCCAGACAAATTACAAATTTTATGATCTACTGGTACTATATACACTGCACTACAATTCCCCTTCAATTCAGACATACTTGTGCGTTCAATAGGCTTTGCAAAAGTAAGTCTTAACTCACTGTGTCCTGTTCTCAATATGATCACAACCGAAAATATTTGTGTGAGCAACAGAGCTTTTCAGTGACTCACCCCACAATTGTTGTAACTGCTGGTTCGTCTCTCGTGCAAAACATTTCATAAAGACTTGTGATGCTAATGTTGAAATCACCAGAACCACAGCCACATCCTGACATAAATTTTGCAAGAGGTGACAGTTGTGAAGTTGGAAGCAGAGATGGTTCTGTGTCAGGATGCGCTCTCCCAGTTTTCTCCGTGCCAGTTTTCCTTGGAAGAATGATGGTGACCTGTCATTGACAGTAGACCCATTGAAAGAAGATTGAGAGTTAGTTATTGATGTCATATAAGTTACAATCCATGTCCTGACTCACTGTTGACATCGGCTGTTCATGCCCATTGATGATTCGTATTGTAAGTGGCCTTCAACCCACTCAAGGTAGTTGATGCCACATTTCCCGTTCATAGCGAGCTGCTGCTATGGTGGATTGCCACCCACAGTAACCCTGGTGTTGGCAATACCTTGATACCATGACACTGAGTGAAGGCGAAGCATATGTTGGACTTACATGGAAAATTTGGAAATTTGTGGTAAGGTCTTATGGTACCAAACTTCTGAGGTCATCGGGCCCTAAGCTTACACACCATTTAATCTAACATAAGCTAACTTACACTAAGGACACACATACCCATGCCTGAGGGAGGACTCGAACCTCCAACAGGGGGAGCTGCACAAACCGTGACAAGACGCCTCAGACCACACGGCTACCCCGCATGGCTTGGACTTACATACATGGATTTTGGATGTGCTCCATCCCCATCTGCTCATGACTATTCTTTATCTGTTGAACTGCAATGATGGTTGCCATGTAGTATGATGATCTTGACCTTGAATTCAGGTATGCCTGGTCAATCCACTGAAGTATCAGAAATGCTGGAGCCCTGACTCAGGATGATAGGGAAGACACCCCCCACCTATGACAGTGGGACAGTGGCAGGCTGTGGTCTTGAACTCTATGACTGGCATTATGGTGAGGTAGCCACCTCTCCCAGTAGTGGCTGTCATTAATCAGTAGTGTGCATGAAATTTACAAAAGACTTGCGCCATACATTACTTTACTGTAATCAGGGAATTGAGCTTGAATGTTATGTACACCATCAATCTATCTCACCAACTGCCTTATGGCTTGGACTTACATACATGGATTTTGGATGTGATCCATCCCCGTCTGCTCACGACTATTCTTTATCTGTTGAACTGCAATGATGGTTGCCATGTAGTATGATGATCTTGACCTTGAATTCAGGTATGCCTGGTCAATCCACTGAAGTATCAGAAATGCTGGAGCCCTGACTCAGGACGATGGGGAAGACACCCCCCACCTATGACAGTGGGACAGTGGCAGGCTGTGGTCTTGAACTCTATGACTGGTATTATGGTGAGGTAGCCACCTCTCCCAGTAGCGGCTGTCATTACTCAGTAGTATGCATGAAATGTACAAAAGACTTGCGCCATACATTACTTTACTGTAATCAGGGAATTGAGCTTGAATGTTATGTACACCATCAATCTATCTCACCAACTGCCTTATGAGCTAAAATGTTGGGGTATTTACAGAGAAAATTAGTGGTTAATGTTTACCTGATGTCACTTGCCATGGTGCAATAAACTGTTTACAAGAAAGTATCACATGCCCTAGCCAATTGTGGTGCCTTGTCTCCTACATCTACATCTACATCCAACAAACCACTGTGAAGTGCATGGCAGAAGGACATCCCTTCCCAATCCCTACTGGAGAAATACAAAGGCAGTTATAGTATATTCTAGATCCATCACTTGAAGTTGGTTCTAGAAACTTTCTAACTAGTGTTTCATAGGATAGTTTCCATCTGTCTTCAAGTGTCTGCTAATTCAGTTCTATCAGTAACTTCATGACACTTTCCAAACCTTAACCATTCATGGTGCCTTTTTTGTACCTGTTTAATACCCCCTGTCAGTCCTATTTGGTACAGATCCCACCCAACTCAGCAGTATCCTAGGATGGGTTGCAGTAGTGTTTTGTATGCAATCTCTTTTGTAGACTGGTTGCATTTCCTGGTATTCTACAAGTAAAATGCAGTTTTGCTGCTGCTTTACCATCTAGCACTGATACTACATGAACATTCAATTTAATGTCCCTACAAATCATTACACCTAAGCATTCATAAGAGTTGGCAGGTTCCAACTGTGACTCACTGATACTATAGTTGTCAAGCACCATGGTTTTTTCTTTGTGTGAAGTATGCAATTTTATGTACATATCTGAACATTTGAAGTGAACTTCCAATCTCTGCAGTACTCTGAAATCTTATCAAGATCTGTCTGAATATTTGCATAGCATTTCTCAGAGAGTACTTCATAATGATAGCTGCATCATCTGCAAAAATTCTGAAGTTACCGTTAATATCACCTTCACCACTGCATAGCCAACAATGAGATTCAAACAACGCTTGATTCCAGCTGGCAATGTTCAATATATTTAGGAGTGCTCTTGTTACATATTATAAAATGCTGTCCCTTCTTCTAGGCAGTGGTTGCCACATACTCTTTTCGTCATTGGTTCTGTGATTGATTCCTCATCAATCAACTTAATTTTCAGCATTTTCTGCAACACTACACCTAAAACAGATTGATTCTCTCCTTTTCCAGTATGTCCATAGTCCCGGTACACTTCCATACAGTGTTGACCTTTGGATACATTCTCAGAGTTCATTCCTCAAATTGATTAAGATGTTTAATACTAGTCCAACTATTTTACACATGAGTTAAAGTGTTAAATATTTTATTTTAAAGATGTAAGCAAGAAAAAGTTTAGAAAAGTGCAAGAGGTCACTGCTGAGAGGACAGAGGTAGAAATCATTGTGTGTCAGGAGGCATGCTTCCAGTTCATTTCTAGCCAGTTTTCCTTGGAAGAATGATGGTGACTTGTTGTCACCAGAAGCCACAGAGAAAGGAGATTCAGAATTAGATATTTATTACTGCAAGTTGGCTGGCTGTTGTTGCTTATTAGCATGCAGGAAATCTACAGCAGACTTGTGCCAGACATCATTTTAATGTAACCAAAGTAATTGAGTGTGAACTTTATGTATGCCATCAATCTCCCTTATGAGCTAAAATGCTGAGGTATTTTATGGAGCAAAGTAGTGGCTAATGTTTACCTGAGATAACTTGTCATGGCCACACAGGTCTTGCTATTACAAAGGTATCAGCAGTTCACACCCTGCTGTGCTAGTTTAATGAGTTTGTTATAGAACAGGACTGGTTCATAAAAGCTCTTGGCACATGTTGTTGCATTAGCAATAGCATTTCTTTCATCATGTAATGAAGGTGACATGATTCTGGTTCATCAGAAGTGCCAATATTATGTTTTCCCCTTACCCACTCTCAGTAGTCAAATGCAATTCTTCACTACTGTAATGTAAGCAAGATAGCTCCTGTCTGGGATTTAAAAAAAAAATTAACCTTTTGCCTTGTACAAGATTTGCATGCAACAAAAGGTTTTCAATTATGCTTAAAGTTTGATAGAAGTAATTAAAAGCTGTCATTATGGAACACTGGATGAATAATATAGTCTGGGTAATCGCACTCTATTTTATGCAAAAGTAAGTTTTTCACACGTCTCAGTGTTTATGGCATCATATCCCAATGTTCTGTGTCCTTTTGTTCAGCACTATTGTGAAGGTGCTCTGTATTTTACTGATTTCATATCAATGAACAACTGACAAAAATACGTCTAAAAAGAGACTATCTGGTACATATCAGCAAAAAAAAGGGAAGAAACAAACAAAGAAAAGCTAAGTCTATGATAGTTTTTTTTTTTTTACACCACCTTTTAAAAGCAGCAAAAAATATAAGAAGAGGTTATTTCTCCATATAAAACACTATGAGCTTGATACCCCCAATAGCTACGAACGCAGATTCAAGAGTTATACCATTGCTAGTGCATTCTGTTTACTTGTTGCTAAACTCAAAAACTTGTTTCTAAAAAATTATGAATTATATATGAAATTTGAATTTTATTAGTGTAACTGTTATTACATTCAGCAAAAGGTTTGTAATCAAAGAAATAAAAGTAATACATTCTTTAAAAAATGAAGAAAACAGTAATCTTGACTACGGTTTCTTGACAATAAGCTGACCCTTTTTACCAGTGCTACCAGTAGCAGAGGATTCAGCACTATTTGGAAGATACACTTTTGCCTCTAAGCCTGCGAATATCTCTGCTTTTGTCACCTCTGCTTTCATATAAGCACAAGATGTGAGTAATGGGGCCAGCACTATAGGGAGGAGTCTCTACCACCTTCGCCTCACTGCTCCTCTCCCTTCATAATGTGTGAGTGAGGCATGCTTTCCGTTGTTCCCAACAGCAATTGTGTGAATGATCAACTGATCGTACCCAAATGGTATGTGGCTCACAAAAAATAGTGGGAGTGCCAAGTGATACAAAGCAAGTGTGGAAAAATGTACTTGACCCAGTGCCGCCTGTAACCTCATCATGAGATTTGGGTAATACGTTCATGGATGGTTTGCCCCTTATGAGCATAATCTGCTGACACCACACCATAGCAGCACCAAACCACACTTTTGCAGTGATGGTTGGGCCTTTTCACTTATCGGCAATGTTGTATCCACATCTTTCCACTGCCTGCACGATTGTCTCAGGATCATAGTGATACACCCAGCACTGTTACATGGTGATTATGTGGCTAAAAAAGTCATCTGGAGTAGCCTGATACAGATGAAAAATTTCTGCTGCACCTCAATTTGACGAGCTTTTTGAATGAGCGTGAGGAATTCCCGAACACAACAAATGTGATTTTTATTAAGTTCAGAATTTCGTGTTAGATGTTGAAAACTGAGCCATAACTGATTTTCACAGACACCTCAGTTCTGATAGTCAGTCTTTTGAGTACCAAGACCTACAGTTTTCTTGTGTTTCCTGCTTCTTTACAGAGATGGTCTGGCACCTCATTCTTTTTTCATTCAGACTTCTTTGATCTCAACAGAAGCATCAAAGCCACCTACCCCCATATGGTGATTCACCTGTGTGGTACACAAGCTACCAACTCAGTTTGGATTGTTGCAGTATTGCTTCCCTTCAAATGCAGGAAACAAATTACTGCACAATACTCAGGACTGGTAGAAGGTCGTGTGGCACCCATAATGATGATGATGTGCAGGACCATTATTCAGCTAGATATGTCTTTGTATTTTTATATGTTTTCTTTATTTTCGTATAAATTGAGAAAGCAACATCTAATGATATTTTATTTCACTAATTTAAGCAGTAACAAATCCTGTACACTTTCAATTTTGAACAATTATTTGACCACTATACTAAACATAATTCAGTGCATTAGAACTTACTCATCACAGTTAACTTTTCTAGCCCTATTCACATACTAAGGAAAAACCACTCTTTAGGAATGCAAACAGATGTTAATCCATGTCTTTTGTATGTTCACAATTAGAAAAGTTGTTGATTTGCTATAATAGTTATGCAGTAACATGTCAAGAATTGTGAATCCAAGTGCAGTTTCAGTTCATCCCAGGTCATTCCAAGCCAGTTCTGCTGGTCAGCCTCAATGTAGTTTTAGGTGGCTAGCCACACTTATAAAGGCATTGGTGTAGTAGATAATCATTTCTGCCTCAGTTATTCAACAAGAAGAATATGAAAATCACACCTACATTACAACACTAAAAAGCACGCTGCAGATTATGAGTCACCCTGTTTAGACATAACATGTGCAAAAGTGTATTTTTTGCAAACAAATACTGTATGTACACATGGAGAAATATCTCAAATTCTGCTGCCATGTGACTCAGAAGTCCGGTACGAAATTTGCCCTTCTCTCTCCCCATATTCCACCACCACTCCAAAAAATCCCAAGCTTCTGTGGCACATTAAATGTGAGTGTGACAGGAAGTTATGTGTATGTTGCGAGGGGATAGAGACAGTACAGACTGTGGCCTCACCTAGAATAGAATCCTGAATCCACACGTCAGCTAGTGATGCATAAAGCATACAACACTTTTCCAGAAACAGAAATGCATTTTACTTATACAGGAAATTATTTACATATTTTGTGACTCAAAAGGCACTTGGAACTTTTCACTTTATAAGAATTATTACTTTCTTAATGTCCTAAGTTTACTGGTACCATTGGTTAATACGGTAAAAGAGCTTCACATATAAGGCATGTGACTATACTGAGATTCTACAGAGTCCACCAGAAAAATTTATACACTCTTTGTCAGGCTCTATCGAGATATCAATATTGTCATTTGATTTGAGATATGAGTGTGTTGTAGTATGGTCTTTAGCTCAACAGATGTTAGTACTTTCATCTCACTATTGAGAAAACAAGATGGCTAGAGCATTCAAGCAACAAAAATGTATTGTGAACTGGTTTTTCAAGTTTGATAATGCCATTGAAGTGCAACGTCAGTGGAGGTGGGAGTTTGAAACAGAACTGTCAACCCACCTAACAATTAAATGCATCATTGACAAGTTTGAATTGTATGGAACAATTTGTGATATTCACAAAGGAAGATCAGGAAGAAAGCATACAGCTAGAAGTCCTGCTTCTTCAGCTCTCATGTTGGAAATGTTTATTAATCCTCCAAAGAAGTCTGCCATGCAATGTGCAGACTTCTGTGGGGTTTAGCAGTACAAGTGTATGAAGAATTCTGAAAGCTGCAAACTGGAAAGTTTACATTCCATGATTACTTCACGCAATTGATAATGACGTTCCTGATAGTCAAATGCAATTTTGTGAATGGTATCAGCAAATGGTAACTGATGACGAACAATTTGTGATGAAGGTAGTGTGGAGTGACAAAGCACAATTTAAACTTACTGGAAGCATGAATCGGCATTACAGTGTGTACAGGGCACCAGAAAATCCACATGTTTATGTGGATAAAGCAGTCAATCTACAAGGGTTCATGTGTGGTGTGGACTATCATCTACATCTACATCTACTTTCTACATTTATACTCCGCAAGCCACCCAATGGTGTGTGGTAGAGGGCACTTCACGTGCCACTGTCATTACCTCCCTTTTCTGTTCCAGTCGCGTATGGTTCGCGGGAAGAACAACTGTCTGAAAGCCTCCGTGCACGCTCGAATCTCTCTAATTTTACATTCGTGATCTCCTCGGGAGGTATAAGTAGGGGGAAGCAATATATTCGATACCTCATCCAGAAACGCACCCTCTTGAAACCTGGACAGCAAGCTACACCGCAATGCAGAGTGCCTCTCTTGCAAAGTCTGCCACTTGCGTTTGCTAAACATCTCCGTAACGCTATCACGGTTACCAAATAACCCTGTGACAAAACGCGCCGCTCTTCTTTGGATCTTCTCTATCTCTTCCGTCAACCCGACCTGGTACGGATCCCACACTGATGAGCAATACTCAAGTATAGGTCGAACGTGTGTTTTGTAAGCCACCTCCCTTGTTGATGGACTACATTTTCTAAGGACTCCCCCAATGAATCTCAACCTGGTACCCACCTTACCAACAATTAATTTTATATGATCATTCCACTTCAAATCATTCCGCACGCATACTCCCACATATTTTACAGAAGTAACTGCTACTAGTGTTTGTTCTGCTATCATGTAATCATACAATAAAGGATCCTTCTTTCTATGTATTCGCAATACATTAAATTTGTCTATGTTAAGGGTCAGTTGCCACTCCCTGCACCAAGTGCCTATCTGCTGCAGATCTTCCTGCATTTCGCTACAATTTTCTAATGCTGCAACTTCTCTGTATACTACAGCATCATCCGCAAAAAGCCGCATGGAACTTCCGACACTATCTACTAGGTCATTTATATATATTGTGAAAAGTAATGGTCCCATAACACTCCCTTGTGGCACGGCAGAGGTTACTTTAACGTCTGTAGACTTCTCTCTATTGAGAACAACATGCTGTGTTCTGTTTGCTAAAAATTCTTCAATCCAGCCACACAGCTGGTCTGATATTCCGTAGGCTCTTACTTTGTTTATCAGGTGACAGTGTGGAACTGTATCGAACGCCTTCTGGAAGTCAAGGAAAATAGCATCTACCTGGGAGCCTGTATCTAATATTTTCTGGGTCTCATGAACAAATAAAGCGAGTTGGGTTTCACACGATCGCTGTTTCCAGAATCCATGTTGATTCCTACAGAGTAGATTCTGGGTTTCCAAAAATGACATGATACTCAAGCGAAAAACATGTTCTAAAATTCTACAACAGATCAATGTCAGAGATATAGGTCTATAGTTTTGCGCATCTGCTCGACGACCCTTCTACTGGGACTACCTGTGCTCTTTTCCAATCATTTGGAACCTTCCGCTCCTCTAGAGACTTGTGGTACACGGCTGTTAGAAGGGGGGCAAGTTCTTTCGCATACTCTGTGTAGAATCGAATTGGTATCCCGTCAGGTGCAGTGGACTTTCCTCTGTTGAGTGATTCCAGTTGCTTTTCTATTCCTTTGACACTTATTTCGATGTCAGCCATCTAAGGGCTTAGTAGGACCCTTTTTCTTTGATGCTAATGTCACTGGAGAAGTGTACCTGGAAATGGTACTCACATCAGTTCTGCCAGGTATACGTGCACTTTATGGAGATAATGAAGAGATCTTCTACCAACAGGATGGGACACCGCCACACTACCACCTAGGCATACGAGGTTTCCTGGATGACAATTTTCTGGGGCACTGGATTGGACAAAGAGGGCCCATTGAGATCCCTCCATGGTCATCAGATCTAACACCTAAGGACTTTTACTTGTGGGGAAAAGTGAAAGATAACATCTGTTGACTTAAGCCATTCTTTTGAACATTTAAAGTAACCATGTGCTAAACTGAAGGTTTCACAACAAGTGTGCTCAATTATTAAACGTAAAATAAACACATAAGTAATACTTTTCATTCCTTAATGTGTGTATACATTTTTCTGGCAGACTCTGTATTGTATTCAGATTGAAGAAAGTAGTTAGTGAACACTGAACAACAAAATGACTAATGAAAGTTTGGTCCAGACAAGAGATTTGTACATGGTCCTCCCACTTTACGGATGCTTGCATTTACCAATTAAACTGCCCGAGTATGCATCCCAGACAGATTTAAATTTTAATTGTCACATTTGTTTGCATTTCTGGGACCGAACTGTATAGAAGTTCTTCAGTAACCTTGAAATGGCTCACTAAAGGGAACATCCAACAATGTAGAAAAAGACAGATTGCTACTTACTATATAGAAGACACATTAAGTTGCTGACAGGCACAGTCAAAAAACGCTTACATATAGCTTTTGGCCACAGCCTTGGGTAGTCACGTGTGCATGAGGTGTGCTTGCTTGTGTGAATGAATGGTGTGTGTTCCCTTTTCTGCTGATGAAGGCTGTGGCCAAAAGCTTTAGATAAGTGTCTTAATATTGTGCCTGTCTGTCATTTAATGTGTCTTCTTTACAGTAAGTAACAATCTATCTTTTCCTGCATTGTTTATATTCCTACTTGGAGTTTCCATTGCTTCACTAGAAAGAATAGTTGGTAGGAGTACAGGGTCTAGTGCCACCACAGTGAACAGTACTATTGAAATTGAAGAAAGCAGTTCTTTAACATGGAACATGCATTCAGAGAACATAAGAGCCAAACACACACTGCAAAATTAAGTGGGTGCAAAACAGTGCATGTATGGCCCAGCACATGCTGGAGATCCGGTTCGAATTATGTGTTCGAGATGGTGGCGGGAGGGGTGGGAATTTAAATTAATGGTCAGATTCAAAGGCAGTTAATCCATACAGCATATGTAGGCTACGCTATGAGCCCTGCACTGGCAGGAGTCCAGCAGCTACATTCCTCAGTTATTCAAGGGAAAATTAACCTTTATCAGTTTTGAATTCAAAATAATAACATCCTCTAGGATTAGGTGAGCAAGGTTGTGCAAAATTGTTAAATCACTGCTGATAATAGATCACGAATGTTGCAGTGTTAGATTTACAGTTTCCATTGCAAAGCACAATGTAAAAACTTAGTTCTGGCTTTTGTAACCAGTATGACATGAAGTTTTACATGGCATAGTTCTGTGACATATGTCATGAAGTTTGTTCTAAGAACCAGTTCTAAACTTTACAAATTTATAATAGTATGCATTTTACTTTTTCACACGAGCTGTATTAAATATAATCAGTTCAGAAACAATCTTTACAAGTGGGTGTCTGGAACAGTAGTGAGCATCAACAACAGCAAGCAAATATCCGTGCTGCTTGTCAATAATTTGAACTATGTATGGCAAAAACCTGGAATAGTGGGTACCTTACACTTCCTATTTGGAGAGGATCACTAGGTTGGTTTCAGTGTGTATGCCACACACTTTACAGAAAGTTGACTAGTTTTAATTCTTAGTACTCTTTCATTACAGACTTTGAGTTCTTCTCATCACCGTATCCATAACAATTAGTGTAATCTCCACAGAGGGCCTTACAATCCACTATAGTTGGGGATGTAGGGATATAAATAACAGTTAATGCCAACATTCATATTGCACAAGTTTTCAACTTTTCCAGTATACAGATAGCTGAAAGTGTTCTATGAAATCAGTAAAGTTACATAATACTTACATCTACATCTTCATCTACATATATAATCCACAAGCCATCATACGGTGCAAGGTGGGGTATCTTGTATCTCTGCTAGCCATGCCCTGTCCTGCTGTACTTGCAAATGGAGTGAGGGAAAACAACTGTCTGTATTTAAGCATTGTATTCTCTTGTCTTGTCTTCACAGTCATTATGCAAGCTGTATAGTAGTGAAAGTAGTGGACAGCAGATGGGTATGCAAGAGAATGAGGAGTAGTGTTTTTCTAAGTAGCTGATAATCTAGAAGTAATTCGCACAATGATCGATGCTAAGTAAGTCAGCACTTGTCAAAATTTGTTGTTCGTGTACTTGACAGAAATAGCCTGCATTGACTGCCTCTGCTTGCATTGCTTGGTTCATTTCACATCCCTAAGGCTCTCCTTCATGATGGATTTTATGAAACATGATTTGTGAATGAGTAATGAATTCAATAAAGAAATCGAAGTATGTTATGGTACCACCATGTCAATTTATTTAGTAACCTATTTCTTTGCTTGGAGTAGATAATATTCCAGAAATGACGTTGGATGTAATCATATTTATAAAACATTCATTGCATAATAGTTGTGGAAATTTACTGAAATCTAAATGAGAATAAGTGGTTCATTATCAGGAGCCACTTTCTGTGGGAATGAGTGTTGCATTCAGTAGCCAAGTGTTGAATAGGCCAAGTTGAATTAATTTATTTCTCTCATTTGTGACAAAGAACACATAAGAATTACATTACTTCAATTCATTAGTCACATCATTATTGTGCTTTAAAGCCATATGCTAGTAGAAAGTTTCTTTTCACTGTAAACATTGCTCTTATGAAGTCAACTGCTGCAGTGTAATATTGTGTTTCTGTTTAGTTTCCCCCCTTTAACAGTAGTGTACGCAGTCTACATGTTATATATTGGCAGTGCTTTTGACATTGTTACTCAGGTCTGCTGGTGAGCATAACCCTGACCAAAGTTTCAGATAGAGTTATCTTCAAGGAATCTGTAAATTTTATTCAAGTTTTTTCTCTTGTTATAATACAAACCACTTTAGTTTGGGTATTGTTGCTTGAGATCTTAAAGGAATCTTGCATTCAATTTAGCACAAAAAATCCTGACAGTTAAAACAGAACGAAAGTGACTAATTTAAAATTGTTTTTTTTTAGAGGTCAGACAAACATTGAACCACTAAGAAAGCAGACCCAGTGTGAAAGTGTTCTCAGGTACAGGTGCAGGTGTACCGTACAGGTACAAGATAGCAGTAAATTTCTCTGGCTGCTGTCAAGTGATTGGTAGCTGTTTCAAATAGATGTACTGAGCAAATTTACCAAGTCCTTTCTACCAGAGATCTAAAGAAATTTCAAATACAATCCTCTTCTGTAGATACTATATCTTCTACAGGAAGTACAGAATCTGTCACTGCTCATCAACTTGACTCTGAATGATATGTCAGTGGCAGGTGTATGGGCTGGTACAGGAGAGGCAGTGCCTAAGGAGAACTCATGCCCCTAACCTACAAGTCTCAGGTCCTGTTTTCCACTGAAACCAAAACTTATCCAGTGAGACACATTTCACCCATTCGGAAGCCCGCTGTGTCCCTTGCCAGAGGGAACCAAGTACAAAAGCGCAAGAGTCTTCAGTCATCAGCACTTCAAATGTATGTCAATATTGGTACCTTCATAGGACAACAGCAGCAAGGGCTGAGGAGGATTGCCTTGTGCACTCTATGTTTATGTCTCGAGGCTGCATTCAACATACTGAAGAAGCTATTTAGGTATGTACACTCCTGGAAATGGAAAAAAGAACACATTGACACCGGTGTGTCAGACCCACCATACTTGCTCCGGACACTGCGAGAGGGCTGTACAAGCAATGATCACACGCACGGCACAGCGAACACACCAGGAACCGCGGTGTTGGCCGTCGAATGGCGCTAGCTGCGCAGCATTTGTGCACCGCCGCCGTCAGTGTCAGCCAGTTTGCCGTGGCATACGGAGCTCCATCGCAGTCTTTAACACTGGTAGCATGCCGCGACAGCGTGGACGTGAACCGTATGTGCAGTTGACGGACTTTGAGCGAGGGCGTATAGTGGGCATGCGGGAGGCCGGGTGGACGTACCGCCGAATTGCTCAACACGTGGGGCGTGAGGTCTCCACAGTACATCGATGTTGTCGCCAGTGGTCGGCGGAAGGTGCACGTGCCCGTCGACCTGGGACCGGACCGCAGCGACGCACGGATGCACGCCAAGACCGTAGGATCCTACGCAGTGCCGTAGGGGACCGCACCGCCACTTCCCAGCAAATTAGGGACACTGTTGCTCCTGGGGTATCGGCGAGGACCATTCGCAACCGTCTCCATGAAGCTGGGCTACGGTCCCGCACACCGTTAGGCCGTCTTCCGCTCACGCCCCAACATCGTGCAGCCCGCCTCCAGTGGTGTCGCGACAGGCGTGAATGGAGGGACGAATGGAGACGTGTCGTCTTCAGCGATGAGAGTCGCTTCTGCCTTGGTGCCAATGATGGTCGTATGCGTGTTTGGCGCCGTGCAGGTGAGCGCCACAATCAGGACTGCATACGACCGAGGCACACAGGGAGAACACCCTGCATCATGGTGTGGGGAGCGATCTCCTACACTGGCCGTACACCACTGGTGATCGTCGAGGGGACACTGAATAGTGCACGGTACATCCAAACCGTCATCGAACCCATCGTTCTACCATTCCTAGACCGGCAAGGGAACTTGCTGTTCCAACAGGACAATGCACGTCCGCATGTATCCCGTGCCACCCAACGTGCTCTAGAAGGTGTAAGTCAACTACCCTGGCCAGCAAGATCTCCGGATCTGTCCCCCATTGAGCATGTTTGGGACTGGATAAAGCGTCGTCTCACGCGGTCTGCACGTCCAGCTCGAACGCTGGTCCAACTGAGGCGCCAGGTGGAAATGGCATGGCAAGCCGTTCCACAGGACGACATCCAGCATCTCTACGATCGTCTCCATGGGAGAATAGCAGCCTGCATTGCTGCGAAAGGTGGATATACACTGTACTAGTGCCGACATTGTGCATGCTCTGTTGCCTGTGTCTATGTGCCTGTGGTTCTGTCAGTGTGATCATGTGATGTATCTGACCCCAGGAATGTGTCAATAAAGTTTCCACTTCCTGGGACAATGAATTCATGGTGTTCTTATTTCAATTTCCAGGAGTGTATTTTCATGGTCCAATTAAAAGTATCACCAAACAGCAAAAAAGACAAAAATTATGAAACAATTAGTTGTAGTAAAGCAATAAATAAATCATATAACTTAATTGGAAATTTAACTATACTTAATTTTATTAAACAATACACATCAAAGATACATTTCATGTTAAGTGCTCACTTCCAAATTGCCTGAGTAATTACATATCATCATGTTCTTAGTAAGCTTTTCTGATGTTTTCTCTGCAACTTCATCTTCTATAAAAGAAAAAAGCAGAATCATATTATAGTTTACATTTTTAAGTATATGTAATATTATTGTTGGCCAAGATGAATGAGCCATCATAAGATGCAGCCTACTGAAAACTGAATTATTAAGATAATTTAAAAATAAATTGACAATTTAGTTTGTCAGTTTCAAATAGGTTAAAAAAAGGTTATACCTTCATAATTGTCATTCATCTCCAGCATGGGAAACATGCACCCCTTGATGGTGAGTCCACTCCATGAAATGGACATTCATGTTGTAATCCATAATGATACCAACATGTGCATTGTATTAAGACACCACCTTTAATTGCTACCTGCTTGTCATGTAGGCCAGGGCAGTAACGCTATGGAAAGAAGAAATCCATTATTCTCTATGCTTTGTCTTTAAAGACATTGTTCTACTTTAAACATATTTTGAAACAGACTTTTAATTTCTGGCATTTTCTCTTTATATTGGCCAACAAAGAAACATATGTTCTGTTCAAGGTTTTGACAAATAGTTAACATAGTTCAGACTTGTAGTTGTTACATCATCTAGCATTGTTGCAGCCGCACAATGCTTTGATAGAGCAGATGCTTGTCATCTTTTGATGTTAACAGCTGACAAAAAACTAACAACAAGACACTAATTATCAAGGCAAAACTAACAGTCACAGTTGTCAAACAGTGGTTTCTAATACTGGCATCACATAAGAATCGAACAATAAAAATCGATATAAAAGTACATAATCATCTGGGCTGCCAAATTTAAATACAATTTATGCTTGCGGGGCATGGGATGAATTCAACTAAAAAGGGCAATGATTATCATGAGAAAAAACCCCAGTCACAGTTGAGAGATAGTGATTTCTAATACGGGCAGCACATAAAAATCCAGCAATAAATGTGCATACAGGACATTGAATGAACTAAAACAAAACATGTGAAACCACATCTGCAACCTTTTCTTTCTGGGAAAGCATTATCAAGGAAAGTACTACAAGTAAGAAGTCTACTACTGTGTATTTGATTTTAGTGAAGGTATATTTTAGGCACTTTTCCTATTTTTCAGTTCCAAAGCTAACAACTATATAATTTGATGTCTGTACACACAGGTTCCCCCTCTCCCGTTACAGTTAATACTTTGCTTGCATATTCCACCAATAGTCCTAGAGACTGCAAGTAAGTGCACCATCAATATATGGTGATGTTCCAATGACACCATCTAGCACAAAGTTGGAGAATGTCACTAATAATAAAATACAAGTTACATACAATGCATGAGAAGTCTGCATATGTCACAGACAAGTGATGATAATTCAAGTGTACAATATAGTAACCGAGACAGGTAAAATGACAATTTACATTAAATAAACTGTAGTTATAGATTAACTGTTTGTTTGATATAGCTTCTTTATGTGCCTGTTCACCATCCAATCTCTGCATTATTTATATTCCACCTTGGATTTTCCAGTATATTAAACATACATATACTACTGAAGAATCAAGACAACAAAGTTTAACATATGAAAATGTAGAGAGGACAGTATACTATAAACTCATTTTTCTTTATCTGTCCTACTCAGTTTACAGTAATGGGAACTTGCTCCAGCTTAAGGGGCTCCAGAACGCCCTATACTTGCAATGTTAAAATAACGCTTATAAATTACATCTTTCCTCACAAAGTATTTGAGGTAGGAAGTTGAACTTTTTACAGATTATTTATTGGAATATGGGCTACAACTTAACACAGGGATTTTACAAAATTTTAGTTCAGTTATTAAAGATGATTTTTTTTCAATTGTAATGAAAATTCACAACATGTTTTTGCAATTTTTTATTTATGTATTCAAAAATATACAGTTTTTTGGAAAAAGGCTGTGTTAAATTATGCAGAAGGTACTGTGTAACATTTACTGAAAGTTTGAAACAAATATGTTTGGAAGATCCTTAGAAAACATGTAATTAGTATGAGAAAATAAAAGTTTTGGGAATCGAGCGACAAAGATTGGATTAACTTTTTAGTGCATTCCAGGTCCATAAGATGGATTATCTTCATCCTCTGCAAACTCCTCCTCCAGCTTCCTCTTGTTCCTCCTCCTGTTTACTCTTGTATTTCTAGACTCTTTACAGCCCTGTCTGCAGCCCGAAGGCGTTCCTTGTCTAAAGCAAGCATCGCTCGTTGTTGTGTTCTTAGATTTTGCTACCATTTTCTTCAGTTGCAGTTACTGCAACACTGTTCCACAAGGTGGTCATGTATGAACACTTATCACATTTCAGTTGTATTTCACTAGCAAGTCCTACGTGCTTTATTATGGAGAGTTCCAGACCAACTTCACTACAATGAATACATCTTACACAGTTTGAAAAAATTCCTTTGAGAACTGACATATCAAATATTTCATTCACATCCGATTCGCCCATAAAACATTCACAGTTTTCACTCATTGAACCAAGCTTCTTCTGTGAAGTATTTTCTTTCCCACTTTGACTGCTATGGGCAGGTGTACTTGAGAGGTTAGGTTCACTCACTTGGTTATCATCTTTATTGTTTACAGTAATAACACATACCTTTGGCTTTCCAACATTTCTCCTTTTCTTAAAAGCCTTCAGAGGATTTCTAATAACTTTACTTTTACTCATTATTATACTTCAACAAAACAGAGACTCAAGAAACAGAATTAATTACGAATATTTTCGAGATAACGACAGAGTAAATAAACATGAAACAATTGACAATCACACCAGCGATATATATTGAACCATCACAGGTTAGCCACAACACATACTTTATCTCACATCACTAAAATGTACCTGATGAACACAGACGTTAATAATAACACCATTTGACAGCAGTTTAACAGCGCCACAGTGGGTCACGCCCATGTAGGACACATTTCAAAAAAAATTTAAAAATAGTTGCAGTCTTTGGAATTGAATAAATTATATATCTATTAAAAGGTAATAGTCTGCAGATTCAGAAAACGCAAAAAAGTAAAAATTGAACTTTTCATGATTTTGAGCCTTTCCGGAGCCCTTTAAAGGGATATCTGGAATTGTTTTTGGTATGGGTTTTAGCCCAGGGACTAATTTGATGCAGCTATCTGTGATAGTCTATCCTCTGGAAGTTTCATCATATCTGGATAGAGTATACACCTACTTGAATCTGCTTACTGTATTTAATCTTAAATAACCTTCTACAGTTTAACCCTTCAAACTTCCCTGTATTACCAAAGTAACTGTTTCATGATACTTCAGGGCGCATCCTTTCAAAGTACCAGTATCCTTTCTTCTACTTAAGTTGTGTCGTATAACTCTTGTCTCTTTGTTAGTTATTCAGTCTATCCACCTAATCTTCAGATCTATACTGACACATTTCAAAAATATCCACTTCTTGCTGTACTGTTTTTTTACCTTCATCGTACTTCCATATAAGGCTTCCCTCCAAGCAAAGACATTATGAACATGCTACTCTTTTTCAGATAAGCTTTCCTTGTTATTTCTGTTGAAAATCTAATTGAGTGCCTTGACCCTTGGGTTTCATGATGTCATGTGAGAAAAGAACAAATTGGTTTTTGTGTAACTAATGTACTCAGGATCCACACCAGTTGGTATGAAGGAGGTCATTGTATTTGAGACACTTCATTATATTTGATCTCAGAATCTGTTCTAAGGTTCTACACCAGATAGATGTCAATGATACTGGACAGCAGCTTTAGGTGTGGATCAGTTCTACTATGATTCTTATACAAAAGTGAAACCTGTGTCTTCTTCCGATTACAGGGTACAGTCTTTTGTTTGAAGGATCCACAGCATACTATGGGTAAAAGAGGGGCCAACTCAGCCACTACCTCTGTGGAATCTGATACAGCTTCCATTGAATCTTGGAGCTTTGTTCAGTTTTAACAATGTTGGCTGTTGCTCAACTCCAATGGCACTAATATCTATGCCACATATCTTTGCAGTGGTAAGAGAATTAAACTGGCAACTACACATAGATTTTCCTTTGTAAAGTACTATTTGAACATTCTTCTTTTAATTTGCCTCCCCCCTCCCCCATAATTATGGTTACCGTGTCAACAATGAGTGAATGAAAACTAAATTAGAAAGCACCAAGAGCCATCACATTTTGTGAGAATTTCTTTGGGGTTTGTTAGAGATGTTTTGATAAGACTCCAGTATGGTAATAGTTGAAGGCTTCATATACTGCCCATTTGACTGCTGAGTAAGTTTCATTTAGCGTCTATCTATCTATACATTTATGCTTAATGCAGTAGTCATTTCTAAGTTTTTTGTATGGACTGTATGCCATGTAATTCTACTAGATACATATTCAAGTGGTGATTGATCAATTATTCTTTCAAACCTGTGCTACAGTTGTTCTCTGTGATCTTACTCAGAGCTTCATGTTTCAAGTTCCTCTTTGAGATATTACACTACTGTTCTTTATTTAGTTACTGAACATGTAAACCTTTTAGTTGCACTTCGCATTCTAGCAAAGATGCTACATCCACGTCATAGTCACCAGTACCAGTTTCAAAGTGTATATCCTCCAAGAGGTCACTTCTGTTTTTTGCCATCAGATCTAAAATATCTTCATCATGAGTGGGCTTCCAAACCACCTTTTCTTGGTAGTTTTCAGAGAAATCAGTAAGTATTGTTAAGTAGGATATCTTGTCACACCACCACATATATAAAACTGTAATGATCCCAATTGACTGTTGGATGATTAAAGTCTTTTTCAGTGATGACAATATGAACGAGAGCATGTGTCCTAGCAAACTGATGTTTTCTCTAAAGTTAACAATTATGTATAGAGAAGAGTCTTGTGTTCAAAACAAGGAGTGAGTTATACATTTATGCCCACTCATGATACTGAGACTTGTCCAAGCAATCTTGCATCCAGCTTCAATACCTTCTCGATGGATTTGAGTTTCTTGTCTACTGTGATCAATACTTCACCTATATTTCCTAATAGTCTGTCTTTGCTATATATCCTTAGGTTTACCCTAAATCTTAATGCTCCAAATTTTAGGTTTTAATCAGCTTTCTGTGCCTAATATTACATGAGTTCACTGCTTTTTAGGGATGCTTCAAACCCTTGCAGTTTTGTTGCAATGCTTCAGCAGATGCTCACAAGGACTTTAATAGTTTCATCTGTGGTGGCCATTTCTTTGGCTCACACACTAATATTTTAAAGTCTCCTTTTTCCTCTCAGGTCTTCAATCATATGGTTGGTTAGCAGCAGTCCACCATGCATTTCTGTCTTTGGCTTTCTCTTGAGATCGATAGTAGTGGTGCAGCTCTTATCCTCCATAATCTGGTTGATGCATACTAGTCTTGGTCTGCCTCTTGTATTTTTCCCTTCTACTCTCCCTTCAATGACATTTTTAATGATACCATTATGTCTCAACAGATGGCTGAACCATGTAGCCCTTCTGTGTTCAGTTATCTTCAGGAGACAAGGCTTCTCTTCCTCCACTCTGTAGAGCACTTCTTTGTTTGACTGTCTTGTCTAACAAGGAAATCTTGAGCATTATGCAGTAACACCACATCTTGAAAGCTGTTTTTTTGTTTTTTGTTTTTCTGATTCTCCGAGTGTCCATGTTTCACTTCCGTACAGCGTTGCTTATCATATGCCTACACCTCTTCTGCAACCAAACTGGTTGTCTGTGAACACTGCATCTATCTTGCCTTCTATCCTCTTAGAATGATAGAGGTCAAGATCTTCAATATGTGTATTACAAAACTGAGGTCCTATATTGTTCAAATCTGTTTCAGATGCTTTCTTTGCTATTGACATTGTGATATATTTTTTTATGTCTGTTGGGAGGTCCCTGGTTTCACTTATAACTTTTATGAGATGGAACAGTTCTTCACGTAGCTTTCCTCCAGCAGCCTCCTACAGCTGCCAATATCTAAACTGGATGATGAGTCACATATAAAAATAATAGTAATAATAATATTAAGAAGAAACAACTCTCTGCAGACTGTCACATACATAGGAGCAGATTACAATGAATGGTGCACACCTGACATATTTAAGGGGACCTTACAGCTATCAATCCTATCACAGAGATCCAAGAAATTACAGCCTAGCTTGTCACAGAACCTTTGAAGTCTCTAGTTGAGTTTTACTTCTCCAGTCAGAGTCAGGGGACCATGATAAGCTCTGGCAACAATGTTGTAAACCGTAGGCTTCATTGAAATTCTACGAGTGAGGCAGATCTTCTCAGCACTTGCTATCAGTCACTGGAATGATACCTGGATGACCTCAAAGCCCAGATGATGTTCATATTTCGTTTCAGTGTGCAGCACACTCTGCAGTTGGTTGCACACTGTTTTCTTGACGGGTCCTGTAACAGCCTCTTCAACATGTAGAATGAGGCTTTCAGGCATAACGCTGATGGTACCATGTGGTCCTCCCAGTCCCTTGGTGCCATTTCCCTAAGGGATATCGTTGTTCATCATAACTTTGAACCAACTCCCACCTTTTTGCATTTGCTACCTTCAGACATGGGACATAGTAGGCTCCCTGATAGACGAAGTGTGTCTCACTGGCTTAGTTTCATTTTGGCTTAGTTTCATTTTGACTGGAAGGCGGCACCTTGAACTTAATGATTAAAAAGATGTAATACACCATATTCCCCTGCTCCCTGCCTCCCCTCTACCTGTTAACTCCCATGGAAACACCACTCGCAATCAAATCGATGAGTGGTGATAGCTCCCACACTTTCTGAAGAGAAGATGACAACCACACAAGGGAACAATATTGGAATCCTCTTTGGTTATTTGTGGTATTTTTATCTCAACAGTCCTCCCAACACACTCTGTCTCGTGTGTTCCGACACTTCTCTGTAACCCTAACTGATCATCTACCTGGATGGCTTCTACCAGTGGTTGCATTCCTCTGCAGATAATTGATTTTATCATTTTGCAATCATGCCTTTTGAAATGATGGTTCAGAAATTCTCACATCAGTCAGAAAATACTTTCATTAATATTTAGGTTATTACAATCTCATTGAAGTTCGAGGGTGCTTCACCCTTCTCACATATCCTGTCTACCAAGAGGAATAATTCTGTAATGATTAGTACTCTCAAACATATTAATGATTTGTAGGGACTATGACCAGCTATGACCATCTCTGCATGCTTTGTTTTGTTTCTGTCAAATTCTTCTTGCAGTTTCGCATCTCCCAACTCATCTTCATCCACTTCCTCTTCCATTCTTTTAACACGGTCTTCAAGTCTCTTTCCTTCATAATACAAGGCACATTCCATGAGTGTCACTATGTCCATAAAAATTCTTCAAAACAGGACCCTCCTGCATCAAAACAGTTTTTCCAGTGACATTTCTTTGCACTGTAGTCATCTGGAAGGTTCAGACTGGAATGTCCGTTAGCACCCATAATAGCAGCTTCCATACTGTTGATGTTCATGTAGCAGCAGGGTGCCTTGAGCTGAGGAAGAAAAATAAGGGCACAGTTGTAGGGGGCTGGGACAGCACTGAAACATTGTTTTTGACCAGAGGATGCATTGTCTTGGTGGAGTTTCCAGGAACTAACATGCAACCCTTTCTTTATTCATTTTTTTCCTTTTTTCTTTTTGTTCCCAACCTTTTGAGCACTTCAACATAAAAAATAGCATTGATGATCATCGTGGCAGGATAACACAACTAGCATCAAAAAGGCAATGAGCACGGCTTTCACTGGGGACTTGGTCATACATGCCTTCTTGAGGCATAGTGACTGTGCAGTGTGCCACTCCAAGATCTGTCTCTTCATCTCAGGGTCATATTCAAAATTCCATGACTCATCTCCAACTGTAGCATTGTCCAAAAAAAGTAGCATCATTTGTACACAATTCCAGAAATTCTTCCGAAACAAGTACTTGACTGGACTTGGGTTCACAGGTCAAAATTTTCAAGGCCAATTTTGCACACTTTCTTCACAATCAGCTGTTTTGTTGCTATCTTGTGGACAACTGTTTTGGCTCTATTCAGAGTCTGCACTATCATGAACAGTCATTCTACAGTTTGTGTTCACAAGTTCAAACATGTGAGTCACAATGACTCCACCTTTCATTGCTGAAGAGCGTGCAGAGTGAGTTTCATTATCAGCATCATCCCAGCCTTCCAAAAATGGCTTGTGCCACTGAAAAAACTGCTGTTTTGATAGAAATTTATTCCCAAATGCCTGCTAAATCATTGGAAACATTTTGACAGTGGCCTTCCCAAGTTTCATCAAGAATTCGATTGCTTACTGTTGTTCAAATGAACCCTGTATCCTGGCTGGAAATGAACTACGAAGCAGAGCTTCACATAGAACCCCATCGTCACTCTCTAGGAGTTTATAGGAAACCAGCGATGGTTGTATTGGGAAGCTGACAACTCCCAAAAAGCTAATCCAGGTGGATGGACTGTGCTCAAACCAATAGTAGCATCAGAATATAACTGATGACATACGTTCTGGACAAAACTTGTATCCCTTTTACAGCTACCTAACACACGTCTGTCTTCTCTTCTCTACCAAGCACTGCCTAATTATCTGAGCTCTTTATACTCATACAATCGCTTCTCTTTTCTCTTATTATTTCATTTAATTTTCCCATAAATGGCATCTATGTTTCTTATATTCATGCATGCTTATACAACATTCCATTTCTTCTTTAGCCACTGCTACTTTGCTCTTTCTCTCAGTCTCATTTTTTGGGAATTGTATTCCTTTTTGCCTCCTTCTTTAGTTTTGCTATTTTTTTTTTTAAATTTAGTTTCAGGTTGCCTGAGACTGCAGTTGTGTGTGGGAGTTGCATTTGCGTGTGTGTGTGTGTGTGTGTGTGTGTGTGTGTGTGTGTGTGTGTGTGTGTGTGTGTCTATTGTTGACAAAGGCCAATGGCTGAAAGCTTTAATTGTGAGAGTCTTTTTGGGTGCCTATATGCAACTCAGCATCTCCGCTATATGGTGAGTAGCAACTTTCCTTCTCATAATCTTGTTACGTTCCATCTTGGATTTTCCATTGTTTGAAATGTATAGTGTCAATGTTTTAGTATGAGTAAGGATGATAGGCATAACATGTCTATCAGTAATTAAAAATAGGCATCATGTAGGATTTAAGGTCACAGCTAAGTCAGCAGTATTAGGAGAGGTAATTTAGGAAAATGTGATGCCCGGGGAAAATAGTTAACAGTACTATTTAGGTCATTAAGATAGATTTAACCATGGTACAGTGCCAAAAAAGTAGAACAAGAATAAAGAGTCACAACATTATTGTTTCATTAGGTTTTACTCTCTTCACATCATTCGGCATTGTCCCGAAGTAGCAAAAGTACTGAGATACTAAATTCGAGATGGTCCTTACATATAACATCATCAATTGAACCATTCCAGATTCCTTGAGTATTGATGTTCATGGTAGCAATAGTTCCACCGACAATATCCAACCAAGTGAAAGAAGTGACAGAGGAAATGTCGATCAGATGTTGGAAGTAAATGAATTAAAGTGATTCGTTTTTATTGTCTGCACAGGTGGGCTGACATAGTCTGTAGTTGAGGAAGAATTATAGAAAATGATATGATATTTGGCTGAAGAATTATGGATCAACATACAGCACAGAAGAGGCTGGTGTAGTGCCTGTAGCTTGGAGAATTATAGGGTTATTGTACGGCACAGATGGAGCTGGTGTAGCTCCGTAGTTGATCAGTATTGTCAGAGAGCCTTTTGCAGGGGAAGCACTGGATAATTCTCTCAAGGTGAATTAGAATATAGTGCAAAATAACAGTGTACAAACTGCAAAGTTCATGCAGGCCAGTATCACTAAAAATGGGACAGTGCAAGAACCACTCTCTTAGCATAGATAGTTCAGCTTTACATGCAAGTGCCACAATTCCCACAAATTTAGTGAGCAGCGGTGGCATTGGAGCTCATTCACATCAGCCCATCAGCATACAGACAGCTGGGCAGTTAAGCAATGTCAAGCCTGTGCTGCTCTGTGCCACACCTATGTTGCAGATGCATCTCTCACAATTGGGACGTGAACTGCTCCCTGACACCTAAACATTTGGGTGCCAGGACAGCCCCACACTTTGCCACCATCTCAGTAGTACGACATGAAGGTCCAGTTATCCATCTACAGAAGACCTCTATGCTCTGAGGACTGAAGCATGACACAGCCTGATATCTTCACAATATCCAGCACACCATCTTCACGGGTGAATCTGTGAATCTGGTGACGCAGCAGCAGGGGCCACAGTCAGCAGCCAGGGACCCATGCACTGAGAACTGCCTTGATATTCACCTCACCGACCATCAATACTTGCAGTCCAAGCCAATAATTGTAAACCAGCTGCAATAAAGAAGTTATTTTTCTTTGGTTGCAGACCTCATCCTTCTTCAGTAGGGAATAACAGCCCACAAGCAGCCATACTAGATGCCCTGTTATGCCAGGAAGTGAAAGCAAATATTTGGTCTCTAACAAAACTTGTTCTCCATGTATAATTTGTCTGAAAGCTCCTGGTGTATCCAGGTCTCTTGCACTTAAAAAGTGCAGGTTTTCATAAAATACACCTTCACACTATGGATGTACATGAACACAAAACACATGGAAAGTAAGGATGATGTTGAAAACTGTTGACCAAGTGCAGGACACTGAAAGTATAAGGAGCAAATAACATTTAAGAAACACAACCTTTAGAAATTCATGATTTCCACCTTAGATGCCATTTTAGTTGTACCTTGCAGCACCTTGTACGGTACACTCCAGTAGGTGATGTAGAAAATAGCCCTGTTCATGACTGTCAACAGGTTTATATGGTCTTTGCATATCAACAGGTGAATTGTAACAGGCTGACAGCTGCATAGCTGCAGTGGGAAAAGTATGCTGCTCCTGAGGGCTGTATTATAAACATTTGCAACATTTTTTGGCATTTAGGATAGATGTGCTTTTTCCCTTAGAAATGGCTGACTCTGGAGGACATTTATATAAGTACACTAGCAATGAAGTGACATGTGGTCAACACTACACAGGAGAGTGAAACAACAATCAACACCCAGCAGGTAGTCCATCAGAATGTCATAAGCTAGGCATCTGTGAGTAAAATGCTCTATGAAAACTTTTGCTACCCCCCATATCACCAACAACATATGTGGGATTAGTTACAGTTTTGTAATCAGTTTGTTCACCATGTCATCCCCATTCTGGGATTCCTACCATTCATGTTAGAGATGAGGCTGTCTGGTTGCACTAATGGCCATGTAGCTGCTACATTATTGCACGCTGTGCCTCATGCACTGTGGTGTCCTGCTTTTATAGTTACTCAGTTGTGTGTGCAGATCACCACTTCAAATCATGCCTCCTGCATTTATTTATGATTTAAAATTTCTGATTTCTGGAAGATTCTGGGTCATATGTGCTGAACACTGTAAATCATGAGATCATTAAATGTTATTATTAATAGGAGCCCTCTCTGCTGAAATAGGCAGCTTATATCTGTCCATACCATTGTGTGTGCTCAATGAACTTGCTTCAGCACTGTTAGTTCTTGTTGATGACACTGCTGTTACAACTAGTACTTGATTCTGGATTCTAAATAGCGTAGTTTGACGGACACATTAGGCACCTATATTGATATCACCACAATGTCAATAAAATTATGCAGAATCTCCATCATGATTCCAAACAGAATTCTTTAAAGAAATGTAGCAGAAGTGGTCCACAAACAAAACTACCATTCAATATCATTGACATCAGTCTGTTGTAAAACCTTAGAAAATATTCTGAGTTCAAATATAATGAGATCATCTGGAACAGAATGATGTCCTCCATGTCAATCAGTATGGATTTTGAAACCATTGGTCATGCAAAATCTAACTCATGCTTTTCTCACATTACGTTCTGATAGCCATGGTTCAAAGCAATCATGTGGATACAGTATCTTTTGGCTTCGGAAAAGCATTTGACTCAGAGCCACACTATCACTTATTAACGAATTTATGACAATATGGTCTATTTAATTAAATTTGTGACTGGATTGAGAACTTCTCAGTAGGGTGGACATAGCATAGAATGTCACTGACAGATGTAGAGGTAGATTGAATGTGCTCCAGGATGTGTAATTGGATCCCCGCTTTTCATGTTGAAATTAATGACATGACAGACATTATTAATTGTAATACAGGTTTCTGCAGATGATGCAGTTATCTATAAAGAAGTACTAAAATCTGCACAAATATTCAGTCAGATCTTAATGACATTTCAAAGTAGTGCAAAGATAAGAAACTTATTTTAAATATTCTCCATTTGCTCAATAATTAATAAATCACTTGAGAAAGGCCACTTTCCAGATGCCCTGAAGTATACACAGTTAAAGCCTTTGTTTAAAAAAGGGTCAAGAGAAGATAGGGAACTACCACCCAATCTCTGTTCTTCCAATATTTTCAAAAGCATTTGAAAAAATAATAGTAATGCAAATAAAAAGTTTAAACAAAAAGCAAACACAATTTTAGATAGTCAATATGACTTTCAAAAATCAAAAGCAGACTACAGGCCATTAATGAGTTTGTGAACAAAATCAGCTCTGCCTTAGATGAGTTGAGGAAAGTTGCAGGCTTATTCTGTGACCTCACAAAACCATTTTATTGTGTAAACCATCATTTGCTCCTGTATAAAATGGAAAAGTATGGAATCAGGGGCTATAGTTTAGAGTGGTTTAGGTCACATCTCACAAACAGAAAACAGAGGGTAGTTATATCATCAAGCAAGGGAAATTCCTTCTCTGAATGGATGATTATTTCACAAGTCAGTCCACAATATTCAATTTTTGGTCCAGTTTTATTTCTGATTTATAAATGACTTGCCTCTTAACATAAATTCACACTCAGTTTTATTCACTGATCATACTTCTGACCTTGTCAAAAGTAATGACTTGGAAGAGACTCCCTCAACCATCACAAATCTACTGCACAATTTAGAAAACTGGTTCCAACTAAAGGGATTGAAATTGGATATTGGAAAAAACACATTTAGTGCAGTTTAAAACAAAACACTCTATTGTAAATGAAACCCACATTGATCATAGAAATGGAGAACTGAAAGAAGGAAGCTGTGTTAAGTTTTTGGAATGCATCTGGGCCAAAATTTATACTGGTCTTCGCATATAAAGCACTCAGCAAATAAATTAAACAGCCTGACCTGTTGTATTTCATTAGCATGGAGACAAGCAAAAGTAGTTTCCCACAGCTGTTTTGAGTCAGTTATAAGGTATGGCATTATTTTTTGGGGTAATACAAGCAAAGTGATTATAATATTAAAATTACTAAAATCTATCATTAAAAATATATGTGTAATGCAAAACCAAAAGAATCCTGTTGCTCATTCTTAAGAAATTTAAAAGTATTTAGTGTCTCCTGTTCGTACATTTTTGAACTGATTATTTTTGTATACTGTATCCCTACATTATTCACAGACAATAATTTTAAAACACTGATACAGCACTATGAACAAGCAGAATTTCATGCTTCCCATTCATAGATAAAGCTATATGCACAAATCCCAGAATAATGGGCATGAAAATTTATAATATTCTAAAAAAGAAAAAAAATCCGCAACATGTATCTAGGGCAACTGAAACAAAAGCTACAAATATTGTTAGTACAGAAATACTATTATTCCTTAGAAGAATTTCTAAATGATAATGTCAAAATCTGAGCAAAGAAGCAATTGGTTGTTAATTAAGCATAGTTGTTTTATTTCAAACAAACAAATATAATAATTTTGTTTTTTATATTAATGCTATTGTTACACATTGTTTCTGCAGTATATTCAAATTGTAATTGCAGTGTTGGCAAGTCTCCAGTACATTAAATCTGTGACTTAACTTTGCCTCTTATAGGACAATAGAACTTCTGATTCTGATTCACAAAACACAGATACATAGAATCCTTCAACTAAAATATCAGAGTCACAATTAGAGTCAGTCAACTCACAAATACCTCTATATAACAGCTTGTAGGAATGTGACTGGAACAATCACATACGCTTAGTTGTAGGTAAAGCAGATGGCTGACATTTTCTTGGCAGGATAATGAGGAAATGCAATCAGCCTATGATGGAGATTGCTGGCAACCCATCCTAAAATATTGCTCAAGTTTGCAGGATGCATATCAAACAGGACTAAGAGGGGATACTGAACACATACAATGAAGGGCACCACAAATCATCAAAGGATTGTTTGATCCAGAAGACAGCATCCCAAAGACTCTGAGAAACGTGAAGGTGCTTGAAGATGGACACCAACTATCATGCAAAAGCCTACTTACAAAGTTTCAAAAAGCACTATTGAGTGAGGAATCTAGATAAATATGACAGACTCTTTATTGCTCCCACACAGCTATGAAGACATGATTTGACTAATTTCAACATGTTGACAAGCATTTAAGTAGTCATTCTTGTCACATTCTGTACTGAATGGAATATTAGTATAATGGGAAGTACCCTCTGGCATGCATTTCAGGGCAGTTCACAGAATATAGACATAGGTGCAGATACACACACATCAAAAAAAGTTTTACATCACCTCAGTTCCGAGAGTTCCAGAATCTGTACAGAAAACTGGAATAGAGATCAACATAAATATAATTTCTTCCCTCTTTATTGCTCATGAAAACTACACATTGCAAGTTGTACAACCATACAGTGAGACCTTGAGATGTGGTGGTGCAGACTGCTGTATTCACCGGTACCTCTAATACCACACATCAGTACCTATAATACCCAGCAGCACATCCTGTTGCATTGATGCATGCCTGTATTCCTCATGGCATACTATCCACAAGTTCATCAAGGCACTGTTGGTCCAGATTGTCACACTACTCGACATAGATCCCTCAGAGTGGTTGGTGGGTCACGTCATCCATAAACACCCCTTTTCACTCTATCCCAGGCATTTTCGGTAGGATTCATGGCTGGAGAACATTCTGGCCACTCTAGGTGAGTGCTGTCATTATCCTGAAGGAAGTCATTCACAAGATGTGCATGATGGGAGCGTGAATTGTCATCCATAAAGAAGAATGCCTTGCCAATATGCTGCTGATATGGTTGCACTATCGGTCAGAGGATGGTGTTCACTTATCGTACAGCCATTATGGTGCCTTCCATGACAATCAGCAGTGTACTTCGGCCCCATGTAATGCCACCCCAAAACAGCAGGGAACCTCCACCTTGCTGCACTTACTGGACAGTGTATGTAAGGCGTTTAGCCTGACCGGGTTGCCTCAAAACATGTCTCCGATGATTGTCTGGTTGAAGGCATATGTGACACACATCAGTGAAGAGAACATGATGCCAATCCTGAGTGGAAATTGGTCCCACCTGTACTGCACTGCTTGATGTCATGGTTGCAAAGATGGACCTCGCCATGGACGTTGGGAGTGAAGTTGTGCATCATGCAGCCTATTGCACACAGTTTTAGTTGTAAAAAGATGTCCTGTGCCCGCTCAAAAAACATTGTTCAACATGGTTGTGTTGCCATCAGGGTTCCTCTGAGCCATAATCCGTTGGTAGTGGTCATCCACTGCAGTAGTAGCCCTTGGGTGACCTAAGTGAGGCATGTCATTGACAGTCCCTGTCTCTCTGTATCTCCTTCATGTCCGAACAACATCAGTTTGGTTCACCCTGAGATGCCTGAACTCCTCCCTTGTTGAGAGCCCTTCCTGGCACAAAGTAACAATGAGTATGTGCCAAGCAAGATCGTAAGAGATGGAAAAGAGCCACCGTGGTACAACAACCAAGTTAGAAAACTGCTGCGGAAGCAAAGGGAACTTCACAGCAAACATAAACATAGCCAAAGCCTTGCAGACAAACAAAAATTATGCGAAGCGAAATGTAGTGTGAGGAGGGCTATGTGAGAGGCGTTCAATGAATTCGAAAGTAAAGTTCTATGTACTGACTTGGCAGAAAATCCTAAGAAATTTTGGTCTTATGTCAAAGCGGTAGGTGGATCAAAACAAAATGTCCAGACACTCTGTGACCCAAATGGTACTGAAACAGAGGATGACAGACTGAAGGCTGAAATACTAAATGTCTTTTTCCAAAGCTGTTTCACAGAGGAAGACTGCACTGTAGTTCCTTCTCTAGATTGTCGCACAGATGACAAAATGATAGATATCGAAATAGACGACAGAGGGATAGAGAAACAATTAAAATCGCTCAAAAGAGGAAAGGCCGCTGGACCTGATGGGATACCAGTTCGATTTTACACAGAGTACGCGAAGGAACTTGCCCCCCTTCTTGCAGCAGTGTACCGTAGGTCTCTAGAAGAGCGTAGCGTTCCAAAGGATTGGAAAAGGGCACAGGTCATCCCCATTTTCAAGAAGGGATGTCGAACAGATGTGCAGAACTATAGACCTATATCTCTAACGTCGATCAGTTGTAGAATTTTGTAACACGTATTATGTTCGAGTATAATGACTTTTCTGGAGACTAGAAATCTGCTCTGTAGGAATCAGCATGGGTTTTGAAAAAGACGGTCGTGTGAAACCCAGCTCGCGCTATTCGTCCACGAGACTCAGAGGGCCATAGACACAGGTTCACAGGTAGATTCCGTGTTTCTTGACTTCCGCAAGGTGTTTGATACAGTTCCCCACAGTCGTTTAATGAACAAAGTAAGAGCATATGGACTATCAGACCAATTGTGTGATTGGATTGAGGAGTTCCTAGATAACAGAACACAGCATGTCATTCTCAATGGAGAGAAGTCTTCCGAAGTAAGAGTGATTTCAGGTGTGCCGCAGGGGAGTGTCATAGGACCGTTGCTATTCACAGTATACATAAATGACCTTGTGGATGACATCGGAAGTTCACTGAGGCTTTTTGCAGATGATGCTGTGGTGTATCGAGAGGTTGTAACAATGGAAAATTGTACTGAAATGCAGGAGGATCTGCAGCGAATTGACGCATGGTGCAGGGAACGGCAATTGAATCTCAATGTAGACAAGTGTAATGTGCTGCGAATACATAGAAAGATAGATCCCCTATCATTTAGCTCCAAAATAGCAAGTCAGCAACTGGAAGCAGTTAATTCCATAAATTATCTGGGAGTACGCATTATGAGTGATTTAAAATGGAATGATCATATAAAGTTGATCGTCGGTAAAGCAGATGCCAGACTGAGATTCATTGGAAGAATCCTAAGGAAATGCAATCCGAAAACAAAGGAAGTAGGTTACAGTATGCTTGTTCGCCCACTGCTTGAATACTGCTCAGCAGTGTGGGATCCGTACCAGATAGGGTTGATAGAAGAGATAGAGAAGATCCAACGGAGAGCAGCGCGCTTTGTTACAGGATCATTTAGTAATCGCGAATGCATTACGGAGATGATAGATAAACTCCAGTGGAAGACTCTGCAGGAGAGACGCTCAGTAGCTCGGTACGGGCTTTTGTTAAAGTTTCGAGAACATACCTTCACCGAAGAGTCAAGCAGTATATTGCTCCCTCCTACGTATATCTCGCGAAGAGACCATGAGGATAAAATCAGAGAGATTAGAGCCCACACATAAGCATACCGACAATCCTTCTTTCCACGAACAATATGAGACTGGAATAGAAGGGAGAACTGATAGAGGTACTCAGGGTACCCTCCGCCACACACCATCAGGTGGCTAGCGGAGTATGGATGTAGATGTAGATGTAGAGTGTTGATGATCAAACTGCAGTATTGACCATCTAAGCATGGTTGAACTACAGACAACACAAGCTGTGTCCCTCCTTCCTGGTGGAATGACTGTAACTAATTGGCTGTTGGACCCGCTCCATCTAATAGGTGCTGCTCATGCACAATTGTTTACATCTTTGGGCAGGTTTAGTGACATCTCTGAACAGTCAGAAGGACTGTGTCTGTGATACAATATCCACAGTCAACGTCTATCTTCTGGGGTTCTGGGAACCGGGGTGACGCAAAACTTTTTTTGATGTGTGTATTAGTAGATAGTTGAATAACAACTAATAAATATAGACCACTGTCAGAGGGAGACTTGTTTTTGACACAGTGTGGAAGAGTACATATCTCAAGCACTTTTTTGTGGAATGTCACTTTAACAGAGGACTTAATCAAGGGATGTTTGCACAATGAGCCAATACACAATAAAAGATTATGCTGCAATACACAGAATAAACTTCTGAACATTGTACCAATGGCAGTCACAAAAGATGAATGGGACCCGACATCACTATTATGGAAGCAATTATAAATATTGGTCCCAGCCAGGAAGAGGTAACATTGTTGATTTGAGAATTAGCTCATCAATCACTGATATAAGCTGCTTCATGGACAATTATACAAAAACAGACATTTGGGAAATGGTGGACAACACACCAGTACATTCCCATTGTGGACATCTTGTACTCTACTGAAAAGCAAGAAGAAGAGTGTTTAAGAGTATTTATTACTCCACAATATGTCAAACAGAATGACAGTTTCTTGCACGGCATGCAACTGTAGATTACTGCAGCCAGTCTTGAGGCAAAGCGCATTGCCATATCCTCATCAAACACACTCTCAAAAGCACTGCAGTAACTTTCTTGCAAATTTTAGAGGCTCCAACCACTCTTCTGGCAGCTGAAATGAAGCAAACTAAACAAGACGACCATCTACAGAGCTGAGGCCACCAAAGTTGAAAATTCTTCACAGATAACACTTACCAAGATGTTAAGAAATCACACTGGTGTCATCAATTACCAAACTAAATGGCAGAAGAATCTGAGGCATCATTTTCTTGCTTGTCACTGTCATTTGAAGAAAATTATACTCCAAGGTTCAAAGGTCATTGTGATGAAGGTTGCAAATGGAAAATACAGCCAACAGGAGCCTGTGTTGTCAGAATAAACATCAACAACAAAACACAGCACTTCTAACATGTTGTTTTACAGAACGCAGCTGTAATACTACCCTTCTCACAGGCATGACAAGTCTCATAGACTGTTGACGATTTGAGCTCTAGACTGATGAAGCTACTCCAAGTCCATGCAACAGAAATTACATTGGTCGATTGTCTATGATTGAAGGTACATTTATCTCAAGATCATCAACAAGATGAATTCTAATCAACTGTCAAGACACTCATTTTAGCTTTCCAGCTCAAATCAAATGCAAAAATGTTCTCAGCATCACGAAAGAAATCTATAAATCAACAACAATAACAACAGCCATCAAAAGTGGACACAGAGAGCTTTGTGCCACCACTTACCATGAATAGCTTCTGAAATAACTTACATCAAAAACAGCTTAAATGTACATAAAATATTCATGTTACTGTTTTCAGCAAATAGCTGTCACATTCTGATGTGACAAAATCCACTGCACAGCATCTTGTAGACATATAATAAAAACAGTTAGTGGCTTCAAACACCATGTACTCAATGAAAATATTTCAATGAATGTACATCATTTTGTCCCGTGTAAAAAGACATTTTACCTTTTTATTATATGGTGTACCTTCACTGACATATTTCAATGGCCTCCAGTTGGTTAGTTAGATTCATGTCTCATAGACCATTTGCATGATAAATCATAATGATAAGGAACGTGTCATTTTATATTCATGTCACAAATTATTTTCTGAATACGGCTACATGATATATCAGTTCAAAGCTCTGTAGTGGATTTTGTTGGCTCTGAAGATGGTGGCTATTTGACAAAACTGGTAAAGTGAATATTTATGTTTATATATATTTAAGTGATTGTAGATGTAATATGTTATTATACAAACATTTCCTAAAGTAGCATACTTCCAGTTGACAACATGGCAATTTTCAAAAAACCATGAGTAAAGAATCATCAGCCATCAGAGTCCTGGTCCTCTCCTGTGACCCTTGTGAAGAAGAAAGATGACTTGTGGCGTTCCTTCACATCAAAAGGATGTTTACCCATTGGCATGGATTACTAACTTCTTGGATTACATGATGGGCGTGAAGTATTTATTCACTATATATATCCATACTGGGTTCTGACAGGAGAGAGGTTGATGAGACAATGTTAAAAGACTGCTTCCATAACACATGATGGCATCTAGGAGTTAAACATTATGCCTTATGGTCTGTGCAGTGCTCCACCCACTATGCATGACGAACAACCTGCTTCGACACGTTAAATAGACAACATGTCTTTGCTATTTGGATCACATCGTTGTTTTGGTGAAAACATTTCAAGAGTATTGAAATCACTGCACAACTGTGAAGAAGTGTGTCCATGATGCAGATCCTTGCCTGAATCCAAGAAAGTGCCTCTTTCTTGCAAAATAAATTAAAATCAAGGGGCACCTAGTTAACAGGAACAGATTCTATCCTGATCTGCGAAAGATAAGGGCTACAACAAATTTTCCATCACCTGAGCACATGTGTATTGTGAGATGCTTCTTTAGACTGTGCTTCTACTACAGATGATTCATAAAAGTTCTCTGTTGTAAGGCAGAGCTGCTAAAAGTACTGCTGGAGGAAAATGGTAAATTTTCTTGGAATGAGGATCAGTATCTTTAAAAAGGTGCTGATATCTTCACTAGTCTTGGCACTTTTTGATGAGAATGCTGAGACAAAACTACACACAGATGCTAGTAGTTATGGAACAGGTACAGCTCCCATGCAAAGCCAAGAAGACATTGAGACAGTAATTGTTTACACTACCAGAGTACTTTCCAAGTCTGAGATGAATTCCTCTGTGTTGATAAAATGTAACTTGCAGTTGTATGGGAAATCATGAAGTTTGAACATCATATGTATGGCAGACCAGTCACTGCTGTGACTGCCCATTGTTCTTTATGCTGGCTGACATATCTGATTGTCAAGATGGGCACCGAAGCTGCAGAGTCTACATTGGTATGCATACTCTGCAATCACTGTTAAGTGCAAAGCAGAGGGCTCTTAGCATGGTACCTCATGTTAGTGTTTCTTCCCATTCCAGTCACACATGGAGCACAGGAAGAACAACTGCTTAAATGCCTCTATACTTGCTGTAATTAGTTTACTTTTGTCTTCACAGTGCCTATAGGGATGTACGTAGGGGGCTGAAGAATATCCCTAGATTCTTCACTTAATACTTGTTCTTGAAATTTTGTTAGTCGGCTTTTGTGGATAATTTATGTTTATCTTCAAGACTCTGCCATTGCAGGTTTTCCAACATTTTGGTGGTTCCTTCCTGTGAGTCAAACAAACCTATGACTATTCTTGCCACTCTTCTTTGTATATATACAATATCTGCTGTTAATCCTATATGGTAAGGGTCCAAGGCACTAGAGCAATATTCTAAGATAGATCATACAAATGTTTTGCAAACAGTCCCTTTTGTAGACTGGTTGCATTTTCCCAGTATGCTGCAAATGAACCAAAATCTACCACCTGCCTTACCTATGACTTCCCATATGTTACCACTCCATTTCAGATCCCTGCAAACTGTTAACCCAGGTATTTGTACAAGTTGGCTGATTCTAATTGGGGATCACTGATATTAATTCATAGGCAGCACATAATTTTAGGAAGTACGTAATTTTATGTTTATGTACATTTAAAGCAAGTTACCAGTCTTTGCATCACTTTGAAATCTTATCAATAGCTGGTTGAATATTTCTGTAACTTGTTTGATGCAAAAGTCTGATACTGTTTCTAATATTGCCTGTTAGGTCATTATTGAACAACATGTATAGCAAAGTTTCCAAAACACTTCCTGGGGCATACCTGAAGTTAGTTCTACATCCGTTATGACTTCCATCCAAGTTAATATGCTGTGTCCTGCCTATCCAGAAATCCTTGACTCACTCAGAAATTATGTTTGTTACCCCTGTTTTCATAATTTTGTAATAAATGTTGGTCTGGTAAAAAAACAAGCTCCTTGCTCCAGCCATGAAGCCCCAAAGGATGTCTACATTATTCTCTGCCTCACGGCATCATGCAGGTGCAGTATGGAGGGGCTTGTTGTCAGCACAACACTCTCCCAACAGACTTTCCATACTTGGAGCACCTACTGCTCAGTCAAGTAGCTCCTAAATTGACATCACCCCTTACCAGTCCTCCACCAAGGAAAAATCCTTGGTAGTATCAGGAACTGAACCTCAGTCCTCTACATGACAGCCGTCTACACTGACCACTTATCTGGGGATCTAGACATGTTGGTATGGTACCCAAATCAAACACTTTTTGGAAATCAAGAAATAATGCATCCACCTGATTTCCTTGATCCATGTCTTTCAGAATGTCAAGTGAGAAAAGCACAAGTTGGATTTAGCATGACTTATGTTTTCGGAATGCATGCTGGTTGGCTTGAGAGCATCATTCTGTCAGAATCATCCTTTGGAAAAACAACACAGAGCTGGTGATATCACTCTCATTGTTGCACTAACAAAAATTGCAATAGAGCAAAGGGAAGATCAGTATTACTGAAGACAATTGAGGTCATAGAGAAGGAAGACGACGTCAAAGGAGAATTCAGATTAATAGAACGAATGTTGCGGTAGTAGTAGTTGTAGTTTTATTCATATGTGTGTCACTGGACATTACCAGATATTACAGTTCAAGAACAAAGAGAAATGTATATGCATACTTACAGATCTAGTTTGACAAGGACAAGACAGATAGTCAGTTGTGACTTTACAGGAGGAAACATCCTGACATTTGCCTGATGTAATTTAGGGAAACCACAGAAAACATAAATCAGGATGGCTGGGTAGAGACTGGAACCTCCAGCCTCCCAAATACAGGACCAGTCTGTTTAATGACAGAGATGTATAACAGGAATTATTTGATGGAAGTTGTTGCTCATCAACTCAACCGACTAATGGTCAGATATACTGAAGTGTTCATATTCTCTACCAATGCGTTGGAGATTATGTTAGCCACTGTAGTGGATGTCAATAATGGAAATGTGCCTCAGTTAGCACTATGTCATCTGGTACTAATTCTTGCTGTGGTTCTTTTTTATGGAATCTGATTGTAGTTGACATCTTGAGGAAGTTCAGAAGGCAACAAATAGGAATAAATTAATATAGTGTGCCCTGACGGCCTCACCCATTATGGTGCTGCCATTGCTGTACCTACTGCCTAAGTTCCAGAAAGCATCAGTTTTCTTGTAGAAGACATAATTGTGAACCATGGGGTACCACATGTAATCATCTGCAATTGAGAAAACTTTTTGCATTCAAGACTGGTGTCAGAAATAATTTCACAATGCAACATCATCCACAGAATGAGAACTACCCACCACCCACAGACAAAGGGCTGCACAGAACATTTAACAATAGAGTCCCATTAATCCGAACTAATTGGGACTGGACCTTGTTCGGATTACCAATTTGTTTGGATTAGCCAGAATTACAGTTATGAGTTTCTAGAATGAAGTATACCAAGGAGATAAGTATGTACACCATGGTAACAAATGGCAATAAGTGTGGGGACAATGGCTCACTCTCACTCTCTGTCCTTGTTGTTGTGCATTGTTGAGACCTTTGTACTGTCTGAGGTTAGAGCACTGCCAGTTGGCTCGCAAAGCGCTTGGGTATGTTAGTTATTGGTTGCTGGCACACGCAACAGTTGTATTGTGTTTGTTCAGGTGTAGCGGTATATGTATTTTCATCATGAGTAAATGGAAACACACAATATTAAATCTCAAAGAAAAACTGAATGCTTTGAAGCAGATAGACAATGGTGAGAACGTATCTAAATTGGCAATGGAAATGGGTGTTGGTAAAGCAACCATTTGTGATTGGAAGAAGAACTGAGTGAAGCTTGAACAGCCCTGTGCAGTGACATTGGGAAAAACACTCGAAATTCGACAGACTTTGAAACAGTCCCAGTATGATGAGGTGGATGAAGCTCTTTTCCTTTGGTTTATGCAGGAAAGAGAGAGGGGAACTCCTTTGAGTGGAGCACTGGTTCAGGAGAAGGCTGTTTAACTTTAACAAGTTAATGAATGGTGATGAGTCTTTTAGTGCGAGTATGGGTTCGTTGGACAAATTCAAAAAAGTCCTGGAATCCGTCCACTAACAAATACTGGAGGGAAGCTTTCTTCTGACTGTGATGCAGTGAAGGAATACTTGAGAGAGTTTGAAAAAATGATAAGAGAGGGAAAGTATTCTCCCCAACAAATTTATAATGCTGACGAAACTGGCCTCAATTTTAGGGCATTGCCAACAAAAAACCTGGTGTCAAAAGCAGAAGACCATGATCCTGGTTTTAAAATGTGCAAAGATTGTGTGGCTTTATTAGTGTGCAGCAATGCTGCTGGTAATCACAAGCTGCCTTTAATGCTGATCGGCAAATCTGCTAACCTAGAGCTTTAACAAATTGCAACATGAAGTCCCTGCTCACATATCATCGCAACCAGAAAAAAGCATTGATGGATGGTAAGTTGTTCAAAGAATGGTTTCATGGCCAGTTTGTTCCCTCTGGTTCAACAGTTTTCTAAGGAAAAATATTTGTCTCCCTGTGCAATCCTTTTGATTGATAATATGCCATCTCACACAAGCACTGAGGAATTAAGTGATGGAGAAATTGTGGTGAAGTTTTTGCTGCTAAATGTTACATCACTTTTACAACCGATAGACTAGGGCATACTGCAAACATTAAAACTGATTTACAGAAAACAATTTTTAAGAAGGCTGATCCAAGACGATAGCATACCTTTAGGGGACAAAATAAAAAAGACCAATGTGAAGGATGTTGTTTATTGGGCTGCTGAGGCATGGCAAAATATTTCAGAAAATACTCTGAGAAAATCGTGGAGAAAACTGTGGACATCTCTTGAATTTCAGAACAACATAGTTGAAAATGAAGAGAAAAATCTACTACAAATGATACAGACAATCCCTGGATGTGAAGAAGCTAGTGAAGGAATCATAGATGAGTGGATGGCAGCAGATGGGGCATTTGTGGAGAACCTTACTGACACTGATTTAGTTGCTGCTATGACTCAAGACAAGGAAGAAGTGGACTGCTGTGACGGAAATGACAATGAGGCTGAAAGTGACAAAGGAGAGCTGGTGCCACACAGAGATACAGCAGAAGCCCTTGATCTCATGCTACGCTATTTGGAGCAACAGCCTAGTGCTACACCTGCTGATTTGATGTTTATGAGACAATGGCGCAAATATGTGTTATGTAACAGACTGTCTTTATTATGCCAAAAAACAATGACTGAGTTTTTGTCATTTAAAAAGCCGGGATAAAATGTCCAGTGTATTTTATTAAGTTTGACAGCTTTTCTTTCATTGTTGTGCATTGTTTAAACCTAATGTTTTCTTGCAAGTTTGTCTAGTACCTGTGTACTAATACTGTACTGTATAAATTAAAATAGTGTGAATGTACAGCAGCTAAACGCACATTTTTCCATACTTAGACTAACATTTTTCATGTTCAGATTAACCGAATGTTTGGATTACCAGTGTTCAGATTAGCGGGACTCAGATGTTGGTAGATATGCTCACCATGTGTGTTGATGTAAAATGGAGAGACTCAGATACAATTTTGCCTGTTGTAACATATAAATATGATACAGCAAAATAAGATACTACATGTTTAATGCTGTTTTCCTTGAGCCATGTTCAAGTGACTAAATGTGGCTCCAATAACAATGGATTATTAGTTTCTGTTTCAAAACGATGATGCTGATGATGATTATATCAAACAGCTCATTACCAGAACTGAAGATGCAAGACAGCTGTAAAGCATACAGCCCTTGTATGGCCAGGACACGAACTGAGAATGTTGTAAAGCCAAACACTGACCATTAAGCTACTGCTTATCTAGTATACATTTTTTTCCACCTGAGAAGAAAGTCAGGCAGTTAGAAAAATTATTAACTTTCTACTCTGGCGCATTTTGGACCCTCTGTTTCATGTCTCATGTCACCAACAAAGTCGATAATAGTGGTCCTGCAGAGGGGAGGTAAAACAATGGGGACATTATCCATTTTCTTTTCAAGAAATTTCTGTCACAGTCCTGAGATGGAGATCAAAGATATGAGCTTCCAACACAAGGAACATGATGCCTTGGTAGAGGTACTTTAGTGAGCATGATGATGTGAAAAGAGTGGGTGTGGTAGAGGTGTAGGGGTAAAGAGAGGGTTTCACAAGTGAGTAGACCATGTGCAAAAGCTGCTAAATGCATTTTTTGTCAATTTTGAGCTGGGCACACTGCCATACAGATTTTTTCAGTGTCTATATGATGGAATATGTTACAGGCTGCAAAACCTACTATAAACCATCAAAAATGGCTGTAGAAAATCATGTTCAGTTGTGAAAGATGCTAACTGCATGTTGTCTTTGGGTATAAATCTCACTAAATGTCCAACATTTGCAAAACTTGCCAATTTCAACAGGCAAGGCGGTTGCAGTGCCATGTTCAGATGCAAGCACACCAACTTACAGAACTTACCAATCTAGATATTCAAAGCTATCTTTCAGTTTGTTATGATTAGAAGGGATATTATTCCTATTTAGAGTTAGATTGACTGCACTTTATTGAAAGCATATGCAACTATGAAGCTCTCACTGCTGGTGCACTGTCAAAAGCTGATCAGAAGAGTGTTTGTTGACGTATTTGCATGAGTGTTTTGAAGAAAATGAGTGATTTTGTGGATGGTTTAAATACAGAAGATGGTACAAATGACGTGGGAGTAATTGAAATAATATGAATTCTGCAAGAAGTTGAACCTGTCATAGTACTTGCAAATGACCAGAATGAGACCGAGGTCAACAATCTCTCCCAGAAAAGGAAGAGGCACCCTGATCAATGGAAGAGAAATGTTTCCAAAACAGAAAGGTAAGAACATGAAAAGTCTTATTAAAGCAATGTTAAGTAATGAAAACTGTGCTGATACTAATTGTTTTGACATAACCTCAACAAATTTGTGGTATGATCTGTGCTCTCCTCTACACAGTGATGTAGCCTGACCAATTTAACTGACAATTCCTGCAAAACTGAAACTTGTAGCTACCTGGTGACAAAGTAAGTGTGTAGTGCATAGCAAAACTAAAGAAAATTTGTGTTAAATGCAGCAAATCTTGCAGGGAGCAACAAGGAGTGCACATAGTTGCACTGTGCACTACACTTACACTGTTGCCAGATTGCTCCCAGTTTCAGTTTCACAGGAATTGCCAGTTGGGGACGATTATAAGTAACCATTGGGAAAGGGGGGGGGGGGGGGTGTTGGCAGTAAAAAATGAAATTTTCTATCAATCATATGGTTTAATCAGGCCTTTTTATATGCGCTACTTGAATTTTAAACTTACCTCATTATGCTTACTGTCCCTTTTATTTGATCTGAGTGTATAGACTTCTGCCTACTTTTCAAGACCCACGATGTGGTTGTCCATCCCCCACTCACCATTGTTTACTGCTTCTATGTACTTAAGCATGGCACTTTGTTTCAGATACAACCCAAGGACATCCCAGAAATGTCTGATTGTAGACATCCCTTCAGAAAACAAAAACTTACTCTGCAAAACATAAGAAAAATTCACCAAATGTTTAACCAGAAAAGAACCCAAGAGTGGCAGAGCAATATTTTATTTTTTTATTTTTTTTTTATTTTTTTTATTTTGTATGCAGTGAGAAAAAAAGAGGGTGAAAAATCACATTAAGAAGTTCATCCCCTTAGAATGTCACCACTCACGTGGAACCAACACCCAGAAAGCCTACTTAAGTAGCAAACAGAGCATAATGAAGAAGTGGATCATGCATTGTGAAGAGAACCATGAAAATGTTGTCAAATACTGTTAGTACAAGAGCATTTTTTGCCAAGATTTCAATATTGGCTTTGGTGTCCCATATGTTGATACTTGCCCAACATGCACATCCCTGGAAGAAGAGGAAAAATGAAGTGCCACAAAGGAGAATGAGTAGACCCAGCTCACAGTCCACAAAACAAGAGGTGATGTGTTCTGTGCAAAGCTGAAAAAAAAATAATGATGGTGAAAAAACTCTCAGCTTCAACTGTCAACAGAATGTAGTACTACCAAAGGTGCAGACCAAGTGGCCTATTATTCCCATCAAACGTACCTTTACAGCTTCACGCTCTGCCAGGGCTTCCTGGAATCCTCCCAGACCACCAAGAAGGTGTTTTTGTATGTTGGGTTGGAACTTGAATATGGCAAAGGATTAAACCAAACAGCATCAATTGTTCACCACAGACATTCACCTAAGCTACGAAGGAGTGGAAAAACTTTGGTTGTTTTCTGATGGATGTGAGATTCAGAATAAAAATGGGATGACAATCTGCATGCTACGTCACTGGTTTCTTCTCAATGCTCCTGACAATCTAGAGGAAACAGAACTGTGGTTACCAATAGTGGGCCACTCATTCATGCTGTCTGACAGTATTTTTGGTAACCTTGAAAGACAACTTTGCAAGCTGAGCATAATTGGAGACCCATCTGTATTCACTCACCATATTAATAAATTTGCAACATTAGTATGTCTTCGACAAAATGAATGTCCTGTTCAAGGTTGCAAAGGATATGTGGAAGGCTCAGTGGAAGTTACTGGTAACTGGCATTTCCAGATTCAAAAAGCCAAAAAAATTGTGTTCACGAAAAGCAAAAACAAGAAGACTTGTCTAGTTTGTGGAGAGCCCTACAGCAATTTTGAAGCTAGAGAGGGAAAGAGCATCCTGAAGAGGAGTAAAAATTTCAACAAAGCAAAAGGCCCAACTCCAATCACAGCAGGTGCAGAATTTTCAGAAGCCAAACTCAGAGACGTTTTTGTCACTGTTTTAACTATGATGCAACTTTCTGCCAATTTTTTCATTTTCTAAAATGTTGTCAGTGTTTCACTAAGATGCAATTTGGAGCTTATTTTATATTCTACAATACCTTATGATATTGAAACCATGATGGTCTATTTTGTAAAAGAACCTAATGTTGAAAATCCACTTTCATTCTCTTCTTGACATTAAATAAGTCAGTTTTCCTGGTAAAATAATGCCACTTTCGTGTTTTTATATGCCAGTTTTGCAGAATTTTCAGACTTCCCTTTGAAGAAAAAAATACTCTGATTATGGTTGCAATAATTAATTTCCATCTTTCTGTCATTCCTAACATATCGTTGAATAGCAGGTTTTGCAACTGAATATTTGCTTTGTAACCGGATTGATATGTTTGCAAAACCTGCCAACTGCACAAAACAGGTGCAAAAACCACTAAGTCAATATTTCACTTAAGATTTTAATGTGTAAAACATAATCACAGATTTCAGCTATTAATAAAAACTTATTAATTATATTTTGCTTATTTTTTAAAAAAGAAATGAAGTCTTTAAGTTTGATAATTTGGATGGGATGCATTTTTCATGATTATCTCAGTCTCACTTATCATGCACTTAGCGGCTTTTGCATCTGGGCTACTCAACTGGTAATAGTCTCAAATGCAACATAGTTTCCTGGTATGAAATGGACCTCTAGTGTATCTTCCATCATATAAGTACATAGACTGCCCTCCTGGAGATCAATACATTCAACAACATCCTGTCCATCTCAAACTGTATCAGAATGGCTCACTGAGGGTAGTCATTTGGATCCAAGAGTCACCTGACTTCAGTTATAATAAAGACATGGGGATATAGTAAAAGAGACATTTGCTTTGGATCCTACTATGTCCAGTCGCTGTGGGTCACCAATGATTACTCCATGTGCATAAAAATGACAAAATGACTCCCCCAACATTTCCAGTCTCATGTTTTGGCAATGTCATAGCCAACAGTTATTACCTTCATGGTGGAAGACAATTTTACATGCTGCTAGGTAAGTGTTTATAGAGTTGTTCATTGAACAATTACTTCAATTGATAATAATTAATCTACTCACTACCATTAAAACTCATTTAGTTTATACAATAAAGGTTAATGAGAAACATTTTAATTTATTCAAGAGTATTAATCTACAATGCAGGAAACAGTGGAAATATACAAAATCTGAAAATGCAGCAGGAAATAGTCTTCATGGCAAAACATGTTGGTTACATGAGCAATTAGCCAATATGTTTATTTCATCTCAATTGACTGTCCATTAAGACACACAGAAATAGTAAACATATGGCTTATTTAATATGTAATTATTTTCTGTATTTAATGTCATAATATTTTCAAGACTTAATGTAAATGCAATCTCCTTGTACATCTGTCTGGAATGTTATGATTCCTGCCACAGCTAGTCTTATGACTAGCAAGAGTGGAGGTGAAGATTTCTGTATTATTGGCCATAAGCATGGCTAACTCAGACGCCAAGCCAAACAAACCATTTAAATTTCACATTTTATATTGTTTTAGTAGCATCTGTTTTTAGCCAGGGAAACAACTTTCACATTCCTCAGATACTTTTCTCTGAACTACAGCATATTTTTGTTTCCTTACTATAGCATCATCTGAACATTGCATTGATTTGTAACTATTTTAGTAAGACCAAACATATTTTGCAGATTTACTATTGGTAATTAGAAAAAATCATCAGTTAGTGAATCATACTTACCACTTGACATGGTGGGCAGGGGCGACATGGTCCACAACAACTGCAATAGACACAATGAGTAATATTAATGTGATGATGATGATGATGTTAGTACAACTAGTAACGTTGTTAAAAGAACAAATAATATATTTTCTGACAAACTGCCTATTGGCTTCTGTCTCGGGTTCTTCGGCCGACTTTCATCTAATGATTTTTCTGACGTTTCGGCAGCACGAGTGGCTGGCATTGTCAAAGCTTCACCCTCCATTGCCTGTGATGAACTGGAGGCGAGCTCGCGGCTGCAGACTATATGTACCTGGCGTGCCAACGTCCGAGGGGTTCTCCGCAGCCATTTCCGGTGCGGTTCTCCCCTTCCTACCTGCGACAGTCGATCGCTACAGTACGGGAAACCAGGATCCGTTTACCTTAAGGCTTTCCTCCTACTTGTTCAAACTGTTTGCGTGTTTTTGTATATCTACAGCTTCTCTGAAAAAGTGCATGTGATAGTGCTTCTCTACAGCCAGAACTTCCGTGTCGGCGAATTTTATTACGTGGTCGGTCTCATTCAGTGCGTCCTCTGCCACGGCCGATTTCTCCACCTGCCCCAACCTGCAATGTCGCTTATGCTCTTTGATCGTGGTGTTAATGGAACGTCCAGTCATTCTGACATAAACTTTTTTCGCATGTGCATGGTATACGGTATATTCCTTACATTGCGAGTGAGTCTCTTTTCTCCTTCGCCGATCTAAGACACTCTTTGATCTTCCTTGTTGGTTTGAAAATTGTCTTTATGCCATGTTTGCGCAATATATGGCCTTCTGTCCGCCACTCTGGGAATGTATGACAGAAAGGCTGTACCCGACATTTCTTTTTCTGGTTCCTTATTTTGCCGAGTGTTTGGCTCTGTTACACTTCTAATATAATTTGTGGAGTACCCATTGCTCCTCAGGACAGTTTCCAGGTGTTGCATTTCTCGTTTGAGGTGTTGCAGCTCGCATATTCGTCCTGCTCTCGTTACGACCGTACTAATCATGCCTCTTTTCTGGCTCGGGTGGTGGTTTGACAGTTTGTGCAGGTATCGGTCTGTGTGTGTTGGTTTTCGATACATGCTGTGTCCCAGGTTTTCACCGTCCCTTGTGACCAGCACATCTAGAAATGACAGTTTCTTGTCCTTTTCTACTTCCATGGTAAATGTTTTGTTGGCATGGAGGCTATTCAAGTGTCTTAGGAAGTCACCGAGCTGTTCTTCATCATGGCTCCACACCACAAAAGTATCATCGATGTACCTGTAGCACACCTTAGGTTTCCAAGTCGCCGAGTCCAGTGCCTGTGCTTCGAATTGTTCAATGAAGAAGTTGGTCCACTACTGGACTCAGAGGACTACCCATGGCGGCGCCTTCCAGCTGTTCGTAGAAATCGCCATTCCACGTGAAATAGCTCGTGGTGAGACATGCATGGAAGAGCTTTCTGATGTCTTCAGGGAAAATGGAACCAATGTGCTCCAGAGCGTCACTGAGTGGCACTTTCGTAAATAACGAAACAACATCAAAGCTGACCAGGATGTCGTTTGGTGCAAGTTTCAGTTTCTTCAGCTTCTCAGTGAAATGTCCTGAGTCCTTAATGTATGTGTCGGTCTTCCCCACGTGTGGCTGGAGCAGAGAGGCCAAGTGTTCTGCCAGTTTATATTTCGGTGAGCCAGGAGCGCTAATGATCGGTGTCAGTGGAACGTTGTTCTTATGGCTATTGGCTACTGTCTCGGGTTCTTTGGCCAACGTTCATCTAATGATTTTTCTGACGTCTTTGTCAACAAGTGGCCACGAAAGCCTTAACAATTTTGTATTATGCCTATATGGGGAGGAGATTTGCAGATTGTACCAACGCCTTGACCAACAACGGAAGAAGAAAGCGAGACTGATGTTCTCTCTCACCTTTCCGTCAGGGTGCCGAGATGAATGTGCTACACCGAAGTTCTTGAGATGTAAGCGCCTATTCACCACCGCCCAAGCACATCGTATCTATGACAGAATATAACAAGCTTTTCTTCATGAGCGAATGCATACAACACGGAGAGAATTGGCAAGAACGGATCAGGAACTTCTGGACATTTTCTATCAACTAAGTAGCAGAATGCATCAAGAGAACTGGGACAAGTTCGACAGCATCACTCACAGGAGAATGCAGAACGAACTCGAGCGCTGCACCGAGTAACAGGGGAAAAAGTTTGAAAGATGCCAGAAGCAGACCGACAAGGCGATTCCCGACATGTCACACACGGTGGTCAACCTCACTAAATGGCAATTGACCGAAGAGGAAGTGTCTGTTTTTCAAAAAGGAGGGAATTTCTCTGTCATCCCGAGAACCATACCTATGGAGGACATCATTGCCAACACCGAAGCAGCCATTTGGACCCTTCCTTGTGAAAGGCCAGAGGAAATACGCACTGAAACAGTGAGGATACTGCGCTGAGCAAAACCACCAGCTTGCAACCTGAAGAAAGAAGAGGTACAAGCCATTAAGAATCTCAACGCCGACAAGAGTATATTGGTACTGCCTGCCGATAAGGGGAGTGCCACCATCATAATGAAGAAGATTATGAGCAAAAGATCCAAGACCTATTAGATCCGACGACGTACCAAAAACTAAGTGCAGATCCGACACAGCGTATCACACGGAATACAAATCGATTAATCAAGGCGTCTTCTCTGCCGGTGGACATACAGAGAAACCTGGGCAACACAGAAGCCCTACCACCTCGGCTGTATGGATTACCCAAGACCCATAAGAACATCGTTCCACTGAGACCGATCGTTAGCGCTCCCGGCTCACCGACATATAAACTGGCAAAACACTTGGCCTCTCTGCTCCAGCCACACGTGGGGAAGACCGACACATACATTAAGGACTCAGGACATTTCACTGAGAAGCTGAAGAAACTGAAACTTGCACCAAACGACATCCTGGTCAGCTTTGATGTTGTTTCGTTATTTACGAAAGTGCCACTCAGTGACGCTCTGGAGCACATTGGTTCCATTTTCCCTCAAGACATCAGAAAGCTCTTCCATGCATGTCTCACCACGAGCTATTTCACGTGAAATGGCGATTTCTACGAACAGCTGGAAGGCGTCACCATGGGTAGTCCTCTCAGTCCAGTGGTGGCCAACTTCTTCATGGAACAATTCGAAGCACAGGCACTGGACTCGGCGACTTGCAAACCTAAGGTGTGGTACAGGTACGTCGATGATACTTTCGTGGTGTGGAGCCATGGTGAAGAACAGCTCAGTGACTTCCTAAGACACTTGAACAGCCTCCATGCCAACAAAACATTTACCATGGAAGTAGAAAAGGACAAGAAACTGTCATTTCTAGATGTGCTGGTCACAAGGGACGGCGAAAACCTGGGACACAGCGTGTATTGGAAAACCGACACACACGGACCAATATCTGCACAAACTGTCAAACCACCACCCGAGCCAGAAAAGAGGCATGATTAGTACGGTCGTAACGAGAGCAGGACGAATATGCGAGCCGCAACACCTCAAACGAGAAATGCAACACCTGGAAACTGTCCTGAGGAGCAATGGGTACTCGACAAATTATATTAGAAGTGTAACAGAGCCAAACACTCGGCAAAGTAAGGAACCAGAAAAAGAAATGTCGGGTACGGCCTTCTGCCATACATTCCCAGAGTGGCGGACAGAATCGGCCATATATTGCGCAAACATGGCGTAAAGACAATTTTCAAACCAACAAGGAAGATCAAAGAGTGTCTTAGATCGGCGAAGGAGAAAAGAGACTCACTCGCAATGTCGGGAATATACCGTATACCATGCACATGCGGAAAAGTTTATGTCGGAATGACTGGACGATCCATTAACACCAGGATCAAAGAGCATAAGCGACATTGCAGGGGGCAGGTGGAGAAATCGGCCGTGGCAGAGCACGCACTGAATGAGACCGACCACGTAATAAAATTCGCCGACACGGAAGTTCTGGCTGTAGAGAAGCACTATCACACGCGCTTGTTCCGAGAAGCTGTAGATATACAAAAACACGCGAACAGTTTGAACAAGAAAGAGGAAAGCCTTAAGGTAAATGGATCCTGGCTTCCTATACTGCAGTGAATGACCGTCGCAGGTAGCAAGAGGAGAACTGCACTGGAAATGGCTGTGGAGAAGCCCTCGGACGTTGGCGCGCCAGGTACATATAGTCTGCGGCCGCGAGCTGGGCTCCAGTTTACCACTGGCAATGGAGGGTGAAGCTTTGACAATGCCAGCCACTCATGCTGGCGAAACGTCAGAAAAATCATTAGATAAACGTCGGCCGAAGAACCCGAGACAGAAGCTAATAGGCAGTTTGTCAACAAGTGGCCACGAAAGCCTTAACAATTTTAATATATTTTCTGTCTGCCCCTGGTAGCTGAATGGTCAGCACGATGGAATATCATACCTAATGGCCCATGTTCGATTCCCAGCTGGGTTGGAGATTTTCTCCGCTCAGGGACTGGGTGTTGTGTTGTCTTTATCATCATCATTTCATCCCCATTGACACGCAAATCACTGCAGTGGTGTCAACTCGAATGATTTGCACCAGGCAAATGGTCTACCGAACAGGAAGCCATAGCCACATGTCATTTTTTATTTATATATTTTCTGCAACTTTTTATTTCCCCTCATTGCTTCAGAATTCTGCAGATTGTGTTTTCATGTGGCCATTGATATGTGTTTACATTTTGTGGCGTGCAATTGCAGCTGTAGCGGTTATAAAGCTAAGTACTGACAAAGTTATTTGCACACTGTTATTCATTTATTAAATTTAATAGTTTTTAGCAGTGTTTCGCGCTGTTTGTGGCAAAATAATGATTTAGTAGACGATTGGAAACATTCACTTACTGTGTTTTTTAGAGTTTTCTGTGCATTTAAGTTGTTTAGTAAATTTTGTGCTTTAGTTTTCACCTGACATTTCTTATTGTTTCTAGTGAAATATTCCAGTAAAATTTTCATTCTGTGTTTTAACTTAATAGAGTGTTCCAATGGCCGCTTGAATTTTTTATTTTAGCTACTAATTCCGATAAGTTTTGTTGGTATTGATATTAGTTGTGGTACAGTAGTATTAATGCATGTAGTTGCTTTCTTAGTAGAGACCGCTATTGTTAGTTCTATAAATAGTTCTTCTAGTGTACCTGAACTTAGATAACATAGATTTATAGTTTTTTTCCGTAACTGTAAAATTCTACCATGAGTGAGAAGTGTGGGCTCTGTCGTAGGTTTGTGAGTGGCGGGCTACAGTGTGTGAATTGGTGAAAGTATTTTCAGGAGGGGGGGGAGGGGGGAGGGGGGGGGAGGAATGCAGTAGGAAGCCAGTGGGCATTCTAGCAAGATTATCTCCTGGAAATGCAGAATCTGTATTAGAAATAAGTTGATAGAGGAATAGGAGCATACGATCTGTGCCCTTCAGGTGCAGTTACAACATGCAAAGGAGGAATTAGATAGGTTGAGGAGGGTGAAGGGTGCTGGGAAATGGGAACTGGCAGCTGGCAAGAAGGCAGTTAGGAGGAGGTGGTATTCAGACAGTTATATTTTGCATATAGCAATGGATTTGAACAACTGTCAGAGTTGAGTGGAGAGAAGCCTCTTGTAGCTGTAGGTGTAGAGAACATGTACCAGTCCTCAGCAGTTACGAGGCCTAAGTCAGTTGCAAAGTCTAACAGAAAGATGAGGGTTCTGCTGCTAGGTAGTTTGCACAGTAGAGATGTGGGTCAGCAGTTGCAGGAAGTGTTGGGGAGTGAGTACCATGTCACCAGCATTGTGAAGCCTAGTGCAGGGTTGGCTCAGGTGACTGACAGCATAGGGGAGTTACGTAGGAATTTCACAAAGGAGGATCCGGTAGTGATATTGGGTGGAGCAGGGAACAGTCATGATACGGACGGGGAATATGATGTCGGTGGTGACCTGATAAAGATAGCTGCTCAAACTGGTGGCACTAATGTGCATTTCATGCAACTGTTCCAGCGTCATGATCAGCATTATCTTAATGCAGTTGTTGGGTGTGTTTATGTGGGGCTGGAGAAGACACTGTTGGCAGATGGCATGGGTCAAATTTTGGTGGTGCCAGTTGATCTATCAGTACATCAGGTTTCACAAGGCATGGCCTGCACCTCAATGGGTATGGGAAGGGGAGGCTGGCAAAGCTTATAGGTGACAGTGTAATGAGTGGTGGTAGGATCACTCACGGAAAAATTCCTGTAGTAGTTGGTGTTAGAGCTGCACCTTTTATAGACTTAAGTCAGCTAATAGGTATACCTGCTTAAAGAAAGTCCCTCTGACTAAGATATCACCTTCTGAGGATGCCATATTTCCAAATAGAGAAGCAATTAGCATATTTCATCAAAATTAAGAGATATTGGAGATAAAGTTAGTGAACTGCTTATAGATGTTGACTCTGAAATTATTCGTATATTGGGGCACCACTTCAATAATTTGACAATTCAGAGGCTTCCTTTACCAGGATACAGATTAGCTGACTGTTTTTCAAGGAGTTCCTTGTGGGGTGGGGGAGTGACCATGTACGTAAAACACAGTATTCTATTTCAGTCCATAGATGTATCATGGCACTACACTGTACAGGTATTTGAATGTTGTGCAGGGGCAGTTGAATTTAGTGAAACTAAACTTCTAATTGTTGTTGTTTATAGGTCGCCTAACTCTGACTTCAGAGCATTTCTGCTCAAGCTAGAGAGGGTTCTTGGTTCACTTTATAGGAAGTACCTGAAATTAATTATATGTGGTGACCAGAATATAAATTTTGTATATGATGGTGCAAGAAAAAGGATGTTGGCAGATCTCTTAAATTCATATGATCTGATGCAGACTGTGTTTTTTCCAGCTGGGGTGCAGGGGAACAGTAGCACAGCCATAGACAATATTTTTATTCATTCTTCATTACTAGATGGGCATTCTGTTAGTAAAAGGGTGACTGGCCTTTCAGACCATGATGCAAAAAAATTAACACTAAAAGACTTTTGTACTCAAACAAATGTCACATACAATTACAAACTATGTATGAAAGTTAATACAACAGCAATAGAGTGTTTTTTAAACCTTTTCAAGGAAGAAGAGTGGCAGGATGTTTATAGTGTCGATAACATAGATGACAAATATAATGTTTTCCTTAACATATTTCATATGCAGTTTCAGAGTTGCTTTCCATTAGAACATTCTAAACAGGGTACTAGCAGTAAAAGGCAGCCTAGGTAGCTGACTAGTGAGGTCGCTGACTAGTGAGATAAGAATATCATGTAAAACAAAGTGGGAATTACACACATCAAAAGAAATTTGCATCAACCCAGTTCCCAGAATTCCTTAAGATAGACATTGACTGTGGGTATTGTATCACAGACACAGTCCCTCTGACTGTTCAGAGATGTCACTAAACTCACCAAAAAATGTAAACAACAATGCATGAGCAGCACCTATTAGACAGAGGGGGTCCAATAGCCAATCAGTTCCAGGCATTCCACCAGGAACTAGGTACACATTCATGCTTTCTGTAGTTCAACCATGCGTAGACTGTCAATACCGCGGTTCAATCCTGTCTGCATTGTTACTTTGTGCCAGGAAGGGCTCTCAACAGGGGAAGTGTCCAGGCATCTTGGTGTGAACCAAAGCGATGTTGTTCAGTCTTGGAGGAGATACACAGAGACAGAACTGTCGATGACATGTGTCACTCAGGCCGCCCAAGGGCTATTACTGCAGTTTATGACTGCTACCTATGGATTGTGACTCAGAAGAACCCTGACAACATTGCCACCATGTTGAATAATACTTTTCATGCAGCCACAGGACGTTGTGTGTTCTCAAACTGTGTGCAATAGGCTGCATGATGCGCAACTTCACTCCCGACATCCATGGCGAGGTCAATCTTTGCAACCACGACACCATGCAGCACGATACAGATGGACCTAACTCCCACTCAGGATTGGCATCACATTCTCTTCACTGATGAGTGTCGCATATGCCTTCAACTACACAGTTATCAGAGATGTCTTTCGACGCTGCCAGTCAGGCTGAACGCCTTAGACATGCTGTCCAGCGAGTGCAGCAAGGTGGCGGTTCCCTGCCGTTTTGGGGTGACATTATGTGGGGCCAACATTTGCCGCTGGTGGTCATGAAAGGCACTGTAATGGCTGTATGATACACGAATGCCACTCTCAGACCGATAGTGCAACCGTATCAGCAGCATATTGGCGAGGCAGTCATCTTCATGGATGACAGTTCGCGCCCCCATCATGCACACCTTGTGAATTATTTCCTTCAGGATAACAACAGTGCTCACTATGGTCGCAGGTTTGAATCCTGCCTCGGGCATGGATGTGTGTGATGTCCTTATGTTAGTTAGGTTTAAGTAATTCTAAATTCTAGAGGACTGATGACCTCAGATGTTACATCCCGTAGTGCTCAGAGCCATTCGAACCATTTGAACAACAATGCTCAACTAGAGTGGCCAGCATGTTCTACAGACATGAACCCTAACAAACGTGCCTGGGATACATTGAAAAAGGCTGTTTGTGGACAACATGACCCACCAACCACTCTGAGGGATCTACATTGAATCGCCGTTGAGAAGTGGGACAATCTGAACCAACAGTGCCTTGATGAACTTGTGGATAGTATGCTGTGATGTATACAGGCATGCATCAATGCAATAGGACGTGCTACTGGGTATCAGAGGTACTGGTGTGTACAGCAATCTGGACCACCACCTCTGAAGGTCTCGCTGTATGTTGGTACAACATGCAATGTGTGGTTTTCATGAGCAATAAAAAGGGTGGAAATGATGTTTATGTTGATCTCTATTTCAGTTTCCTGTTCAGGTTCCAGAACTCTCTGAGCTGATGTGATGCAAAGCATTTTTGATGTGTGTATATCAAAATGTTAGAATCAAACTACAGTAGCCCATTACAAACAGCACTGTAAGGTGCCTAAAAATGATATTAGGAAGGCAAAGAGTAAGTGGAATGCAAATGGAATAGGTAATTCACAGGATAAAATTAAAACCATATTATCAGTTGTGAAGGAAATGACTGGTCAGCAGCACAAGGTCAACGATGTAAAGTCAGTTCGTAGCAAAAATATTTCTGTTGCTGATAAACCAGATATATGTACAGTATTTAACAGTCATTTTCTGAGCATTGCTGGTGAATTCTACAGGGAATCATGTAATTCTCTTGGCAAACGCCTTCCAAGATTGATGTCTGAAATACTCCTTGTGATAGAGACAAGGGGGAGATTGAGTCAATAATTAAATCACTGAAGACTAAGGATTCTCATGGATATGATGGAGTGCCTAGCAGAAAATTAAAGTATTGTGCAGCAAATGTTAGCCCTGTATTTAGTCATATTTGTAATTTTTCCTTTAGCAATGGTAAGTTTCTTGAATGGTTAAAGTACTCAGTAGTAAAGCCGCTTTATAAAAAGTGAGAAAGTGATAATGTAGACAATTTTAGACCTATTTCTATGCCATCAGTGTTTGCTAAAGTTATTGAAAAGGCCGTGTCTGTAAGGATAATTGATCATTTTATATCACATGATTTGTTATCAAATGTACAGTTCGGCTTTAGAAGTCATTTAACAACTGAAAATGCTATATTCCCTTTTTCCTGTGAGGTACTGGATGGGTTTACAGGTGCTGACTCCATGGGACCTGAGGGGCCCTGAGTCCGTTCAAAACTTTGTTTTGTGTGTGTGTGGGGGGGGGGGGGGGGTTTGTCTGTATATGTGCGGATGGATATGTGTGTATGTGCGAGTGTATACCTGTCCCTTTTTCCCCCTAAGGTAAGTCTTTCCGCTCCCGGGATTGGAATGACTCCTTACTCTCTCCCTTAAAACCCACATCCTTTTGTCTTTCCCTCTCCTTCCATCTTTCCTGATGAAGCAACCACGGGTTGCGAAAGCTTGAATTTTGTGTGTGTGTTTGTGTTTGTTAGTGTCTCTATCAACATACTAACGTTTTTGTTTGGTAAGTTACATCATCTTTGTTTTTGGATATATTTTTCCCATGTGGAATGTTTCCCTCTATTATATTCATTACATACTTAGATGGTTATGTATTAATGAATACACCATCTCTTCCTTCATCTATTTGCATATCAATTACAGAAGTGTGCACACTTTCTTCCAGTTCACACTATAAGGAGTGTCTCAGGAGGAATGGTCAATATTCAGGGACATGACTGGAATGATCATTTGAAGCAAAAACATCAGGCTTTTTGTTTTCCATATTTTAGAGGTGGTACTATGGACCAAAACAAGAAAAAAATGACTCACAAACATGAACCCAAAAGTGCATATCTTAAGAGCCATGCAAGACGTGTTTCTTCTACTGAAGAAGAGCTTATTGATCTCAAGGTATGCATTTTAGGGTCCATGTTTACTAAACAAGTTTTTCTTATTTTTATCAATACTACTACTCCCAAAATATGGAAAACAAAGAGATTGCAATACAAGAGATTAGTTTCACAGTACTGAAGATAAAGAAGTGCTCATAGCTCCCAAGTAAACATTTTAGAGTCCATGTTACCAGACTTCCTTGCTTCGAATTATTGTTCCTATCAAATCCTTGAATACTGGCAATTACTCCTGGGGGATGCTGTATATGATATGCGATTTGAATAAGTACAAACCAATGATACTCTTATTTACTAGTAATTAGGGTTTTCTCTCCTGTACGGGTAAGTTCATGATGAAGTTACAATGTTTCAGGGATGAATTTGAGGTAAGGGACCCTTGTTGTAATTGAAAATTGTACAGTTATCTCTGACAATGGAATAGATGTACTGATACTGTTGTTGCAAAGATTGTAGGGTAGCAACTTTCAGAGGTGGCAGTATGAATCAAAACAAGAAAAAAAGTCTAGTAAACATGGACTCTAACATGCATACCGTAAGAGGCAGTGAATACTTGTGCATCTTTGATAATATGAAACACATCTCTTCTACTGCAAACTCTTTGGTTTCCATGTGGTTGGAAAAAAAAGGAAAAAAATAAAGAGAGAGAGAGTAGAAGGGGAAGAAGAAGAAGAAGAAGAAGGAGAGACAGAGAGGGAGAGAGAAGAAAAGGTCCAGTAAATATGGGCTCTAAAACACACACACATACCTGAAGATCCATGGACACTTGTTCAGTAGAAGACGTGTTTCACAGTACTGAAGACGAACAAATGGTCATAGCTCTTACAGTATGCATTTTAGAGCCCATATTTATTGGACACATTTTTCCTGTTATGTCCATACTACCTCCCCCAAAAATATGTAAACTTTAGAGCTTGCAGTAGGAGAAATGTGTTTCATAGCATCAAATATGAATAAGTGCTCACAGCTCTTTAGGTATGTATTTTACAGCCTATGTTCACTCTACATTTTTTCTTGTTTTGGTCCATGCTAACACCTCTGAAAGTTGCCTAACCTACAATCTTAGTAACAATGGTTTCAGTAGATGTATTCCTCTGTCGTAGGTACCAGAATGATTTTGTTTATAATTCCTGACTTGGTCATTTCTGGACCAGGGTCCCTCACTTCAAATTGGTACATTTACTCTTCTTTGTGATCCCTGAAAGTTTATAACATAATCATGGAATTACCTTGTACATGTACTTCAGATTATTTTGAAGGTATTCTTCAACTGAACGATGTACATTATTTTTAAGCCATGCCTCTAACACTGTTTTCAATTTATTAAGAGCAAGGATTTTTACTGATTGTGGCAGTTCATTGTATATCTTCAGACTTAGGTGTTTGTGAAAACTGTATGAATGACAGTTTTTAAAGTGGTATGTCTAACATGTAGTTGTTCCTGGTACTATACAAATGTACATTCATTCTTGGAGTAAATTTCTGTATATTTTCTTTGACATATATTAGGCAGTTATACATACAGAGACTTTGAAGTGTCATTATATTGAGTTGACTTTGTGTTGTGTTTGATCTAAGAAACCATATTTCCATTATTTTTATCTAAAGATGCTCAATCGTTTGCCACATTTTCATTTCACAGCATAATACTGCAGAAATCTGATGATTATATTCTATATTACAGCATTGCCCTCCTGTGTCATTTGAATTAAGATGTGACAAGCAATCACATACTATTTCTCTAGGTTTAAAATTAAACTTCATTGAACACGCATTGAATTCTTACCCCCCTCCCCCGACCCACTCCCACAATCTTAACCTGTACATTGTGTAATATTATCAGGGGTATTGGTCAGTCCAGTACTGTTTTGTGTGAGAAAATACTAAATGGTGTTTCTGAATTGTATTGTACCTCTGCTTTGCTAATGACTGGTGTTATTTAACTTCCATTACGTATATCTGTACAGTCTGTGCACATGAAGTCATATGTTACTTGCAGTTAAAATACTTTTCAATTGTTCCCACACAATTTCTGATACTGAAAGCTGGGAAGTTGACATGAGTGGAGTCTTTTGGAATCTCTGCGATGTCTACCACTCTTAATGAGGGCTCACACACAGATTCTGGGTGACAACAAGTGAAATCCGTGCTTCCAGCTGAGTCATTACAAAGTGTGATCTTCACTTTATTTACATTCATTACTGAAATGTATGAGCTTGCTGTCTATGTCCTAGCTGTTGGAATCATATTTGAATATAGCGTAGAACAATAATTCAGTTACATAACAACCACATAGCTAATCACTAGCAAGAAAGTTTAATATTAACAACTGCCAAGTACTATCACCTGATCACCTGTTAGCAATCCTACAATTATGACTTATCAGGAGCACAAGTCTTGACACAACTAAGTGTCTTTCTAAGTTAAAACCTAAGCAACAAACACAGTATTCCATCAGTACACACTTCATTAATCAAATAAAATGATTTGATGACACCAGGTCCAAAAATGAGACAGACAACATTAGCAGTCAACTGCAGGACTTACTTGATAACACAGAATGTGAAGCCAATGTCTGAGCATGTGAAGACTATAAAAACTCTGTGAAGTGCATGATTCTGAAGAAATATAGCTTCGAGGGAAAATGTTAACATGTTCAGATGCCATAGGTGACAGGACAAATCTGGGGTTCCTCCATAGTTGTGCAGTCATGGTGTTTGACTGCCATTGATCAAGTTAGGGTCATTTTCTGTTGACATTGAGCAATGGACTCCTTTTTGGAAACAGTTTGATTCCTCTATCAATGCAGACCTGAATTTGTCAACTGGTAATAAACATATATTTCCTCAATGGTAACTGGAGTGGAACCCAAGAGTTTGGTACTAAGCATTGCCACAACTGCAGCTGTTTTTGAACAAACTAAGGAAGTATTTTGTGTACATTATGGCAATCCAAATAGTATTATCCAAGTGCATCTTGACTACCTGAAAGATATCACACCCACAACTTGTGACTCCCCAGAATCTATTAACATTTATTGAATGCAATAAGTGTGTTCACACTCTAAAGCCACTAAGGGAGAATGTAAGTGCTTATGGTCGAATTTTAGTTCCAGAGATACTTTGTGCTTTGCCATAAGATATATGTAGGGGGGGGGGGGGGGGGGCATAATGTTGCATGGGTGTGGTGACCTCCAATCTTTGAACAGTATACTCACTAGTCAATGTTACTGTGACACTGTACTCCTTCTCCATGCGCATCTTTTCAGAGCAGCTAGCTTCACAACATGTAATTGCATCAAACAACGCACACGGAGCACACATGGAGGAGCTCTTGGGACAAGAGAATGTTCAGCAAATGGACTGGCCTGCATGTTCCCCCCACTTAAACCCATTGAGTACATGTGGGACGTGTTGGGGAGCACTTGCACATGAAGCAACAATCCAGCACTTCTCAACCACATAAAAACTCCTTACCAACATTGTGGACAGCATGGGAGGAGCATGTTGCAGAGCATGCATTGCCATCTGTGATGATCACGTACCCTATTAAGAACGACACCCTGCATTTTGTAATGTCCAGCAGACCATCATGAATTGTGGTGAATTCAGTGTACTAATTTTCTTTGAATAAAAGTGTTATTTCTGTTTTTGCATTGCATATTTCTTTCAGTTACCTCGTGTACTACACCATAACAATTATTTCTGTGCATTGTCCAAATTTCATCGAGCTATGTTACTTGGCAGTGACACATCATGTGAAAGCTGCTTTTGTCCCTAAGTTTTCAAATGTTCAAATGTGTGTGAGTTCCTAAGGGACCAAACTGGTTAGGTCATCAGTCCCTAGACTTAGACACTGCTTGAACTAACTTATGCTAAGAACAACACACACACCCAAGCCCGAGGGAGGATTTGAACCTCTGACGGGAAGGGTTACGCAAGCCGTGACAACGCCTCAAACCGCACGGACCTAAGTATTGTTCACCAGTGTACACAACAGCTATAAAGATAGGCACTGCTTGGGCATTTGACAAAACTTGATAGTCAGCACTTTTTGAATTGGACTGCCATGTCTGAAAAGACTATTGTCTGGACAGAGAGGCAAAACTCACATATCCAGTTCAACACCTGAATGAAAAGATCTTCAATGGTTCCCCACAAGTATTCATTTGTGACCCTGGCATTGGATAGTGGATCTGCTCCTATGAAAGCTGCAAGACAATCACACAGTCATGGGCATGTGGAATATGTCAATGAGGAAATGATCCTAAGAAGAGTAGGTCAAGAAGGAAAGTGGAAAAAGGCTTAACACAGTTCTTCAAGAGATGCACAAACGATACCAATGAGCAAAAGTACCAGTAGCACTCGAAAACACTAAACTTTTATGTGACTATGGCACAGTTACGGGTAAGAACAAGCAACTCGCTGAAAATAACATACGTGGAAGTCCTCCTAAAAGTTACAGGTAAGTATGGGTGAAATTAAAAATGTGCTACTTACACTACTGGCCATTAAAATTGCTACACCAAGAAGAAATGCAGATGATAAACGGGTATTCATTGGACATATATATTATACTGGAATTGACATGTGATTACGTTTTCAGGCAATTTGGGTGCATAGATCCTGAGAAATCTGTACCCAGAACAACCACCTCTGGCCGTAATAACGGCCTTGATATGCCTGGGCATTGAGTCAAACAGAGCTTGGATGGCGTGTACAGGTACAGCTTCCCATGCAGCTTAAACATGATACCACAGTTCATCAAGAGTAGTGACTGGTGTATTGTGACGAACCAGTTGTTCGGCCACCATTGACCAGACGTTTTCAATTGGTGAGAGATCTGGAAAATGTGCTGGCCATGGCAGCAGTCGAACATTTTCTGTATCCAGAAAGGCCCGTACAGGACCTGCAACATGCAGCCATGCATTATCCTGCTGAAATGTAGGGTTTCGCAGGGACCGAATGAAGGGTAGAGCCACGGGTCGTAACACATCTGAAATGTAACGTCCACTGTTCAAAGTGCCGTCAATGCGAACAAGAGGTGACCGAGGCATGCAACCAATGGCACCTCATACCATCACGCTGGGTGATACGCCAGTATGGCGATGACAAATACAGGCTTCCAATGTGCGTTCCCCGCGATGTCGTCAAACACGTATACAACCATCATGATGCTGTAAACAGAACCTGGATTCATCCGAAATAGTGACTTTTGCCATTCGTGCACCCAGGTTCGTCGTTGAGTACACCATCACAGGTGCTCCTGTCTGTGATGCAGCGTCAAGGGTAACCACAGCTATGGTCTCCGAGCTGATAGTCCATACTGCTGCAGACATCGTCGAACTGTTAATTTAGATGGTTGTTGTCTTGCAAACGTCCCGATCTGTTGACTGAGGGATCGAGACATGGCTGCACGATCCGTTACAGCCATGTGGATAAGATGCCTGTCATCTTGACTGCTAGTGATACGAGCCCATTGGGATCCACCATGGCGTTCTGTATTACCCTCCTGAACCCACCGAGTCCATATTCTGCTAACACCCATTGGATCTCGACCAATGCGAGAAGGCAACGCTGGTCAACTGCTGTTTGTGTATGAGAAATCGGTTGGAAACTTTCCTCATGTCAGCATGTTGTAGGTGTCGCCACCGGCGCCAACCTTGTGTGAATGCCCTGAAAAGCTGATCATTTGCATATCACAGCAACTTCTTCCCGTCGGTTACATTTCGCATCTGTAGCACGTCATCTTTGTGATGTAGAAATTTTAATGGCCAGTAGTGTCGTTTCTCATTGCAAGTTCACCAAAATCAATTGAAGACAGCAGAAGAATGCATACATTGTTGCTTATGTGGAGCCTTAATATGAAGAATAAAATACTTGTTGCTTATGGGTGCTTAACAGCGAGTTTATCAGCGCAGTGGAATACTCACACTGTACTAGTAATGCAGCTACAGTATCATGAACAATCATGCTCTACTGCCATATTACACTACTGGGAAATAGTATTGCAGGTTTATTATGTTCATTTTCTGCTGTGGATTCAAATTGTCATAATATATGATAATAAAGGCTCAATAAGGTTTGTGTATGAATGGTTTCTAAGAAATTTAATTAAACCCTCAAGATATGGTGTATGAAGATTGCTACCCAGTTCCCCTGTAGGAGAGAAAAGCATCAGAGCATTCCAGAATGAAATGTCATGGGCGCCAGCCAACATGGACAATATTGCTGTGTCCAAGGGTGCAATCTTCACAGCATGGAGTAGAGAAGTTCAAAAGAGAGCAATCACAAAGCTACTAGTTTCTTGAACAAATGCTGATTGTAAGAATAAAAGTTTAATACAATTAAGCAATGCAAATCAGCAAAAGGGGTTAAATAATTGCAAAGGACTCTTGTACGAAATAAAAGGAGCTAAAGTGCTCTTACCAGCTAACCCAGCAGTAATGATTCATTATTTGCCTTCAAAGCTTATGGCAACCTCCAAACTTCAGAGTTTGTAGCTGGAAATGAGTAATCGATAACCTAGGGATTATTTTCAGAAAGAACTGTTCACTCTGCAGCAACGTGTGCTGTTTTGGAACTACCTTACAAAGTAACATCGTTCTGAAAAGGACAAGCCATAGGCTACATCTAAGCTATTTCTCCACAAAACGCCCATCTGTGAAGTTATGGAAGCTGGAGATACGTATTAGCAGAATTGAAGCTGAGAAGACGGTGAGTCATGCCTGGAAAAACTCATCTGAAAAGAGCATTTTCCAGTCTGACATACGGTTTTAATCTGTCAGGTAGTTTTAAAATAGTCTACAGTCCACTTCAAAGCGAAAATAGCACTCTCACTTTTTGTACAGGGGATAAAGAACCGTCACCCAAGAAAAAACCGTCATAGTAAAGACACTAGCACATAGATTTTGCGTTAGATGCTGAATGCATCGAATGAAGCTTTTCGCCTATACTGCGTCCCAAGAATTTAAAATGCTCCCCTAAACTGCTTATCTGATCTCGTGAGAGAAAAATGTCACTTTAACGACAATTTGGATCAAACTATAGGCACGTTGTCTTAACCAATGTGGCATATTGCGTGTCCCTTTGAGTTGTCACAGCTATTGGTCAGTAATGGATCAGTAGGCCGACGTTTCCTGAGGAAACGTTTCCTTTGTCTTGTGATTTACTGCCAACTGTAAGCAAAAAAGCGTATGTACCGCTTTACTCGTGAAATTAATTAACATAACAGGCAATAATAGTCGCTGTCAGCGAGCCAAGGAGCACTCTTTGTATCACTTTGCGTAGATGGTCTGCCTGCAGTACAAAATTAAATCAATTGTCTTTCGATGCCCCTACCCTTACGGGTACTCGAAGATATCTTTCTAGTGCTCAAATTCGCAGCGGAGAATGACTGCCTTGTAATACTGCTTGCAATGCAGTGGAACATATGACAAAAAATGCCCTAACTGTCTCCACGGGCAGCGCGCGTCTTATAACCGAAATAACAGGAAGCTTGAAAACAAGGTCTACAGCAACGTCAAAATGTGTACCACCACATACATAAGTCAAAACTTCGTTACATCGACGTCAGTGTAACACTACCTGTATTAAAAGAATTATTGTATTGTTCACAAACCTCATGACGATATGTGATCTGATTTACTTCAGTTGATAAATCTTTTTGTTGATCCTTTGGAATCAATAGTACTGGTAAATTTTGACTGGTGAATTTCTGATATTAAGACCTGTAAATTTTGATCAACTGTCCGAAATACTGTCTGTCTTCCCTGTGCTTATTCCATGGTAACGATCGTCAGATGTTCGACAGCCGCCGGTTCTTGCGGGACAGTTATCATTCAGTGCATGGCATCTTTATTGTATTTTGGTGGAAATAAAAGGAAGGGGTATAAGCACAGTCTAGCATAACAGTCGCGACACTCCATCTCGTTTTTGTTACCCCACAGCGATAGCAGCGCCCCAAGCGGCCAGTAAGCTACACTTCCGAATATAATATCTGATGAGTGCAAATACTAACGATTTATTGATTTGTAACATACTTTTTACAATACGAAGTGTATGTAATGCCGTAAAAACAGACAATAACTAAAAAATGACACCATATTTGTCATTAACTGGTTTCCTATGGACACTGGGGAGTACGGCACACTACGTTACAGGATAGGTTATTTACAAAACGCTTGTAACGTACAGACATTTACTGAATAATAGCTTTTTCCTTTAATAGCAAAAAATTGCTAGTAAATGTCGGAAGACCAGACCTTTTGCAGAAAGACGCCTTATATCGACCCAACAAACACGAGTTTTATTCGCTACACTTTCAGCCAAATCAGTGAATGTGGGATGTAGTAAATCTATATGGAATGTAATACCTAGGTTATTTTACGTAGTAAATAAGCCACCACAACTGTACCTTAAGGAAAAACTACACAGAAGTGATAATAAATTGTCAAAAACTGTAAACTGTTCCCCAACACTGAAGCAAGCAATTCCACAAATACTGCTAAATCTGAGCCACAAACGGCAACAATCTTCAAAACACTAGCCTGTGAAGCAAAAGTAAGAACATTTACCAAAATATTGGTGTATGAGAAAATAGAGTAAAATGTAAGAAAAGGCGAATCATTAGACTCCATAAAATGTTTTGTGTTCTGGAAAATGCCTGTGATGACTGAAAGAGAAATATATTCTTCTTGTGGATGAAGTGTGTGTATATATTAGCTTTCAGCGGAATAATCTGCAGATACACATATGTTCTAAAAATCTAAAGTATTTCTTCACGAACAAGTTATAGCTTATGTCATTGAATCAGTGTAAGTCGGCTGTTTTTAAATGTATTCTATGATAACAGATATCTCCTGATAATTTGCTAACGCATGGAAAGCAAAAATATAACAACTATTTCGTTAGTTACATAGAAACTAATTAAAAACAAACATTATCCTTACGACACATGTGACTCTCTGCTTTCTCGCCGCATGGGGCGCTAGAGTCACTCGATCTATTAAACGGCATCAACGTTTGCTCCAGAGAGTGTCGTGACTGTGTGTAGACTGTGAGTATAGGCTTACATTATTTGTGTCACCAATATAAGGTTGTCAGGCATCCAACTTCAACCGGCCACGTCTTGTCAAATACACAAATACGGCCTGTCCGGTTTTTGTTATGCTTTTTTAGCACAATTAAGGCCAGTTCACGGCTAATTACGTAAGCGCGAGAACAAAGTGTAAGGAGATACCATAATGCTTGTTCACTAAAAGAAGAGCCAGGCCTCCCTAGTTCCGAGTCGTTAAAATTCGGTGCACTTCGGTTCAATCGTGTTTAGCGTCTGGCCGCTGCCAACCTCAGTGATGTAATACTGTACTGTGCATAGCCATTGTAAAGTGACTGGTGAGCTTCGCTATGTTCCTTAGTGAAGTTTTACACTGCATTATGAGTGACGAAGAGGTTCCTGGCCCATCGCGGGCAACACCAAATACTCCATCCACTCCTCAGAGGAGAGCAAAGGGTAGAACACTACGGAGTCGAAAAAGAAAAATAGTTAGTAATGTCGCTAAATGCTGCGATGAAGAGAGCAAAAGTAAAAAATTGCTCCACCCTCTTTCGCAGACAATAACACAAACAGTTACTTGTACAGGGGTGAGCGTCAGTTCCGTGAAAAGGATACGTAGATGTTCTAAAGACAGCCCTAGAAAATCACCAGAAACTGCTGGCAAAAAAAGGTAAATTTCAGTTCAAATTTTTCAGTTCGACATTGCTTTGAATCTGCCTTGCCGTTTGTCAGAATTACTGTAGTTATTTTGTTCGCAAGGTGTGAAAGAATTTCTTGCCCTCCAAAAGGCATATAAAATTGAGTCTAAAGCTGTAAATTAAGCATGTATACTCAATTTGCTTTGTAGCGTAGTGGTTATGGTGCTTGATTGCTGTACTGAAGCTAATGGGCACAAGTCCTGTTACACTGCAATTTTTTTAATATTAATAGCAAGGACTGTTATAGTCATTTTCACTCAATTCAGTTAAATGTGACTCCATAGTACGACACCAGGGACCATAACCTACTGCACTAACTAACACTACTCTGTAAGTGTTTTAACCCTTTCACACCCTGTGGTTACAATTGTGTATATTAATTTTCACGACGTCCTAACTGCAATAGAAATATTTTTCCTCAATTGGGAGCTGATGTACACATTTGAGAATGTTCATTCTTTTCACCGTGCACAAGTGCTGCCATCTGTTGTGCAGCGCTATAAACATATCAACAGATTAATGTAGCAGTGCAGAGCAGTTTGTGACCTTGAAAATACCTGGTAGTCTTTGGTAAGCTATAACCCACAGTGTAGTTGGGTACCAGTATTGTTGTTTTGCATGAACATTGTAGAATGTTCGATTTATTTATTACAACAATCAATATTTCAAAATTATTTGTTTTAATCAACAAAAAGAAGCGATGTTTTTCTGTGTGCACAATTGTAGCCATGAGGTCTCAAGAACAGTGTTTTACATAACATTGAGTATCTTGTGTTTCCTTCACATGAAGTGCTTGTTGGAACAGTTTCTTTTTATCCTGACAATTGCATAAGTTTTGACTGGGATTTATTCAAAACATATGAAGTATGTTGTATTACTAGGTATTGTTATGGGCAACAATTAGGAAACTAGACATAGCATTGAAGCTCCAGCTGATGACAATGTCGTTAGGTCTACTGTAAATTATTATTTTAGGGAAACACCACTACTGATATTATTATTTGTGAATGTTCTGTTCATCATGCCGAAGAAACAGTATTTCAACATTGAGCGAGATGCAGATGCCATTTTAGAGATGCTGCTGAATGGAGAGGTGTAAGATTTCGGTTTATCATCAGATGAAGAATCAGTTCGTGATGTAGAATCCTACTGTACTTCAAGAAAGAAGGAAGTGAGAGTGGGGGCTGACAAAATAAACAGGGGAGAAACCAATGATAAGTCAACTGCAAATAATGAAAGTGGTGTGTGCAGTGACTGATAACAACAATAGTGATATTCAAGACAGTGATCCACTTACGAACAATGAGCTCAGTGATGTAAAATACATTTTGTCAGAAAAAAAGCACATCAAGTGGCGTCATCGTCCTCTCTCTATACTGGATTCATATTACGAATGGTTACAATGTATTGAAGAACAGGAAATACTGTCTCCTTCAACTTATTTCAGCAAGTTCATTACCAATGATCTGTTCAGTACTATGGCTGATATGACAAACCTATACGCCTTGCAGAGTGGAACAATTAGCAATTTCAAACAAACTACACCAGTGGAACTCCAAATCTTCTTTGGGCTTCATATAATTATGGGAACTCTAAAATTTCCTAGAGTCCGAATGTATTGGGACACAACATTGAAAATGCAAGTATTCTTGGACAGTATGCCCAGAAATAGATTCTTCCAACTCAGAACAAATTTACATCTTGTTAACAACATGGCTATACCAGCCGACAATAAAGACAAGTTCTATAAAGTTCTGCCTATATATACCGCCATCCGTAACAGATGTCTGGACTTATTTGTGCAGGAAGAGCTTGCTGTTGATGAGGCAATGACCCTATTCACAGGGAAGCTGTCAGTTAAACAGTATGTGAAGAGAAAGCCTTCTCCATGGGGTATCAAAATGTACATGTTATGTGGTAAGAGTGGACACGCCTATGATTTTATTGTTTATCAGGGGCATCGATTGAATTTCAGACATCTTTGTTGAAGGAATTTGGCCAAGGTCCAACAGTAGTTTTACAATTAGCCCAGAGAATAATAAACCAAATGGGGTATAAGATATATTTTCACAATTTCTTTTCTTTCTTTTCTTCATACAAGCTCTTCCAAGCGTTGAAACGAGAAAAAATTTGTGCTGCTGGAACTGTCAGAGTTAATCATTTTGCAAATCCTCCTAATACCTGATAAGGAGGCAATGAAGAAGGAAAGAGGATTTTCAGAAGAAATTTGTAGCGCAGATGACATAACACTGGTAAAATGGGTTGACAACAAAACAGTTGTTCTAGGCTCTAATTTTATTGGAAAAGGAGAAATTGACAAAGTTGAATGCTGGGACAAAAAAGAAAGTAAACATGTTACTGTCAATCTACCCCGGAGATAGTAAAATGCTACAACCATGGCATGGGCGAAGTTGATCTTTTTGATCAATTGGTGTCATACTACAGAATTCTTATAAAGTCAAAGAAATGGACACTCAGAGCTATTTTCCATGCTGTAGATTCTGCTGTGGTACAGAGCTGGCTCTAATACAGGGAAAATGCCAATGCAGTTGGTCTACCAACAAAGAAAATAATCGATCTCCTACACTTCCGTATGAAGCTGGCTGATGTTCTAGTGTTAAGTGGGATGGATCCCTCGAATAGAAAACGAGGCCGACCATCTGCCACACCTCCAGATACACCTGTTCAAAGACGACGAGGAGAAACCAGGCCTCCTGAAGAGATTCAGTATGATGGAACACAACACTTGCCTCTTCATGAAAGTGGTGCATTGTCTATCAGGTGCAAATTTCCGGGATGCAAGGGACGTTCACGAATAAAATGTGAAAAATCTAACGTACATCTTTGTTTGTCAAAGGATAAAAACTGTTTCCGTTCATTTCATTTCAATTAGAACCACATAATGAACATAATTCCTGACTCATTTCATTTTTAATTAAAACTATGGTGAATTTTGCATATATTTTGTGTGTAAATGATTTCAAATTTATGTGTAATGTTTAAATAAATTAGTTTTGTCTGCTATGATTTCAGTGTTGATTGAGACCCAGTGTACACAAATGTGTACAATTTTTTTTTCGAAAATGGCAACGTATCTCTTTATAAATGTTGCTTCTAAAATCATTAAAAAATCATCAAAGTCCATTACAGTATTTTAAAAAATTTTCCTTCTTCCAGAAAAAAAAAATCGGGTCTAAAGGGTTAATAAAGTAGATTCTTTACGTGAAAACGTCTCCTTGTTACTTCTAACTACACATTCTTACAGTCCGACTCTCCAACCATTTTTTTTAAATTTTCTTTTATTTAGGCCAAGGTCTACTGGAAAAATCCAGTTGGATAATTTCAACAGGGCTGTCGTAAAACAAACAAACGAAGATTTTTATATGGTACAGAAGATTGCTCCCAGTCTGAGAACACTTCGTCCTGTACTACAAGAAAAGATCAGCTGGACATGGGGTGTTACTTCACTGCAGAATATTTTGTTATCCATGGGATTCACATGGCAAAAAGTACAAAATAAGCGGTCTTTACTGCTAGAGCGTGGAGACATTGTTGGTTGGCAGTTGCGTTTCTTTGTGCAAATGAAACATCTGAGGGAAGCAGCCACAGAAATATTCTATTTGGATGAAACGTGGATCGACAACAATATGACAGTAGGTAAATGTTGGCAGAAGAGTGATATTGTCGGCATTGTGGGTTGGGGAACGTCCTCCAAAAGACCGATTATTGGAAATGTTGGATCAATGAAGGGATTTGTCAAGGAAGCCGAACTAAAATTTTCGGTTAAATCAACTAAAGGTGACTACCATGGTCAGATGAATTCAGGAAATTTTGAAAGGTGGTTTTCAAGCATGGTGCTCCCGAAACTTCTCCGAAGTCGGTAAATGTGATGGACAATGCTCCATACCATAACGGACAGGTTGAGAAAACACCCACACGGTACGACACCAAAGTGAGGATGTTGGAATGGCTTCAAAGTAGGCGTGACGCCTGTAATGAGAGCATGAGAAAGCAGGTTCTGTTCGCTTTAATACAAGAGCATAGACCTGCTAAAAAAACATGTTACTGACGAAATGGCGAAAGAGAAAGGCTACATGGTTGTACGCTTGTCTCCCAACAATTGTGATTTCAGTGTGGTGGAACTGGCATGGGCGAAATTAAAACGGTTGTTTAGGGAGCGCAACATTTCAGGGGACATGTCGAAAGTTAACCTTTTTGCGACAAGTGAATCCCTTTTGTCTGTAAATGCCGATGACTGGGAAGGGTACTGCAGGAAGGTCCAACAACTAGAAGAAGAATATTGGAGGCGTGATGGTGTTGTTGAACTAGCAATAGACGATATCATTATTAACACTGCCGAAACGGACAGTCGCGACGAACACGAAGCACACACAGAAGAGGAGTACAATGAAAGTGATTCTGACAAGGGAACCTCCCCATCGCACCCCCCTCAGATTTAGTTATAAATTGACACAGTGGATAGGCCTTGAAAAACTGAACACAGATCAATCGAGAAAACAGGAAGAAGTTGTGTGGAACTATGAAAAAATAAGCAAAATATACGAACTGAGTAGTCCATGCGCAAGATAGGTAACATCAAGGACAATGTGAGCTGAGGAGCGCCGTGGTCCCGTGGTTAGAGTGAGCAGCTGCGGAGCGAGAGGTCCTTGGTTCGAGTCTACCCCTGCAGGCAGCCATCGATGACGTCTTCCCCGGCGGCACGTGACCACCAGCGAGCCTCCCCACAGCATCAAAGCAACCTCCAAAGTGCAGTGCAGTGATCAAAATGATAAAAGTAGAAGCCGGCCGGTGTGGACGTGCGATTCTAGGCGCTTCAGTCTGGAACCGCGTGACCGCTACGGTCGCAGGTTCGAATCCTGCCTCCGGCATGGATGTGTGCGATGTCCTTCGGTTAGTTAGGTTTAAGTAGTTCTAAGTTCTAGGGGACTGATGACCATAGATGTTAAGTCCCATAGTGGTCAGAGCCATTTGAACCATTTTTGATAAAAGTAGAAATCCAAAAAGAAATTAAAGGTAAAAGTGCGCCAAAGTATTTTAAGAAATGCAGCAAAAAGAAAAAGAAAGTGTTTTATCTGTGTATATACCCTAGGGTGTAGTGTTTCAGTGTTACAACCTCCCAATCACCACCAGAATAACAGGTACAGATTAAAGTGTTCTTTCATTTCCTAAGTGCCACAAAGTTATAATATGTACTAACAAACCCTTTCACTCATCTCTACTTTCGCCTTCGTCCTTCAACTGTCAGATCTGTCTTCCATGTAAATAATATGTAATGCATGCTTAAACGCCGAACTGAAGTGAAACTGGACCTCCCTTGTTTCTACCAACTTTTCTTGCCTTAAATGCAATATGTAACTTAAATAGATATAATGTAATCTAATTAGTATATAAATAACTATGCTCATTTTTTAGTATACACATTGCAAGTGAATAATTCTGTGACGTCAGAGAAATGCCAGTCGTGTCACTATTTGCCACAACAAATTTGAACATAACTAAATAGCAATGAAAATGGACTATGCTCAGAAACGAATATAGGAAAAACATATCGATGTGCATAAAACGAAAACAATGAAACGAAACTTATCAAATGGACAGCATGTCATGTCCCTTGAGTGAAAATTTTACTTTCTTTATTTTCGCAAAGTTACGATTTGTCCGTTCATTCATTGACGTCTCTGTTCACTGGAATAAGTTTAGTGTCTGTGTTTTGCGACCGCACCGCAAAACTGTGCGATTAGTAGACGAAAGGACGTGCCTCTCCAATAGGAACCGAAAACATTTGATCGCAAGGTCATAGGTCAACCGATTCCTCCACAGGAAAACACGACTGATATATTCTATACGACATTGGTGTCGGCATGTGCGTCACATGACAGGAATATGTTGTCGACCCACCTAACTTGCACACTTGGCGAATGGGTAAAAAGATTCTTCTACCTTGCCCGATTTAGGTTTTCTTGTGGATGTGATAATCACTCCCAAAAAAGTGATGAAAGCATAAGAGTTTGTCACATAAACTGCTACAAATGAATGCAACAGTTTCACAGTCGCACAGTTTTCCCTGTGCTCTGTCAAAACATGTGTTTTTTACGTTTTCAAATGTTTCCGTGTATAGACCGTCAAACCCTGCATATGTCCAAGCAAATCCGAACATGTCCTGGAATTTTGGAGAGCGAAGTTGATTTTGTATGAGTGCCTGAATTTGATAATTGTCTGAAAATAAAAAATTAAACTTTCACTTTTTTTGTAACCAAATATTTATTTGAGAAAAAAAACAACAAATAAATCAACTCTATGGTTTTGAATTACAAATTTTCATATTAATTTTTGTTCATCTGCTTATGGTATTTGTTACTCTTATTTATTTGGTAGGACATGCTGTCCATTTGCTAAGTTTCCTTTCATTCTTTTCGTTTTTAAGCACATCGATAAGTTTTTCCTATATTCGTTTCTGAGCGTAGTGCATTTTCATTGCTATATGGTTATGTCCAAGTCTGTTTTGGCAAATAATGACACGACTGGCATTTCTCTGATGTCACAGAGTTATTCACTTGCAATGTGTATACTAAAAAAATGAGCATAGTTATTTATATACTAATTACATTACGTTATATCTATTTAAGTTAAATATTGCATTTAAGGCATGAAAAGTTGGTAGAAACAAAGGAGGACCAGTTTCAGTTCGGCGTTTAAGAATGCATCACATATTATTTACATGGAAGACAGATCTGACAGTTGAAGGACGAAAGGTGAAAGTAGAGATGAGTGAAAGGGTTTATTAGTACATATTATGACTTTGTGGCACTTAGGAAGGGAAAGATCACTTTAATCTGTACCTGTTATTCCGGTGGTGATTGGGAGGTTGTAGCACTGAAACACTACACCCTAGGGTGTTTACACAGATAAAACACTTTCTTTTTCTTTTTGCTGCATTTCTTAAAACACTTTGGCGCACTTCTACTTTCATTTTCTTTTCGGATTTATCTATTCTCACTTTGATCACTGCACTGCACTTGGAGGTTGCTGTGATGCTGTGGGGAGATTCGCTGGTGTTCACGTGCCGCCGGGGAAGACGTCGTCGATGGATGCCTGCAGGGGTATCCGGAGGAAGTTCTGGAAGTTCTCGTAGTACCGCCTGTGCTCCTGGGCTTCCTTATGTTCCTCCCAGAGGTCCATCAGGAATTCGACGTGGTCCGTCTGCCGCTTCGTCACGATGGCGTGGCCTGTCATGCCGAGGATCCACAGGGTTGCTAGCCTTTTCGGCCTGGGAAATGGTTTGATGTCGGGCGCAGTGATGACTGTGGTTGTTATAGCTCGCTGGTCCGTTCTATTTATTTTTGCCACCATCCTCTGGCACGCTTCCCATATGCTGACCCGTTTTTACATGTGAAGCGGTGCTCTAATGTGTCGACACAGTTGCATGCTTCACATTTATCTGAATCTCTCAGTTTGATCCGGGCTAATTTTTCGTTTGTTGGTACCGTCCTGTTTACTATTCGGAACCAGCTCGCCTTCACATGATTTGGTAGCGTGATTTCCGTGATGTTTTTCCATATCTGTGGCCAGTTGTGATTGGGGAACTTGTTTTCTATTTTGTTTCTGGCAGGCCTTCCCCTCAGCGTCCTGTATATTTTCTTCGCTGTCCTGTGACTGGGATTTGCCACGGTTGTCAATGCATAGCTCTTGTCTATGTAGTATTGTTTTACGTGGAAAATCTTATACGGGATGTTGCTCGTGTTTATTGGCGGTTCTTCCGATGCAGGTTGCATTCTTCTTATCAATGCTGCTGTGATACTTTCTGGGTTCTTCTCCTTGATTTCCAGCGTCCTTTTTAGCAGAAGCGCCGCACACTTCGTTCTTACTTCCACAAGACCGAGTCCTCCTCCTTCTATCGGTAGCGAGCATGTTTCCTGCGCCACTTTGAAGATTTCTCTTCGCCACAGGAGGTAGTATACGGCTCCCGTGATTGCCCTAGCTATTTCTTTGGGTATGGGTAGGATCTGTGCCAGGTAATAAGCTTTCGATAGGATCGTTGTGTTTATGAGGTCTATTCTTTGATGGAGGGTTAGTTTCCTGGCTGAATGTACTCTCGTGAGGCCTCGTATTACATGTAGTGCGTTCCTCCAGTTGTATGTAGCCATTTATTGTGGGCAAGGCTGCATGAAGATGCCGAGCACTTTATGGTTATCGACTACTTCATACCACTGACTCGCTGCATTTGTTTGCTTATTCCCAATTGGCAGTAGCACTGTTTTCTTTTTGTTTATTTTTGCACCTGACGCTTCTTCAAAAGTCTGCAGTATTTCTTCCACCGCTTTTATTTCTTCATGTTGTTTGATGAAGATTCCCATGTCATCTGCGTAGGCTACGCAAGCCACTGTTTTATCTTCCGCCGTGTAGCCTGCTATGCTATTGGCGATCTTCTTCAATAGCGGGTCTAGTGCTGCTGCAAAAAGGCCAATTGACAGGGGGCAGCCTTGCTTCACTGACCTGTTTAGCGCTAAGTATTTTGTTGTCCAACCCGTTTACGGCTATTCTGGATTTGCCATTCTTCAGTAGTTTTTCGACGATGCTGTTGAATTTTGGTCCGAATCCTATTCTTGTTAGCGTCTTCATTAAGTAGCTGTGATCGATCCTACCGAAAGCCTTGTTGAAGTCTACGGATATTATTGCTGCTGTATACCTGTTGGTCGCTGCATGTGCTATCACGTCTCTATACGTGGAGGTTGCGTTAAATATACTTCTACCCGGCACTGCACATGTCTGCCACGGGCTTATTGCTTTGGTCATTGCAGTCCTCAAGTAGCTTGCGAGGCATTTGGCTATTAATTTACAATCGGCATTCAGGAGCGTGACGGGACGGTAGTCTTCTACTCGTCGGGCTTTTTTCTGTTTCGGTATCAGTATGATGGTCCCATCCGTGAGCTTGGCTGGTATCTCTGCTCCGCCTAAGATCTCATTTATCATCTCCGTCACTTTCCCTCCGATTATGTCCCAGTACTCGATGTAAAACTCGGTCGGGATGCCGTCGGTGCCCGGTGATCTTCCTTTGGCGCTGCTCTTCAGGACTACTCTGACGTCATCTTCGTCGACGGTCTCCGTCAGTTTTGTTCTGACTGCCTCCGTTAGCATCCGTGTTGTGTTTTGCAGAATGTTTGTTACTGCTCGCTGTTTTATTTCTTCTTTTTGGAAGAGTTGTTCGAAGTACGTCTCTATGTGTCTTTTAATTTCTAGTTTTGTTTTGAGAGATCGCCCTTCGCCGTCGCACGGTTCCTTAATGGTGTTGTTCGCCGCCCTTTCCCTCTCCCTGTTGATGTGGTGCAGGGTAGCGGGTTCGTCCTGCACTTCGCCGTATGTTTTACTTCTTGTAATTACTCCCGTCAGTTGTTGTTGTTTGATCAGTAGCATTTTTGCTTTGATCCTCCTCACCCTAGGCAAGAAAGATTGATCGTCTAACGGCGCATTTAGGGCATCTTTCAGGCACTGTTGGTAAAAGTCGGCAGTGTTCCTTCTCCAGAACGCTTTTTCGGCGCAGAACCGAATTAGCAGTCTTCTCAGCGCTGGTTTAGTGCGCGTAATCCACCAGGCTATTGTGGTGCTGTGCTCTGCTCTCTGCGCCAAGCATTCTTGCCACGTGGCTGCTATCTCCTTTCTCAGAGCGACGTCTTGCAGGTGGTCAGTGTTTAGCTTCTTCCCGCCGTCTTCTCTGTTTCCAAACGGATGCTGCACTCGTAGCAGGAGTGGTCGGAAAACATGACTGGGCAGACCTCCACTCGCGATATTTTGTCTGCCAAGTCTCTGCTTACGTAAATTCTGTCAAGTCTGCTTCTTCTGTTTCTGTAGAAGTATGTGAACTCTGTGAGTACGGGATTTTTCACTCTCCACGAATCCTCCAGTTTTAAACGTTTAATGAGTTCTTGTAATTCGGCGCACACGTTTGCCACTGGGATCGGATCCTCTTTTGCGGTCACTCAATTGAAGTCACCACCGATTATGATGTTGTTGTTGTTGTTGTTGTGTAGGATAAGTTCACATATTTCTTCATTAAAGAAGTTGCTCCTGGCTCTCTTGTAGTTTGTGCCTGACGGTGCGTATACGTTCACAACTAACGTGCCCTCTATTTTGATCGCAATTCCGCGGCCGTTTGATAACATCTTGGGTTCGTCAGTTTCTATTTCTTGTCTGACCATTATGGCGGTGCCGCACCTCGATTCTGGGTCTATGTTGGTGTAGATGTCGAACCCCAGTATCCGTTCTATCGCCGTCGATGCCACTTCTTGCAAAAGCGCTACGTCTGCAGCTCTGTGTCTTAAGAACTGTGCGAGGGCGTACTTTTATGTGGACGCCAGAGTGTTGCCAGCACTGCGTAACGTTAGCGCGACTTATTAACCCGCCAATATGGTGTGTGCCGGTGGGCGGTTCTTACCTCCTCTATACCCTGCACCCCCACCCCCACCCCTCAGAATTAGCTCTTCTCTTTGTGAACAAGCAGTAAGGATATATTGATATATCAACCAATTAGTCTTATGCCTGTGTCCTATAGCGACCGGAGCAAAATAGAATGCACCGATCAACCGACGCCAGTACGTCCCAACCTGACGTGCTCGCGCGTTGCGCCTACCCGTACTCTTTAGAAGTCTAACTGAAATGGCGAAAGCTATTGAATAGGTCTTTGCTTTGCGTCGTAGAACAATAGATACTTGTCTATTATTTTGTTTAATGAAGAACTTTTACTTTGTTTCCACATACGATTATATTATCCAAGGAAGAAAGTTGAGCACTTAGTTGCTGTCATAACTGCCAGATTATAAGGCTGTTTACTGATCTCTTTTACTTCAAACACATTTAAGGTTTATCTCCCAAAAAACTGAGTGTAATAGATTATTAATAAACGATTCAAAATATTCAAATTGCTCCATTTTGATTTAAAATAGGTAGTCCAGTTTTATGGTAAAATGTCCAGCTAAATATAACCTAGAATCTGGCTTTCTATTTTTGGACCCGGCAACCCTACAAATTGGTTCAAATGGCTCTGAGCACTATGGGACCGAACATCTATGGTCATCAGTCCCCTAGAACTTAGAACTACTTAAACCTAACTAACCTAAGGACATCACACAACCCTACAACATTAGTCAGTGAAGCAGAGGTTGTGGTATGACAGTTCCAGATGGAATTTTTTCCGTTTCGATTTTCATATATTGTTTAATGCTTTTTCTTTCATTTGTCAGAGTCTGATGACCATGTTTTATGCTTAAACATTCTATGCTGAATAAGGTTTCGTGTTCTGCATGTCAAGAAACTTTCAATCCGTTTGTCAATCTGGCTAGATACAAACGAATTTTTTTAGGAAACATTATCGTAATCAAAAGCTTCCGAAAGGCTGGAAGTACATGATCTACTACGTTGCCTTTGCCCAAGGCTCTTAGGGTATGGTGTCGTCCATTAGTGACTTACCCGAGTTGAAGCCAATGCTGGGTGGAATGGAGATGCCATTTTGTTCTGAGTAGAAAATTACCCGTATATTTAAATTCCGAATATATTTTGAAATTTTAATATAAATGTAGGTGACTGGTATATAATGTTACAGACTGCTGTGGATCTGTTCTGCTGCTTCCCATCGTATAGCGGAATGGGTTATTATAGTGCTATTTTCAAATGGTTTGTTTCAGTTCGCTGTTCAAGTGATCTGCAGTAAATTTTGGTTGCAAGAGGAGCCAACTCACTTCCAATGTCTGTATAGAGCCTGACAGGTGTTTCCGTTAGGATTGCAACCTCTTTCAGTTATTACGATTCCAGTTGTTTCCGCCACCACAATAAGATTGATTACTGTCAGTCATCTTCGCCTTTGTTAAGATCATGTCAAGGATGAATTCTACATTATAAGGTAAGTGTGCCGTGGTATCGTTATGCGACTGCCACCTGTTCAACTTAGAATTTCCCAGCGGCCGAGTAGAGCACCACCTGGGTATCAGAAGGCGTGCAGCTATGCACACTGTGGAGCAGCGAGGCCTTTGGAGACAAAATGACTATCAACAGTAAAGCCTAGTTTTCACCACGACATTGGGTTGCGACCGTCGTTGCGTGGAGTGAGTTGTACGCAAATGGCTTCATATTTGACAATAGACACGGCGAAACCAGTATACACTTCAGATTCATCGTTTTGTAGGTTCCTGAGTCGTGTCTGAAATGAAAGTTTTGGCAACTGCACGTCGCACGAGTTGCGATCGAGATAAAGCATGTTGCGTGGAATCGCTGCATTATAAAAACCAAAGAAACGTGTTTCGATTCGTGACTGGATGAAGAAAAGACGTCAGCCCAATTGCTCAGCATCCTTGCTGAAATAATTTGTAATGGAAGACCCAAGATGTTCTTTTAATTATCTTAGAATGTCACCAGAGCTGTTCACATTTCTTCTAAATAGAGTCAATTATGCAATAAGGAATAAAGATACGTAACGCATGAAGCACTGTCGCCAGAACTGTAATTACACGTCACGTTGCGTGCATTACAATCGAGAACACTCGGCATGCTATAAGATGATTATTAACATCAACAGCACTAATTATTCGAAGCAGGCCACATTAAGAAGAGAATGGTTTGCAAACCACTCTCTTGAAGATAGGTCTGTTCAGTGGCAATATTTCAAAATTCAAACATATGTGAATGTGAAGCAATGCTGCGACGTTTTAAATAGACGAATACTGAATAAAGAATGCAGCTTCTTGATTTGTGTAGCCTTCCCTCCTGTCAACAATATCCCTTATCAAAGAGTTGGCCGACTCAAACGATGGGATTTTAGTCTTGTAGACGAGAGCATTGCCATAGCTAGAATTACACTTGCTTGTATCTTTCTTAATACAGTTGTATATGTGCTCCTAACTCAATAAATTTTGCCCTCTAGTTCAGATACTGTCAAAAGTATGATCACGTGAAATTTGAGACTGGATTGATTACTTGCTGGTTGTGACTTTCTGGATGCAGCATGTTCTCTTCAAGAGTTATCATCAGATGTAGAAGTAACATCAGGTGTGCCCCAGGGAAGTGTGTTGGTATCCTTGCTGTTCATGTTGTAGATTAATGAACTTGCAGACAATATTAATAGTCACATCAGGCTTTTTGTAGATGATGTAGTTATCTATACTTAAGTGCTACCTGAAAGAAGCTGCAGAAGTATTCAGCCAGATCTTGATAAGACTTCAAAGTAACGCAAAGACTGGCAACTTGCTCCAAATGTTCAAACTGTAAACCTGTGCACTTCACAACATGGAAAAAAATAAAAAAGAGCCACTGTTGGAATCTGCCAACTCATACAAATACCTGGGTGCAACACTTTGTAGGGATATGAAATGGAATGATTGCATAGGTCCAGCAGTTGTTGGTAAAACAGATGGTAGACTTCACATTGCTGCTAGAATACTGGGGAAGTGCAATCAGTCTACAACGGAAATGTCTTATGATTCATTGGTGCAACCCGTTCTAGAATATTGCTCAAGTATGTAAGACCCATACCAGATAGGACTGATAGGCAGTATTGAATGTATACAGAAAAGGGCAGCACAAATGGTCCCAAGTTAGTTTGATCCATGGGATGTGTCACAGAGAAACCAACGAAACTGAACTGGCAGACTCTTCAAGATAGATGTAAGCTATCCCGAGAAGGTATTAATGTAGTTTCAAGAACTGGCTTTAAAAGATGATTGTAGGAATATACCACAATACCCTACATGTCACTCACACAGGGGTTGTGAGGATAAGATTAGAATAATTGCTGCATGCACAGTGGCAATCAGACAATCATTCTTCCTGCACTCCATATGTGAATGGAACAGAAAGAAACTGTAATAACAGGTACAATGTGACATACCCTCTGCCATACACCTCATGCTGGTGGGCAGAATACAGATGTAAATGTAGCAGTTGTCAGCAGTCAGTCCAATTCAGATGATACATTTCTAGACACTATGGTATTCTATCAAATGTAGCTTTATGGTAGATAGTGAACTGAAAGTAGACATATTATGGAAGCAACTATGAAATGCAGTCTGCTTTGTTAAATAGCTGGTCTTTTCATGTGTCTCCAACAAACTGTGATGACACAGATAGCATGTAGAGTGGTTTGACTGACAATTCTGTGCGGTTTTACTGGCTAGCTTGTTGATGTATTTACATCTTAAGATGATTAATTCATTACACCAGGTATGGGTGTTCCACAAAAAGTACCTTTGCTGAATTACAGAACACAATTCATGCCACTTTTGTAGTTCTGGGGTATATATAAATCTTGTTTCTATGATGATGTGATTGTTAATAATTTAGGGTATATATAAGATGCCAAGATTTACAATAAGCAGACAATCATTTTTTATAATCCTGGGGTAGACATGTGCCTGTGGCACATATCCAAACTGAAGGCTATTATTGTACCTCAGCCTAAATGTTTTAGGAACAGTAACTATTTCATACATAATTTTGGCTTGTGCAATAATCTCTAGTAGCTATATGTAATATGGGAGGGAAACAGAAGTAGCTCGAGGTGTGTGACCTCCACTCTGTTGTTGCTTCTTTTGAACAGTCAGCTCAGCTTCTCACCACAGCTTAAAACTGTTAGTTTTGTGTTCAGGATAAAAATACCTTCTCAAATGTAAAGAATTATCAGAACGCAGGTGGTGCTGCTTCAAAAGTAGCTTGTCAAGAACCAGGGAAGGGAGGAAGAATTGTATTGAAAAAGAGCAAAAAGCTCAAAATTATGATCAAAATATAAAAATTAAAAGAAATGATATCAGAGTGAAAATATATTAATCCATATATTTTTGTTTATTTAATTTTCATTAATTACATATGAGAATTGAAATAATTATAAAAAGTGTCTTGCGCATGTTTTCCAGTGTTATACACAACTGTTAAAAAATCCTGCTGGCTGTCCCCTTGCCAATACCAATGGAGTCTCCAATGGACAGAAGGCAGTCACCACAGGCAAAATATTTGTGTGTCAGTCAAATCTGGTTCATTGGTGGAACAGTCATTTCTGAAAGAAAGATGAGATTGTAGGTTTTCTCCCACAAGGCCTTTTTTAAAACACAGCGCTCGTAACCACTCATTTGATAACGCATAATCATCGTGCATTACTTTATTTAGTAATATTAATGTATTTTTGAAAAAGAATTTATGCTGAAACAGTACTGTGCAATACAAACATAGTATACATGGGGGAAAAAACCAGTTAACAGTAACCTCCTTAAACCAGTACCACCAAAGCAAGAAGAATTCACAGTATCCTTGCTTGACAACTGTTTCTTCTCTGCCTTTAAGTACCAAGTCATAATCATGAGCTTCAGCTCAAACTGCTAGATTATAAACTAATATAAAAACAGCAATTACACGGTCCTAAGATTGGCACTACTTACCAATAATTACCTGTTCTTTAGATACTGTGCCCACACTGACACACTGATTCTGCAGCTTGACAATATTTCTTCCTGATTTATGAAAGGATATATTCATATTAACAAGGCTGATGTTTGGAATGGGCTAACGTATATGTTTTCTGTACCTAGGGTATTATATGAAGCATTGATAGTCACAAATGGTACAGGAATTGGGAGAGCAAATTTACAGAAAGAAGAAAACCACGAGCTAAGAACAAAGGCAGTGGTAAAGCACAACAAACAAACCTGTACATAGGGTGTAAACATGCAATGTTTATTGATACATCTACCCGACTGTTTACCATGTGGCACAACAAACAATTGACACACACATTTACAAAATCAGACATGTCATAGCAAACCTTGCGAAACTCATAATACAAAAATATCACAGCAAAACATCTAAAAAAAGTCTAGAGAGGAATTGGGAACCGTGATATATGGACACAGTAGACAAGTCCTAGGATGGAAGCTATGTAACTGAGTTAATTTCATAGTTCAAAGAATTATCCACATTGTTTGAAATCATTTACCATAAAGTGATGTAGACTGTCATGAATTCTGCACTATTTTCGACATTTCCATACTTCTACTGCCTTGTGCCACTAAGTCCTGATATTTCATTTTCCTCTCTTAAAAGTAGGCTAATCTTCATTGACATAACTTTGAATTATCTTTTCCTGTTTATTGTGACAGACTGAGATGTATACTCTTTCCTTCACTTACTGAACAACACAAGTGGCTAGATCAGCTAGTAGCAGTTCACCTGTCAGTAATTTATATTTGCTGCTTCTCATATACATCTCTGCTGTCGGAAAATTACTGAACATTGAATGTTGAACTTCATGGATGAGCAAGTGAGGTCTCTGTAAGTGACTTGAGATGCAAAAGCATGTCAACTCTTTGTTAAGGGTTATTGTTTTCCTCAGATGCTAGAACATTCTCCTGACATGATCTGCAAAGGGCATGATGTTTCTTCACTTGCCTAACAGTATCTACATGTAAATGATAAACTGCTGCTCATTATGACATATCATGCCACAATCTGGGTCATTAATTTCCAAAGTACATTCCCTCCTAATTTTCTCTTACACTCTCCCCTTTAAATTTTGCCAAGGAACTAATGTCATCAGTTTAATCATCATAATTACCAGTGACTAAAAAAACAAAAGCACTGATTTGAATTCACAGGGGATTGGTGGAGAATTTTTGAAGCAGACCATTGCAAATTGATTTTTAACACACCTTGTTTAAATCTGTCAGAACAAATTACAATGAACTCCTTTACAAATGTCTACTGGAATTTTAAAATATCTGTACCCGATTGCACTGGTTTCCAAACATCCTTCCGTCTAGCCTTCAGCTTTTCAAGTAGTGAAATTGTGCCATTCAAACGGCAAAGTGCCTCATTAAAAATATTTCAATATAGGGACTACCAAGTATTTCATGCTTATTACTTCCATCCTCTTCTGCCAATAAATCATCTTCAGTATCCTTCAATTTAAATCAGCATTTACTCGAACCTCATTTCCTAACTTATGTTGTAAAGTACTTCAAGTAGCATACAACTAGAGTGTGTGTGCTTAATACTATCACAGTAATCACCTTTTCCTACAGACTCCTTATTATCTTCCAACACTGTCAGTATCTTATAACTAATTAGCTTACCTTGCTCCTCCTTACTGTAATAATCATGTAATATCTCACTTACCTCAATGGGTATCAATTGATTTTCATGTACCTGTTTTTCTGAAGCCAAATCATCATGTCCTATCATTCCACTACTCATATCATTGTCCAGTACTTTCACATAGACCATCTAATGCAACATCAGCAACCAGCATCAATAGTCTCAAAATATGCATTTGCAACATCATCAGCACCTGCATGAACTTCAACTTTAACTACACATGTTTCCACATCACACTCACTATCAAAAGTACCAGAGGTTGTGTCTACAGCCACATAAACATAATTCAACTAAGGTTTATGATCATTGTTTGCCTCCAAATGTCATACAGCATTGAAAATTCATCATCACAAAATAAGCTAACTAAATCATACTCATCAGCATCATCAGAAATGTTACAATTACTAAACACACAAATCATCTGTACTAAAATTAAATTTATTTTTTACTTTACTAGTATCTTCACCGATTTCCATCAGCATTAAGTCCCAAAATGCTTTATCATAATCAACTCTGTTCATCTGGTAATTATTCTGTCTATTGTTGTGTCTGTAACCTGAACTTCACCTTCCTCTAGCCTGATTTCTGGAACTGTTCTTCATCTCAAACTGACAGGCTCACAATGAGGTGCTTACCTGTTTCCCTGATGATTATTTTCATAAGATCTGTTACCAAATTCTCCTTTGACTACCTCTGCCCTGCTCATTTCTATTATTATTATTATTATTATTATTACTCTGGATGTACTAGTTGTTACCAAAATTATTATTACTTCTATTACCATCATTTCTGTTATTATTGTTCCCATTGTTGCTATTTTTGTGGTGTTGTGATAACCCCCGTTCTGAAAATTGTTCTCGCATGCACAATCTCATTTATCTATGTATTTCAGAAATTCCTCAGTAGTATTGTCTGGTCCGTAAACAAGACTCCACTGAACACGACCAGGTAAATGCTGTTTCAGTGTGTCAATTTGGGTTAATTCGTCAAGTGGTTTATCTAAGTGTGCTAATGCCCTAAGCTGCTTTTCACAAAATTCCCACATTCTCATCTCACCTTCACGAAATCTACTTCCATTCAAAAATTCTGATTTTGTTTGGGCCAAAATTCTGATTTTATTTGGGCCTGCTTACTTTCTGACCAAAATTTGTTAAAAGTAATTTTTAGAACTCTGCAAATGTCATTTCTGCGTTAACTTGTTGGTTAGCCCAGGATAATGCTTCTCCACCTAAATATCGTTTAGCAAATTGCACTTTCATATGGTCTTGAATGCCCGGTGCTAAGCTGTTCTTGCGCTGGTACAAATAATCAACAGGGTGTTCTTTAAAATCATCTGGAAAAAAATTTCATAATGACGATATTGCAATTGTTTTGAAGCATTTTATTACCACTATATATATTACTAAACATATTAGTCTCTTGATGTACAACTGTAGAGTTGACTGTTTGAAGATTATTTGATACGTCATTCACTTTGCTGTTTACTGAAGAAATTTGTTCTAAAACAAATATATATTTAATTTTAGACAAAGCAAGCCACAAATATGCACAGTAGATTCTAGTGTAACCAGAACCAAAATTTTCACTCTTAATGTACTTCGAGCATTGTAAAACTTGCTTGCAATAGGAACCTACACTCCATCAACAATAGCCTCCAGTGCATTTTTAAGTCTGCTGGGAAAATACAGAAATTATTCTTTCCTCGATTCAAAAATTTTGAGTTAAACGTTACATTTTCATAATTTGTATAGCATAGCATAACTATGTTACAAGAATAATTAAATTAGAGACGCTCAGGCAAGTACTAATTTCGCTTTTGTTTATCTTGGTATAAAAAATACACTGAAGAGCCAAAGACACTGGTACACCTGCCTAATATCCTGTAGGACCCACGCGAGCACGCAGAAGTGCTCCAACATGATGTGGCATAGACTGGACTAATGTCTGAAGTAGTGTTGGAGAAAACTGAGTACATGAATCATGCTGGGTTGTCCATAAATCCATAAGAGTACAAGGGGTTCGAGATCTCTTCTGAACAGCACGTTGCAAGGCATCCCAGATATGCTCAATGAGGTTCGCATCTGGGGAGTTTGGTTGCCAGCTGATGTGTTTAAACTCAGAAGAGTGTTCTTGGAGCCACTCTGTAGCAATTCTGGATGTGCAGGGTGTTGCTTTGTCCTGCTGGAATTGCCCAAGTCCATCGGATTGCACAATTTTAATATAACATGGTGAAAAACATTTTGTGCATGCTTAACACAGGAAAACAGAACACCATGTCATATTATGGATATCCTCCACCAAATAAACAATATGAATCTCGTGTAATCAGGGGTGCTGCTGCTTAATGCTGCTGTAGGTTCATCTTGATGTTACTGCATTGCCGCTCAGGAATAATGCAATGGTAGAAATAAGCTCCAGGAATTCGTGTTCACAAAAAGTTTTATTTTGCATCCTAGATGTTCAGCGGACAACTGCATGTAAAATTGACTCAACACTGTCTCATGACTGACCTCAGACTGAACTCCAACTGAGATATGGCGGCATACAAATTGCCTCTATTTATATGATTTTAAACTATTACTGACATTGTTACATATTAAATTTTTAGGTGTAACAATTGAACCTTTTACATACATTTTCCCAAATTACATAGAAATTTACATGAAATAACATTGAATATTTTCATACAAAGATGGGAAAAAATCTGTTTCTATTAAGACTACAAATTACATGTTTTATCATTACAACAGTATATTTCGTTAATTTCCATATATTGTTGTACCTACTTAAAAGATAATCACCCTATCATATTCAGATGAATAGAGTAGTTAGTTTTATTGAATGAAAGTCCTAGATTCAGTTAATTAAATTTTGTGAGTGTAATTTTACATTTCTACATAGTTGTAATTACAACTACATTAACTAACACCAATTAAAACATGAGTATGCTTAATTCTGACTGAAAAAATTATCATTTCATGTTTCTATTATGATACAATTTGTTATTTAGTTTGAAAAGATAAAAACAGTTATCTTTCGATGACTATAAATATCGAAACTTTAATTTTAAATTACTCCATAATGACAATAGTAATTTTGTTCCTAGCATGTGCCTGGAGTTTGTATAATGCACAAATTGTGGTGGTACATCAGCTTTTAACCCAACATCTTTCCTTCATTCTGCATGTTGGTGAGGCCCCATGTAAATAATGTCAAAACAACAGTTTATTAATTTACTGCAAAAGAAAATCTTCAGTGTATTGGAATCCAGATAACCAGGAAAGATAAAACCAAAGTAGCATACTGATACTACACATATGCCCTCTTCAGGAGAGTGGGGATGAGACTGGAAAAAGAATATAGGATCCCAAAGGATTGTGATACTACACAATAGACATGAATGGATGCAGGTGATCAGACAGGATGCTTACATATGTGACACCTGTCAGAGGCGTATCTAGACGTATTAAGGATCCCACATCACTTCAAATGCACACATCCCACATCGTAACAGAGCCTCCTCCAGCTTAAACAGTCCCCTGCTGATACACAGGGTTCATGGATTCATGAGTGTGTCTCCACACCCATACACGTCCATCTGCTCTATAGAATTTGAAATGAGACTCGTTGGACCATGCAACATGTTTCCAGTGTTCAACAGCCCAATGTTGGTGTTGACGGGCCAAGGTGAGGCATAAAGCTTTGTGTAATGCAGGCAGCAATGTTACAAGAGTGGGCCTTCGGCTCCAAAAACTCATATTGATAATGTTTCATTGAATGGTTCACATACTGACCCTTGTTGATGACCCAGCATTGAAATCTGCAGCAGTTTGTGGAAGGCATGCACTTCTATCATATTGAATGATTCTCTTCAGTCATCGTTGGTCTCGTTCTTGCAGGATTTTTTCTGCCACAGTGATGTCAGAGATTTGATGTTTTATCGGATTCATGATATTCACGGTACACTCGTGAAATGGTCGTACGGGAAAACCCCCACTTCATCACTACCTCAGAGATGCTGTGTCCTGTCGCCCGTGCACCGACTGTAACACGAAGTTCAAATTCACTTAAATCTTCACAACCTGCCATTGTAGCAGCAACAACTGACCTAATAACTGTGCCAGACACTTCTTATCGAGCACAGCGTCATATGTTGCCTGTTTACATATCTCAGTATTTGAACATGTATGCCTATAACAGTTTATTTGGCAGTTCAGTGTAAGAGAAATATTGTAAAATGCCTACTTAAAATTACCATGGTTAGAATGCAAATCAAATATTATAGATGTTGTGCATAAATTTTTGAAAGTGGCCAAAATGCGACATGTTTACTTATGGCTACAAGCATGGCCGTAATGGGGGACCAACACTAAAGTTGGATCTGTTAATAGCCACAGAAGTTTAGTGGTATACCTTTGCATTTTACCATTTTTAACTTTTTAGAAGTGATACTATAATACTTACCCAACTTTCAACACTAAGTTTTTTTTAATGTGCACAATATGAAAAACCAGTTATGCATAGCTTAAGGGAAACTATGAAACGACTTCAACAGACCTTTTCACAAAATTATGACTCCAAAGAAAAACAAAGAAATAAATGCTAGTATATGTAAGTGAACATCACATTTCCTGTTTATAATGAGCTATTGTAACACTGTCTAGAATTCAAAAGAGGCTTAAAAATCCACTGATTACATTAAAGTGTTTATAAGTATGATAGGCCAAAACTAGAACAACTTTTGACAATAAGTGACGGTGTGGTACTGAGTCAAATGATTTTCAGAAATCAAGACATTCTGCATCTGCCTAACTGCCTTGATCCAAAGGTTTTAGTGTATCATTTGAGAAAAGTGCAAGGTGAGTTTCACACGATTGATGTTTTTGAAATCCAAGCTAGTTGGCATTGAGGGCATTCTGTTCGAGATATCTCATTATTTTTTAGCTCAGAATATTTTCCAACATTCTACAACAAGTTAAGTCTTCCCTGACCCGGGGTTCCGGGTGACTTTTCTGAACTGTACCCCTTTCCCTAAACATCTCCAGTCCTTTTCCTTCCCCCTATTCCTTCTCCTTCAACTCTGCTGCTAGAAGGAGCCACTGGCTCCAAAAACTTGTAAAAGTTAAATCCTTTTGTGCGTGTGTGTGTGTGTGTGTGTGTGTGTGTGTGTGTGTGTGTGTGTGTGTGTTTTGCCGCTGCCTGGTGAGCAGACTTTTTATCTAGCCATTTGCGTTTATATTATCAAGGATATACGAAGGTAGTTTTGTGGATCGCTTCCACTACACTTCTTGCAGACAGGTGTCACCCACCCTTTTTTCCAAGAACTGGGCATGGTTCTCTGTTTGAGGGATCTACAAAAGTTTACAGCTAAAAGAGGGTCTAATTCAGCTACAAATTCAGTGTAGAATCTAATGGGCTCTGTTGAGCCCTGGAGCTTTGTTCAGTTTTAATGAATTCAGCTGTTTCTCAACACCACTGACACATACTTATTTCATTCATCTTTCAAATGGTTTAGGGATTTGATTGTGGCAATTCTCCTGGCTTTTCCTCTGTAAAGGAATATTTGAAAACAGAGGTAAGTATTATGGTTTTTGCTTTGCTTCACTCAATTTCAGAATTTCTTTGGGTTTTGTGAAATATCGTTTGATAATATTCCATTGTGGTAGTCATTGAAGGCATCACGCATTGCCCTCTTGACAGCCAAATGCCTTTTATTCAGAATCGCTCTATGCTTTGTTTTACAATTATTATTCAGTAATCAGTTGCTTTAGAAGTTTCTTTACAATGAATTCATACCATTAAGAACTGTTCTACTGGGTGCATAACTATCCGGTGCCTGGTCAACTATTCTTTTAAACTTGATCCATGGTTCCTCTACATGCACCTGCACTGTGCTGAAGGTTTAAAGTTCCTCTTTGAGATAGACACTACTGATTTTTAATCTAGTTTACTGAACGTATCTATCTTCTTGCTTGTTTTAGTTGTTCTTTGTACTTTGGTAATCATTGTTGCCACATCCACATCATGGTCACTGATGCCAGTTTCAATGTAGACGTCCTCAAAGCAGTCGGGTCTGTTTGCTGCCATTAGATCCAATATATTTCCATCATGTTGGGGTTCCTAACAATCTGATCTATGTAGTTTTCAGAGAAGGCATTTAGTAATTCTTCAGAGAATGTCTTATCATGCCCCCCACTAACAAAACTGTAATTTTTTCCAGTTAATTGTTGTATGATTAAAGCATCCACCAATAATAACAGTACGAGTGGGGAAACTTAAATACAAATGAAATGACATTTTCTCTATAATTTTTTGATTACACCAGGAGATGAGTCTGGTGGGCAGTAGAAAGATGCAATTATCATTTTATGCCCACCCCTGATACTGAGTCGATATTGAGTCTTGCCCAAACAATCTCACATACAGCTTCAATTTCTATCTTTGTGGATTTGCATTTCTTGTCTACTGCAACAAATACACCAAGTCTGTTTCCCTTTTGCCTATCCTTTCATTATACACTTGAATTTTCTAGAAAAATCTTGCTGCTATCAATTTTAGATTTCAACCAGCTTTCTATACTTAGTATTATGTGAGCTCCATTGCTTTTCAAGAGTGCTTCAAACTCTGACACTTCGTTGCAGATGCTTAGGCAGTCTACCACTACAATTTTAAAACTCACATGTAGGACACATTTCTTTTGAGCTTATACTGACACTTCTGGGTTTCATATAGCTATCGTTATTCGGATTGGATGGAGTCTCCTAGTCTAAAAATCCCTGTGCACCCCACACACAGTCAGTTACCTGAGTAGCAGCCTCTGGTGCGTAGTACACACCTGACCCATTTAAGGGGACTCTACAATTCTCAACCCTATGGCTGGGGTGCATTCTTCTTTCTTTTCCTGCTGTTGTTTATTTTGTAAGATTTGTGGTGGGTCTTATACCAGCACAAGCAGGAAGTTGCATCCCTGGCCAATATAACAGGTTAATATTTTGCTGACCCCAGTACACCACCAGATGAAAGAAGTATTACCTTTATCCTCTCTTCTCTGAGTCTGGATCCTTCCATGCCACCTCCCTGTCGATCCAACTGCGTTAAAGATCCTAGGAATGCTTCTGCAAGTTCTCTCTATTGCACTACTAAATAAATAGCCACACTTCTCACACGCAGGGGTATATTTTGCCCAACATTTTCATTGTTACTTTTCACAACACAACTAACAATTGCTACGGTAATACCACTCTCTTGAGTTCATTCAAACATCTGTACATGCATATGTAAGACCTGAGAGAAAAACCACAAAAAAACTACCACTCTTCAGTTGTTCATTACATCCCTGTTGGTGCATCATTTACGCCATGGCTCTCGGATTCAGGCACTTCCTGCACCACGGCACAAATGACTCCCAGACAACCAGTGGTTGTAATAACATTTTTACTGGTCTCCTTCTTAACAGCCCCACCACTGTTCTACATTCACTGCATACAAGAAAGGAAAATACACATTTTCCCTTTCCACTACATTTTTCCTTATTCAGTTTATTCACAAGCATCTCTTGTCAACAACTTTCCAATGGTGTGTTGGGATTTTTACAAATATCCCAAAACATTACAAGGCGCAAGTCCAGGAAGCCACATCCTAGCTTGCCACTGAACCTTTGTAGTCTCTGGTTCAGTCCTTCCAGTCAACTAGAACCAAAGGGCCACAAACAGTTCTGGGGATGATGCTACAAATTGTGAGCTTCGTTGAAACTCCATGTGCAAGGCTGGTCTTCTCAACTTTTTCTGCCAGTTGCTGGAATGAGCCAAGTATGACTTCGGAGCCCAGAAGACAGACGCCATTTGTTCCAACATGCGCCACAATCTGCAGGTGCTTGAATCCTTTTCCCTCAATGGTTTGCTGTAATAGCCTTGTCAACATGTTGACTGAGGCCCCCAGGCATACACATTGAATGCACTTGATGTCGTTTACTATCCCTTGCTGCCATTCCCCTAAGGGATACCATCATGCACCTTACATCTGAACTACTTATGATTAATAGACTCCTACCCCATTGTGTTTGCCTCCTCTTGATGCCAGGCAAAACAGGTTTGCCCAAAACAAGTGAAGTGAGTCCCACTGGCTCGGTTTCAGTTTCAGTGAAAGACAGAACTTCAAACTTGTTGGTTACGGGGATCTGTACAACACTCTGAGTCCTCCTTAGTCCCTGTCCACCCTGTACATGACATCAAGGTCTACCACTGACATACCAGTTGCAGTCAAGCAGATGAGTAATGACAGACCCTGTACCGTCTGCAGAGGAGACAGGATTCACAGGAGAGGATAGTACTTGAGGTACCTCTGGTACTGGTATCACAGGTTCACAATGCTTGGGAGCTCTTCCAACACACAAATTTGACGGCAGCTGCCCATTGTTTGACACTAATCAGAGCAATTTTGAGCTGTTTACAAACATCAACGAACACCTCACTTGTTTGAGAACAGCATTCACAGTGAGGCTGCATTTTGCCGGTGAAATGTATTACAAGGCAGTGAACAAATAACTTTAAATTAAACAAACTGATTATCTTTTAATCTGTTGTGCTAAAAGTTACTGATCAATATGTATTATAAAAAAGTGCAATGTGTGTGCCACTAAAACTCAGAAACGAGTCCTGGTACGATATGGTGTGGGAGCCCTCTATCCTCCATCCATTAAGAGGGTTCCTCTTTTTATCTGAAGGGCATGCTTTTGAAGATACAAGATCTGGGAAGCTCTGCCCTCTGGAAATTTCTAGAACATTTGAGAACATTCAAGAGAATTTGATAGCATTCCATGTGTTCCACAATGATCCGAGATGTTATGGAAAGTTCGGGAATAGTTTGGAAAATTCGAGGTGATTCCAGAATATTTGGAAACATCCCAGATCATTGTGGAACATTCAAAGCCTTTTTGGTATGATCTGGAATTCATCACCAGTGGAGCTACCCAATGGTAGTGGTATATAGAGCAAGACTCGTCATAGATTCAAACATCAATTTCTTATCAGTGACAAAGGGAGGAACCAAAAAAGTAATGCAGTGAAGGAATAAAAACAAACAGTGAAGTATGAGTAGTCAAAGTGATACAGTAACTGAATATAAACAGAAAATATAGTGTGAAAAGTGTAAAGCGTACTTAGAGTATTTGTTAATAAAAAGTTGATTTGTTTTACATTTTAGACAATGCCCAAACATGAAAGAGGAGATCTTCGCAGTTCTGAAACAAAATGGCAAAATCAAACAGAACACCAAAAAAACGAAACAGAGAAAGAGAATGAAGTAGGTTTAAGTTCCCAATGAACAAGAATGAGCACTGTGAGAAGCAAAGAAACTGAAGAACAACAAAATGAACAGATTGAAGAATCAAGAATTGTGACAGTCTTGTAATAAAAGACTGAAAACTTAAGTCAGCCATGAAAATATCACTGTAAAAGCATAGAATGTCTGCTCCCGGATGACATCTTTTGCTGTCACTTCGACCAGCACCAACAGAGATGAAATCAGTTATGTATTTTGCATCCAAGCTCAACTCTATCAAAAATGGGAACATTACTACCACTACCCAAAGTTTCTACAAGTATATTTCATTGGAAATGAAGAAGCAGAAGTGATCAAAGATGCACAAATATCAATGGATTGAGACGAGAAGTAGTCTCAGGTGTACAGAGGATGTTACATGAATACAATCCACTGATTCAGATATCCAAAACAGCAGTAGAGCGAATGATTTATCATGATATAAAGTTATAATTTGAGCTGACAAAAGATCTCATGGAGAACATGAATGTTGATTTAATGCATTTCAGATAGACAAAGGCACCATCATAATTGTGGATAATGAAAACACAGGCCATGACATAACTGCACGAAGGAGAAGAGGAGGACTCCAACACGTTGCAGACACACGCCATTAATATGATATCCTCCAGTATCCATTAATATTTCTGCATGGAGAAGAGAGATACCATTTTAATGTGAAACAAATGCAATCCGAAACAGGTGCACAAACAAAGCAATCACTTCCAAGGAGTTCTATGCTTACCACTAAACAATCAAAGGCAACAAAACATATATACACATTCTCAACACTTGCAGTTTATTCCAACAATTCCTGGTAGATATGTGCTTTACATAAGACTGAATCAGAAGAAACTATGCTTGGAAGAATATGTCCATATCTGAGACACAGTCATAAATGACAGAAACATTGATGACATTGGAACGATGGTAATCTTACCCTCATCAAACAAAGGAAGTCAGAGACATACACACGAATACATTCAAGATACCATGACCTACATAGGAAAATAAGGACAATCAGAGCTCTTTATTTATTTATTTATTTACACATCAAGTTCTGTAGGACCAAATTAAGGAGCAAATCTCCAAGGTCATGGAATGAGTCAATACATGAAATTACAACTTAAACATAATAACAGATAAAAATAAAATGTTTATGAACCTGAAAAAAGTCAATCCATACGTTTAAGTAAACCCAATCAACAATACAACAAGAATCAGCTTAATTTTTCAAGAAACTCCTCAATAGAATAGAAGGAGTGACCATGAGGAAACTTTTCAGTTTCTATTTGAAAGTGCATGGATTACTGCTAAGATTTTTGAATTCAAGTGGTAGCTTATTGAAAATGGATGCAGCAGTATCCTACACACCTTTCTGCACAAGAGTTAAGGAAGTATGATCCAAATGCAGGTTTGATTTCTGCTGAGTATTAACTAAGTGAAAGTTGCTTATTCTTGGGAATAAGCTAATATTGTTAACTAGAAATGACAGTAAGGGATATACACTACTGGCCATTAAAATTGCTACACCAAGAAGAAATGCACATGATAAACGGGTATTCATTGGACAAATATATTATACTAGAACTGACATGTGATTACATTTTCACACAATTTGGGTGCATAGATCCTGAGAAATAAGTACCCAGAACAACCACCTCTGGCCGTAATAATGGCATTGATACGCCTGGGCATTGAGTCAAACAGAGCTTGGATGGCGTGAACAGGTGCAGCTGCCCATGCAGCTTCAACACGATACCACAGTTCATCAAGAGTAGTGACTGGCATATTGTGACGAGCCAGTTGCTCGGCCCCCATTGACCAGACATTTTCAGTTGGTGAGAAATCTGGAGAATGTGCTAGCCAGGGCAGCAGCTGAACATCTTCTGTATCCAGAAAGGCCTGTACAGGACCTGCAACATGCGGTCGTGCATTATCCTGCTGAAATGTAGGGTTTCGCAGGGATCGAATGAAGGGTAGAGCCACGGGTCGTAACACATCTGAAATGTAACGTCCACTGTTCAAAGTGCCGTCAATGTGAACAAGAGGTGACCGAGGCATGTAACCAATGGCACCCCATACCATCACGCTGGGTGATACACCAGTATGGCGATGATGAATACACGCTTCCAATGTGCGTTCCCTGCGATGTCGTCAAACACGGATACGACCATCATGATGCTGTAAACAGAACCTGGATTCATCCGAAAAAGTGACGTTTTGCCATTCGTGCACCCAGGTTCATTGTTGAGCACACCATTGCAGGCGCTCCTGTCTGTGATGCAACATCAAGGGTAACTGCAGCCATGGTCTCCAAGCTGATAGTCCATGCTGCTGCAAACGTCATTGAACTGTTCGTGCAGATGGTTGTTGTCTTGCAAACGTCCCCATCTGTGGACTCAGGGATCGAGACGAGGGTGCGAGATCCTTTACAGCCGTGCGGATAAGATGTCCGTCTTCTTGACTGCTAGTGATACGAGGCCGTTGGGATCCAGCACGGCGCTCCGTATTACCCTCCTGAACCCACCGATTCCATATTCTGCTAACAGTCATTGGATCTCGACCAAAGCCAGCAGCAATGTTGCGATACGATAAACCGCAATCGCGATAGGCTACAATCCGACCTTCATCAAAGTCGGAAACATGATGGTACGCATTTCTCCTCCTTACATGAGGTATCACAGCAGTTTTTCACCAGGCAACGCCACTCAACTTCTGTTTGTGTATGAGAAACCGGTCGGAAACTTTCCTCACGACAGCACGTTGGAGGTGTCGCCACCGGCGCCAACTTCGTGTGAATGCTCTGAAAAGCTAATCATTTGCATATCACAGTATCTTCTTCCTGTCGGTTAAATTTCACGTCTGTAGCACGTCATCTTCGTGGTGTAGCAATTTTAATGGCCAGTAGTGTGTGTATCGAAGAGGCCAATGTCAAAATACCCAGACTCATGAACAGAGGTCGACAAGAGGTTTGTGAAGTTACACCATCTGTTTCTGAGCCAAAAATGTCCTTTTAGAATGGTTACCTCAGAATATAATACCATATGACATAAGCGAATGAAAATAAGCAAAGTAGACTAATTTTCATGTTGAACAATCACTCACTTCAGATACCGATCGAATAGTAAAATTGGCAGCATTAAGTCTTTGAAGAAGATCCTAAACATGCGCTTTCCACGACAGTTTTCTATCTATCTGAACACCTAGAAATTTGAACTGTTCAGTGTCACTAATTATATGCCAATTCTGTTAAATTAAAACGTCATGTTTTATTGAATTGTGTGTTAGAAACTGCAAAAACTGTGTCTTACTGTGATTTAGCATTAGTTTATTTTCTACAAGCCATGAACTTAGGTCATGAACTGCACTACCTGAAACCAAGCCAATGTTGCGTACAACGTCCTTTACTACAAAGCTAGTGTCATCAGCAGACAGAAATATTTTAGAGTTACCCTTAATACTAAGAGGGCATATCATTTATATAAATAAGGAACAGGAGTGGCCCCAACACTGATTCCTGGGGCACCCCCACCCCCTCCCCCACTTGACCATTCCTCACTCAGACCCCACATCACAGCCATTCTCAACATTGTGAATAATGACCTTTTGCTGTTTGTTGCTGAAGTAAGAGGTGAACCAATTGTGAGCTACTCCTTATTCTGTAATGGTCCAACTTCTGGAGCAATATTTTGTGATCAACACAATCAAATGCCTTAGTTAAATCAAAAGATATGCCTAGCATTCGAAACCTCTTGTTTAATCTATTCAGTACCTCTCAGAGAAAAGAGAATATAGCATTTTCAATTGTTAAATGACTTCTAAAGCCGAACTGTACATTTGATAGCACATCATGTGATATAAAATGATCAATTATCCTTACATACACAGCCTTTTCAATAACTTAGCAAACACTGATGGCATAGAAATAGGTCTAAAATTGTCTACATTATCCCTTTCTCCCTTTTTATAAAGCAGCTTTACTACTGAGTACTTTAATCGTTCAGGAAACTGACCATTCCTAAAGGAAAAATTACAAATATGGCCAAATACAGGGCTAATATGCGCAGCACAGTACTTTAATATTCTGCTAAGCACTCCATCATATTCAAGACAGACCTTAGTCTTCAGCGATTTAATTATTGACCCAATCTCCCCCTTGTCTGTATCACAAAGGAGTATCTCAGACATCAATCTTGAAAAAGCATTTGCCAAGAGAGTTATATCATTCCCTGTAGAAACTAAATTTTTATTTAATTCACCAGCAATTCTAAAAGATGATTGTTAAATACTGTACATATATCTGATTTATTAGTAACAGAAATATTTTTACTATGAACTGGCTTATATCGTCGACCTTGTGCTGCTGACCATATACTTCCTTCACAACTGACCTTATGGTTTTAATTTTGTCCTGTGAATTAGCTATTCTATTTGCATACCACACACTTTTTGCCTTCCTAATAACATTTTAAACACCTTACAATACTGTTTGTAATGGACTACTGTAGCTTGATTGAGACTACTTCTACATTTTGATATAATTCCCGCTTTGTTCTACATGAGATCCTTATCCCACTAGTCAGCCACCCAGGCTGCCTATTATTGCTAGTACCCCTTTTAGAATGTTCCAATGGGAAGCAACTCTCAAAGAGGATGAGAAAAGTGTTAAGGAAAGCATTATATTTATCATCTATGTTGTCAGCACTATAAACATCCTGCTACTCCTGTCCCCTGACAAGGTTTAAAAAACTCTCTATTGCTGTTGGATTAACTTTCCTACATAGTTTGTAATTATATGTGACATTTGTTTGAGTACAAAGGACTTTAAGTGCTAAAAATTGTGCATCATGGTCTGAAAGGCCATTCACCCTTTAAATGCCCATCTAGTAATGAAGAATGAATAAAAATATTGTCTACAGCTGTGCTACTGTGCCCCTGTAACCTAGTTGGAAAAAACACAATCTGCATCAGATCATATGAATTTAGGAGATCTACCAACATCCTTTATCTTGCACCATCTTATACAAAATTTATATTGAAGTCACCACATATAACAAATTTCTGGTACTTTCTACAAAGTGCATCAACAACCCTCTCTAGCTTGAGCAGCAATGCTCTGAAGTCAGAGTTAGGGAACCTATAAATAACAACAATAACAAGATTAGTTTCACTAAATTCAACTGCCCCTGCACAACATTCAAATATCTGTACAGTGTAGTGCCATGATACATCAGTGTACTGAAATAGAATACTGTGTTTTACGTACATGGTCACTCCCCCACCCCACAAGGAACTCCTTGAAACACAGGCAGCTAATCTGTATCCTGGTAAAGGAAGCCTCTGAATTCTCAAGATATTTAAGTGGTGCTCCGATGTACCAATAATTTCAGAGTCAACATCTATAAGCAGTTCACTAACTTTACCTCTAATAACTCTTATATTTTGATGAAATATGCTAATTCCTTCTCTACTTGGAAACATTACGTCCTGTGAAGGTGAGCCCTTAGTTAGAGGGACTTCCTTTAAGCAGGTATACCTATCATCTGACATCAATCTAAAAAAGGTACAGTTCTAACAACAACTACCACAGGAATTCTTCCATGAGTGATCCCACCACCACCCAATACACTGTCACCTATAAGGTTTGCCAGCCTCCCCTTCCCATACCTACTGAGGTGCAGGCCATGCCTAGTGAAACTCGATCTACTGACAGACCCAGCTGGCACCATTGAAATGTGACGCATGTCCTAAGCCATCAGTGCCCTCTCCAGCCCCATGTTATGCACCTAACAGCCGCATTAAGATGAGGATGATCAGTTGCATGAAATGCACATTAGTGCCACCAGTTTGAGTAGCTATCTTTACCAGGTCACCACCTACATCGTATTCCCCATCCCTATGAAGACTGTTCCCTGCTCCACCCACTATCACTACCTGATCCTCCTCCATAAAATTCCTACATAACTCCCCTATGCTGTCAGTCACCTGAGTCAACCCTGCACTAGGCTTCACAATGCTGATGACGTGGTACTCACTCCCCAACACTTCCTGCAACTGCTGGCCCACACCTCTACTGTGCGAACTACCTAGCAGCAGAACCTTCTTCTTTCTGTTAAGACTTTGCAACTGACTTAACACCTCCTAACTGCTGAGGACTGGGGCATGTTCCCCTACATCTACAGCTACAAGAGGCTCCTCTCCACTCCACTCTGACAGTTGGTCAAATCTATTGCATATATGCGGAGTATAACTGTTTGAATACCTCCTCCTCCTAGCTGCCTTCTTGCCAACTGCCAGATCCCATTCCCCACCACCCTTCACCCTCCTCAGCCTATCTAGTTCCTCCTTTGTGTGTTATAACTGCACCTGAATGGCACAGATCTTATGTTCCTACTCCTCTATCAATTTATTTCTGCTACAGATTCTGCATTCCCAGGAGAGAATCTCACTAGAATGCCCACTGGCTTCCCCACTGCACTCCCCCCAAATGAAAATATTTTGAACAAATCCCACACCGTAACCTACTACTCACAAACCTATGACAGAGCCCACACTTCTCACTCATGGTAAAATTTTACAGTTACTGAAAAAAACTATACGTCTACATTACCTAAGTTCAGTTATACCAGTAGAACTATTTATAGAACTAACAATAATGGTCTTGAAATTCTCTGTCTACTAAGAAAGCAACTACTTGTATTAATACTACTACACCACAGCTAATACCAATACCAACAAAACTTCACAAAATTATTAACTAAAACCAAAAATTCAAGCAGCCACTGGAATGCTAAATGAAGTTAAAACACTGAATGAAAATTTTACTGAAATATTTCACTAGGAACAATAAGAAATGTCAGCTGAAAACTAAAGCACAAAATTTACTAAACAACTTCAACGCACAGAAAACTAAAAAACATAGCGAGCAAACATTTCCAAAAGTTTATTAAATCGTTATTTCACCGCAAACAGCACAAAACACTGTTGAAAACTATTACATTTAATAACTGTCTAACTGTGCACAAATAACTTTGTCAGTACTTAGCTTTATAATCACTACAACTGCAACTGCACACAGCAAAATTTACACACACCACTGAGGTGTGAGGCTTGGATGAATGATGTAAACACACTCACGAATGAGAGCCACAAGCGTCAATAACACAGGAAGAAAGACTGAGATTAATGAAAATCCACTAATAAGTTACTTTTACAGCAAATATTAACACAAATAAACTTCAAAATAAGCGACTGAAGACTAAAACTTTATAAAACATTAACAAGCAATTTCAACAGCAGTCCAGCACACGTGATGTCACACCAAAAAGACTCGTAACATTCACGTGCAACTTGTGGCCAGAAATCAAAGAACAACTAAGCCCCCATGGATCGACACAACATAATAGCCTGAGTTTGCTATCAAAACAAATGAGATTTATTGAAGTCATCACAAAATACATCTTTGCAACCATTAGATGCTGTATGTACACAATCAAATGGCAAAAACTAGGACTGCCTCACTCTCACATTCTCATATGGCCATACAGCGGAATTCAGCTCACAGATATCGACAAAATCACCCAAGCTGCATTTCCCAATCCACAAGAAGATTCGGAACTGTACAACATAGTAATGAAAAAACATGTTTCATGGACCATGCGGACCATTAAACCCCAATTTGCCATGTATGAGTGATGGAAAATGTACAAAAAATACCCAAAACCACACTTGGACAACACACAAACCAGAATTTATGGCTATCCCAAATACAGAAGATGATCACCCAAAATCAGTGACTTCACATCAAAAACATGAATACGAGGCGGCAACAAACTGGAAATAGATAATCAATGGGTAGTACCATATCCACCAAATATATTTGTAAGAATGTGAACAAAGGCAGTATTTCAAATAGCCAAAGACAGTGAACAACAAAATAGAAATGATGAGATCTTCGTGTACCAAAATGAAAGGTAAATCAACACTAACGAAATGTTGCAGATTTTTGGCTTTCCCATACACAAATGCAAACCAAATGTGCAACATCTAGCAGTGTATTTGGAGAATGGACAGAGAGTTTACTTCACAGAAGACACCACCTCAGAATTCAACATTAACAGCTTTCTATCAACAGCACCAAACAGATACATTCGTGAGAACATTACTGTATGTTGACACCCCTACCTATTATACATGGAACACAAGAAGAAAAATCTTTCAATGGTGATTTCAAAGAATTCCAGTAGAAGGTTATGCAGGTATCATGAAAACTGGTGCACTAGGGCAAGTATACACCACACGTCTGAACAATCCCAAATGTTTCTATTTCCGGATATTGATACATGAAATATGGGGACCACGAAGTTTCGCAGACTCAAGACTGTTGATGATTACCTATGCCGGATGTATAGAGAAACATGCCAACACTTAGGACTACTGGAAAACAACAACTACTGGGAATTAACACTAAAAAAAGCCACACTCACAGTCTCGGATGAACAAATGGGAGACTTATTTGCCATAATTCCAACACGATGTAACCCATTGGATCTAAAACAGCCATGGGACCCTTTCAAAGAGAGTATGAGTGATGACATACTGTACCAAATCTGATGAGATCATCTTGAACTGACCATCGAATTCAATGACAGCATATTCAATGAAACATTCACTCACTATAAGATAAATGTTTAGCAATAAACAACGAGACCTTAATACAATTTGGAATGCAAGTACTATGAAAAGATACTATCAGTGTACTAAACTTAGAAAATACAAAGGAAAAAGCTACAACATCAATGGACTACTTCAATACATTGCTCACAACAAACCACTCCTCAACGAAAATTAAAAGTAAATTAACAACCTTATCATGGACCGGATTGATGAGAAAACAAGTGGAATTGTTTACTTGGATGCACCAGATGGCACCTTGAAAATATTTCTAATAAATCTATTGCTGGCAGAAATACATGCTAAACAACACATCACATTTGCATTTGCATCATCCAGCATTGCAGCCACACTTATGAAAAGATGATGAGCTGTCCATTCCACCCTACAACTATTGTTGAATATAGCTGAAGTACAATTTCTGATATGTATAATCTCAAGGGCTTCTAGACGGGGTGAACTTCTAAAGCAAGCTAAAATTATCTCCTGCAAAAAATGCACAATGGCACATAAAATATTCACTTGAAGTCATGGACAGAACATTACAAGCGTTGATGAAACACTAAAGTGATGCGAGGAGCTCTACTCTTACTCTCATGAGATTTTCAACAAATACTTCCAGTTATGCCCAAGTCAACACCAGATGATGAGGTCAACACATGGCCGGCCACACATACAATTATTATGACTAACGAAAAATATCAGAGTTGAACTATAGAAAGACAAAGCAACAGCACATTATACTCAACAACTTTTACAAATAGGTGAAGGCACGTATCCTACTGACCAGATGACTGGCCTCATTAAATTCAACAATGATTTCTGCAACATAGCCATTGCTGGAAACAAACTCATCAATCAAATTTTTGACAATGTCAAACGCATGCCGTCTGACATAGAGGTGATATTGGGTACAGAAAAGTGAATAAGTTCGTCCCTGTTTCAGCAAGAACCCCCTATATATCACTCACATAGGGATCGTGAGGATAAGATTAAGAGTAATTCCTGCATACACCAGGGCATACAAACAACCATTCTTCCTGCACTCCATAAGTGAATGGAACAGGAACAAACCCTAATAACTGGTCCCTTTGCAGAGTGCAGGTGTAGATGTAGAAATTTATGCTACTCATCTTCTTCTACTATCTGTAACATCCTCACGGGGAGAAGAAGGTGCCACAGCCAACATCTCTCCAGGAATATTTCATCTTCTAAAATTTGCACTGTGAATGTCCTGTTATGTGGAGAGAACGTTTTCCTCCTACAAAAACATTCTTTCCAACTGATGACATTCTGTGAACATAGAGAATTTTGAGAACTACCATGATTGTTTACTGCATTTAAAAATGAAAATGGGATGCCTTAGTAATTTCCGTGAAATTGAAATTTTTAAAAACAGTTGTGACCAAAAGTATTTTTTTTATTAGTGCAGTACAAACATACAAAATAAAAATTAAGTAATGTAAAATGTACCTTCTTAATGTTTTTCAAGCTTCTGGTATGTTTCTGTGCATATTTAAGATGATAGTAGTGTGGTTTGGAAGTTGATTGAAGTTGACATTGTTTTATGTTCAGTATAATATTTTTGTTATATTACATATTTCATTGTGTATCTTACCCCATTTCATTACATAAATACAAAAATGTTTTGTGTGTTGATATCAACACAAAAATCCACGCTCTTTCACTGAGAAACACTTTTCTATCATTGTCTCCTAGTGTGGTAAAGGTCCTACCACATCGGGATGGTATGGCAGCTCTGCTGGTATCACACTGGCCTGCTGCTGCAAGAGGAATTTCTTCAGTCTGCACTTTGTATCAAAATGGACATAGAACAACTAGTAGCTGTGCTTTGTGTGTGATGTTGAAATAAAAGGAGAATGCAGAAAAAGTAGTAGTTCTGGGTACATCCTTCCACTGTTGATCAAGACATAAATGGATTATATCACATGCTACACAATGATTTAAGAAATTGTAGTAACCATTTTTTCAGTTACTATAGAATTTCACTATATACATTCAATGAGTTGGCAAGGATTTGTTGAAAAAAACTGAATGAAAATAACCATGTTTTAATGGAAGCCATGTACCCAGAAAAAAGAAAAAAGACTCTGATGCACCATTTGTTGAAGAAACTGAAGTTGCCAGGACAAAGTGCAATGTCAACAGCTGATCTGTTTTGATGTGGTGCTGTCTAATCAGCAGCTAATCGATGGTTGTTTACAGTGATATTTACAAGTCTAGTTGTAAGTGTAATATATATGTGGAAGTGATTTTTCAGATTTTTGAAAAGTACTTTAAAACCAAATTCAACATTACAAACAAGTATTTCATATATAAAGTAGGAAACGAGCCTCATTTTGTGTAGTTACTCATGTACTTACAGTCATACATTTGGCACATATTACATGCACTGCAGCAATGGAAATAAAAGGTCATTAACAAAATTGTATTTTTAAACATTTGAAGAATGCATTTGATGTAATTATTTTTTATTAAACCACTTCTTACATAATATAAATTGACGCACTTTGATGTATAACAGAGTCTGGCGCTGCAGACTTAAAGTTATTTGTTGCTTTGAAGCTGGCGTCACATGGAAGAAGCCTCAAAATATTAGCAGACAGTTGTTTCTTGTTCTTTTTTTTTTTTTTTTTTTTTTTTTTTTTTTTTTTTTTTTTTTTTTTTTTTTTTTTTTTTTTTTTTTTTATGTGCACACAACAGTTCTTTTAAATCCAAAATGTTACAACGCTTTTGTGAACAACACAGCATCAGGAAGACATTTTCAGAAGTTTTTCTGGCTTAAAGTGCATATTTGATCCATTATTGCAACAAGCTGTTTGTTGTGTGTTCCAAACAGCTAAGAAGAGAAGTATGTGATATGAAAAGGCTACTTTTGTAATCCAATATTTTCCTTAATACAGACTGACAAAATTGGTGTTTTGCCTACATCCACTTCTCGAAAAATTCTGAGAACAGATTTTAACAATGAAAATAATCAATTTTTGACAAAATAATTTAATTGGATAGATAAAAAATCTACTCACCAAGTGGCAGCAGAACACACACGTAACAGAAGGTTATAATTAGGCAAGCTTTTGGAGCCAGTGGCTCCTTCTTCAGGCAGAAGGTTGAAGAGGAAAAAAGAGGGGTGAAGTAAAAAGACTGGAGAAGTCTAGTGAAAGGGGTAGATTTTGGAAAAGTCACCCAGAACTGCCAGGGGAGGAGAGAGGAGAAGGAAAGACTGATTACTGGGGACTGCATCACATGAGATTTGGAAACTTGGGAACTTAAAGGTGGATGATGTGGAAGGCAGCGAGTATACAAGACACAGATTACCGCTTAAACATTGTGCAATAAGAGTGAAAAGCTAAGTGCATTGTATGTAACAGAGGTGGAAAGGGTGCAGTGCAAAATATATGGGCAAATCAATGAAAGATGTCGAAAACTGAAACAGGGTGTAGTTACCATGAATAAATGCTGAGATGGAAGAAATTAATGTACATTAAGTCCAGATGGGTGGCAACAACTGAAGACTTGTTGTGGCGCTAGTTCCCACCTGCGTAGTTCTGATGAACTGGTGTCTGGGTGAAAAATGCAGATGGTGCCTGTGATGAAACTGCTGCCGAGGTCACGATTGTCATGCTGTAGAGCATGCTCTGCAACAGGATATTGCATGTTGACAGTACACACCCTCTGCCTATGCTCATTCATCCTAATTGATAATCTGGTGGTAGTCATGCTGATGTAAAAGGCCAACAGTGTTGACATAACAGCTGGTATATGACATGTATTGTTTCACAGATGGCTCTCCCTTTGATAGTACACATTTTGCCAGTTACAGGGCTGGTATATGCTAACATATTTGTTTGGATCCAGACTCTTTACAGCAATACACCACCATTCTCACCTCAGCCTTCACTGGACGTAATTACCCCACCAGCCTAGTTCAAAAGCAGATTCCTCGGCCATCACACCCAATCCTGGTTCTGCTGACCCTCCAAAAGACAACTTCGAAGCACACCAATGGTTACTCAGTATTATCCTGGTCTGGAATGCATTAATCAGCTACTTTGACAAGGCCATAACATTCTAAACTCATGTCCTGAGATGAGATCTATTCTGATGCAAATTTTACTCACCACACCTAGAATAGCTTTTTGTCACCCTCCCAATCTCCGCAATATTCTTGTCAGACCCTATGCTCCTTCTGCACCCATCTCCCTAACCTATGGCTCCTACCCCTGGGACCATCTCTGGTGCAAGACTTGCCCTATGTACCCTCCTACCACCACCTATACCAGTCCTGTAGCTGGGAAAACATATAATATCAAAGGGAGAGCCACCTGTGAAATGACACGTGGCATATACCAACTGTTGTATAGAAACAGTTCGGCCTCTTACAATGGCATAACTACCACCAAATTATCAATTAGAATGAATGGGCATTGACAGAGGGTGTATACTGTCAAAATGCAATATCCTGTTGCAGAGCATGCTCTGCAACACGACAGTCGTGACCTCGGTGCTGGTTTCACCCCACATGCCATCTGTATTCTTCCGCTAGACACCAGTGTCTCTGAACTCTGCAGGTGGGAACTAGAGCTAAAAAATGACCTTGGTTGTCACCACCCACTTGGCCTTAATTTACATTAATTTCTTCCATCTCAGAATTTCTTCATGGTAACTACTCTTTTCTTCACTCTGGTTTAGTTTTCAACATCTTTCATTGTCTTACCCTTCTATTTTTCACTGTCCCCCCCTCCCATCTCTGTTACGTACAATGCACTTAGATTTTCACTCTTGTTAACTCATGTGATACAGATAGACATACCGCAGGTGCAACCACAACGGAGGGGTATCTGTCGAGAGGCCAGACAAACGTGTGGTTCCTGAAGAGGCGCAGCAGCCTTTTCAGTATTTGCAGGGGCAACAGTCTGGATGATTGACTGATCGGGCCTTGTAACACTAACCAAAACGGCCTTGCTGAGCTGGTACTGTGAACAGCTGAAAGCAAGGGGAAATTACAGCCATAATTTTTCCCGAGGGCATGCAGCTTTACTGTGTGGTTAAATTATGATGGCGTCCTCTTGGGTACAATATTCCGGAGGTAAAATAGTTCCCCATTCGGATCTCCAGGTGGGGACTACTCAGGAGGACGTCGTTATCAGGAGAAAGAAAACTGGCGTTCTACGGATCGGCGCGTGGAATGTCAGATCGCTTAATCGGGCAGGTAGGTTAGAAAATTTAAAAAGGGAAATGGATAGGTTAAAGTTAGATATAATAGGAATTAGTGAAGTTTGCTGGTAGGAGGAACAAGACATTTGGTCAGGCGAAAAAAGGGTTATAAATACAAAATCAAATAGGGGTAATGCAGGAGTAGGTTTAATAATGAATAACAAAATAGGAGTGCGGGTAAGCTACTACAAACAGCATAGTGAACGCATTATTGTGGCCAAGATAGACACAAAGCCCATCCCTACTACAATAGTACAAGTTTATATTCCAACTAGCTCTGCAGATGATGAAGAAATTGAAGAAATGTATGATGAAATAAAAGAAATTATTCAGATAGTGAAGGGAGATGAAAATTTAATAGTCATGGGTGACTGGAATTCGGTAGTAGGAAAAGGAAGAGAAGGAAACGTAGTAAGGGAATATGGATTGGGGCTAAGAAATGAAAGAGGAAGCCATCTGGTAGAATTTTGCACAGAGCATAACTTAATCATCGCTAACACTTGGTTCAAGAATCATAAAAGAAGGTTGCATACATGGAAGAAGCCTGGAGATACCGACAGGCTTCAGATAGATTATATAAAGGTAAGACAGAGATTTAGGAACAAGGTTTTAAATTGTAAGACATATCCAGGGTCAGATGTGGACTCTGACCACAATCTATTGGTTATCAACTGTAGATTAAAAATGAAGAAACTGCAAAAAGGTGGGAATTTAAGGAGATGGGACCTGGATAAACTGACTAAACCAGAGGTTGTACAGAGTTTCAGGGAGAGCATAAATGAACAATTGACAGGAATGGGGAAAGAAATACAGTAGAAGAAGAATGGGTAGCTTTGAGAGATGGGTGAAGATAGCAGAGGATCAATTAGGTAAAAAGACGAGGGCTAGTAGCAATCCTTGGGTAACAGGAGAAATATTGAATTTAATTGATGAAAGGAGAAAATATAAAAATATAGTAAATGAAGCACGCAAAAAGGAGTACAAACGTCTCAAAAATGAGATCGACAGGAAGTGCAAAATGGCTAAGCAGGGATGGCTAGAGGACAAATGTAAAGATGTAGAGGCTTATCTCACTAGGGGTATGATAGATACTGCCTACAGGAAAATTAAAAAGACCTTTGGAGAATAGAGAACCACTTGCATGAATATCAAGAGCTCAGATGGAAACCCAGTTCTAAGCAAAGAAGGGAAAGCAGAAAGGTGGAAGGAGTATATAGAGAGTCTATACAAGGGCGACGTACTTGAGGAGAATATTATGGAAATGGAAGAGGATGTAGATGAAGATGAAATGGGAAATACGATACTGCGTGAAGAGTTTGACAGAGCACTGAAAGATCTGAGTCGAAACAAGGCCCATTAGAACTACTGACGGCCTTGGGATAGCCAGTCCTGACAAAACTCTACCATCTGGTGAGCAAGATGTATGAGACAGGTGAAATACCCTCAGACTTCAAGAAGAATATAATAATTCCAATCCCAAGGAAAGCAGCTGTTGACAGATGTGAAAATTACCGAACTATCAGTTTAATAAGTCACAGCTGCAAAATACTAACACGAATTCTTTACAGATGAATGGAAAAACTGGTAGAAGCTGACCTCGAGGAAGATCAGTTTGGATTCCGTAGAAATGTTGGAACACGTGGGGCAATACTGACCCTAGGACTTATCTTAGAAGAAAGATTAAGGAAAGGCAAACCTAATTTTCTAGCACTTGTAGACTTAGAGAAAGCTTTTGACACTGTTGACTGGAATACTCTCTTTCAAATTCTGAAGGTGGCAGGGGTAAAATACAGGGAGCGAAAGGCTATTTACAATTTGTACAGAAACCAGATGGCAGTTATAAGAGTCGAGGGGCATGAAAGAGAAGCAGTGGTTGGGAAGGAAGTGAGACAGGGTTGTAGCCTCTCCCCGATGTTATTCAATCTGTATATTGAGCAAGCAGTGAAGGAAACAAAAGAAAATTCAGAGTAGGTATTAAAATCCATGGAGAAGAAATAAAAACCTTGAGGTTCACCAATGACATTGTAATTCTGTCAGAGACAGCAAGGGACTTGGAAGAGCAGTTGAACAGAATGGATAGTGTCTTGAAAGGAGGATATAAGATGAACATCAACAAAAGCAAAACAAGGATAATGGAATGTAGTCAAATTAAGTCAGGTGATGCTGAGGGAATTAGATTAGGAAATGAGACACTTAAAGTAGTAAAGGAGTTTTGCTATTTGGGGAGCAAAATAACTGATGATGGTCGAAGTAGAGAGGATATAAAATGTAAATTGGCAATGGCAAGGAAAGCGTTTCTGAAGAAGAGAAATTTGTTAACATCGAGTATAGATTTAAGTGTCAGGAAGTCATTTCTGAAAGTATTTGTGTGGAGCATAGCCATGTATGGAAGTGAAACATGGACGATAACTAGTTCGGACAAGAAGAGAATAGAAGCTTTCGAAAAGTGGTGCTACAGAAGAATGCTGAAGATTAGATGGGTAGATCATATAACTAATGAGAAAGTACTGAATAGGATTGGGGAGAAGAGAAGTTTGTGGCACAACTTGACTAGAAGTAGGGATCGGTTGGTAGGACATTTCTGAGGCATCAAGGGATCACCAATTTAGTATTGGAGGGAAGCGTGGAGGGTAAAAATCATACAGGGAGACCAAGAGATGAATACACTAAACAGATTCAGAAGGATGTAGGTTGCAGTAGGTACTGGGAGATGAAGAAGCTTGCACAGGATAGAGTAGCATGGAGAGCTGCATCAAAGCAGTCTCAGGACTGAAGACCACAACAACAACAACAACTCATGTGTGATGTTTAAGCAGTAATCTCTGTCTTGCATATTACCCTGTCTTCACCCTTTAAGGTCTTATGTTTTCAAATCTCATCCGATGCAGTCCGCAACAATCAGTCTTTCTTTCTTATCCCGTGCGGTAAGTCTCCCCTGACACACGGTGTTGGGTGACTTTTCTGAAATCTATCCCTTTTCCTAGACTCTCCAGTCCTTTTCCTTCACCCTCTTCCTTCCCTTTCAACCCTTCTGCCTGAAGGAGCCACTGGCTCTGGTAGCTTGCCCAAGAATGGCTTTCTTATATCTGTGTGTTCTGCCAGCACTTGGTGAGTAGTTTTTTTGTCTATGTGAAGATATTATGCTATTTTTGTTCCAATCTTTCCTTCTCTCAAAGCTCACCCTGAGATTTTCGAGGTTAATAAAGTTAGACAACAGAAATAAAACCACTACAGTAAAAGTAAACAGTGTAACCAAAATTCATGCATTTAAAGAAAATGTTGCTTGAACGAGACCTCTTACAGATGAAATGGGATTCCTTTACATTTTAACGAAAATCAGAATGATTAGTAACCCATAAATGAGGCATGTTGGCGTTTTTGGTCAAAATATTTCCACCAGAAGCTGAAATGTGCAGCTATTAACATGGCAGACATCAGCTTTTAAGTTTGAGATGTAATGACAACTCCCCTTATTATACCACCATGTTCACACATCAGTTTTATTTAACAATTCTGTTCATTATCATATGCTGTTCATTATCACCACAAACTTGTACCAAATAATGTTGACAAAGGTTATTTGCTTTACATCGTAAACATAGTTTGCCAGATTTATTGGTTGGTATATTCTTGTACTATGAAACAAAAGCCACTCAGTGAAACAAACAACTAGAATATTCCCAGGGTGTGACAACCACTCATTTGAATGACAATTGTGCTAATTTAGTTCACATGAGTTTTATTAATTTTGAGTTCAAGCACAGCACATCTTTCCAGTATGCCAAATATGTTTCTGTAAGGTTCTGCATGCATGCTTTAATCTGTAACCCATTTAAATATGCCAGTGATTTCAGTCTCTCTTTCTGTAAGTCACAGCATTAGGTTTCCACCATCCCCTACAAAGGGGAATTTTCCAGCCAGTGTACCAATATGTTTTACATTGTGTGATAGAACTATGGATTGTGTCATGAAATCTTCCTCTGTCCAGAAGTATGAGCTTTCCAAGTTTATAATATGGTGCATGTTAGTTTTTAATGTGGGTTGTAACAATTTATAAACAATTCAGAGATATTTTGTAGAATTGAGAGCCTGCAATGTTGTGCAACTGTCAGTTCTGTCAGGCAATAATTAGAGTGATGGTAAAAATATGAAAGAGTGGTTACATTGCTGTTCTCACTAACTGAAAACTAGAGTACTAATATCCAAGTCACTTAGTCAGTTTCAGTTTGTACATAGCCTCTGTCTATAGTTTTCCACAAAATTTATTTCAGTTTTGTGACAGACACACATGTTACTCAGAATAAGACTAACTTGTGACAATTAGTTTCAATATTTTGAGTTGTGCTGATTATATTTCTTGTATAATGGTTGAGAAGTGATGGTGCATAGTATTTGTTAGTGCTTAAATTATTGACATACAGTTTTGTTAGACTTTACTTCAACAGATATCACTGTAAAAGCCCTATTTCCGTAACTGGCTGATAGCTTCAGATGTGACACACACACTGTTGAGCTATGACTGAACCCCTTTATTTATACCAGTCTACGTGGGAAATGCACAGATGTACAGGCACCAAATTCAGTAGCCAATGGTAAAGCATTCCTGATCAATAGAGGGGAGGACTACCACTGAAATCTCCATTCGTCAGATGATGCACCATGGACTTCAGCTCATGTGCAAAGGCTGGAATTCCAACTCATCAGCCTTTGTTGGTAGCCGCATGCAGGAATACATGTCTGCACTGACATGGTGGTGAACATCCTCACCACTGTTTTTTGAATAAGTGAGTCACCTTCGAAGCATTATCCTTTAGATGACCAACTGACTCTCTGAATGGTCACTTTCATTTTTGTATTATCAGCATTGAATCACACACTGTGCTAATTTGTGCACCACATCCCAAGAAGTTTATATACCCTGAAGTGCCACGGAAACTAGTATATGCATGCATATTCAAATACAGAATGTAAACAGGCAGAATTTGGCACTACAATCAGCAGTGCCCATATAAGACAACAAGTGTCTAGAGCAGTTGTTAGATAGGTTACTGCTGCTACAATGGCAGGTTATCAAAATTTAAGCGAGTTTGAACGTGGTACTATAGTCAGCATACAAGCGATGGGAAACAGCGTCTGCGAGGTAGTGATGAAAAGGGAATTTTCCCTTACAACCATTTCACAAGTGTACCGTGACTATCAGGAATCCATAAAACATCAAATCTCTGATATCGCTGCAGCCAGAAAAAGATCCTGCAAGAATGGGGCCAATGACGGCTGAAGACAATCATTCAACATTACAGAAATGCAACCCTTCCGCAAATTGCTGCAGATGCTGGGCCATCAACAAGTGTCAGCTTGTGAACCATTCAACAATACATCATTGACATGAGCTTTCAGAGCTGAAAGCCCACTCGTGTACCCTTGATGTTTGCACGACACAAAGCTTTACACCTCACTTGGGCCCATCAAAACCAACAATGGACTGTTGATGACTGGAAACGTGGTACCTGGCCAGACGAATCTCATTTCTAATTGTATCAAGTGGATGGACCCTTACGAGTATGGAGACATCATCATGAAACTACAAACCCTGCATGTCAGCAGGGGACTTTTCAAGCTGGTGGCGGTTCTGCAATGGTGTGGGGCATGTGCAGTTGGGGAGATATGGAACCCCGGATATGTCTAGATATGACTCTTGACAGGCTAACGTATGTAAGAATCCTGTCTGATCATCCACTCCCAGTAGCTGAGTGGCCAGTGCAATAGAATGTCAATCCTAACGGCCCAGGTTCGATTCCCAGCTGGGTCGGAGATTTTCTCCACTCATAGACTGATTGTTGTGTTGTCCTAATCATCATTATTTCATCCCCATGGATGTGCAAATCGCCAAAGTGGTGTCAAATCAAAAGTCTTGCACCTGCGAACGGTCAACCTGATGGGAGGTCCTAGTCACACATTTTTTTTACCTTCATCCATTCATGTCCCTTGTGCATTCCTACAGACTTAGGCAATTCCAGTAGGACAATGTGACACACCACATGTCCAGAATTGCTGCAGTGTGGCTCCAGGAACACTCTTTTGACCTTAAACACTTCCGTTGGCCACCAAACTCCCCAGATATGAACATTATTAAGCATATCTGGGATGCCTTGCAACATGCTATTCAGAAGAGACCTCCACCCCCCCCCCACCCCCCACCCCCGCCCCCTCGTACTCTTACGGATTTATGGACAACTCTGCAGGATTCATGGTGTCAATTCCCTCGAGCACTACTTCAGACATTCGTCGAGTCCATGCCACATCTTCTTGTGGCACTTCTCTGTGCTCGTGGGGGCCCTACACGATATAGGGCAGGTGTACCAGTTTCTTTGGCTTTTCAGTGTGGTTTTTCACAAGGTTTTTGGGCTGTACACTTTCAACCACTGCTATAATTACACTACCCCAGTACAAAGCCATTGGTAAGAGAAATTGAGTACCATTGTAGTCCATACTGGTCCAGAGTAAGAAGCAACAGATATACAGGTTTCTAACTTAGTGCAGCATGGGATCCAGCACTGAAAATATTAAAAGTCACAGCAAATGCAAAAGGAAGCTACTGGTCACTCAAAAGTTAATGCTTCAGTGGTGACTTAAATCTCAGACAACAGCAATGGTGATGGCCACTGTGGACATGTATTCTGTTATACCACTTACACAGAGGCTGCTAGGAAAATGATGAAGAGCACAGGAGGAATGCCATGTGCATCTAAATCGTTGGTTCCCCACCCAACAGGTGGCATGCCATTCTCACCTTCTGTCAAGCAGGGATGCTTTGCTATTGGCCATCAGTTCTAGTGCCTTCGTACCTGTGCTTTTATAACTTGGCCTGATATACAGGAGGCTACAGTTGTAGCTCAGCAGTCTGTTTGTCCCACATTTGATGAAATATAGTGGGGTTTCACAACAATATTCTACAATTTGCTTGAGATCCATTTCTACAATTAGTTCATCATGAAAGCCTCTGACAATACTATCCTAACCTATTAAATGGAAGTAAAACAGTTCATTAAAAAACACTGTACATATTGCTTAATAGGGGCCATACTGTACATTTGTGCTATTGGGCCTTTGCAGCCTTCCATTGGCACTGTTTACATCACATACAGTTATTAAATAAAACTGAGTCCATCTGTAGCTATTATTTTGTGTTGTTCTGTCTAGTACTAAACATAGGAATAGACTTGTTTTTTAAGTTAGAGGCAGCTTTATGTCTGTTTGTGTAAAATTCAGCTGCTAGCCAAGCATTTCAGAACAACATCAAAACTGACCTCACTCTGTTGATATTGAATTGTTGTTTTGCGTTTACTGTGCTCCATGCTGCTATGCTATAAAAAGAAAATTGAACAATAAGCAAATAATTGTGATTCAGGATATGACTATCCCTTTAAAAATCATTTACCTTCCAACACTGTCATAAAATATAAAATTTAAAGATACAGTATCTTCTCCAATTTCATCAACTTGAGACTCAGACACAGAGTTCACAATATTCCTGCAAAATGTAGATGACATATTTTGCAGATGCAATCAGAAATTCATCTAATATATAATAGACTTTATTCAATAATTTTTTAAGTAGCAGAAACTTTAATTTGCATTTTCAGTACATACGTTTGAAGTATTGTGATAGTAGCATCTCAATTCAAGCTATTAACATGTTTCTCCATGAAGTTCCTGTTCAAAACTATTGTCTTTCACAAATACAATGGTATTATAGCCTTATATTTTTTTAAGTACTGACTCAATGGATCTGAGTCAACACTGAACTGTAGATTCTTATGTTCTTGCTTGTCTGTCATTGCTGTTCACATTGCAGGTGTAAATGCATTGGGAATGTTATATATTATTACTCTCAGTCTTTCATCTGCTTCGCATAAAAAATACACGTTTCATTGGAGAGTCCACACCATGCAATGGACAGTCACTTTGCAATCCATTGTGAAACCAACATCTGCATTTGAATAAAACTGAGCCATGTAATACCACCATATCATCTATTTTATCTGGATGACAACACTGTAAACATATTAAAGACATCATTACTTTTGTTCAACCTGTTACATTTACATGTGTTAAGAATTAAGGCTGTATTTTAGTGATATCTGGAGCACATCTTGCAACATACAGAGGTAGACCTATTACAGATATTGTTACTGTTGTAAGCATTATGTCTTTGGTCATTTTGCTGAGTTAAAATGCTATCTGTAATTGTTGTCTTCAAGGGAGATTACAAATCACATTTTCAGTAAAACTGAACATCTTCTACTTGTGAAACTGGGTCTGTTTGCACTAATGGATAAACGTAGTAGAACCAAAAAAGTAATATATTTTCCAAGCATACTTACTTCTAAGTGCACACAATACAATATTACTTTCCATGAGTACAAATCTCAGAAGTATTTATTTTCATAACATAAACAGAACAATCATTAAAACAAGCTCACCGTTACAAAAAAAAAAAAAAAAAAAAAAAAAAAAAAAAAAAAAAAAAAAAAAAAAAAAATATTTTCATAGTTCTCATTTTGTTACTCTATGCCTGAATCCATTGACCTAATCTGACGGTCTTCATTATGTTGAAGTTTGCTAAGGCCACGTATGACTATGTAAATGCATGCATATTCCTAGCAGTGCACAATAGTGGCATGTCAACACACAGATGTAACACTAAATTGCTTATACGCTATTATGAGGGGGGTTTGAAAAGTTCTCAGAATCACCACAAGAGGTCAGCACTAACGCAACGAATTGTTCATGTAATATTCATTGGACTGTTGCCAGTAAACAATATTTTAAATATAAGTGGGAGAGTGGAAGCGTATCTACTGCGCCACCCATTTCTGTGTGCAGGTTGGAATTTTGTTATGAGAAGACTGTAAGAGTGGCGGTCCACTGACGAGGACAAGTGTTTGCTGCTAGCACCACAGGCACTGTGTGAAAGAACGTGGAGTAATTATAGGCTATTCTTTGCTGTGTTAGTGAATGTGATTATTGTAAAAAGGCAAACAAACAATTGATTATAGACTTTTAACTTACTTCATGTCTTAGCTCTGAACAAAGCAAGACATATGTGATGTCCATAAATCATTTGGTTGTTAGACCAATGTTATTATAAATATGTTTAATAGAGTCTAATGTTTGATGAATAAGTTGACTTGCAGAAGTTGTTGACTGTGAAAGGTGAAAACATATTATGATTGAACTGAAAGTATTCTATGAGCACCTAATTATTTCAAGAATAGAGAAAGAGTCTAATTAATTCCTATAACCAGTGAAAATCTTTGAAGAAGAAGCTTTTGGGAGATCGACGTAGCTGAATATCCAGAGAAGAGGATCGGCTACTCACATCTCATAAGTCAACTGATGAGAGTGAGGTGTGAATTGTGAATGCGACCCAATTTTGCACCCCTTCTCATGTCATCAGAACGTTAGAACGTGGTGACCTAAGTGACACGACTCGAAGAAAACAGGAATTTCAAGACGGAAATGGGAAGACGATATTTTGAGTTGCCATAGCAACCAGGCATAACAAGATAAAAGAACTGTTTCGAGTAATTAGATTGAGTCCAAGAAACCAAATGGAAAAAAGTTGTGAATGCAACACAGTAAAGGACTTAAGGAAGTAATAACATCAAAGGAATGGGGAGGATACCTGAACATTTTTGACTAAAAAGAGTTATGCCGAGAGTACTTCAACTAAGAAGATTTGGTGTGGAAACTACACGGCTCTCACACACATCGCGACCAACGCCAACGCAGTAACCAGCCTTACATCCGACGATGCCGACACCAATTGCTGCTCACCAGTGCTGACTTCACATCTGTTCGCCGACACTGAAACCAACATTTGACACTGCCGGTGACAGTGCTGTTCACCGGCACTGAATACACATCTGCTAACCGACCCAGCCTAGAGTTCTACGTCAAGTGAGTGTAAAACAATAATTGTTTGAGTATAAAGTTGAAGAACTGTTGAAAAACTGTATTATTGTAGTCATTATAAGTAGAGTCTAAGGATTTTTTTAATGCTCACAAGGCCTAAAACCTGTAAAGTTATGGATCAGGAACAACAATTAGGAAAATCTTCAGAACCGGCCACAGCATTTGCAGTTCACTAAAGGTGGTCTCAAACCAGGAGAATTGATTATATTAAAGTGAGTAAGGAGGTGCTAGACTGGTCTGAAGTAGTGAATTTAATTAAAGCTGAGTGTGCAGATCCAGTGGCTTTAAGACAGGAACTAAGTCTTAAATTAGACACAGTGAATACTCAAGTAAATAATAAATTGGACGTTCAGAATAAAACTTTAGGATTGTTAAGTGCAAAAGTACATGAACAAAATAAGGAATTTAGCCAGTTGTGTGAAGGCATTGGAAATTTGAAGACTGAATTTGGCATTTTAACCACTAAAGTGGAAAATTTTAAAATAGATTTGAAATGTGAATTAAGTAGTTCTTTAAGTAGTCACGTCAATGAGCTGTTCACTGACTTTAATCAGACACAGAGTAACCAATTTCAAGATTTAGCAAAGAAGTTAGAATTCGATATTAAAGATAAATGTAATAGTGTAGAGTCTGAATTTAGTAAAAAAATTAGGATAATTTCAGAGTGTATGTAATGTTACATTTGATGCTGTAAAACGAAGATCACACACTTTAAAGGAAAGTGTTGAGAAGCAGGACAAACTAATTCCTATAGTCCAATCTCAAATTGCAGGCATTAACACTCGAGTTGATAACGTGGAAATAAGTTTTAAAGAGAAACTAGCCACTTCAGACATAATAAATATCAGTAATCTGGAGGAACAGGTAGAAGAGATGACAGACAGAAAAGTTGCTGCGAGAGTAACCTCCGACAACGTGTCTCCGATTTTATCTTCTGAACTTAGTAACACTAAGAGAAATGTAGATGAACTATGGAAAGAATTCAAATTTATCCAGGATAGAGTAGAAAATAGAATAACTTTACCTAATGTTGTGTTAGCCAGTAAAGTGGTGATTGTTTTGTCATGGGGAGACTTTCACACAAAATTTTAAAAAAAGTACTGGTTTCCACTTGCTCAAGTGAGGTTAAGGTCAGATCCATGGGATCAGGGCAGAGTCACATATGTTCCCCCAGGGACGATTACATTCCCAGTTAATGGGCGGAGTGATGACCACCGGATCCCAGAGTTGTTTTCAGTGTTTCTTCAAAATTAGTTTTCCTACACCGAATTCTCTTCAAATCTTAAACTATTCTGTTATCTATTAATGAATTCTTAAACTATCCTATAATTTTAGCATATAGAAAACCAGATATGACAGAATAAACGACTTAAGAGAATCATGGGAAAACAATTATCTCTAAACATGAAATGAGATGAATAGAACATAGTATTAATGGAAAAATAATATCATGGTACCATTCAAACAGAGTGATATCGAGACGACATAAACTGAACTGTGTATTTTATGTGTGTACGTATAAAATATAGTGTAAAGTGATTAACTAAACCACTATTTGATGGTAGTGTATAATTGTCTATTTTTTATAGAATATTTTATCCCTTTTATGAGATGTGATGTAAAAGGGAGGGATTGTATTAGTTTGGAAGGGGTGGCTACTGTAAATTAAAGCATGATGTACACCAATAGACAAATCAGTGCTAACACAGAACACACACCACACCATCCAAACGACCCTCACAAACAAGTGTGACTGATTCTTCACCATTTGCTGTTCCATATGGGTTGCTAAGGTTTTCTTCAGGGATATCAAGGGTGAAGGTGAGAATGTCCATTCTGTAGGAGACGATTAACACCATACCTCCTCTAGCTTCTCACTCAAGTACCGGCGAGGTAGGGATTCTGGGGAAGGGGGGTAGGAAGGGTTTCCTGTCTTTGGGGCTATCTTCTTTCACTTTTTCAATATTAGCAACCATTTCTACTTTTTCCTTTCTTACTTCTCATTTGAGAACCTACCTATCTTTCCCTCTTTCCATATTCAAGTACTTCTATCGCAGAAGTTGTTCTTATTTTCCGTGGTTTCCGATAACCTACAACGTATTTCATATAAGTAGGCTGAAGAATCAGGCTGCACAAACACACATCAACATCATACAAAGATACACTTAAACACAAACACGAAAATTACAAATTAGAAACCTGAAGCAATGTCAGAACTGCCAAGGGATGTAGGTGAATAAGAATATATGTACATCTAGGTAGATGCACACATTACATTGTTTTTGTAAGTAACAGTTCTACATCGTTCCATTCTTTTTTTTTCTCTCTCTCTTCTTATATATACATACAGATATATAAAGAAAGAAGGGTAAAAATCAACTCATGTGCCTACAGAGACAGGAGCAGGAGAGCTGGTGTAATAATCATAAAACAGTGATAAGCCTAATTGGAGTTAATCGTAATAACCATTTGAGAAAAGTCAGGGTAGTAAATACTCTGGTGAGTTATAGAATAGTGGGACATGATCATTATGTGTAGACATAGTATCTACTAAGAGTTGGTTAATACAGGTAGACAAAGCATCTACTATGAGTTGAACAATATGTGTAGACATAGTATCTGCTTATATGATAGAAGCAAGGAATGGAAGAGGACTCTAGTGTATTAGATGGAGTATTAGAAAGTGGAGTTGAGATTTAAAATAGATGTGTAGCTTTACCAGAGAATATTTAAATATAGTGTACATAAATATGTATACTAGGAGAATGAACCATGAGGCCTACTCAGGAAGGATAAGGGAGGCAAACCCAGCATTTATTGAATATAAAAGGCAGATAGGCAGACTTAAGAAAGGCTGACCTATACTGTGCGGACAGGGGCACCAAGAAGGGGACTGACCTGTACCAGAGAAGAATAGGAATTAAGAGGGGACATACCTACCGAAATGGAAGGAGGGAGTGCACTCATAGGGTCAACCTATATGTGAGGTATAGGTACTCTTCCCTAAAGGGATAAAGGACAGTATCATGACTGAAGTCAAATATTTTATAGGAATTAGTCTGGTAAGTTTGAATTCTATGCATCACCAGTCTTATCACATTTTATGTTTACAAGTGTCCAAAAAAAACTTTTATTTTTCCCAGAGTTCCTCCAAATTACAATAAGGAATAAATAAGTACATACTTAGAAAAGGTAGTATTGAAAGTAGGAACAAACAGTAGATTACTCATGGGTCATGCATACCTGGAATTTACGACTGGAAAAAGAGCAGAAAACAGAACAATTTGGGTCTTCTCAATTTTAGATACTGAAAGAGCTAACTCCAACATGGATTGAAATGTTCACGTTTTATAATTGTACTAAAATGGGAAAAAGGAATGACTAGGTAATAAGAACAAGAGTATTTAAAGTTATTAATAGAAAAAGATGTATTGTTGAGAAATGAAGTGTTGTCCAATGTGATATTAATGTACATGGTGATTATGTATAAAATATCGCATGTTTGAGCTGAAGAGAGGGATATGTTGTGCTTCGAGAATTTCCGCATAAATTCTAGAACCACTCATCCTTTTACCATCTCCAACACATGATATTTTAAATATAAGTGGGAGAGTGGAAGTATATCCACTGCACCACCTGTTTCTGTGTGCAGGTTGGAAGTTTGTTATGAGAAGACTGTAAGAGCGGTGGTTCACTGATGACAACAAAAGTGTTTGCCGCTAGCACCACAAATGCTTTTTGGAAGAACACGGACTAATTATAGGCTGTTCTTTGCAGTGTTGGTGAATGTGATTATTGTAAAAAGACAAACGAACAATTGATTATAGACTTTTAACTTACTTCATGCCTTAGCTCTGAACAAGGCAAGACATATGTGATGTCCATAAATCATTTGGTTGTTAGACCAATGTTGTTATAAATATGTTTAATAGTGTCTAATGTTTGAAGACTAAGTTCACTTGCAGAAGTTGCTGACTGTGAAAGTTGAAAATATGACTGAACTGAAAGTATACCACGAGCACCCAATTATTTCAAGAATAGAGAAAGAGTATAACTAATTTCTATAACCAGCAAAAATCTTCAGAGAAGAAGCTTTTGGGAGATCAACGTAGCTGAATATCCAGAGAAAAGGATTGGTTAGTCACATCCTGTAAGTCAACTGATGAGAGTGAGTAGTGAACTGTGAATGCAATCCAGTTTTGCACTGCTTCTCATGTCATCAAAACGTTAGAATATGCTATTACGAGGGTGGTTTCAAAAGTTCTCGGAATCAACACGAGAGGTCAGCGCTAGTGCAACGAGTTGTTCATGTAATATTCATTGGACTGTTGCCTGCAAACACATGCCAAGTCAGTGGTCTTGGAAGAGAGCTGTGATGGTGACATGGTTGTGTTGTTATTCCCGTTTAGTGAGTTGCGAAGATGGAAAAAATTGAGATTTGAGTACTTCATAAAGGAAGGTATGAAAGCAAAGGACATTGATGCTGATTTTCAGAATGCATGGGGGGACTGTGCTCCCTTCATACTCAACTGTTGCCAAGTGGACAAATGAATTAAAATTTGGTCGGGAGAGCTTAGACGATCTGCGTTGTGGTCAGCCAAAATGTGACAATATTCCAGAAATCATTGCAAAAGTGCACATGGAGGATTGCTGATTGAAAGTTCGTGAAAATTGCTCATGCTTGCCAGATGTCTTCTGAAAGGGTGTATCACATTTTGACTGAAGAATTAGAAATGAAAAAATTATCTACAAGATGGGTGCCACGACTCTTGACACTGTTGCAAAAAAGCATAAGAAGGGACATATCGGAACAATGTTTGGCCCATTTTAAGAGAAATGAACAAGATTTTTTGCGCCGGCTTGTGACCACAGATAAAACTTCAGTGCACTACTATACCCCAGACACTAAACAACAGTCAAAGCAATGGAAACATGCTCGATTCTCAGCCACCAAAGAAAGCAAAGACAATTCCTTTGGTGGTAAAGATCATAGCATCAGTGTTCTGAGATGCAAAGAGGATTCTGTTTGTAGATTATCTCCAAACTGGACAAACAATTACTGGAGAATATTATGCTAACCTCCTGACAAATTGCAACAAAGGAGACACAAAAAAAGGCCAGGTTTAGCAAGGAAGTAAGTCATCTTCCATAAATACAATGCGTGCCCGCACACGTGCTGTCGCCATGGCAAAATTACACGAACTAAGGTGTGAATTGTAGCCACACCCACCTTATTCACTTTATATGGCTCCATCAGACTTCCATCTCTTCCCAAAGCAGAAAATTTTTCTTGGTGGACGAAGATTCACTTCATACAAAAAATTGATAGCCAGAGTTGACAACTATTTTGCAGGCCTGGGGGGAAACTTATTTTCGAGATGGAATCAAGGCACTGGAACATTGTTGGACCAAGTGCATTAATCTACGAAAAATAAAAAAAGTTTCAGTAAGTACTTTTTTTCTATTACATTCTGAGAACTTTTCAAACCACCCTCATAGTAAACGCACTGTTAAAAGATGAAGAGAGATTAATGCAAACTGATGGGCCAGATCATTACGACCACTGCCCATTGCAAGACTGAATCTCATCTGGTGGTACTGCAGGCATGTGAAGTGGTAAGGAAAATATGTAACTGGAGCAGAAATGAATGGAGATCATTTTAGTGATGATAAGGGCTGTGAATGGGGAAATCCAGTGAAAAAAGGAGAATCATTATGGACCAATGCCTGAGAAAGAGCATCTTGGAAATGGAAAGCAGATAGGCTGTTTGTGTGTCTGTCATGAGAATTTACGCAAAGTGTTTAATGGATAGTCAGACCATAGGTGACAAGGTGTTTGATGGCCATGCTTCATCACAGAATGTAGAGGTCACTGTCTCTGTAAAGCAGGATAGGTGGCAATTTATGCCAGGTCTGATGACACAGTACAGTTCTGGTTAAGGTGCAAATGTTCTGGAACACACTGTTCACGCACTTTGCTGAACTTGGGTTCCACAGCTGATCTCTACATGTTCCCACATTGACCCAACAACAACACTAACACAAGTGCAGTGGGCACAAGATCATCAAGGTTTGATGGAAACATGGATGTATACGTGGATAAGAAAAATTTCTAGTTTTTTCCCAGATTTACTGGTTAAAAATACACTTTTTCCTGGTTAAAAATACATATATCCCACTTGGAAATACATTTTTTCCATGTTAAGTGACAATATACTTTCCCTTGGAGCTTTGAATGGTACAGGTTTTATACAATGGCGTAGAACTTCCCAACACATTATGAAATAAAATCCAACAAAAAAACATTTATGGAAAGATCTTTGATGTGCACCAACATGTACACTGCATATTTTTGTATTATGAAAGTACAGGTATGAATTCAAATATAGCATGATAGGTTTCAAAGCACTCAAATCAAGATTGCAATGCACTTTTGTTAGCCAATCACCACATGTCATAAGAAAAGAAACAAAAATTTAAACTGACAGAATATTTTATGGAAGAAAACCTCTTTGTTATTCTAAAACATAAGAAGGGATAAAAGTACTTGGTTAATTGACACATTTTTTAACACTGATTAAACTGCACATCAAAGTTTTTTTGTATTTAAATAAAAACCAGAAAAATGGGGAAGGAAAGAGTGAGAAGACAAACTTGTCCTGACTGAAAGCAAATTTTAGAGTGGTGAATACTGCAGTTTCACTTGAGACATATGTTTTCACTTCATGCTTAACACTTTGGAGACCAAGCTCAAAAATACCATGGGCCACAATTTTCTTGAGTACTAGCCACCCATCCCTTAAAAACTGGACTCTCTTCATATGAGAAAAGGTACAGACGCTACACTACCTGTGATTTCACAAGTGTTGTCTTCTGTTGTCTATTTATAGAATTACTCTGGAGTTTGAAAGAAGCAGTAGCAAACATCAGAGCCATTTGCAGAAGGTAATTTGCTGGCAAAACAAGCAAAAAAGAAGCTAACTGATATTGCTCTGATTGCAACATATCTCTCTGCATGTCAGAACACTTTGACTTTTCCACAGAAAAGGCAGTTATATGAGAAATTGCTCAAGAACTCACCTCACTTTTTTTAAGGATAATTATTCTTTTTGCCATCATTACTGCATAGTTTGTAATGTATGAAAGAATTAAATATCAATAACTAACCTTGAATTTGGTCTTTTTAGCATGTTGTACCCTTGAAGCTATATCAAACACAAATGTGCCAGTGAGATTTTAAATAATGGCATGAATGGCTGGTCTTCTGCCCCAAATATTTTTTAAGTGGCTGGTCCTCAAAATGTTAAGTTTTGAATGAGAGTCAAATGCTCCATGTTATAAGAAATTCATCACACCTTCTCACACACATCTTGCATAAAAGAAAATTTACTTTGAAAGTAATGCTTCTCAAACCACCATTCACAATATTTTCCCGTAACCTGTTAGAATAGTAAACAGTTGTGACATCATGCACATCACTTTGTTATTATGAAGTATTGCATAGTCTTTATCCTAAATCCTTTGACATATTTTTTTCTGTTAGCAGGTGCTTGTGTGGCACTGTGTTTTGTTGTTGTAAATTGTACATTTTCTTTCCAAATAAAGTTTTATTTTGGTATTATTCTCTCATTTATGTTTTATTACTGCAGCATTATTCTACTCTAGCAGGCTAAGGCAAAATTCCTTGTTAGAATATCAGTACTTATTAAACAAAATTACAAAAATTTAACCAAAAAATTACAATAATGAAAAATTTCTGAAATTCTACAAATTTAAAGTTTTTTCCAGATGAAATAAAATTTCCAGTTGTTCTGGAGCATATACATTCTGTTCCACAGTCTTGCATTTGTTCTCTACCACTTCTAGCTTAATCTTTTGGTACTTTCTTTCAATTGCGTTTTTTACAGTCTGCTTCATTTTTATATTTTCTCTTTTCATCAATTACATTCAATACTTCCTTAACTACCCAATGATTTCCACTACTTCTCATCTTTTTACATATGTGATCCTCTGACATCTTCACTATTTCATATCTCAAAGCTACCCATTCATTTTCTATTGTATTTCATTCCCCTAATTCAGTCAAATATTGCCTAATGCTACCCTCTGAAACTCTCAATACCCTATTGTTGCTTCAATTCATCCAGGTACCATCTCCCTAACTTGCTATCTTATGCAATCTCTTCAGTTTTAATCTGCATTTCAAACCAATAAATTATGGTCAGAGACCACATCTTCCCCTGGAACATGGTTTCAAAATCTCTGTCTTACCATTATACGAGGGTTGTATCAAAAGTAAGGTTCCCATATTTTTTACAAATAGGAAACATTGTTCATTGTTATTAATAAATACATCACTGAAAAGCTTACATTTTTGTCTATTTTTCAACATAGTCTCTATTTTTTGACACACTTTTGAAGACAGGGCTCCAGCTTTTGTATTCCTAAGTCGAAGAATTCTCCTGCCAACCCACTGAGGGAGTATGTGCCCTCTGCTCGGACTTCATCACTCTTACAGTATTTGTCACCTAAGTGCTCCTTTAGCTTGGTGATAATGCCTTGGGGCTAAGTCAGGGCTGTACAGGGGCTGGGGCATAACAGTCCACCACCTAAATTTCTTCAAAAGCTCCTGTGTTTGACGAGCGGCATGGGATCGAGGGTTGTCGTGAAGAATCACTACTCCCTCCATCAGTCGTTCTCTCCAGCGATTCTGGATTGCTCACTGGAGTTTGGACAATGTTTCACAATATCTTTCTGAGTTTATTGTCATCCCAGGTTGTATGAAATAGATGATGAGTGCCCCCTTCTGAACCCAAAATACAGTCGCCATAACCTTTCCTACTGACTGCATTTGTTTGAATTTCTTTGGTGGTGGTGCACTGGAGGGATGCCACTGACGAGATTGTTGTTTTGTCTTGGGGGTGTGATGATAGAGTCCAACAACTTCTCCTTGTTGCCTCCCCCCTCACATTGTTGAAGAAACTTGTGAGCACACTCTAAGGCGTTGCTCCTCGTGTCCATCAGTCACCATCTGGGGGGACCCAGTGGGCACAAACCTTGTGATAACCCAACGTTTCTGCTAAAGTTCTTCCAACTCTGCCATGGGAAGCTTCAGGAATGCGTTCAAGTTCACAGACAGTGACCCTTCGATCTTTGAGCAGCTCACTGTTGATACTCTGGATAACCACAGCCAAAACTAGCAGTCTTCCACTTCGTTCTTTATAGTGAATTCTGAGTGACCCTCAGCCAAAGCTCTGCACTATTTGCGGACATGCTGAATACATATGCACTCTTCACCACAAACCTCAGTCAGTTGCCGATAATCTCCATGGGCAGTACCTTCCTTGCAGGGAGAAACTGGATTACTGCTCAAACCTCACACTTGGTGGGAGCGGTGATCAATACTTCCATCTCTGACAGCTGACAAGCCAACACTGAGTGGCATAGCGAATCGCAGACGGGCAGGCTCAAGAATGAGGGAACCACTGCGCACGGCACTGCAGTCAGATTTAGCCTAGCACCTTCCCTTGAGGCTGTAGCTCATTGGAAACCTTACTTTTGGCACAACCCTCGTATAATGAATCTGAAGTGCTCCAGGGTCCTAGTGTCTCTTCCATAAATACAATATTCTTTACCAAGTATTAACAATGACTCAATTATGTGGAAACAGTAGATGGCCATGGACCTCCAGTCCATGGCCATCTACTGTTTTCCATCTCTTTCTATTCCTTTAATAACTTTGAACAACTGTCAACAGCACTACATATCAATTTTAACCTTCATAGCTACTCCATCACACAAGAATGCGTGTCTGATTTTTCTTTTCACCCACACTATATTCCACACCCTGTTCCACTCCATGACATTTTTAGTTTCTTGGGGAGCTAACTCAATGAGGTTCTCACAAACCCTGCTGTAAACTGCTAACAAAATGTTCAAATATTTTGCATCCATTTATAGCAAATTCTACCTGCCTGTACATAAATGTGCAACACACACACACACACACACACACACACACACACACACACACACACACACACACACACACATCAAATTATGGATTCCTCTACTAAGGAAAGAGAAAAATTGCAATTTTCTTAAAATTTTTGTATCTTGATTACAGAACATTTTCATGAATAACACTGAATCAGATATGTAGTGGAATAAAGAGACACTATTTCAGTTGTAATTGCCCCATTGAATTGCCCAGAAAATGTTCTGCGTCACCAACTATATGCAAAATGGGGGGGCTTTGATTTGAGGCAGTGGGAAGAGGAAGAATAAGCCTTATGAAACTATAAAAAAACAGCTCTAAAATAAAAATTAAACAATAACCAACATAAAAGCAGTCTGTTTGAAAGTGCACTTGCCTGTGAAATCATAATGTGTAACCAAACAACATTTAATACCATGTTGCTCCACCCTGTGCATTGTAATCTGCTTGGATTTTCCCTGATATGCTGTCCATTAGGTGTTCAAAAAGTGGTTGCTCAAGCTAGTCCCACTCTTTGATGGCATCCTTTGTGTGAAGACAGTTTCTGTGAAGATAAACTAAACACTTTGACTGATCCACAGAATGCTCAGTTGGTTTCATACCAGCAGATATCACAAACCTTTCCTCTCACTCAATTCCTGCTTCCTGGAGGAAAGTGTTCAAGAGATGGGAAAAGACTTTGCATGACATACAATCTTTAAATATTAATCATTCATTGAAATGTTGTCTGCAGGACTAGATAACAGGTTGATCAATCCTATCCTGCTAATGTACTTCTCTTAAATTGATCTCAATAGCAGTGAAAGGAATCTAACATCTGTATGGGATAACAGACCAAAACATGATTGACCCACCTCACTGCTGAAACCTTGGGACTGCATGCTTGATGTGCACTGCTATAGACTGCCTCAGCACTCTTCTACAATGATCATCAGGGATCAATCAAAACCTGCTCTCATAAGGGGACATAGTTCAAAGCCTTTGAAATAGGTTGCATTACAAGTGTTCCATTGCCTGTCTTATTTTTATATACTGTGGTGCTGGCAGGGTTTTTACTGTTCTTTATAATGGATGCCTAGAGGTCAAATTGATTGTGTGGACAAAGTTGCAGACTGTCTGAAGCAGGGTAGCCCTCCCAGTTGCAGATTTGTCGTGTAACTTCCACTCAAAGCCCTCCTATGCCAAACTGTTTGTGGCCCATCTGGAGTAGACCTTCCTAACATTCTAAAACACCAAACCCCTCATCAGGTTCAGGTTCATTGGTTAGATCTTCATGCCAGGACTCAGGCCCAAGACACATTCCTGGATATTGACTTCCACCTCTCTGACAGTACCTGCATACTGACAGCTGATACCCCTTCCACATCAACATTTTCTCCCAGACATTCTGGCCACCAACAGATGGTTTATCTGCAGTGACAAGAATCCCATTGCTAAGTACACCAAAGGTCTCACAAAATAATGTAATAGTATAGATAAAAAATCTACTCACCAAGCGGCAGCAGAACACACACCTAAAAATTGGTTTCACAAAGGCCTTCGCAGAAAGGCACTACTCCCCTACCCCCTCCAGATCTGATGTGCAAACAGATTTCCCGAGCCATTTCCTAACACATCTCTAATCCTCACACCACCTCCAAGAATCAGCTGCAAAGAAGTGCCCCGCATTGGGGAAACTAAACCTTATCCTTCACCAGGATTTTTATGGTCTAATATATTGTGCCTGGGAAAGGGAACATCCTACCAAAGATCCTTTCCATTCCTCCTAAAGAGGTATTACGTCATCCATCTAACCTACACAACATCTTGGTCCATCCCTGTGCTACTCCCACTCCCAACCCCTTTGCCACAGAGATCATATCCCTCTGGAAGACTCAGGTGCAAGGCCTGGCTGATTCAACCATCCAGCACATCTTATTCCAGTCCTGCACAGCATTTTATGTGGGCATGACCACGAGCCCCCTGAATGGCCACTGCTAAACAGTGGCCAAGAACAAAGTTGATCACACACAACAGGCTATTGAGCAGAGCTTCCTCAAGTTCAATGACTATTCACAGTCCATACCATCTGGGTCCTTCCATCCAGCACCAGCTTTTCTGAACTACATAGATTGGAATAATCCTTGCAACACATCCTTCACAGGTGTAATCCTCCTGACCTCAGTCTCCGCTGACCCAATGTCCCCACATCCTCTACCTAAAATTCGCCTTCCCCTGTCCTGTCGCTCCCTTGCAACTCCATATTGTCTTCATTGGGCACTGCTCCTTACCAGATCCAGTACCCGTGTGTCACTTGTCTAGCCCATACACCATCCACCTGCCACCCCTACCTCCAACTATACTGTCCTGCACAACTGCTGCCTTCCTCCAAGCTGCTAGCCACCCATCCTCAACCATTCCTCCTGCTTTCCACCTCTTTCTTGCTCTAACCATCCCTCCCAACACATGCCCTCACTACAGTCAACCTGATAAATGGCAATCCCCATATTGTGTGTCCAGCTGACACAATGTAGGTGCACGGGGATGTCTGTGTAGGATGCACGGGGATGTCTGTGTAGGATTTCTTCTGAAAGCTAGCAAAGTTTTCATTCTCATTTGTGTATGCCTGGCACCAATTCAACACTTCTGCTATTGGTGGTCAGTAGTTTCCTTTGCTTCAAATTGTTTATATTTTGCCAGAACTTTCATTATGATACGCATAATGTCAAATAAGAATAATATCCATGTTCCAACAGGAACTCAGAAAATTACAAGAAGATATCTTTATTTTATCTTTTTCTTTTAATACACTAGTGGAGGTTTTTTGTTTTTGAATACCACAGAACTAAAAACACTAATAAATCCTGTCACTATCATAAAATCACATCACTTAAATAACTGAATGTAAAAATATGCACATCTTTATTTGAAGTATACACACTTAATTATTTATTGTCTTATACTGAAACAAGAGCCTCTTCTTTTTCAAGTCACATCTCTTTCTTAGTATTTTGTTAACAGCAATATCCACACCAATCCTAGAAAGAAAACATAAAATATAAAATTAATGCAGAATTATTTGATATACTATGCCAATAATCTGGGAATTATGACTTGCATGTTCTGATGTTACACATCACACTGTAAATTTTCAGGAACTTTTTAAAAATACAACAAACATAATACACAAAAAATATTATACACTAATACAGGCAACTGATACTTCTTGAAGTAGTTCACAGCCAATATGACAGTAGTTTACTTCACAATGAGTGTGGGTCAGACTACATTTTTAAGACATATTAGGGTATTTTCATGAAGCAAAACACAGTTTTATATCATTGAAGCCTGATACAGAAAGTCAGTTCTGGCTAAATTCAAAAATATTGGAAGAAAGAAAAAATAAATTACTGAAGACTGTACAATGCGCAGCCTCCCACCCACCCACACACACACACACACACACACACACACACACACACACACACACACACAGTGAATGCGAGTGAGTCAAGGAATTCAAATATTTGAGAACCATAATCAGAGATACTTTATTTAGTAAAACAGAATTTAAAGTCAGAATCAAAGCAGGCAAAAGATACTTCCACTAATTACTGAGTTCTTGGAGAATAACAAGAGAGTGATTTCATTGTTTTCATGTATCATGGATCATAAGTGAAATCCCTCACTATGAAATCAAGAAAGTCAGTTTGCAATTATGGCACACTTTAATTTTTTGCAAATGATGATTTATACTCAAATTATGCATGCTCTCTCTCTCTCTCTCTCTCTCTCTCTCTCTCTCTCTCTCTCTCTCTCTCTCACACACACACACACACACACACACACACAGAGTTCAACTTAAGACTCTACAAGACTCTAATACTTCCTGTCTTTTATGGATGTAAGGCCTGGAGCACAAGAAAATGAGAATTAAAATAGCTCCTCATGTTTTAGAGAAAGGTCCTTACGAAAATCTACAGGTGAATTAGAGACAATGGCTCTGGGAGTGGAGAATTCTTAAGAATTCATAGATAGATTATCTGTACCAAGCTCAATATTGTAGAACTGGCTAAGAGTAAGATCTTAGAATGCTTTGGACATGTGTTTAACCTGAATAATGAATGATGGCCAAAGACTGCCACAAACATGGTATCAGTTGGCCAAAACCAGGGAAATACCAGAGAAGAGATGGACAGAAAGAATAAAAGATGACCTGCAAAATCTTGGACTCTGGGATCATTGGAGGATCATTGCAGAAAACAAAGTAGGATGGAAAGTCTCAGTCATGAAGTTATGTAGTCCTCTGAGCCTCATAACACAAAAGAAGATAAATGAGGTTGTAAATGCAGAGCTAAATTTTAATTGAATTTTAACTTGCTCCTTGAGGTGTTTCACATTCTCACATACTTATAACTATCATACCAGATAAGTAAGATGCTGAGTATCCATATAACAGTTGGTCTATGCTGTGATCAAATATCTGAAATTCTGAAGTAAAACCACTTTGTACGATTCATTACCATGTAATATGTATACAATCAACATATCAAGCAGGCAACTTCATCACCATCATCATCATCATCATCATCATCATCATCATTATTATAATTTGTGTTATACTTTGTAGGAATCCTAAATGAACACTCACACAGCGACACATTCGACACGGAATTCCAGCTCGATGGCAGGTCGGTGCAGGTCTCTCAGGCCTGGCAACTGCCATGGCCTTTGCATATCGAATCTGTTCTGCATCATGATGTTCAGGAGGTACCAACTGTTTACACCTAGGTACTGGTGGTAGGTGAAGACATGGGAAACAATCCCTGCGATACTGTATACAAGATTTGAAAATTAAAATCATAAAGTAACCAGGAATAATAATAATAATAATAATAATAATAAATAACATGAAATTTACATCAAACTGACAGATTTTTTGAAATATCATAATTATCATTACAACCAATGCTATTGCCATAATCATCAAGGCCTTTATAAAATCATTCTGATATAAGATGAATGAATGAAAAAAAGGAAGAGTAGTGTTTTATGTCTTACTGGTGATAAGGTCACTAGAGATGGAACAGAAGCTCACACTAGACAAGGATGGTGAAGGAAACTGGCTGTGATATTTCCAAAAGAGCCTTCCTGGCTTTGAGGTTAAATAATTAGGGGACACCAAAGTAAACCTAAGTCTGAATGGTCAAACAGCTATTTGAACTCTGCTCTTCCCAGATATGAGACTTGCTTATTACCCAATGCTCCACCACCTTGCTCGCTGATTTAAGATGATTTTAAATACAAGTTCTACATAAATTACCATGGTCATCTTAAACTTGCATTTGTGTTGTGGACTGACACTCATTTCTTGAGGAGTTTCTTCAGCATATTTATAAAGTCACAACACTGCAAAAATTTATCCATCCCCCCCCCCCCCCCCCCCCCAGTTGGAAAAAACCTCAGTTTAGGTAATAGCTAAATCATTTCTCAGTGAGTGTCTCAGTATGGCACCTGCTAACTGCACTCTCTTCCAAACAGTGATGCAAGGTCTGAAAGTCTTTCTGCTAGAACTATCTTCAAATATGTAGTCAATATACGAGTCATCCACAAAGTAAGTTCCGTTTCTATTTCCATCCATGGCAGCCCTACGATCGCAGTTCCAAGCATGCGCCAGCAGTAACTCTGACTCAAGGAGAAGACATGTACGCTATTTTCAGATTGCTGCTGCCGAGTTGTGCTTTGTAGTGCTTCTTTATAATGTCAGCCGTAATTGAAAATGCTGCTGTATGTGAAATCAGATCTGTGATTCGTTTTCTAAATGAAAAGAAAGTTAAACCAAAGGAAATTCATTGGCAAATCTACAACGTTTACGGACAAAATGCTATGAGAGATTCAATGGTTAGAAAATGGGTCAGACTGTTCAATGAAGGACGTGATCAAGTGCACGATGAAGAACGTAGTGGACGCCCGTCTGTGGTTACTGATGAACTGGTTCACTCAAATGAAGAGAAGATTAAGCACAACCGTAAGTTTACACTTAGTGCCCTTGCTATGGAAGTTCTGCAAATCTCATGATCACTAATTCATGAAATTGTTACTGAAAAACTGAAATTTCGAAAACTTTGCTCACATTGGGTACCCAAAATTCTTACTGGACAACACAAAAAACAAATGGGCAGTGCACTTCAGGTTTTGACAAGCTACAATCAATGAAGAAGGCAATGGTTTCTTTCTCAGATAGTCATGGGGGATGAAATTTGGGTATCGTACAACACCCCTGAAACAAAACGGCAATCAATGGAACGAAGGCATATTTCATCCCCAACAAAGGTTAAGCCTAAGCAAATCTTGACACCTCGAAAAGTCATGTGCACCATTTTTTGGGACAGAAAAGGCATTTTGCTGGTTGATTTCTTAGCAAGAGGCCAAACAATCACTGCACATGGCTACGGCAAGACCAATAAGAAACTATGCCACGCAATACAGACCAAGCACCGAGGATTATTGTCAAAAGGTGTTGTTTTTTTCCACAATAATGACTGACCTCACATGGCGAATGTGAGCAAACAGCTCTTACAGGAATTTCGCTAGGGCACGTTTGATCATCCTTCGTACAGCTCGGACCTCGCTCCTAGTGACTTTCATCTCTTCTTACACATAAAATGTGTCCTTGGTGGTCAACACTTCATCGATGATGATGAGCTGAAAGAACATGTTACCACACAGTTGAATATACAGACGGCAACTTTCTATGAAGAAGGCATACAAAAATTTGTGCCATGCCGACAAGTGCCCACAAAATTTCGAAAGCTATGTAGAAAAGTAATTTAACAGTTGTAGATTTTTGCACAATAATTTTTTTTCTGTGTCTGTGCACGTTTGTTTTATATAACCAAACAGAACTTACTTTGTGGACGTACCTCATAAATTGCAGTGGGTAAAATTATGAAGCAGTGTGAGGATTTTATTTCAGCACAATATTTTAGGAAGATATGTATGTTCTGTTTCAATGAAAATAATCAGTTTCTGAAAATATAATGTAAATGGATGGATAAAAAATTTACTCAACAAGCAGCGGCAGGCAAACACCCACATAAAGGTATTTAAATTTGTTAGTTTTCAGAAAAATCAAGACACTTTCATAGGATTTGTCGACCTGGAAAAAGCATTCGACAATATAAAATGGTGCAAGCTGTTCGAGATTCTGAAAAAAGTAGGGGTAAGCTATAGGGAGATACGGGTCATATACAATATGTACAACAACCAAGAGGGAATAATAAGAGTGGGCGATCAAGAACGAAGTGCTCGTATTAAGAAGGGTGTAAGACAAGGCTGTAGCCTTTCTCCCCTACTCTTCAATCTGTACATCAAGGAAGCAATGATGGAAATAAAAGAAAGGTTCAGGAGTGGAATTAAAATACAAGGTGAAAGGATATCAATGATATGATTCGCTGATGACATTGCTATCCTGAGTGAATGTGAAGAAGAATTAAATGATCTGCTGAACGGAATGAACAGTCTAATGAGTACACAGTATGGTTTGAGAGTAAATCGGAGAAAGACAAAGGTAATGAGAAGTAGTAGAAATGAGAACAGCGAGAAACTTAACATCAGGATTGATGGTCACGAAGTCAATGAAGTTAAGGAATTCTGCTACCTAGGCAGTAAAATAACCAATGACGGACGGAGCAAGGAGGACATCAAAAGCAGACTCGCTATGGCAAAAAAGGCATTTCTGGCCAAGAGAAGTCTACTAATATCAAATACCGGCCTTAATTTGAGGAAGAAATTTCTGAGGATGTACGTCTGGAGTACAGCATTGTATGGTAGTGAAACATGCACTGTGGGAAAACCGGAACAGAAGAGAATCGAAGCATTTGAGATGTGGTGCTATAGACGAATGTTGAAAATTAGGTGGTCTGATAAGGTAAGGAATGAGGAGGTTCTACGCAGAATCGGAGAGGAAAGGAATATGTGGAAAACACTGATAAGGAGAAGGGACAGGATGATAGGACATCTGCTAAGACATGAGGGAATGACTTCCATAGTACTAGAGGGAGCTGTAGAGGCCAAAAACTGTAGAGGAAGACAGAGATTGGAATACGTCAAGCAAATAATTGAGGACGTAGGTTGCAAGTGCTACTCCAAGATGAAGAGGTTAGCACAGGAAAGGAATTCGTGGCGGGCCGCATCAAACCAGTCAGTAGACTGATGACCAAAAAAAAAAGTTTTCAGAGCCAGTGGCCCCTTGTTCTGGCAGAACTGGGGTGAGAAGGAAAGCCTGATTGTAGGGGACTACACCAGATGAAATTTAAAGACCTGAGAGCTTAAAGGTGGAAGATAGGATATACGTAAGACAGAGATTACTGCCAAAACATCATGCATGAGTCAGTAAGCATGAAAAGCTAAGTCCACTGTATGTGACAGAGGTGAGAGGGGAGAGAGGGGGGGGGGGGGGGGGGGAGATAATAGGCAGGTTAGAAAATGAAAGATACAGAAAACTAAAAGGGAATGAAGAAGAAATAGTTACTGTGAAAAAATGCTGAGGCTGAAGAAATTAACATAAATTAAGGCAGGTAGGTAGCAAGAACCAAGGACATGTTGCAATGCCAGTTTTCACTTGTAGAGTTCTGAGAACTGGTGTTTAGGGGAAGAACCCAGATGGCATGTGTGACGAAACAGGCCCTGAGGCCATGACTGTCATGTTGTAGGGCATGTTCTGAAACATGTTATTGTTTGTTAACATTATACACTCTCTGACAATGCCCATGGTAGTCACACTGATCTAAAGGACCGAAAAGCATTTACATAACAGCTGGTATACGACATGTGTCATTTCACAGATAGCTCTCCCTTTGATAGTATATATTTTGCCAGTTAGAAGGCTGGTATAGGTTGTGGTAGGAGGACACATACAGCAAGTTTTACAGAGGGAGAATGGTCAGGAGCCATACAGGAGGGAAATGGTTGCAGAAGGAGCACAGGGTCCGACAAGAATGTTGCAGAGATTGGGAGGCCGATGAAAAGCTATTACAGGTGTGTTGGGGATAATGTCAGAAAGAATGGACCTCATTTCAGGGCACAAGTTTAGGAAGTCATAGCCTTGTCAAAGTAACTGATTAATAAATTCAAGACCAGGATAATACTGACTGACAAGGGGTTACCCCTAAGTTGTGTTTTGGAGGGGTTACCAGTACCAGGATTGTATATGGTTGATTGGGAAATCTGCTTTGGAACTAGGGTCTTGGGGTAATTACATTCAGTGAAGGCTGAAGTGAGAATGGTGGTGTACTGCTGTGAAGAGTCGGCATCTGAACAAACATGTTTGCCTCAATGCCAAGGCTGTATGGGAAGGATTGTTTGACATGGAATGGATGGCAACTTTCAAAATGTGAGCTGTTGGTTAGTACATTTGAAGTAAACAGAAGTGTGCAGCTGACATTTGGTGAGAATGAGGTCGACATCAAGGGGAGTGCCATGGATTCTGAGCAGGACCTTGTGAAACTTAATTGCGAGAATGTATTTAAGAGGGTCCATGAATTTTAACATGTCAGCCCCACCGTGAGTCCATATGGTAAAGCTGTTATCAACGTATCTGAACAGGCTGAAGGCCTATGGATCCCAGGAAAAACCCCTCCAAGTGACCCATGAAAAGGTTTGCATAGGAAGGAGCCATCTTGATTGCCATGGCAGTAACCCTGATCTGTTTGTATGTCTTCCCTTCAAAGGTAAAGTAGTTTTGGGTACGTGTAAAGTTAATTAAGGTGAGCAGGAAGGATGTTGTAGGTTTGGAATCAGGTGGATGCTAACTGAGGAAATATTCAGCAGCAAGCACACTATGTACATGGGAGATATTGGTACAGAGGGAGGTGGAATCAATGGTGAGAAGCAAGGTGTGTGGTGGGAGCGGAACAGACACAGATTTCATATGATCTAATAAATGGTTGGTTTCTTTAATATACAAAGGAAGTCTCTGTACTGTAGGTTGAAGATGATCAACTACAGCGGATATATGTTCAGTGGGTGCTTTGAAGCCAACAACCATGGGACAGATAGGGTGATTGGGTTTGTGGATCTTAGGAAGTAGGTAAAAGGTGATTAGTGTAGACCTTCACTTACATACTCCCACCGGTCAAGTATCACAGTGTAGATCTTATGTATGTTAGGAGGATAATGATGGCATCTTCAGCTTTTAGGGAACGAAGAGCCTGGATTTCTACAGAGAAAAAATTAGGGTCATGCTGAAGGGACCCTTTTCTTGATGATGACTTCATTCTCACCAAAGATAACTACACACTTCTGTTGACATTAAACTAACAAACAACAGTACTTACATTTTGGCAGTTGCCCTCCTTTGCAATTGAGGAAAATGTATTTGTTTAGATGCAGACTCTTTATAGCAATACCACACCATTCTCACCACAGCCTTCACTGGACATGGTTACTCCACGAGCCTAGTTCAAAATCAGTTTTCCCAGGCCATCACATCCAATCCCGGTACTTCTGATTCCCCAGGAACAAAGAAAAAAACATTTAATGGTATTAATCAGCTACTTCAACAAGACTATGACTTCCTAAAATCATGCCGTGAAATAAGGTCCATTCTGTCTGACATTTTGCCCATCACATATAGAATAGCATTTCATCACCCTCTCAAACTTCACAACATCCTTCTCAGACCCTACGGCCCTTCTGCACCCATTTCCTACACTATGGCTACTACCCCTGTGACTGTCCCCACCATAAGACATACACTGTGCACCACCCTACCACCACCTACACCAACCCTGTAACTGGCAAAACTTATGCTATCAAAGGGAGAGCCATCCATTAAACAATACGTCATATAACCAGCTGTTCTGTAAACACAGTTTGGCCTTTTACATTGGTATGACATCCCCAAGTTATCAGTTAGGATGAGTGGGTGCGAGCAGAAGGTGTATAATGGCAATGTACAATATCCTATTGTGGAGCATGCCCTACAATTTGACAGTCATGGCCTCAGTGCCTGTTTCACCACAATGAGTCTTTCCATCTCATCTCGTCCAGTAATCCTAAAGGATTCTGGGTGATTTTTTGAATGCTCCCCATTTTTGAAGCATCACCAGTGCTTTTGCTTCACCCCTCTTCCTTCCATTTCATCCCTTCTGTCAGAAGAAAAAGCCACTGGCTCAAAGTTAACACTTTTAATGCACATTCTTCTGCTGCCACCTGGTGAGTAAAATTTTAATCTATCCAATTACATTATATTTTCAAAACTGATCATTGTTAGATATGAAAGACAATTTTGCTTTACTAGGTATAATGACCACAAACAAATTGTTTTGAAATTCTAAATAATTTGTTTGTAAATATTCCATGTTTAGATAGGATTGAAAACAACAAAAAATATGGGAAACTAATAGCCTTCTTTTACTTTTCCAATAAATAATATTTCATTACATAACTTTGTACCAAAGTTATTAAAGAGAATTTAAATTTTTGTTATGAATATAACTCCACTGAGAAACCTCTGACTAATTATTCAATGTATTGTTTTATTTTTCAGAGTATATATATCTTCATAATTAGAACAGGGACCTATGTTAAAGGAGCTCATGCTTTTATATGACATTAGAGGAAATGACAACACCATTGTAATTCTTTAATGCTCTCCTAGCTATGTGTATTAAAGAAATAAACAATATACAAGTAAATAATGCTTCTGCAGTGTCAAAACTGTTAGCAGACAGAAAGTAACATTTTGAGGCTGCTATTGAAAATATCCAGCAACAATTGCAAATAGCATTGGTCAAGAAATGTTTCTCAAAATATTACTTTCAAAGACCGCTGTATGATGGTTTCATTCTGACCAATGAAATTACTGACATTACACATAGAGAGCAAAAAATTGGGAAGGAGTTAAATTTTGTAAGTCTACTGATCGACAATTTTGTGACTATAACAACTGTTGTTGTTGTGGTCTTCAGTCCTGAGACTGGTTTGATGCAGCTCTCCATGCTACTCTATCCTGTGCAAGCTTCTTCATCTCCCAGTACCTACTGCAGCCTACATCCTTCTGAATCTGCTTAGTGTATTCATCTCTTGGTCTCCCTCTACGATTTTTACCCTCCATGCTGACCTCCAATACAAAATTAGTGATCTCTCGATGTCTCAGAAATGTCCTACCAACCGATCCCTTCTTCTAGTCAAGTTGTGCCACAAACTCCTCTTCTCCCCAATTCTATTCAATACCTCCTCATTAGTTATGTGATCTACCCATCTAATCTTCAGCATTCTTCTGTAGCACCACATTTTGAAAGCTTCTATTCTCTTCCTGTCTAAACTATTTATCGGCCACGTTTCACTTCCATACATGGCTACACTCCATACAAACACTTCCAGAAACGACTTCCTGACATTTAAATCCATACTCAATGTTAACAAATTTTTCTTCTTCAGAAATGCTTTCCTTGCCATTGCCAGTCTACATTTTATATCCCCTCTACTTCGACCATCATCAGTTACTTTGCTCCCCAAATAGCAAAACTCCTTTACTACTTTAAGTGTCTCATTTCCTAATCTAATTCCCTCAGCATCACCTGACTTAATTTGACTACATTCCATTATCCTCATTTTGCTTTTGTTGATGTTCATCTTATACCCTCCTTTCAAGACATTATCCATTCCATTCAACTGCTCTTCCAAGTACTTTGCTGTCTCTGACAATTACAATGTCATCGGTGAACCTCAAAGTTTTTATTTCTTCTCCATGGATTTTAATACCTACTCCGAGCTTTTCTTTTGTTTCCTTTACTGCTTGCTCAATATACAAGCTACAACCCTGTCTCACTCCCTTCCCAACCACTGCTTCCCTCTCATACCCCTCGACTCTTGTAACTGCCATCTGCTTTCTGTACAAATTGTAAATAGCCTTTTGCTCTCTGTATTTTACCCCTGCCACCTTTAGAATTTGAAAGAGAGTATTCCAATCAACATTGTCAAAAGCTTTCTCTAAGTCTACAAATGCTAGAAACGTAGGTTTGCCTTTCCTTAATCTTTCTTCTAAGATAAGTTGTAGGGTCAGTATTACCTCACGTGTTCCAACATTTCTACGGAATCCAAACTTATCTTCCCCAAGGCCGGTTTCTATCAGTTTTTCCATTCATCTGTAAAGAATTCGTGTTAGTATTTTGCAGCTGTGACTTATTAAACTGAAAGTTCGGTAATTTTCACATCTGTCAACAGCTGCTTTCTTTGGGATTGGAATTATTATATTCTTCTTGAAGTCTGAGGATATTTCGCCTGTCTCATACATCTTGCTCACCAGATGGTAGAGTTTTGTTAGGGCTGGCTCTCCCAAGGCTATCAATAGTTCTAATGGAATGTTGTCTACTCCGGGGGCCTTGTTTCGACTCAGGTCTTTCAGTGCTCTGTCAAACTCTTCACGCAATATCGTATTTCCCATTTCATCTTCATCTACATCCTCTTCCATTTCCATAACATTGTCCTCCAGTACGTCGCCCTTGTATAGACCCCCTATATAGTCCTTCCACCTTTCTGCTTTCCCTTCTTTGCTTAGAATTGGGCTGCCATCTGAGCTCATGATATTCATGTAAGTGGTTCTCTTGTCTCCAAAGGTCTCTTTAATTTTCCTGTAGGCAGTATCTATCTTACCCCTAGTGAGATAAGCCTCTACATCCTTACATTTGTCCTCTAGCCATCCCTGCTTAGCCATTTTGCACTTCCTGTCGATTAGCTACACATAAAAACAATAAAAATCAAATAATATATTATTTACAGTTCCATAAAAAAAAACCTGTAAGTTATGTTTCAATTCCCATCCTAACATAAATTGTAATGCAATTCCAACATTTTGTTGGTGTCAAGATCAGCAATTCAATTTAGTTGTAATTTATGAATTAATGTTTCTGTCACAGTTACACATAATATTTTTATCAATGACTAGTTTCGAACATTTTTGTTCATTTTCAAATTGTGATTTACAATATTAATACCAAATTAAGGATCTGCTGATCACTGACCTCATGCTACTTGCATCATATGACATAGAACACCTATATGTTAATGCCCAGTAGATGAAACTTTAAAAATAGCAATAAAAATTTGGTACACAAAAAGGCAAACTGATTTAATTTCTTGGACTACTAAAATTTAGCTAAGTTTTAATTACTTTGAATTTGATGAGATGATGTACCCACAGAAGGCTGGTTTGGCAATAGGCATTTGCCTTTCTGGATTTTCATCAGCCATATTTATCAGTAATATAAAGACAGTGGTGTTTTAGAATGTTCCACATTTGACACAGAATACAGACGCGTGCAAATGTAGACGATACACTTATTACAGTAAGAGAAGGGGAGGAGGGTCTGCATGCCCTAGAGAAAGAATCTGAAAGGAAGTTTTATTTCTTAGACTTAACAGAAAACAAACTTAAAATTTCTATTCACTGTAAACCCATATATTCAGATGCAATAATAAGGTATGGCTAACCATTCACTACAACACAAAAAGATGTATTCCTTTGCCATAGTGCTCACCTAGATGTAAGCTTTCATCATATGAAAATGACAATACAATGAGGGTTATGCATCTTCAAACAAGTAGCAGTAGTCAGTGGCTTTATAATAATAATAAAAAAAGAAAAGCTTAGTTACATAGAGACTCAAAATACAGAAACACTGAAAAAACACAAAGAAAAAAGTTATTAGTGAAAGATTATGGCTCCATTACAAAAAAGTTAGCACAGGCTTTCCATAGGGAGTACAAAATAACATAAAAGACAGCAGGTCAACTGAGGTTGACAGTAAGGCATAAGGTTGTAAAAATGCATATGGCATGTACAAATTACAATGTGAAATGTATAATACTTTTATGTGGGACATAATGGTTGGAATTTTGCAACTAGGTACAACAGCAACAACAAGGCAACTTTTGACCATCATTTGTGAAGCACAAAACATAGCAGATGGCATTGAAAATACTATGAAAACTTGACATATCAGCTAACCGAATGAAACTGGACATAGCTGAATAATATGCAATACATAAAAAATGATTTATGATTCAATAAAGCTGTCAGTTGATGACCATGCACGGCAGTAATTTCTAAAACAATGTGACAATGTCCAAGACATTTATCAAAATAATAATGGTGTATTTAGCTTAAATGTTATCTTCTTTGGAGGGACCATCTGTCAAATTTTAATGTATGAACTACTAAAGATCCTTATCAAATTTTGAAAGCAGGAAAGAGTGTTGCAGCTAGAGTTCAGTGTACCTAGGAACACATTTTTTGGGTTAATGCTTCAGTCTGGTAACTGATTTTAGAATTGCACCAAGGAATGGATGCTAGAGACTGCCACAATCAATTTCCACCATTTTCTACAGTTTTTGTTGTTGCTATAAATGAAGTTGTGTCTTGTGTAGCATTTGTAAATATTTTGAGTTCTACACATTTGAGTGCTGTATATTATATTAAACCCTGCAGTGATGCATGCACATAATTCCATAACGCCGTACGTGCAGCAGTGCTATGTTGTAGTCCACAGAGGGTGTGAGCGTGGGTGTGGGTGTGGGTGTGTGCATGCACGAGAGAGAGAGAGAGAGAGAGAGAGAGAGAGAGAGAGAGAGAGAGAGAGAGAGAGAGATCACTGTCACAGCCCACCACGGGCTCCAGTCTATTTAAGGCTAGCCGAGCTAAGCTTAGCCTCAGTTCTTTGTGTGAATTGCTACAACTCCTCTTTGTGTATGTCACTGGTTCCTGCTGAATGTTACTTAAATACTGTGCTCAAGTTGTTAAGGCTTCCATGGAATAAAGTTGTGTCAGTCTACTGGTCATATTGTCGTTATACCTAATTACAAAATGATTGGCAGTGAGTGTGGTCCTTTCCTCCATGCAAATTTCTTCTCTGGTTTATTCTCTATTCATTCTCACGATGGTCGATGGTGTCACAGATGACATTTTATGTCAGCTGGTTCAACAGTAAGAATCATTCACCATGGTGTTGCACCACCAGTCACAGGTACTGGACAATTGAAGTCAGGTACTTCAGCCACTGGCTTCTGATATGTCCAGTTGGCAAGCTACTAAATCTGTGTCACATGCTGTTCTGCCCTACACAGCCCCCTTGATTTATCTCCTTCTCTTTTATACATACAATGAGTGTGCTGAGGAATGGGACATGTACAAGAAATGTCTCCAACAACACTTTCAAGCTTCTATGATTACTGATGGTATTTTGTGTGCTGCCTTGTTCCTTTCATGGATATCGCCAAGAGTGTATCAGTCCTATGTTGACTTGCCCCTTCGCAGGATCCATCTTCTTTAACATTTTACCAAATGTGTAAACTTCTTTCATAATGCTACTGTAAGTGCACCAATGTTATTGCATTCTGGGTTGAGTTTTCCCGCTGTAGGAAGTGGCCACATCAAACCTATCAAGCATTGGTGGCTGAACTCCATGGGTTAAGTTGTGATCATCATTTTGTTAAAATGTGCATAAAGAGCCATATGCTGACTGGATGGTAAGAGATACTATTATTTGTTTAGCTCTGGATCGTGAGGTACAAGAGCATGCTCTCCAGTGTGAAAATCCATCCCTCTCTGAGATTTTAACTATGCACAGTTGTTTGAATTGTTGCTATCTGTGGGTAACCAAACTGAATCATGGTGTGAGGTATCAGGAGTCTAACTCTCTCCTCCACCCCAAGCTTCAGATAGTTCACAGGGGAAGGACTTGGTCATGGTGGTCCACACATGAACACAGTGTCAAAGTGGCCAGCCTCACTCCCAACAGCAGCTGCACCAACAAAGTAAACAGACTGGTAAATAGCAATGTACGTTTTCCACGCAGCCATCCTGCCCTTATTGTTTCATTAACCATGAGTGTCCAGACTGCCCAAAAAGTTGGGCTGCTTGTCATAATTGCAACATATCTTCTGTTTGTAACACAAAAATTCAGCACAATGATTCTGATGCAGATATGGACACAAATATTGTCAGCTATTTCTGTTGTGCATAACAAGCTTTTCATTGATGTTACGGCTTTTCGCAAAGTTCTGCACATGCAAGTGGATACAGATGTTGTGGTAACCTAGTTATGCTCACAAACTTATATGGATTTGGGCTTCCCTCCACTTCTCCCTGTGTCATGAAGGTTAATAAATTCTGACTCTTGTTCAATTCTCTGCACCACCTGGTCACTTACGTTTCTTCTTGTAGCTAACACACATACAGAGAATCTTTTTGGATTATACTCTTTTAAAATGTTTGGTTTCACTATTTCATATAAAGTGAATTTAGTGTCTGAACAAGTGCTTTATACACAGATGCATTATGTTCTGAGTTTTCCTCTTTGTTCTCTCCTGGATTGGGGTATGCCAACAATTATCAAGTACACATTAGCATGAAACCTTCAGCTTGGCCTCATTTTTTCCAGGCCTGTCCGGTTGCAGTGGCACTCATGGAACAAGTCAAAGCTGAATTAGATTGCCTCAAGAAATCTGGCACTGTTTAGACTATTGCATCATATGTGTGGTCAACCCTCTTAATCATAGTAAAGAAACCAATGGACCGGCTACTCCTCTGCAGTGATTTTAAAGTTTCTGTGAACGCACAAGCTATAGTGGATACATACCCGATACCACACCCAGATTCTTTGCAGTTACCTCATTGTCAATATTTCTCAAAAATTAACTTGTAGGATGTCTATTTAAAACTCTCTGCAAAAAACGAAGTCAAAATGTATGCTAGTTGTCAATACCTCTTTTGGACTGTACCAATACTCGTGGTTGCCTTTTGGAGTTGCAAGTGCTCCCACTACTTTTCAATGTTTTTTCGGGGCAGCTTACAGCATCTATACTAGGTTACATAAAGTATTTGGATGACACTGTAGTTTGTGGTGCCTCAATTGAGGAACATTTACAAAATCTCTGTCCCTTTTTTTTCTGTCCTCCAAGAGGCCAGGTTGAAGTGTATAGTTTAGAAAAAAGCCAATTTTTTCAACCCTCTATTGTTTATCTTGGGTTTGAAGTTTCTCATGAGCATCTCAAACCCTTGCATCAACATGTTTCTGCTATTGTTTTGCTTCCACACCCGATGTCAGTCACAGAACTTCAGGGTTTTCTAGGGATTTGCATACCATAAATTTTTGCTTGGGGTAGCGATAATCACAGAACTGTTACATGCACACTGCTGTGCAAAGGGACAGTTTCACTCGTCACCAGCTTGTGAAACTGTACTTTCCACCCTTAAGACCATGTCACAGTCTGTGCCCCGCTTAGTGGCGTTCCAATCAGGACTTGGTCCTTGCGATTGATGCTTCACAGTACGGGTTGGAGGTGGTACTGGTTCATAGATATCCCAATGGCTCTGAGTGGCCTATTGCTTATGCCTCAAAATGCTGACTGTGCTCAAACTAGGTGCTCTAATATAGAAAAGAAAGCTTTGGCCATTGAGTATGCTGTGAACAGTGAAGACTTGTGAGGAAACATTCTGGGTGTTCACAAATTTTTAGACTCAGATAAATATGAGAGTGTTAAATTAATAGCATCTGCTGTATAACAGTTATGCTTATCAGCAAGCTTGTATAACTACTGCCACTGCCAATAATAATAATAATAGTAATAATAATAATAATAATAATAATAACAATAGTAATATTAATAATGATAAGATGCATAACTTATTTGACAAAAGAAAGAATTGTTATTGTGGAATTTTGTAATTAAATACAGTTTAAGGCAATAACAAAATAATGTGTAAGCTTCTGCAGCTCTCCATTTTGCATTTTTGTGAAAGTGAGAGTTTGTGTGCTTCTCCAGTTTTTTGGACAAATGTAAAAGATCCCTAACAGCTGTATTAGTTCACAAATTCACTTCCAGGATGAAAATCAGATATTCTTACGCTGTACCCACATAACAGTTTGTGTTAACTGTACACTTCCTTGTTAAATGTTCACTTGTAGTCATGTTTATTTTATTTCATCACTCTCTCAATCAAAGGATCTGTTCTCAGAGGCCCTAGTTCCTTTGAAGCTAACTTTTCCTGGTAATTTACTTTTTCTGTTCCCAGAATGAGATTTTCACTCTGCAGCAGAGTGTGCACTGACATGAAACTTCCTTGCACATTAAAGCTGTGTGCTGGATCAAGACTTGAACTCGGGACCTTTGCCTTTCGTGAGCAAGTGATCTACCGACTGAGCCACCCAAGCATGACTCAAGGCCCCTTCTCACAACTTTACTTTTCTCCTAGCATATAAAATAGATTCAACATACTTTATGTCTACACTAAACACAAAAGTCGATTCCCACACAGTAAACAACCAACCCCAAACACAAAATGCCATTTGTGGTAATGATTAAACTCAAGTAGTAATGTCTACCAACATGGTCACTTGACTAGAAAAGCAATGAGGTGCTGAGATCCATAAGAGATTAAAGCACACCTCCATTGATCCCACGTTTAAGTGAATATCAGAGAAACCAGTGATCCAGCTTTTCGTGAATTTTCATATATACAATGTGGGCCTACAGCACAGATAAACCTGACTCACACTCACCATAAGATCAATGGATTTCACAAGCATGAATAATTTCTACACTCTCACAATTGACAGTGATGCGCTTTAGGCCCTTCCAATTCTCATTACCTCAAATGGTTTACTTATGATAAAATTCATAACTTAGTGTCTATAACTCATTCAGAAACCCACAAAAAATGTTTACTGTCAGTACGACTTTAATATATACCAATGTCTGATCTAATTTGACTACAGTATATAGTGAGTGAATTAGCATGTCTGAAGGGTGTTCTATCATCTAGCAAAATTTATGCAGAGTGAACAGGGATAAATGTCTGCCGCAGTGTGCTATCACCTGGTGCCGCTGATGTAAACTGCTGATCGAGTGGCAAGAGCTAGCTGTTTACATTGTGAGCTATGCATATAGCTTATCAAATCCTTACATATTTGGCCCTTAAGGCAATTACATCATGTGAGTTGTGCATGCGCAAAAGCTCCTTAAAACGTACACAACTGAAGATGTGCTCACGACCCTGTTGCCAAGTTTCATGAGTCTAGAGGAGCAGTAGCACGGTAGATGTAAGTGCCATATCTTTCCGGCTGCAGCATCTATGTTATGTTTAGCAGCATTCAAAGAAAAATAATCAACAAATTCGCAAGATATCAAAAGTTAAGGTGTTCATGTGCTCTCGTGCTCTTACACAGCAGCTGCCACTGACTGTGAAGAAATTCTAAATTTTTTCTCTATGGTACTAAATTCCACCTGGTCACTGATCAAAAAGTATTGGTTTCCTTATTTAAACCTTCTATGTCATTACCAGATAAAGCAGTACATCACATTCAATGTTGGGCTCTTCTCCTTTCGTGTTACAATTATGAGATTCATTTCCACCCTACAAATCAACATGTAAATGCCGATGCTTTGTCCCATCTGCCGGCCAGTTCAGATTCAGGATTTGATCAGAAGGAATTGCTTCATTTTCACATTGATGTTTCCACAGAGCAGATGGTTGATGGTTTTTCTGTAACTAGCACACAGATCGCGAAGGCTGCAGCTTCAGATTCCGTTTTGCAGAAGGTCATTACATTCATAAAACATGGTTGGCCAGATTCACCACCTTCTCATGCATCTCATCCCCACTGTAATTTACATCTACATCTACTGACTTCAATTCTCTGTTGTGGATGGTGATCTGCTTTTAGACACGGATCACACAGCCCCTTGGGTAGTCTTCACCTAAGTGCTTCTTTTGGAAGTTCTCTTTTTATTACGTGCAGATCATTTGGGTGTATCATGCACAAAAGTCTTGCTTGGATGGTGACATCAGCACCTGGTTGCCTCCCGTTCACAGTGTACAATGGACCAAGCAGCTCCCTGGGTGTCGCTGTCTCCTTAGCCGACACCGCCGCATACATGGGACTGTTTACATGAGGATTTCACTGCTCCTTTTCTGAACACTTATTGGCTGTTGGCCACTGAAGGATATTCTCATTTTCTGTATCTTGTTCATTATGTTTCCACATCCACAACTGTTTTCACTTGAAGGCATGCCCATGACAATAGTGACCAATAATTTTCATCGCAAGAGTTTGCGTCATTTTGCGGTTCCTGCGGTATCCATCACATCCTTACCCCATTGTTCCATCCACAATCTAACGGGGAGGAGGAATGCAGAACACCTTGTGCAAACATTCAAAACTCAGAATAAAAAGTGTTTTGCCAACTGTTCATCAAATGTTGCCTTATATCAGTTTCCCTCCTCATGCCATTTCACACCACTCAGCAAGAAGTGCCCTGCAGAGCTACCCCAAGGGCACCAGCTGAGAACACTGTTACAACTCTTGCATCCTCCATCTGGACATCAACCTGTGCATCCACCATGCCTTTCCAGCCAGGTGTAGCTGTTTGGGCATGCGGTTTTGGACATTGCCCTAAATAGATTCCAACTGTCATTGCCAAATGCCTGGGGCAACATTTGCTCAAGGCACCATGATCAGCTTTGCCTTCACATGGATGGCCATGCCCCCCTGATGTCACACCATCACCTATGAACTTGTACACATCACGCATCACATCACCTGCTGTTGCCGGTTCTTCATTGCTACATGGGTGTGGTTGTCCATCCTCAGTGGTGTAACCAGCAGTTCCTCTATTGCTTCTGACATCATCATCAGGGATTCCATCACCCACTCCTGGGCAACCGCTGATACCAGTATAATCACCACTGCGAGCACTGTCACCAGAGCCGATGCCTGAGGTCAACATGGAAACAGCCCTGGCAACACCAGTGTCGCCGTGTGGTTTCAAATGGGAAAGTGGGAACAGACTGTGTCCTTGCCTGAAACACATCAGACTGCACACTCCTGCTGCAGCACACCACCTTAGCAGAGCCCAGCAGACAAGGACAGCAGGGAAATCTCCAGAATCCATGATTTCCTTAAGAAAGGAGGAATGCAGTGACGCATCTGCATACTTTCAAAGGGATGCGTGTGCAGCAGTACTATGTCATCCGCAGACAGCACCTCAGACTTGTGTCTGTGTTCTTTGTGTGCGTAATTGGTTCCCACTGAACGTTACTTAAATACTATGCTCAAGCTGTTAATGCTTCCACGAAATAAAGTTGTGTCAGTCTACTGGTTGTGTTGTGCTCATACCTAATTACAACAAAGGTATTTGGAATATTTTGTCAATTCTTCATTCACAGAATTTTATGGTAAGTAAAATTGTATAAATTTTGAAAACTAGCAATATAAAATCTGCTTAATTTGATTTCACTCATTTATTATTGATGTGCAATGGAATAATAATGTAACAGACTATTAAATTTTGGGGTTGCTTTGTCTTGAAAATTACAACTTCAAAAAACTGTCACAATAAATATGAATAATTTAAAGTAAAGAAAATCATGCTGCCCACCCCTAAAAAATCCAAGTATACTGAGTGTTCCCTAGCTGTACATTTATGCACTAGTTATCTTTGTACACAGTAATCATAATTTATTTGTAACAAATCAATTTTAATATGATAACACCAAAAATTGAAATAATTTTATGCTCCCCACTCACCTTTTACAACTTTATTCTCAAAGTCCACAGTAGGTTGGCATGAAAATTTACAACAAAGTGATAGGAAAGGAATTGCTCATTATTAATTTAGAAACATTGAAAAAATCTTATGACAAACTGGTGTAGAATTTTACCATTCAATTGAAAAATTCATGGACAATAAGCAGGAGAGGAATGTACTTAGGTTGTTAAAGTTCATTTTTTTTAAGAAAAAACAGCTTGTGTTGTGTTTCAATTATGTATTCAGTACAGTATAGTACATTAATGATATTTTAAAGAAATCTGTAAAAAATTGTTGTGTGTGAGAAGTCTCGCATACACTACGTCAACAATTTGAAATTATATGTTACACGGTAATAAGCTTCTATTCTATTCAGTATTGACAAGAGTTTCTTCATTGCAAGGCTTTTGAATTTCAATTGAATATTTGTTCCTAGGTACATGACGATGTTGTACCTTGTCCCCTCCCACATTTGGAAAAACTTTACTTTCCCACAGTAATTTTTGTAATTTCAGAAAAAACTGCAGCACATAAAAGGTGCATACCACAATTTAAAAATGGAATAAGAAAATATAATGAACTTCTAGAGAGAAAGACTGTAAAGCATTCAAAGATACAACACTCTCCCCTTCCAATGAAACTACAATAGAGTCAAATCACATTTGTTATTCTGATCTGATGTAAGAACAGAATCTATTGCGTGCTCCATTGAAATCGTGAACAGTCAAGCACACAAAAACAGGTATGTCACAACATGTGTTCCATTACTGAATCTGTGCAGGCAAATTGTTTGGAAATTATTTATGTATTGAAACATTTTGTATTTTATGCTTCTTTATTAATATTATAGGTAATTGTTTAAAAATGTTTGAAACTAGTCACCAATAAAACTATTATTTGCAATATAATAGAGGGAAACATTCCACATGGGAAAAATATATCTAAAAACAAAGATGATGTGACTTACCAAACGAAAGTGCTGGTAGATCGATAGACACACAAACAAACACAAACATACACACAAAACTCAAGCTTTCGCAACAAACTGTTGCCTCATCAGGGAAGAGGGAAGGAGAGGGAAAGACGAAAGGATGTGGGTTTTAAGGGAGAGGGTAAGGAGTCATTCCAATCCCGGGAGCGGAAAGACTTACCTTAGGGGGAAAAAAGGACGGGTATACACTCGCACACACACACATATCCATCCACACATATACAGACACAAGCAGACATATTTAAAGACATATGTGGCTGAGGGATTGTGTCAGCTTTCAGACAACACTACATACAAAGTTTGCCAAGGTAATCCCATTCCTGATGTCCAGGTGGAGCTTCAAGGAATCCTCAGAACCTTAGGCCCCCTACAAAACCTTTCACCTGACTCTATCAACCTCCTGACCCCACCAACACCCCGCACCCCTACCTTCTACCTTCTTCCTAAAATTCACAAACCCAATCATCCCGGCCGTCCCATTGTAGCTGGTTGCCAAGCCCCCACAGAACGTATCTCTGCCTACGTAGATCAACACCTTCAACCCATTACATGCAGTCTCCCATGCTTCATCAAAGACACCAACCACTTTCTCAAATGCCTGGAATCCTCACCCAGTCTGTTACCCCCAGAAACCATCCTTGTAACCATTGATGCCACTTCCTTGTACACAAATATTCCGCATGTCCAGGGCCTCGCTGCGATGGAGCACTTCCTTTCGCGCCGATCACCTGCCACCCTACCTAAAACCTCTTTCCTCATTACCTTAGCCAGCTTCATCCTGACCCACAACTTCTTCACTTTCGAAGGCCAGACATACCAACAATTAAAGGGAACAGTCATGGGTACCAGGATGGCCCCCTCATACGCCAACCAATTCATGGGTCGCTTAGAGGAAGCCTTCTTGGTTACCCAGGCCTGCCAACCCAAAGTTTGGTACAGATTTATTGATGACATCTTCATGATCTGGACTCACAGTGAAGAAGAACTCCAGAATTTCCTCTCCAACCTCAACTCCTTTGGTTCCATCAGATTCACCTGGTCCTACTTCAAATCCCATGCCACTTTCCTTGACGTTGACCTCCACCAGTCCAATGGCCAGCTTCACACGTCCGTCCACATCAAACCCACCAACAAGCAACAGTACCTCCATTATGACAGCTGCCACCCATTCCACATCAAATGGTCCCTTCCCTACAGCCTAGGTCTTCGTGGCAAACGAATTTGCTCCAGTCCGGAATCCCTGAACCATTACACCAACAACCTGAAAACAGCTTTCGCATTCCGCAACTACCCTCCCGACCTGGTACAGAAGCAAATAACCAGAGCCACTTCCTCATCTCCTCAAACCCAGAACCTCCCACAGAAGAACCTCAAAAGTGCCCCACATGTGACAGAATACTTTTCGGGACTGGATCAGACTCTGAATGTGGCTCTCCAGCAGGGATACGACTTCCTCAAATCCTGCCCTGAAATGATATCCATCCTTCATGAAATCCTCCCCACTCCACCAAGAATGTCTTTCCGCCGTCCACCTAACCTTTGTAACCTCTTAGTTCATCCCTATGAAATCCCCAAACCACCTTCCCTACCCTCTGGCTCCTACCCTTGTAACTGCCCCTGGTGTAAAACCTGTCCCATGCACCCTCCCACGACCACCTACGCCAGTCCTGTAACCCGGAAGGTGTACACGATCAAAGGCAGAGCCACGTGTGAAAGCACCCACGTGATTTACCAACTGACCTGCCTACAATGTGAAGCTTTCTATGTAGGTATGACCAGCAACAAACTGTCAATTCGCATGAATGGACACAGGCAGACAGTGTTTGTTGGTAATGAGGATCACCCTGTGGCTAAACATGCCTTGGTGCACGGCCAGCACATCTTGGCACAGTGTTACACCGTCTGGGTTATCTGGATACTTACCACTAACACCAACCTGTCAGAACTCCGGAGATGGGAACTTGCCCTTCAGTATATCCTCTCTTCTCGTTATCCGCCTCGCCTCAATCTCCGCAAATTTCAATTTGCCGCCGCTCATACCTCACCTGTCTTTCAACAAAATCTTTGCCTCTGTACTTCCGCCTCGACTGACATCTCTGCCCAAACTCTTTGCCTTTACAAATGTCTGCTTGTGTCTGTGTATGTGTGGATGGATATGTGTGGGTGTCCTTTTTTCCCCCTAAGGTAAGTCTTTCCGCTCCCAGGATTGGAATGACTCCTTACCCTCTCCCTTAAAACCCACATCCATTCGTCTTTCCCTCTCCTTTCCTCTTTCCTGATGAAGCAACCGTTTGTTGTGAATGCTTGAATTTTCTGTGTATGTTTGTGTTTGCTTGTGTGTCTATCGACCTGCCAGCACTTTCGTTTGGTAAGTCACATCATCTTTGTTTTTAGATATATTATTTGCAATAGAGACAGAAATATTAATTAATAAATTATAACCAATCTGTTATGTGTTGTATCCCCATTCTGTGCAATGGTACTTACGATGAATCCATACAAAAACATGCTTCAAATTTCTGTCATTGTAGTGAAATGTTGATAGACCTCAGTAACAACAATGAATCATGTTTCAAAATAAATGCTCATTGTGATATTGATTTTTTTATTTGATGCATAACACTATGTGAAAGTTTGTATTGAAATTAATAAAAATAAATATATAGTTACAAAAAACATTAAATATATGTTGATCAACAAAACATAGGTCTGCACATATATTAATATTTATTAAAAAAATTAAATACCCACCTTTCTTTCTGCATGAATGGAGAAATCGCAGGTATGTGACAAAAATTAAATTTGCATTCTTAGAGCATGCTGTGCTGCCGTTTTGTGAACAGGACTCTGCAGTTTGTGTACATTCTTGGGAAATTAATCTGGATCAATCAGAACTCCACAGTTGATTCTTGTTGATAGTGAGAAACTACCACAGGTGTATTGATACAAACTCATTGTGTCAGGACCAGTTTTGTTCAACAAACAACAGTGTAATGTTAATAAGACACAACCACAGCTATACTGAGACAAATTTATTGTCACAGCCAATTTTGTTCAACACTGAACATTCATTGAACAAAACTGGCAGTGACAATGAATGGTTCTCAGTATAGCTGTGGTGGTTTCTTATTAATATTACATTGTTTGGTTTATAAATGTCTCAAAGACTCATTTCAAGCTTACATCATTTTCACATTGTCACATTATGGCAATAAGGGTTGTCAACATGGAAAGTTGTCTGCCAAATTGGTGTACACCACATCAACATCATTTGAAGAATCAACTGCTATCCTGAGAAAAAAAACATTAATGATCTACCTGGAAAGGGTCATGCACAATCAATAACACCAGCTGATGATGACCACCCTCAAATTACAATTCACAGGCACCCCCAACGAGAAAGTAGTAGAAGAGCTGTGCAATGCCCTTTTAGAGAAAACTAGAAGTGCTGTGTTGATTCACACAGTATAAAATCATCTTCACATGATCAGTTTGCCCTTTAGGTATCCACTACAAGCACAGTACAACTCTTGAGCACTGTGATGTATTGCAGGGGAATACCTTGACTGTAACCTGGATCAATCATGTTGGTTCCCCTTCACCAATGAGTGCAGGATCTCTCTGATACCTGATGATCATCTTAAAAGACTGTGGAACATTACCAATACTCATCTCATACATGTTGTCCCATTGGCTCAGGGAGGTGGGCCAATCATCTTTTGGGTTGATATATGCAGATACCAGATACCACTCACAGCTATTGAGGGTAAGATGAAAGCTGTGCTCTGTCAGGTTGGGATCCCCTAACCTGTTATCCAATCCCACAGCCAACATTTCAGTGAATTATTCATCTTTCAAGATGAGACTGCATGGGCCCACCATGCCCAACTCATGAAGATAATCTCCCAGGAGGCAGGAATCATTCAGTTGGAATGGCATATGATATCTGCTGATATTGAGCATACTTAGAACCAGTTGAAGGCTGCAGCGCATTTTTACAGGAACCATCCTCACATGCAAGATGATTTCAGTAGGACTGCCATCAAACAGTTGGACTGACTTGAATAGCAACATCATTATGATCTTGTTGAAAACATCCACTCATGCTACAATACATGGGGTGGAGCAACATGCTATTAGTGTTATCCAGTATCATATTTTGCTTTCATAACAGTGTGCACTTTCAGGAGATACCGTATATGGTAGTTAACTGTTTTATTTTTATTTCAGAGTAGTTTTTTTATAGTTTCATAAGGTATGTTATTTCCTTCCCTGTTCCTCTTGGACCCAAGCCCAAACAAGTCTGCAGATATGTATGCAGTGTAAATAGTTTTTAGCAGGTTATAACAAAATATAATTGACATTTCTAATCTAGCTGTAATTCTAGTATTTATTTTCACTTTCTGTATTTCTGATCTCTTTGTTGACAACTAAGACACATGAAAACTTAATTCCAACAATCAATCGAACTTGCAGGCTACTGGGTAGAGAGAAAGAGAATGAGTATCTCAGAGAGAGAGAGAGAGAGAGAGTGAGAGAGGGGGGGGGGGGGGGGGGTTGTAACTGGTAGTCTAACAGTTTACTGTGAAATGGTTCAACACATAACCAAAATCTTTAAATTTTAGCAGTCAACAAATTAAAGAAACTCTGAAAGATCATTAAGGAAATTGATGCAAGGCTTGACTTCATGATTTATGTACAGGCAGAATACAGAAAAAGATTAGGACAAACAATTTGTGACTAAACACATTCAACAGAGATCAGTGCATGGTATCATTAGGAGAAGGAAGGTGAATAATTTTGGAATCTACAGACAGTATGTCAAAGCAAAAATGTGTGGTAGTGGTGTGTTGACAGAAAATAAAACATTTTTCCTTCAACATATGGATTGTGTGCTGTACAGCAAGTGAAACCCCACTTTAAAAGGTGGCTTTCAACAAAACATCTATAGGAACATTTCAGTGGTCTGACTCTTGGTTGCCCACTTCCACATTCTGTTCCTTTTTTGTACTCCACAGATATTCTGATAGAATGGATATACTGGAAATAAATCAGCTGATGGTTCATTATAGCTACTGATTCAAATCCATAACTATATGGCTGAGAGAGCAAATACACACATCAAAAAAGTTTTGCATCACCCTGGTTCCCAGAACTCCTGAAGATAGACATTCACTGTGGATATTGTATTACAGACACAGTCCCTTTGACTGTTCAGAGATGTCACTAAACCCGCCCAAAGATGTAAACAACCATGCATGAGTAGCACCTATTAGACGGAGGGAGTCCAGCTGCTGATCAGTTCCACTCATTCCACCAGGAAGGAGGTACAACGGCTCGTGTTGTCTGTAGTTCAACTGTTTGATTGTGTCCAACTTGTTACTTTGTGCCAAGAAGGGCCCTCAACAAGGGAAGTGTCCAAGCATCTCAGAGTGAACCAGAAGCGATGTTGTTCGGACATGGAGGAGATACAGTGAGACAGGAACTGTCGATGACATGCCTCGCTCAGGCCGCCCAAGGGCTACTACGTTAGTGGATGACCGTTACCTACGGATTATGGCTCAGAGGAACGCTGAAAGCAACGCCACCATGTTGAATAATGCTTTTCATGTTGAATAATGCTTTTCATATAGCCATAGGACGTCGTGGTACGACTCAAATTGTGCACAATAGGCTGCATGATGCGCAACTTCACTCCCAACGTCCATGGCAAGGTCCGTCTTTGCAATCACAACACCATGCAGTGTGGTACAGATGGGCCCAACAACATGCCAAATAGGCTGCTCAGAATTGCCGTCATGTTCTCTTCACCGATGAGTGTTGCATACGCCTTCAACCAGACAATCGTCGGAGACGTGTTTGGAAGCAACTCGGTCAGGCTGAATGCCTTAGACACACTGTCCAGCAAGTGCTGTGAGGTGGAGGTGCCCTGATGTTTTGGGGTGGCATTATGTGGGGCCAACGTACGCCGCTGGTGGTCATGTTAGGCGCAGTGATATGTGAATGCCAACCTCCGACCGATAGTGCAACCATATCAGCAGCATATTCGTGAAGCATCCGTGTTCATGGACAACATTCGCGCCCCCATTGTGCACATGTTGTGAATGATTTCCTTCAGGATAACAACATTGCTTGACTAGAGTGGACAGCATGTTCTACAGACATGAACCCTATCGAACATGCCTGGGATGGATTGAAAAGGGTTGTTTATGGACGAGGTGACCACCAACCACACTGAGGGATCTACACTGAATCACCATTGAGGAGTGGGACACTCTGGACCAACAGTGTCTTAATGAACTTGTGGTTAGTATGCCACGACGAATAAAAGCACGCATCAATGCAGGAGGACATGCTACTGGGTATTAGAGGTACTGGTGTGTACAGCAATCTGGACCACCACCTCTGAAGGTCTCACTGCGTGGTGGTACAACATGCAATGTGTGGTTTTCATGAGCAATAAAAAGAGCGGAAATGATGTTTATGTTGATCTCTATTCCAATTTTCTGTATAGGTTCGGGAACTCTCGGAACAGAGGTGATGCAAAACTTTTTTTGATTTGTGTAGTTCATGGTCAAATAAAATAGTGTGCTCAAATAGATCTTCACCACCCATTTTTGCTTCACATAGTTAATATTCTACCATTGAGCTACCCAAACACGCCTCAATTCTTAATAAACTGACATTTTACTTCCTATCTAGTATTGTTCTACAAAGGCTCTCTGATATATATGTTAATGAAACAACTGAGAGACGCATACAGAGCTCTAGTAATGACTACTATGTTCAATAAGTCTTCATTTATCTTTAATATCTTCAATCCTCACTTGCCAGCAATATTATACTACTTATTTTTAAAGTTACATGTGTGTCAGTTTATGTTTTCTCCCACGTTTCTCCCAAGTTTATTGTAACACAAAGACAGAATTATAAAATCATTAATATAACAAACACTTTAGTTGTAATTGAGGCAAGGACAGATTGCTACTCACTGTAAAGATGATGTGGTGAGTTGCAATCTATCCTTTCCATAATTGTTAGTATTCCAACCTGGACTTCCCATTGTTTTATTTTGAATGAGTCAGTTAGTTAAATGTTGTAGTCCCTGGCCTCCTAATACTCTATCTGGCTATAAGAAATAGCTTTTCCCCTTACAAGAATTACGACATTGATCTACTGCTGATCACTTACAAGATGCAACATCAGAAATGAAAGGAATGAGGTTCATTAAAATCCAGGTCATAACTACTTTTACACAGTGATCAGACCATCAGGTCTGTCTACTTTGCACTTTAAGTGTCTCTAAATTGGCATGATTTCCAGGCAAATATGCTGGCATGTTTTGAATACTTCTGGTTTTAGATCACAAGTGATGGTCTTCTGGATAAACCCATTTAGGCTTAATAAATTATTTGTTGTAAAAAAAGGCACTGTGAAGTTAGATATTGCAGCTGTGCAGAGGCATCTTCAGGAGTGGAATGGGTAGCACCTTAAAAAATTTTAAGGTAACCACAAATACAGAGGAAACATAGGTAATGGAATGTCTTCAAATTAAACCAGGTGACTCAGAAGGAGTTATATAAGGAACTGAGACACTAAATGCAGAAGATGAGTTTTGCTATTTGGGCAGTGAAACAACTGACAATGACCGAAATAGAGAGGGTATAAAATGGCAATAGCAATAGCAAGAACAGCTTTTCCAAAGAAGAGAAATATGTCCACATCAAATAAAAATTTAAGTGTGAGGAAGTCTTTTCTGGAAATATTTTTCTGGAGTGTTGTGTTACAAGGAAATAGGACTCAGATAATAAGATGATACAGACAAGAAGGGAATAAAAGATTTAGAACTATGGTGTTACACATAATGCTGCAGATTAAATGTGTAGACTGAGTATTTTATGAAGACATACTACCTGTAATCTATGAAAAAAAAGTAATTTATACCAGAACTTCATAAGAAGAAAGAATGGTCGATCGACACGTACTGAGGCATCAAGGAACAGTTATTTCGGTAGTGGAGGGAGAGAGGGGGGGGGGGGGGGGGGGGGGTAAGGGAAAGGAGGAATATTGTAGAGGGAACCTAAGGCTTTATCACAGTAAGCAGGTTCCAGTTGAAGTAGGCTGCAGTAATACAATAGTTATGCAGAGATGAAGAGACTATCCAACTAGATTGGAGAGTTGCATGAAACTAGTACTCAGACTGAAGACCGCAATGACAGTATTAAATCCAAATATATTTTGGTGTTTTTTAAAATGTGAATGCTCAAACTCAAAGAAAGAATAATTTCCATACCCTTATAAGTTATTACAGATAAATAAATTCTATTACTATCATCATCATTAAAACACTACCTCACTTACAAAGTTAAGACAGAAGTGTCTCAATAAAAATCATTGTGTATTTTTTCTGTGATGTTAGGAAGACATGGTGGTGTAAATTACATATTTTTAGAGAAACTGAGTGCTAAGATATTTACAGGTAAATCCCCACTCCTTTAAATGGCATAGTTAATCTTTAGGCAAATATGGTTTGACATTTACTGCACCACTGTCATCAGCAGTCATTCAGAATGTTCAAAAGACATTAAAAGTTTTCTTTCAACTGTAGTTTTTCTCACTGAACATGTAATGAAGTGCTCCAATTCAACCACTTGAAGCACAGCCTAGGCATAAATTGTAAACTGCAAACAATTTATCCTTCAATGCTCCCAAAACTGGTGTTGTAATCACATGTTACTAATTATCATATGGCAGTGACAGACACACTTAGTCAGCTACAAAAAATATACGAACTTTCAGATTTGGAGGTTTTCTCATCTGAGTAAGAGAGAGAAAAAGAGTTTTAACAAATGAAGCTAAACAGAAACTCAATTAAGAATTAAATGTTGCTCTTTTTTGTGGGGCAAAGGGACTTCCTGGTTCTGAGAGCCAAGCATTTTTTGTAACTGTGTGAGCCTTTCCTTGCTGACCTACGTAAGTATAACTCATTTCTGCTGCATACATTCAGTCAACAGTAATAAAATATCTTCTTTTTGTTAGCATTATGCCATGTAGTGTGGGTTTCACTGTACTCAAGTTTTGGCGAGTTTATTTTACTTAAATTCACAGCAAGATACCGTTCCTGTTGCCACAGTTGTCAGTTAACTAAAAGAGGTAAGTGATGTGTGTCACCTTTTTGTGAGCTGTGTACACTTTGTTTTGTGTGTGGTCATATTTTAACTGTTCATTATCACATTTTCTATGGCAGAAAGTGGGGCCCAGTCCAGCATCTGCCTAAACAAGCATGACACACTGTCTAAGAACCACATGTAGACTGGCTGGTGCACCAGTCACAGATATGCTGTTTAGATTAGAGATTAGATTAATACTAGTTCCATGGATCATGAATACGATATTTCGTAATGATGTGGAATGAGTCGAATTTTCCAATACATGACATAATTAGGTTAATTTAACAACATACTTAAGTTAATATAACAACTTTATTTTTTTGTGTTTTTTTGTTTTTCTTTATTTTTTATTTTTATTTTTATTTTTTTAATATTTTTGTTTTGTTTTTTTTTCTTTTTTTCTTAATTTATATCTAAAAATTCCTCTATGGAGTAGAAGGAGTTGTCATTTAGAAATTCTTTTAATTTCTTCTTAAATACTTGTTGGTTATCTGTCAGACTTTTGATACTATTTGGTAAGTGACCAAAGACTTTAGTGCCAGTATAATTCACCCCTTTCTGTGCCAAAGTTAAATTTAATCTTGAATAGTGAAGATCGTCCTTTCTCCTAGTACTGTAGTTATGCACACTGCTATTACTTTTGAATTGTGTAAATTTAATCCTAGTGTGAATCACCTTCTAGTCTCACAACAAGTGTACACACCTTACACTATATGAGCAACTAACAGAAATAAAATACAACTGTAAAATTTCATACACTGGAATTCTAAATGCCTTAAGGAAAAAGGAAGTCCATTCAAATTTGGCGTGTAATATTTTATAGTGACAAGATGAACAAAAATTAAAACAAAATCACACATAAATTAATAGACTAGTTCAGTATGACTTGTTCTATAATTATAAGTACCTTTATATCATTGTAATATTCTACAGATAAAAAAAGCTTTTACATTTAATATATTTTCACTTTCCATTGTATTTTAAGACATGTTTCCAAATGCTCCCTTTTCCCTCTGCCTTCCAAGGAAAATCTTTCTTCTTACTGGTTTTGATAGTGTCTGCCATGACTTCATCTCCTGTTTCAAACACCATCTCAGAACAGTACTTACACCTAGTATCCTCACTTATTTGGTACACATATTCTAAGCTCCATATTCTTCTACAGTTCCCTCTACATTCATTCTCTGTAAACCACTGAAGTGCATGGCAGAGGTTATTCTATGGTATCTGCTAATAGGGTTTCTTCCCATACCATTTGGATATGTGGTGTGAGTAGGATGATAGCTTAAATATCACTGTGTGCACTGTAATTAGTCTAATCTTGTCTACATTTACATCTTCATCTACAACATCTTTGCAGTCCCTGTGGGAGGGTTAAAATATATTCCTAGATTTTTCTAGTACCATGGAAGATATTCCCTTGTATCTTAACACATGCCCTCTTATCCTGGTCCTTCTTTCAGTTAAAGAGTTTTCCACTTGTTTGCTTCCATAACGAAAATGTGAGAACTTCACCTTATCTCTTATGAGTCCAGTTAATCAGTATCCTCTTGTAATACTACAGGTCAGACACTTCAGTTCTCTTCTTTTCTGGTGTCACCTATGGTACGTGATTCATTTTCATACAATGCTGTGCTCCAGATAACATTCTCATAATTTCTTTCTCAAATTAAGACCACATTTGATACTAGAAGACTGAATATGGCCACGGATGGTCTCTTTGTTTGTGCTAGTCTGCTTTCTTTAATAACACAACTAAATGGATTAAGCATCTATTCCACAAAATTTGGAAAGAATATAATATTAAACTGATAAGTGAACAGCATGTAGCACTCTTATCAAACACTTGGCATTCAACCAGCCAAAAAATCAGAACAGTTACACATTAATGCTGTTCATGGGCAATAACAACAGGAGCTTCCAGGCGAACAGTAATGTAATAACCACTATATAAGAATTATAAATAATGTTTCTGTCTACAGTGAAAATGTTAATTCTGTATTCTCACACATAAAGGGGTTATGAAGTAGCCAGCAGACATAAGGCAAATTTTCAAATCTATATTGAAAGGGTGTATTACTAATTGTTACTACTAATTACCATTCTTGAAGCGTTGTAACCACCCACGACACATTGTTTCACTAATAGCATCCTTACCATATGTACTTGAGAACATTTGATGAGACTCAGTGGTTGTTTTCTTCATATCGAAACAAAACAGTAACACCTCCCGCAAATGACGAGAATTAGGCTCATAAACTGACATTTTCAATCAAGAACAACTTTATGATGCAGACACAAATCGACTAATGTTTGAATGATGTTATGTTGACCAAGGTCCCAGCTAATTGCCTGACATCTGGAATCTGTTTCTTTCGACCGCTACTTACCGTTGTCGCCACCTATCGGCAAACGGCAGAAGCAAAGTTGTACACATTGTAGATATAGTCGGTGGTTTGTCGAGTGAAACTGAAAACATGATAAGGATTTCTGATCAGAACAATATAGGATAATATGAGCAGCAGCAGAAAATGATATAACTTGAGTAGAATTTATTAGGAATAAGAAGGTAGGGCAGAGAGAGAGTTATTGTGAACAGTTCAATGGTTCAACAGAAAACCAACACCAACAATAGTAGTTCAGGTATAAATACCAACATTGCAAGCAGAAGATGAAGAGATAGAGAAGGTATATGACACTATAGAAAGGGTAATTCAGTATTTAAAGAAAGACACGAATCTAACAGTCATGCGGGATTGGAATACGGTTGGGGAAGGAGTACAAGAAACAGTAATGGGAGAATGTGGGTTTGGTAGTAGGAATGAGAGGGGAGAAAGACTAATTGAGTTCTGAAATAAATTTCACCTGGTAATAGTGGATACTATGTTTAAAAATCACAAGAGGAGGTGGTATACTTGGATAAGGTTTGAAGACACTTGAAGATTACAGCTGGATTACATTATGGTCAGACAAAGATTCCAAAATCAAGTATTGGATTGTAAGGCATATGCAGGAATAGATAGTCTCAAATCACAATTTAGTAATAATGAAGTGCACACTGCAATTTAAGAGAATTTCCCATAGGAACCAGAGTGGAAGGGGATGGGATACTAAAGTACTGAGGAATGATGAGATGCACTTTAAGTTCACTAAATATGTAGACACTGTAATAATGAATACCGCAGCAAGTAATTCAGTTGAAGACATCTCTGAAAAGAGCAATCACAGATGTTGGACAGAGAAACACATGTATAATTACAATAAATGTGAAGAAACCTTGGGTAACAGGAGAAATAACTCAACTGATTGATGAAAGAAGGAAGTACAAAAATGTTCAGGAAAAGTTAGGAATATAGAAATATAAATCACTTACAAATAAAACAAATATGAAGTGCAGGGAAGCCAAGGTGACATACTAACAGGAAAAGTGTGAAGAAATCGAAAATGAAAGGATAACCAGCAGTAGTGATTCAGCATATATGAAAGTCAAAACAATCTTCAATGGAATGAAAAGCAAAAGTGGTAACATTAAGAGTGCACTCGGAATCCCACAGAGCACAGAGCAGTTAGGTGGAAAGAGTACAATGAAGGCATCTATGAGGGGAAGGAATTGTTTGATGGCATGATGGAAGAAAAATTGGAGCTGATATGGAAAAGATAGGGGATCCAGTATTAGAGTCACAATTTAAGGAAGCTATGGAAGACCTGAGATCAAATAAGGCAGAAGAGATAGGTAATATTCCATCAGAATTTCTATAATTGCTGGGGGAAGTGGAAACTAAATAACCAGGTTGGTGTGTAGATGGGATGGGTGACATACCATCAGATTTTCAAAAAAGTATTATCCATACAATTCTGAAGATAGTAAGGGCAGATTAGTGCAAGAACTATCACACAGTAAACTCAATAGCTCATGTAACCAAGTTGCTGACAAGAATAAAGTACAGAAGAATGGAAAAGAAAATTGAGGATCTGTTACATAACGATCAATTTGATGTTAGGAAATGTAAAGGCAACAGAGAGGCAGTACTGCCATTGCACTTCATAATAAAAGCAAGAATGAAGAAAAATCAAGACACGTTCAGAGAATCTGTCAACCTGGAAAAAGCATTCGACAATGTAAAATGGTGAAAGATGTTTGAAATTCTGAGAAAAATAGGACTAAGTTATGAGCAATGATGAGCAATATAGAATATATACAAGAGCCAAAATGGACAAAAGGATTGGGAGACCAAGAACAAACTGCTTGGACTAAAAGGGTATAAAGCAGAGATGCAATCTTTCACCCCTACTGTTCAGTCCTTACAATACATAGAAGAGGCAATGACAGAAATAAAAGGAAGGTTCAAGAGTGGGATTAAAGGGATATCAATGACAAGATTCCCTGATGACAGTAAGATGAAGAAAATTCTATGAGGTTTCAAGATTGCAGCCAGATCATACTGACTTCTTGCCACAATATTTCAGCTGGCAACCATCCAGCCATCTTCAATTGAGTGTCTGCCACTGGAGACTGTTAGTTCATGGTGTCAGCTTTATAGCAAAAATTGACGTGAAGATGAATGCACATTGGCGGTTCTCCCAGGAGCATCCTCTATTAAAATCCACACCATCTGCTAATACTGTTCCATGTGCAGTGCGCAGGCCCCAGCATAAAGGTGAAACTGCATGTGTACCCTCTGTTGGAATGTCCGCTCACAGCACTAAAAACAAGCATCAGATGTTGCCAGACATGGCATTATGAGTAAAATATTTTATCTCAGAAGAAATTCAAGAGATCACCGGGTCCAAAGCCTTGTCCAGTTGAAAACCGCTGTCACGATTTATAAGATCTTGTGCTAGACAGGAGTCAGAATGAAAGTTACGTGTTTTGACAGGTGATAGCATTAGTGATTTTGAACAAAAAACATGATGTGGACATATGTCCTATTCCGAATAGTTTCAGAGATTGAACACTTTTAAAGTATGTTTCTATTTATTTTCTGTATTATTCATTGTCACTGTTTACTACATAGAACAGAGGAAGTTGAGACGAACATTTTGATACAGGATGCTGTGGTCTATCAAGTCAGAAAACTACCTCAAACTGGCCTACAAAAAGTACATAAGCTGCAGCGCACGCATGTCATACGAGGTTTCCAATGTTCTCAAAATCTCTTCACGCAAACTGTTAGTCCTAGACAAAAAATAAATAGGACCTTTTTTGTTGCAAATTTAATTCACTTTGTGTACTGAGACACGTTTTCATTAGTGTGTGAGGTTTTTGCGATATTAAAGAAAAGCGTACAAAGGTGATAGTAAACATGTTCTATCTCAGAAGCCATTCGCAATAGGGCATATGCCCATATGAAGTTTTTTGTTCAGAATCACTAATACTATTGTGTCTCAAAGCATGTTCCTTTCCTCCTGACTCACCCTGTCTTTCTGCACAGTCTTTAATTACTGAATCCCAAAAGAATCTCACTGGGGACCAAATTTTTGTGGCAGAATAATCCATAGAGTTTCCTGTGGTAATACAATGCTCAGCTACGGCCGACTTACTGGGCTATGAAAGGTGTGGTGTGTGGCGCTCAAGTTCAATGCACCTTTCACATACTGTGCATATTATCTGACCTATGTAAGCTGTAATACCACAATGCTTTGGGATCCTATGTGCTTTTTCTCGTCTCATCTCCACTCTCCTGAAGAGGGCATATGTGTATTATCAGTATGCCGGTTTGCTTTGTCTTTTCTGGTTATCTGGATTCAAAAACACTGAAGATTTTCTTTTGCAGAAAATAATTTACATCAATTTAAGCTATTGTTTTGACATTGTTTACGTTGGGCCACACCTATATGCAGAAAGAAGGAAACATGTTGGGTTAAAAGCTGATGTACCATCACAATTTTTACATTATAGTACAAACTTCAGACACAGGGTAGGAATAAAACTGCTATTGCAATTATGGAGTAATTAACGAATAAAGTTCTGATATTTCTAGTCATCGAAAGAAGCTATTTTTATGTTTTCAAACTATAAAACAAATTGTATCCATAATAGAAATATGATATGATAAATTTTCAGTCAGAATTAAGCATACTAATGTTTTATTTGGTGTTAGTTAATGGAATTGTAATTATGACCATATAAAATGTAAAATTTTACTCATACAAAATTTAATTACTTGAATCTAGGCCCTTCATTCAATAAAACTAATCCCTCTGTTCACCTGAAAATATGAAAATTATCCTTTAAGTAAGTAAAACGATATATGCAAGTTAACAAAATACATTGTTGTAATGATAAAACATGTAATTTACATTCTTAATAAAAACAGATTCTTTCCTGTCTTTGTGTGCAATTATTCACTTTTATTACATGCAAATTTCTATGTAATTTGGGAATATCTATGTAAAAATTTTCATTGTTAAAACTAAAAATCTAATATTTAAAAGTGTGAGTAATTGTTTAAAATCATATAAAAAGAGGTGATTTGTACGCCGCTCTATCTCAGTTGGAGTTCAGTTTGATGTCAGTCATGAGACAGTGTTAAGCCAATTTTACATGTAGTTCACCACTGAACATCTAGCGTGTGAAATAAAACTCTTTGTGAATACGAATTCCTGGAGCTTATTTCTACCGTTGCAGGATTCCTGAGTGGCAATGCAGTAACATCAAGATGGACCTACAGCAGCATTAAGAAGCAGCACCCCAGATTACACAAGATACATATTATTTATTTGGTGAAGGATATCCGTAATACGACTTGGTATTCTGTTTTATTGTGTTAAGCAATGATACACATCCCAAACTTCATCACACAAAAATCATTTTTCGCCACATTATATTATAAAGCTTGACACAATGGTAGGCCTTTCGTAGACCCAGATTGTCCTTTAAACTGAGAAGGGCACTAGTCTTCACCAGTGGCTAGTAGATTACTTTAACTTGGGATCCTGCCTAATTTAGATAAAAGGTAGCCGACATATGGAAGGAACAGCCTAGACTTGAACAGCTCCTTATCTTCTTGGTGTTGTGGTTGGTCACATTTCTCCCTCTTTAGCACTGTAACAACCTGATGTGGAGAATAACCATTATCTAAGGAGGAAAAACGTGACCACCCACAACATCAAAATGATAAGGAGCTGCTCAAGTCCAGGGCATTCCCTGGTGTGGAAACCTTTTGTCTAAAGTAGGCAGGATTGTAAGGAAACATCAAGTTAAAGTAATCTTCCTGCCACCATCAAAGACTAGTGTCCTTCTCAGTTTGGTAAAGGACGATCTGGGTCTGCGTAAAGCCAGGATTTACAAAATTCCTAGCCATTGGGGCACAGCTTAATTGTTCAATGATATGCACAGTACATGAAATGTGCACTGAATATGAACGCCACACTCACCTTTCATAGCCCAATAAGTCAGTCATAGCAGAGCATTGAATTACCACAGGGCATTCTATGGATTATTCTGCCACAACAATCTGCGGAAATATGTCTAGCACAAGATCTTAAAAATCATGATGGCAGCTTTCAACTGGACAAGGCTTGGGACACAGTCATCTCTTTAATTTCTTCTGAGAGAAAACATTTTATTCATAATGACACATCTCACAATATCTTAAAATGGCTCTGAGCACTATGGGACTTAACATCTGAGGTCATCAGTCCCTAGAACTTAGAACTACTTAAACTTAACTAACCTAAGGACATCACACACATCCATGCCCGAGGCAGGATTCGAACCTGCAACCGTAGTGGTCGCGTGGTTCCAGACTGAAGCGCCTAGAACCGCTCGGCCACATCGGCCGGCTCACAATATCTAATGTTTGTTTTTAGCACTACAAGTGTGCATTCTGACAAGAGGAAGGACATGTGGTTTCACCTTTACCCATGTGCCTGCATGTCACAGATGGAACAATATTTGCCGAGAGTGCAGGTTTTGATAGAGGACGCTCCTGTGACAGCTGCCAATGTGTTTGTGTCTGCACCAGTTTTTGCTATACAGCCAAAACCGTGAACTAGTAGTCACCTGAAGATGCCTGAACAGTTGCCAGCCAAAATATTGTGGCAAGAAGTCAACATGATCCGGCCACAATCCAAAAAACGTCAAAGAATATTCGGTACACTGGGAAAACTTCAAGAAGGTGAAGAAGAATTACAGGATTTGTTGGATGGAACAGGATTTGTTGAATGGAATGAACAGTCTAATGTGTACAGAAAATGGGTTAAGAGTAAACTACAAAAAGATGAAAGTAATGCAGAGTAGCAGAAATGAAAATACTGTGAAGTGTAACATCAAAACTAGTGATCACAAAGTAGACAAAGTTAAGGAATCTGCTACCTTGGAAGCAAAATAATCCATGACGCTTGATGCAAGAAGGACATAAAAAGCAGACTTACACAGATAAAGATAGTTTTCCTAGCCAAGAAAACTCCACTGGTACAAAACATAAGCTCTAACAAGGAAAAAAAAAAATCTGAGAATGTATGTTTGGAGCACAGAATTGTATGGTAGTGAATCATGGTCTTTGGCAAAACCAGAACAGAAGAGAATCAAAGCATGCATCACTACAGAGAAATGTTGAAAATTAGGTGAACTGATAAAATAATGAATGAGGGAGTTCTCTGTAGAATTAACAAAGAGGAACATATCAAAAAACACTGACAAGAAGAAAGGACAGGGTAATAGAACATGTGTTAAGACATCAGGGCACTAGAGGGAGCTGTAGGGAGTAAAAAATGTAGAGGAAGCAAAGACTGGTATGGATCCAACAGATAATTGAGGATGTTGGGTACAAGAGCGTCTCTGGGATGAAGAGATTGGCACAGGAGAGAAACTCATGATGGGGAGCTTCAAACCAGTCAAAAAACTGATGACTGCATGCACAGCGGTATTTAAATAGTCACTTGAACATGTGTGTGTGTGTGTGTGTGTGTGTGTGTGTGTGTGTGTGTGTGTGTGTGTGGGCCAGAGAGAGAGAGAGAGAGAGAGAGAGAGAGAGAGAGAGAGAGAGAGAGAGAGAGAGAGAAGAGAGCGGGAGGAGGGGAGGGAAGATTGATGTACTTAAGCTGAAAACGAGTGTTAGCTCAGAGATATTGCATTTTTCTGTGCTGTTATGTGTATCAATGTGCCACAGCCCATTCAGCTGTAAGTGCATGGTTGCATGTCCTTAGTGTTTCCAAAGTGAAATCTCCATTAATTAATTAATTATTTGGACTAAACTGGCGAAAAATCATTCATTTGTGAAAGGGTGAATCTGGATACCAGTACATAAACAAACTGGCCATATTGCATACTGTAACAAGCGAAAGAAGTTTGTGATTTAACTCAGGTATTGGCAGACAATCTCATAATCTAGAGTTATATGATAAACATCAGTGTACAATAGCTTTTCACCTAATACTTGCATGAGAATTTCTTCCATCATCAAAATTTGCGTTGTTTTGTTTCAGCCACATGATTTCTGCACATGATAAGCTGATGACAATTCTTAGCATTACACTGAGTTAACTTTTGTTGTAGTGGCACCATACTAAGATTTCCGAACTGATGATGAATTAGCAAATCCTTGCTGTTCTAGCTATGTCCAACATGAAGTCGCGTGTCTTCAAGTAATTCATATATATTATTGTTGAACAAGGTACTGTAAATTCCTGCTTCACATTCACCTCTCCTAGTATCAGTTAAGAATCTAGAATCCCAACTTCCGTAGAGCTTTCCAAAGAACACTGTATACAAATTACTTGAGGTGTGATGTGAATATCCTGCAGACACCATTCACAGAACTGAATGTATTAGTTACTGCTTCTCTCAGAATTTGCATTCCTTAATCTCTTTTTCTTCTCTCTCTTTCCTTTCTTACAAATGATGTACAGGGTGTTCATTTTAACTGAAGGCATTGAAATATCTTTAAAACCACACACTGGATGAAAAAAAGTTATAATTTAAATTTGTTTGTTTAGAAGGGTGAAATCCAATGATAGCACACTTGATCCCTCACTCCATTCTGTGCATGGGTGGTTGGGGCAACTTTGAAATCTTTGAAGGGAACCCCCATTATTAATTGATTCTATGGAAAAATCTATATACATTTTGTCTGAAGCATTTTCTTCAGTTTGCCAGAGAAGGCACTGTAATCGGATGAATATAAATGGGTACAGTGGGACCACTGAGTAGTATGTTGTAAATTACAATTGTCTACTCATTTCTATTCCACTAGAAGAATCAGGACTGAGAAGTGGCTACTGGAATCAATGTCATCAGTAACATCCCATTGAACAGAGTCCACAATGGCTGGAGAGCAGAAAGAGAGGTTGATAGCTGAGGATGACCCAGTACATTGGGGCCACTGAGTAGCGTGTTGTCAATTATGATTGTGTACCCATTTCTGTTCCTCCAATTACAGCACCACCTGGGAGAAATGAAGAAAATGCTTCAGACAAAATGTGTACAGATTTTGCCACAGAATTGTAATCTGCAAAAAAATGTGGGTTTCCATTAAAGATTTCAAAGTTGCTCACCACACACACTGGAGGTGGGGTGGCGGGTCAAGAGTGGTGGCATTGGATATCACCATTCGAGATAAACAAATTGGAATTATAACTTTTCTGATCCAAGGTGCAGTTTTAGAGATATTTCTATGTCTTTAGCTACAGTAAACACCCTGTATAATTCCTTTAACTAAAAACTCAACTTAAATTGATAGAAATGCTGTCACTGATTAGAAACAAAGTTATGCTTTTTTTCCCTTGTTCACCAGATTAGCACTGTCTGTACCAGCTGAAGCATATTACCTGAAGTTTCAGGACACTCAAACCCACAAACCCAATGCCAGGTAAGAAACTGGAATCATAAAAACTGGGTAGGGGCGGGGGGGGGGGGGGGGGGGGATGAACGTCCAAAATGGCGCCAAATACTCAAAAGTTCATGGAAATCGAAAAAGCTAATGTTGCAGAAGATAACTGCAATGAAAAAGGAGACATTAGCCAATCCTAGCTGAAGTTTGATTACCAAATTCTTGGTCATGTATGAACAAGGTGATTACTAAGCTAGAACTATGAGGTGAAGGAAGTCTGAGACATTGAGATGGAGTATTGAAGTATTTTGTCAAGAGTGGAGCTGAATCAACATGAGACCACCAGCAAAGCTCTGGTTAATAGTCAGCAGAGTGCTGCTGGGTTGAAGACAGATATTTCTTCACTGAATGTGATTTATAGTGCCTGCAGCCAGCTTCAGACTTGTGGGAAGAGGTAGCTTTTTCCAAAACAAGCAAAGTAAAATCTGGTCTCAGCCAAATGATGTAATGGTATGAACTAAATATTGCTGCTATAGTGGCATGCATCAAGTTTCGAATCAACAAGGTTAAATTGGCAGAATATGGTTGGTTAAGTAAATAAAACAATAAATGAACACATCTGAATATTTTCATCTTTGTTGTAGGATAGCTCACTTAGTATATAAGAATTTAAATCATTTGTGACTTTTCAATCGAGAGAAGCCTTCTCAGGTCAATACTCACCTGTCTATCAGATTAACAAGAGAGAATTTCCTGTGTAAATCAGATCAAGGTCAATTAATCAGTAGTCATAAGTGTTTCCCTTACTTCACAGAAACAACTGAGGATAACAACTATTTCTTTTAATGTAACAGGCAAAGTTTACTTTGAGTAAAAACAGAGAGAAAAACTACCCATAAATACTATCTGCTACTAAGGTTGTTACAAGAGCACAATTGGTGGTGATTGGGAGAAAATTTCCTCTTACCAACATTACAGCTGAGGAACCTCAGCTCCTAACAGAAGTTACACAGACCATTCTGTTCCCTGTCATTTGCCACACGTTACAAAAATTAGAATCACAGCTAGATGCTGAAGCCACATGTGGAAGAAGATTTTGAGCATCTAGTACTATTATTTACCATGCCTTACTCTTTCATATGTTGCAAGTTAGAAGACTTACTTTTATTTCATTAATCAATTATTATTCTCAAACCCAGTAACATTAGAGTCCAATGTGTGAAAACTTACCACTGATTTTTTAATGAAATGGCCAACTACTGAAACACACTTACCACTTTGCATGGTGGGCAGGGTGGGCACGCTCCAGGGCAAACTGCAACACTGAAACAGCCACATAACAATTACGAACACAGTAATATCAACAAAAACTTTATTTTAAATCAGTAATGTTGTTCTAGTCATTTGACATAAAGACACATTCATGTAAGTATCTCCCTGATTTTAGCATTCTCACTTTCAGTTTTTAATTTCATATGTTGAGAATGTTTTTTATGACAGAACTGATGATGTTGTGTCTGATTAATTTATTAAAATTTTTTAGTAGATACCACACACTGTCACTTATTTCAACTATCAGGTCTCACTAGCAAGAATACAAAAAGAAAAAGATGAATTAATAGTATTTAGAATTTGATACTAATTAAAGTAAGAGGACAAGCATTAATTTAACAACCATTACTTACAGTTGAATTAATAAAAAAATATACTCACCAAGCAGTGGCAGAAAAAATACAAACACATTAAGACTAAGGAAATGAGCAAGCTTTCAGGGCCATAGCTCCTTCTTCTGGCAGAAAGGATTAAGGGGAACAAAGAGGGATGAAGGAAAAGGAATGGTGAGGTTTAGGGCATGGTGAGAGTTCAGAAAACTCACATAGAACCCTGGGTCAGGGTGTAATGGAACTGACGAATAGACGTCATTTTATTTTATGATACACTAATAGACGTCACTTTATTTTATTATTCACTAAAGTCGTGTTATAAAAGCTTTTGCTTAAGATAATACTAAGTTAGGTGTTGCGATCAATAATCGATATTGGAATTGTATGTTCTTTGTAGCTTATGACCGTGATCTTTGGTCTACTACGGGCTTTCGGCCACTTGTGTGTTGGCCGCGGTTGAGTGTAGTTGTGCATATAGTTCTTGCAATAAATGTGTTTGATACAAAGAAACCGTGGAATACTGCGTCATTTTTCGATAGTCCAGTAATAATTAAAAAACCAGCACCCTTTTCTTGGACCCAAAGCAGCCAAGGAATCATCGCCTAGACAACAAGAAGCCACAAGGACAACGCAGACACAGCAGCATCAACAAAGGAGACATCATGGCCAGCTCTACTAAATTACTTTACAGTCATTACCCACACCGTAACGGTGTCCTTATGGAGTTAACTTTTCCTGCACAGTAGAGCCGGTTCGTGACAACTGGGGGCTCGTCCGGGATCTAGACATTTATATGTACTGGATTGACGAAATCTGTTGTGCAGAAGTCTAATGACTACGTGGTACGAAGCAATAAAGTGGACTGACCACACGCGTGAGGACCAAGACTGAAAAGATAAGTACATTTGTTTAGTGCTGTTTTTTTTTTCTTCCTTTTATTATTTTGTGTGTGTGAAATTTCACGAAGATGACCATTGTGAAAGAGAAAAGTGGTGCGGAATCTGAACAGGAGTGTGAAAATTTGTTAGTCTTTGGGGACGTAGACATACCGATAAAAACGGAAGACGAGTCAGTCAATGAAACGGATCAGAGCCTTAATCCCTCAGAACGTGAGACGTCGGACATTAAATTACTGTTACAAATGATGAATCAATCGTTAGTTTTTAATCAGACTGTTGCAGCCCGCTTACAAGCTAATGAAGAACAATTGCAAACCATGAATCAGTCGGTCGCGGACAATTTTCGGGTTATAAATCAGAAAGTGTCGCGTCTAGAGGGAACTATGAACAAAAAATTTGATAATGTCTTAGTTTGGGGTAATAAACTTCGCAACGATATTTTAAAGATAGACAAGAAACTTAGCAAGGCAGAAACAAAGATTTTAGTGGTAGAATCTAAAGTGGGAGAAGTAAATTCTAGTCTGAGTAACAAAATTCAGTCTGTAAAAAATGAACTGGTCACAGACAGAGAGGAAAATGCAAAATGTTTTGTTAATGTTAATAATCAAATAGATACAGTTTGTGTAAATGTAAAAGCTATGGCAGTAGATCTTGAAAGTAGAGTAGACTCTAAACTAAATGTTGTGGATGATAAAGTGGAAACAGTCAGTAACACGGTAAAACTCCACGAGATTGAAACTAAGAGAGATGTTAGTGAATTAAAAAGTACAGTATCAGAGTTAAACCAAAAGTTTGAAATATTTAGCAATGAGGTAGCTAACAAAAATTTTTCTATGAACACATGTACCTTATTATCCAATATTCCAGTTAAAAACTTTTCTAATGAGTGTAGTTTGCATCCTGTTGACTTTCTGCAGAGTTGTAGAGACAACTTTTTGCCCAATATGAGTGAAAGTTTCAAAATTAAGTTTGTTAAAAAATTTTTGGAGGGAGAATCTTTGTCATGGGCCAATCAAAATTTTTCTATAGACATGTCTTATGCAGAATTTGAAATTGAGTTCTTAAAACGGTTCTGGTCTGAAACTGAACAAGCCAGGATAAAGAGCGAGTTCCTAAATGGGCCAAATTATAGAGAAACACAGGGGACTATGAAACAGTTTTGTAAGAATCAACTGAAGAAACTTGTGCATTTGAGTAAACCCTTCGATGAGCTCACACAGATAGATGCTTTGAAGAGAAGGTTGCCAACAGATGTGCAATGGGACCTAGTGTATGGACCAGATGACAACATTGAACAATTTCTTAACTATGTGGACAAGCTTGACAGGATTATAGACAAAGTGGGGAAACCAAAAAACTATTTCAATCACGCACAAAGAGGTGGGGATCATAGTTGGGGAAACACTAATTTTAACAGGAGGGAAAACAGTAGGCCCAACAACCATAGTTTTCATCATAGGGAACAAAATAGTCACAATATTAATAACAATTTCCGTGCAAGGGAAAACTATAATTTCCATTCGAGAGGACAATCTGGGAACAATTGGAACAGAAGTAATTACAGGGATTCTGAAAACAGGAATTGGCGTGAACATAGTGACACCAGGGGTCAAAATGCTATGGGAAGTCCTGAAGCAAAAAACTAGTGTACGCTCCATTGTCGGTCCACAAGGTAGGGGCGAAAAGCATAGGTAATAGAAGGACCAATAACAGTGACTACATTGCACCAAGAGATACGTCTCAAGTAATGAGTAGTTATCTTATGAATGTGTACTACCCTCTAAACACAGTACCTGTTAAGAATGAACACATTGATTGTAATAAAGAGCCAGAGAAGATATTTAACTTAGTTGAATTTTATGAATGGGCAGAAGCTTGTAGTTTGTCAGAGGACCTGCAGATTAACGATTTAAATAATCTAGGAATTGATGCACTGATGAGGGAACCAAGTGAGCAAATTGTCGACACTGATTTAACGGGCAAAGAATTAAAAACACCTGGATGTGAAAGCAACGTTTTAAGTTTTCGGGAGAGAGAGGTTGATGATTGTAGTATGTGGGGAAATGAAGATTTAATGATACATGATGATGGTGAAAAATATTTTGTTTGCTTGAAAGAGGAAATGGAGGCATTAGGTGTTGTGGGAGATACTGATATGCATGTTTTAGATGTACCCAAAAGTGTTATTAACAGTTTAAGTGGTGTTAATGCCAGTGTCACAACCAATAGGCTCAGTAATCCAACATCTTATGAAGGAACCTGGGCAGTTGATAAAGATTCCCTGAACAGTGAAACTGACTGAACAAAGGTGAATTATTTCTTTATAATATGTGGCTAAATAGTGATGCAATTAAAAATGATAGCAATTTTAGAAAAATGATTCTTAATATGTCTCAAATTTTATATCCTGATTGGTGGAAAAACACTAAACATATTATTGTTGAGCAACTGAAGGATAAATACCTTAGTGGTGAACAATGTTATATGGGTGAAAATATTTGGATTGAGGAAATTATAAATGCAAGTGACAGTGCTAATGATGTGTGTGTTAATGTAATGACTGTAGATAATAAAGGTGACAGTAATATAGGTACTTGTAAGTCAGAAAGTCATTGTTTCAGTGAAATTCAAAATGATTTATTGTATGAATACGTTCAGCCTGAAAAAGGTGGTGACATCGGTAGTCCGTTCATTAGAGCAAAAGTTGGTACCTGGGAAGGCAAGTGCCTTATAGACACAGGGAGTCAGGTGTCAGGAATATCTGAAATTCTAAGCGAAAAGCTGAAGTGCGAGAAAGATTACATTGAAATGCCAGTCATTGGGGTGAAAATAAGAGGGGCTACAGGAAAACATAGTAAAACTGTGAAAAGACAAACTTTGTTATCTTTTACAATTGAGGGAGTCACATTTACACATGGATGCCTAATTATACCAGGCCTCGGTGAGGACTGTATTCTCGGGATGTCATGGATTCGGAGTGTAGATGCAAGATTTGACTGGGGAGGACAAAAACTTATCATAACAACACCAAATGGGGGGTGTATCTCCACCAAATTTGTCAGATCAAATACAGTTTTGTGTAATGATAAATTTAACACTATAAATCTTGTAAACGAGGAAAGATATGTTGACAAACACATAACGGAGCTAGATTTAAGTGAAGTAGATTTCAACACTCTGGTAAACACTAAGATTTCAGAAGCTAGCAGTCTAAATGATGAGCAAAAGCAGGAACTAGAGTCTTTGTTATGGGAATACAGTGATGTCTTTAGCAATATTCCAGGGAAAGTTAGGGGTTACGAATGTACTTTGCTAGTAAGACCACATGACCCATTTTTCATAAAACCATATGGTGTGCCCATAGCAAAACGTACAGCAGTTGAGAAAGAATTACATAAGATGGAAGTGTGTGGCATTATTGAAAGGAGTATCAGTGCTTATAATAACCCACTGGTAGTTGTGTCAAAAAGGGATGGGGGAGTGAGAATAGTTCTTGACTCAAGGCCTTTAAACAAGATCTTATACAGAGAAACAGACCACCCTGAAAACATTGATGAGCTGTTGCACAAGTTCAAGGACATAAAATTAATGTCAAGTCTAGACTTAACCTCAGGCTTTCACCAAGTACCCCTGGCACCCAAATCTAGGAAATACACTGCTTTTCTTTACAATGGCCATTGCTATCAGTATTGTGTAGTCCCGTTTGGCTTGAACTCATCGGTAGCAGAATTCATTAGAGCTTTAGACCATGTGCTTGGGCAGGAACTTGTATCCAAATTAGTGATTTATGTAGATGACATTTTAGTAACTGGACAAGATTGGAATGAGCATGTTGGACTTTTAAGACAGGCATGTGAGAAACTTAGAAGAGGGGGAATGACACTAAAACTAGAAAAGTGCAAATTTGCAGTACCTGAGTTAAAAATTTTTGGGACATGTCATATCAGAAAAGGGAATTTTGGCTGATCCAGACAAAATTAAAGCTATTGCAGAGTTTCCTATACCCCGTAACAGAAAACAACTGAAATCATTTTATGGGCTATGTGGCTTCTACAGAAAATTTGTAAGTAAACAAAGCTTAAACACACCCTGTCTCAGTAACTTGTTAAAGAAGGACACTGTTTGGATATGGAGTAAAGATTGTCAAGAGGCTTTCGACATAATAAAAAAGGAACTGAATAACCAGAACCTGTTACATAGACCAGATTTCAATTTGCCTTTCTGTTTACATACTGACAGCAGTGATTATGGGTTAGGTGCTGAATTATTTCAAGTAAAAGAAGTCTATGGGGAGACAGTTCATGCTACAATTGCATTTGCAAGCAGAATGTTACTAAAGCATGAAAAGAACTATACAGTAACAGAAAAAGAGCTATTAGCCATAAAGTGGTCATTTTCAAAATTCAGGACCTATTTACTTGGACATAAGGTAATAGTGTACTCTGATCATAAAGCCTTAAGCTATATACAGGAATGCAAACTCTATCATGATAGGCTTACAAGATGGGCATTGTATTTACAACAATTCAACTTTGAAATTAAATATATCAAAGGCAGTGACAACATAGTTGCGGATGCTCTATCAAGGCTACCAGTAGGAGGGGAAACAGAAATTTTTGATCAGAATGAAGAAAAACAGTTTAAAATGAGGTATATTAAAGGGGTCACAGACGAAGAAGTTGTTAGATCATTGTGTGATAAAATCAGGAGGAACCAGAACCGTGATGCAAATTGGAAATTAGTAAAGAGCTGTTTAGGGAAAAAGAACTATGAAAAATTAGATAAGTACTATAAGGTGTTTAAAGGTACCCTGTTTAGGAGAACTGACGAAGACTGATAATTGGAAACTATGCTGGCCTGAGGGGGAAGCTGAGAGGTTAATTAGATATACCCATGAGAGCTATGGTCATTGTGGCATACAGAAGTGTATGCAGAAATTACAAGAAAACATATACTTCTACAATATGGCCAAGAAAGTCAGAAAAGAATTGTCAACTTGTCATAAGTGCCAACGAGTCAAAGTAAGTAATAGAAAATGTCAAGGTGAAATGCATAACATTATTCCTGCACAACCTCTAGACTTAGTCGCTGTTGATTTCTATGGTCCACTTCCAAGGAGTAGGAGTGGCCACTGCTACCTTTTTGTCATGGTGGATGTATTTTATAAACTGATCAAGTTGTATCCTGTCAGAAAAGCCACAGGGAAAGAGATAGTTACAAAGGTTGAAAAACATTATTTCTTAAATGTTGGGAAACCAAAAGCAGTCTTGTCAGATAATGGTTCTCAGTTTTTGTCAAAAGTTTGGAAAGCCTTTGTTGATAAATCGGGAATCAAACATGTTCAAATATCTGTATATAATCCATCGTCAAACCCAGCTCAGAGGTATATGCGCGAGATTGGCCACTTATGTCGTACATATTGCAGTCATAAACATCCTACATGGTACGACCATGTACGAGACTTTGAAGATGTTATGAACAGCTTGCAGCACACTTCCACAGGTTTTTCACCTTATGAAATTATGTTTCATCTAAAACCAGACAACATTATCACTGAACTCGTAGAATTTCCACCATGCACAATGATGACTATGCATGAACGTGAGACCATAGTCAAAGAAACAATGATAAAACAGGGGGAAATTAGAAAAAGACGACATGATGGTAAGATCAAAGCATCCAAGTTTAAAGTAGGAGATTATGTTTTAGTAAAATCACATGAGAAATCAAAAATTCTAACTTCTGAAATAAAGAAATTCTTTGATATATACATGGGTCCATTCGAGATTGTAGAACATCCACACCCAAATGCATACCGGTTGGTGTATCTTAAATCCAGGAAAGTTCTCGGGCTGAGGAATATTGTTTCGTTGAAATTGTATAAACAACAGGGATAAGACTAGTCTGAGAAAGTTAAAAGGTGACGCAAACAAAAGTTTTTCACTAGAAATTTTGTATATAAAAAAAAATTGTCTGAGTTTGACACAGTTTGTGCCCTTGAAAATGTTTATTATTTGTCTAATATGTATTCACTGTATGAAGTGTTTGCAATGAATTTTCTGTGTAATATGCTAGCCATGTTAGTTTTTGAGATTTCTGTATGTTTATGCAATTTGATTGAAGTTTAATAATTTGTGTACTTTTAGTTTGTGTAACTCACACCAAACTTGTTGAGATGTCATTTAAAATGCAAGCCACTAATCTGCACTAAATCTGTCTTGCAACAATTAAGTTTTTTAAATTTGTTACTCTTAAAGGCAGAGTCCTAATTACTACACACTTAAGTGCTTGAAACGTCCAACTCTACAAGGAGATAATCATTTTCAGTAAACCACATGAATTACTGTATATTTCTCTCTCAACCACTGCAAATGCAAAGGCAGTAATATTTTTTAATTTTGATATATACATACCATTCCAAAACTTTCATCCATGATTCTACCTTTGCACTTTTACTGTGAATATGAACCCTCGGAACAAACAATTGAACTTTTTTATCCTTGGAGTAATGTCTCTGTGATTAGATATTTTACACCCAATATGTTAATGCATTGGTATTACATGTTTATAGAATTTATTAGTATTTAAAGAATCTTTTTTGACCAGTTCATATCTGTGTAGTATTACTCAGACAGATACTGTAAACTTCTCCCACTAGATAAACATTACCAGAAGGTTAACTATGTATCCTAACCATGTACTTACATATAAACATTATGTAACCAAAAGGTAATCTCTGTATGTGATTTTTAGATAACATGGCATTATAGACAACAAAGCAATACAAACAGCTAAGCTTTGAAAACAGATGCACTGCAGGACAAGCAGGAATCAGACGGACGTCACCTATGTGCAGATGGTCAATGTGGGACAGACTGTGAGTAGTGTGAAAAGTGGGCACTTAAAGAAAATAAAACAAGCCTGCAGTTAAAAGTTACAGGTCTTCAATGGTCTCATGTGAAGTGCTAAAACATTATGGACTCTTCTAAGTGAAAATTGTGAATCTTCTTTCGTATTTCATTTACCCTAAGGTTAAAAAATTGTATGTTTTCCTTTACTAAGTATAACAATTTCAGTGTTAGCATAACTCAAAGGAAACAGTCCTATTAAAAATTTTAATTTATTTAAAAACATATTCTTGGCAGTTCCATTATTCTGTTGTCAGAATTTTGTTCGCATGTTCATACTTACAAAATTCTTGGGGGGCTATTGTAATGGAACTGACGAATAGACGTCATTTTATTTTATGATACACTAATAGACGTCACTTTATTTTATTATTCACTAAAGTCGTGTTATAAAAGCTTTTGCTTAAGATAATACTAAGTTAGGTGTTGCGATCAATAATCGATATTGGAATTGTATGTTCTTTGTAGCTTATGACCGTGATCTTTGGTCTACTACGGGCTTTCTGCCACTTGTGTGTTGGCCGCGGTTGAGTGTAGTTGTGCATATAGTTCTTGCAATAAATGTGTTTGATACAAAGAAACCGTGGAATACTGCGTCATTTTTCGATAGTCCAGTAATAATTAAAAAAACCGCACCCTTTTCTTGGACCCAAAGCAGCCAAGGAATCATCGCCTAGACAACAAGAAGCCACAAGGACAACGCAGACACAGCAGCATCAACAAAGGAGACATCATGGCCAGCTCTACTAAATTACTTTACAGCCATTAGCCACACCGTAACGGTGTCCTTATGGAGTTAACTTTTCCTGCACAGTAGAGCCGGTTCGTGACAAGGGGAGACTTACTGAATGATATGAGAAGAGGAGACTTAAAGCTCTAACCACATTTGTTTGAATGTCACTTAAAATATGCGACAGATCTGTTGGTAAACCTGCCAGTGCCCTCTGCTCTGAGAGTAAAAAATGGACTAGTAAAATGTGATGCATGGTTATCTGTACACCACAAGCACCACACACTGCAAGGTCTTCTCACCAGAGGAAGAAGCCATGCATCACAGAGCTGTGGCCAATGTGAATATAAGTACGGAAGACCTCGTCCACCTCGTCCTGCCTGCGTGGCTGGAAAGAGGTACGCAACAGCTTGACTAGAAGCAGCTTGCTGTCCATCACCTCCAGTCACTCTTCTTCTCATCTATGCATGCCTTTCTACCTCAACATAAAAGTGATAGCATGCAAGGGGTTGGCACACTGAACTGACAATCATGACATGCCTCCTTGGCTGCTACATCTGGCTTTCCATTCCCTGCAATGCCCATGTGTCCTGCACCCAGCAGAAAGACACCTCCTTCCCCAGTGTCTGTAAGCAAAGACAGGTGTCCTGCATGTCCTGGACTACTTTATCAGCCGGATATAAGCACTTAAAAGACTGAAGGGCACTCAGAGAGTCGGAACAGTTGAGGAATTGAGCAGGCATGGCACATCTCATCTGCTCATGACGTCTGGAGGTGACTGAATCTTGAGGAAACACTCAGGGAAAACAACAGAGCAGCCAACAGAATCCACCTCTTTAGCCCATAAACACGAGTGCAGTCTCTCTTGTACGGTAATAAAATTAAAATTACTTTGGGTCTCTGCAATAACCAGAATGGCAGTCACTTAAAACCACAGATTTAAAACTGTACATGCCCCACACCAAGGGACTCTAGCTCACACTACGCACAGATCCAAATGGCCTAGCTGCCCATGGACAATTGGTATAAAGGCATAACTGGATGAGCAGTGGTATGGTATGCTGCGGAACTGGGAGTAGTGAGGAACGTGCACATCTTACATACCACGAGAAGCTGACCTGATGACTTTGGGATGGAGAAGTCAGCGGCATGGTTAATCGTGGGTATGACGTAGTCCACCCAATCCTGGACACTGTCATGGTTTTGAGACACAGCGAGCTGGTTGAACAGCATCTAGTTGGCCCTGCCAATCTCCCATAATGGCCTGCATCCTTTCAGGGACAGCTCCATCCACTAGATGAATCTGGTGTGGGAAGTGGTCATTGGAACAAAGGTCATCAGTAACATCCCACTGAATAATCTGCAACAGCTGGAGACCAGAAAGACAGTTTGATGGCTGATGATGAACCAGTAGCAGCACAGAAATGAGTTGGAGTGTTTGTGTTAAGAACCCACAGCTCATGAGATGTCACGAGGCTCCCTAAAACATGACCATGAGGGCAAGCAGAGGTTAAGCCCACTAGTACGTGATGGGCACTTGTCTCCCAATATGAGAAATGGTCAGGGGAATGGTTCTATAAGATCTGTAATAGCCTCAGAGTCATCAAATCTTGCAGAGATAAATACAGCAACCAAACAGTGATCTGGTGGCAGTTCACTAGCAGCTGACAGAGACTGGGAAGGGGCTGGTCCTTCAAGTGCCCATGGCCAGCCTGATCCCTTCATGATGTATAGCATTAATGATCATTAGGTAAGGATGCCTCATTGACCCATACATTGTGCACCCATTGTCAAACCAAGCCCACACAAAGTTCCCATAAAACTGGAGCAGACATGTCCTGTCTGCTCCCAAGGGCCTGTGACTAAGACACTTCAGGGTACTCAGTGCGTTCTAAGGCCCTGGTCTTCAGGTCCCTTAGGTGTGGTAACCAGGACAGTTTGGAGTCTTTAAAAGGGAGAATGGTGTCCCACATACACAGTTCAGGTTGCTGACACCTCTCTGCTGCTGTATTGGAGGAGAACAGAAGACCACAAAATCGTCCACAAATTGGACAGGAATTCTCTCTGGTAAAGACTATGGAAATAAGGGTGACATTTAAAACACTGCCCTGGGGAATGCCAATATCCTGCAAAAACTCTCTGGCAGCATGTCACTGATACTGTACATAAAAATGTGTCTGGAGAGGAAATGTCAAATAATGATGAGGAGGTGGCCACAAAAGCCCCATTCACGTAGGTGACAGAATATTGTGCCTCCAAGTAGTGTCATATGCCCTACTTATGTCAAAAAATACCCCTACAGAATGCTTTTTATGTAGGAAAGCCTGGTGGATTTGGTCTCTAGCAGGGCCAGGTTGTCAACAGTTGATCAACTATATCCTTAAACCACACTGAGAACAGCTAAGGAGCTGCCTGGTCACAAATATACAAACCGGACAATGGCTGAAAATATGCTCTAGAGTCTTTCTTACACATCTCATTTAATGCAATGCTCCAGTAAATACTGGGGCACTTTCAGCCCTTCCTGGTTTGATGAAAGGTATCAAAACTGACTCTTGCCACAAGTCAGGAAATTAGACTGTCAGCCATATCAAATTCTTTTGATGCCCTATGCAAGTACTGCAGCATGATGTAGCAGATTTTGATGATGTACCAGATTTTTTTGTGACCGAGCACAGTATCATCAGCATCAGACAGTGCCAAATCCAGCTCCCACAAGGTGAATGAGCAATTGTAGGACTCCAAAATGGTGGACCAGAAGTCCAACTCAACCCTCTCCGTGGCACGGTATGCCGAAACACTGGAACCTGAATGGCAGTGGCCAATGCCAAATGCTTTGTTATTGTCTGTGTGATATCATGAAGTGTTGTTTGCAGACACCTCTGCTCCAACAACGCTGCTGTAGGTAACCAACTGCCTTCACTGGAAATTCTTCTGATGGCTTCCCAAACCGTAGAACAAGGTGAATGCTTGTCGTGACCGTTTCTTGCTCTCCTTGATAATGTGCCAAGCCTCGGGCCTCACTAATCGAAAGACTGCAAGGTTTTCCACCATTGGGAGGCACTTAAACTGTTGCAGAGCAGCACACCTTACAGGAATTACTGAATGGCACTCATCAGTCCACCGTGGGACAGGTTGCCTCCTAAAATGACCTGATGAGTTCGGGGTGAAGAAGTCAGCAGCATGGTTGATCTTGATTGTGATGTAGTCCACCCAATCCTGGACACTGTCATGATACTCGGACACAACGAGCTGGCTGAATAACAACCAGTTGGATCTGCCAATCTCCCATCATGACTCTGCCCTTTAAAAGAGAGCCCCATCCACTAGATGAATCTGGTGTGGGAAATGGTCACTGGAATAAAAGTTATCAGTAACATGCCACTGACAGAGTCCATGACAGCTGGAGAGCAGAAATAGAGGTTGGTGCCTGAGGATAACACAGTAGCAGCACAGAAATGAGTGAGAGTGCCTGTGCTAAGAATGCACTGCTCATGAGATGTCAGGAGGCTCTCCAAAATCTGATCCTGAGGGCAAGTAGAGGTTGAGCCCCACAATACATGATAGGCATTGAAGTCTCCCAGTATGAGAAATGGTCAGGGTAGTAGTTCTATAAGACCTATGACGCTCACATAGTCATCAAATCTTGCAGAGGTAAATACAGTGAGCAAACAGTGATCCTCCAACACACATGAATTTCAATTACAAACGCTTGCAGGTCAATAGTCAGGGTGAGAGCAGAGCACCTTTCTTGGCCCTTTTCCCAACCAGGTCATCCTTACGATGGAGGGTATAGCCCCATAGTGCAGGGGCATCAGACGCTTTAAAATGCACTTCCTGCAAACATAAGCTTAGGGTGCTAGGAGTTTCAGTTCCTCCACACGTTTCCTAAACCCAATAATGTTCCACTGCAGTAAGGGAGCCATTTATCATAGGGGGGAGCACTTTCATCTCATCTCTCTGTTGGGGAGAGGGCCCACAGAGGGTGGAGGCTCAGTCTTGGGGTGAGGTAAGTGCCTCAGGCCAATATCGAGGTCAACTGGCTCTGCAGATAAATCATGAGAGACGTAAGACAGGAAAGGGAAGGGGAAACTGGCTGGGGTAATAGCAGGAAATTTAAGGGGGGGAGGCACTGCCATGAATGGTAAAATACCAGTGGTTACAGGTGTTGGAGCAGCACCTTTTTTAGGATAGGTAAGACAGAAAGATGTCAAGTTCTACGAGAGGTCAGGATTGAAACAAATCTTCAGTTTAGGAAAGAAATTAAACAGCACAATTCTAGCACATTGGATCACCAATCACAGCTACCAATTATAAATTTTCACCAATCACCAGAAATTTTATCTCCACCAAGTTGTATCTCAGTTCTAGGTAATTCCATTGATGAATTAAAGTCACCCAACCCAGTTGACATAATCTGCCTCTCTGAACACCATGTGACCACTGGTATAGGAACTAGGCCTAAGCACAATGAGAAACTCAGACAGGAGAGTACTGCAAATGTTAGAATAAGGAAAGGTTCTCATAAAAGTATAATTAAAAATAATGTAAGTATATTTCATCAAAATATTGGGAGTTTAAAGAATAAAGTAGATGAGCTTCTGGTTTGTTTAGAAGATTTAGAAGCTGAGAATGAAATAGATATACTATGCCTGTCTGAGCATCACATTGTTACTGATATGGATAAAGTAAATATAAGTGGTTATAAGCTCTCTGCACATGTAATGAGAGAAAATATGGAGAAAGGAGGAGTTGCCATATATGTCAAAAGTTATCATTGTGCAAAAAGTATAGAAACAAAAAAGTTTTGTGTAGAGAAACATATAGAAGCATGTGCCTGTGAGCTTAAATTAAATAAAGGCACATTTATAATTGTAACTGTATATAGGTCCCCATCAGGAAATTTTCATCTATTTCTGAAAAATTTGGACTCCTTGTTGTGCTATCTGTCAGACAGGGGGAAGCAAATTATTATTTGTGGGGACTTCAATGTAGATTCTCTGAAAGAGGGTAATAGGAAAAATGACCTTGAAGTATTACTCGGTTCTTTCAATTTGACACCCGTTATTGATTTTCCTACTCGGGTGGTAAAGGATAGCAGCTCACTGATAGATAACTTCTTTATAGACCAAGATAAGTTTAACCAGATAAATGCTCAGCCTGTTGAGAATGGTCTTTCTGATCATGGTGCACAGCTAGTTACAATATATGACACAGCTCCATTCAGCAATACTAAACAGTCCACCAAAGTAGTACGTTCAGTCAACGATTTAACAATTGCAAATTTCAGGGAAAGCCTACAGCAGTTAGACTGGGATGAGGTGTACCGTGAACCTGATGCCAATTTAAAATATAATTTATTTCAAGACATTTTTGTAAATGCATTTGAAAACTGCTTTCCCAAGAAAATAGTTAAATATACTCGTAAGAAACCTTGTAACAAACCATGGCTTACTAAGGGTATAAAAATATCTTGTAACCGGAAAAGGGAAATGTATCTGACAGCAAGAAAGAGTAGTGACCCAGAAACTATCAAAAATTATAAAAACTACTGTGTTATATTAAGAAAAGTTATTAAAAAATCCAGGAGTATGTGTATCATGTCTGAAATCAGCAACTCTGATAATAAAATTAAAACAATTTGGAATATTATTAAAAGAGAAACAGGTTAACCAAGAGCAGAGGAAGACAGTATTACCATCAAATTGAATGAAAACTTTACGAACAAAAAGTCAGAAGTTGAAAATATTTTTAATAATCATTTTCTAAATGTTGTGGATATAGTAGGATCCAGGTGTTCATTAGAAGATGCTAGGCTGTTAATGGAAGAGGCCATACCTATGCAATTTGATACAATTGAAATCTCACCCACTTCTCCCTCTGAAATTAGGAAAATAATAAACTTGCTTAAAAGCAAAAACTCACATGGAATTGATGGCATTTCCAGCAAAATACTAAAAGCTTGTTCTCGACAGATAAGTAAGATTCTCAGCCACCTGTGTAATAGCTCTCTGGAACAGGGCATTTTCCCTGATAGACTGAAATATGCTATTGTTATACCTTTGCATAAAAAGGGGGATAGATCTGATGTCAACAATTACCGTCCAATCTCCCTTCTAACAGCTTTATCCAAAATTTTTGAGAAAGTAATGTATTCAAGAGTAGCTTCACATATCTGTAAAAATGAAGTACTAACAAAATTTCAGTTTGGTTTCCAGAAAGGTTTTTCAACAGAAAATGCCATATATGCTTTCACCAGTCAAATTTTGAATGATCTGAATAACCGAACACCTCCCATTGGGATTTTTTGTGATCTCTCAAAGGCTTTTGATTGTGTAAATCATGAAATTCTGCTAGACAAGCTCAAGTATTGTGGCATGAGTGGGACAGTGCACAAATGGTTTAATTCGTACCTAACTGGAAGAGTGCAGAAAGTTGAAATAAGTAGTTCTCGTAACATGCAAAGATCAGCACATTCCTCAAACTGGGGAACTATCAAGAATGGGGTTCCACAAGGGTCAGTCTTGGGTCCTTTGTTGTTCTTATTATATATTAATGACTTGCCATTCTATATTCATGAAGAGGCAAAGTTAGTTCTCTTTGCTGATGATACAAGTATAGTAATCACACCTGAGAAACAAGAATTAACTGATGAAATTGTCAATACTGTCTTTCAGAAAATTACTAAGTGGTTCCTTGTAAACGGACTCTCACTGAATTTTGATAAGACACAGTACATACAGTTCCGTACAGTGAATGGTATGACGCCATTAATAAATATAGACCTTAATCAGAAGCATATAGCTAAGGTAGAATATTCCAAATTTTTAGGTATGTCCATTGATGAGAGATTAAATTGGAAGAAACACATTGATGATCTGCTGAAACGTTTTGAGTTCAGCTACTTATGCAATAAGGGTCATTGCAAATTTTGGTGATAAACATCTTAGTAAATTAGCTTACTACGCCTATTTTCACTCATTGCTTTCATATGGCATCATATTATGGGGTAATTCATCACTGAGGAATAAAGTATTCATTGCACAGAAGCGTGTAATCAGGATAATAGCTGGAGTCCACCCAAGATCATCCTGCAGACATTTATTTAAGGATCTAGGGATATTCACAGTAGCTTCTCAGTATATATACTCTCTTATGAAATTTGTTATTAACAACCAAACCCAATTCAAAAGTAATAGCAGTGTGCATAACTACAATACTAGGAGAAAGGACGATCTTCACTATTCAAGATTAAATCTAACTTTGGCACAGAAAGGGGTGAATTATACTGGCACTAAAGTCTTTGGTCACTTACCAAATAGTATCAAAAGTCTGACAGATAACCAACAAGTATTTAAGAAGAAATTAAAAGAATTTCTGAATGACAACTCCTTCTACTCTATAGAGGAATTTTTAGATAGAAATTAAGAAAAAAAAATATTAAAAAAAATAAAAATAAAAAAAAATAAAATAAAAAAATAAAAATAAAAAAACCACAAAAAAATAAAGTTGTTATATTAACTTAAGTATGTTCTTAAATTAACCTAATTATGTCATGTATTGGAAAATTCGACTCGTTCCACATCATTACGAAATATCGTATTCATGATCCATGGAACTAGTATTAATCTAATCTAATCTAATCTGATGTCAACATCACTGCTCACTATCCAACTCCCATCAGTGGCTGATACTTTGCCTTTAATTTTTTGTCCTGGGGGAGGCTTTAGAGCCACAACCACATTTATTTAAGAACTGAAGCAAAGGAGGTAGAAATTTTGTGGGATGCATAGATCTTTTTGACCTCATCTTATCAGATGCACTTTGTTGTTTTAATCTCCTGTATCTTCCTTTCCTCAAGGAAGACACTGCAGTTCCTACTCCAGACAGGATGATCCCCAGCCCAATTTACACACTTCGCAGGAGATGAACAACCAACTCCTTCGTAAGTGACCTTACCACATTTGCCACAAAAGGCTTCTTCCTCACATCATAGAGTAGTTTGCCAAAAGCACTAGCATTCAAAACAGCTCACTGGGTTGGGGACATGGGGCTGCAAGTTTAAGCAAAGAAAACCTGCCTTCATGTGCTCTGGGAGTTATGTGATACTGAAGGCAAGGATGATGGAGTCAGATTTTATAGAACCCCATTGATCCTTTTCAGGATATTTTGCATGTCCACGATACATCTGGAGCCCACTTATCATTCAATTCTTTTTTCAAAATGGCAACAAGATCTTTACATGACATCACACCTTTGCTGTAGTTCATTGTATGTGTAGCTCCATTCCGATTTCATATTCCCTGAGGCATTTACCTTTCTGGAGGTTCTTTACTTGTTAGGAACTAGTGATTTCTTCCAGCAGTGTCCCATTGTGCAAATGCCTGGCAGATTTTAAAGTGACAGCAGTGCCCTCTAAACCTTTTTGAATATAGAATGGCAAAATTTTCTCTGTCCTTTTAATTATTAAAAACACATTCTTACTTACAGCATGCATTCTGTTACTGTAAATAAAAAATTCTGAAAAATTTCCAAGTCGGGAGAACTCGCTACAAGAGTCCTCTTCTTAGACTGGGTGTTGGTATTTACCAGCAGTTCACCCATTCTGCTAGGAGGTGAAGAAGAAAATTTTGAGGGTTCAATCTTGGTCTCACAAGCACCTAGGGATATAAGAGTCCACCCAGACAAAGCCTTGTGTGCCAGGGTAAGCCTTACACAACTGAGGTGCAGCAGTTTGTCTAGAGGTTGCTCGCTAATGACTCTTCCACCTCACCAGTCATGCATCTCATTGGCATACAGCACACCTTGGGATTTAGGGGCCTTTTATAGCTGTTTTTACTGTCCTCACAATCTGGACAGTTAGGCCAAGAGCCCTGTTCCAGTGGCACCCAACATTATACCACAGTGCCGTACAGTGATCAGTCAAGCATGCCCAGAGTTTATGGTGACAGAGGTCTCGCAATGCCTACCAGTCCCTGGCCATACCCATATAATGAATTCTGAGCCCCTGGGGGTGTGAGGTTGTCATTGTGAAGAAAGTGAAACTACTGTTAACTTCACAACATTTTTTATGAATAAATACAGTGGGGAAAAAGGCATCTGCATTATAGTTGCCAGCTTAAGGCAAGGCACAATAGGTACTCATTTTGTGACATAAAAGATCTACTTCATGAAACACACAATGACTGAATTGCAGAACATTTTGTATTTCTTTGATGGGTCTATTGTAATGTACACATTTTTAAAAATCTATACTCATTTGTACCATCATCACCAAGATTTTTGTCTAAAATCTGAAGGAAACTTCTTTGGTATCGCACACAGTAAATCTGCATTTAACAGGTCTTGAGGAAATGTCACATAACAGATTTAAATGTCTAGTATGCAGCATCCAAAAGAAAACCAAATTCTAACACTGTTTGATTTGTTCAATGGTTAACATTCAGCAATCAAAAGAAAACCAAACTCTAACACTGTTTGGTTAGTACAATTTTGTCTCCACACCTTGATAGAAATCAAATCAATTTTGGTCTACAAGGGCCAGATGAAATCAACTAGGATAGGCCAACAAAAACAGGTTTTATTGTGTAGAGATGGTATCTGCAACAAGTTAAAATCACTCATTTGTTCCAAGCAAATCACAAAGGTTTCAAGCAGAACAAGTTTCTGGCACCTTGCTGTTGTTTGCAACCAAAATTTCAGTCAGTACAGAATCAAACAGATTCTCAAGTTTCAGCTTTGCAGCAAGGTGAGTATATTAAACTTCCTGGCAGATTATACTGCATGTCAAACTGGACTCTAAACTGGACCCTCATGTTCCATGGACAAGTTTTCTACCAACTGAGCTATTGGAGTACAACACGTGACCTGGCCTTACAGCTTTACTACAGAGAGCACCTCAGCTCCTACCTCTCAAATGTCACTGAAGTCCTCCTGCCTACCTTGCAGAACTAGCAGTCTTGTAAGAAAGGATATTGCAAAGAAATGGAATAGCCACAGCCTGGGGGCTGCTTCCAGAATGAAATGTTCACTCTACAGAAAAGCGTGCAGTGATATGAAACTTTCTGGAAGATTAGAAGTGTGTGCTTGACCGGGATTCAAACATCTACATCTGTATCAACATCTGTACACTGTAAACCACTGTAAGGCACGTGGCAGATGGTATGTCTCATTGTATCAGTTGTTAGGGTTTCTCCCTGTTCCATTCATGTATGGAACATGGGAAGAATGATCATTTGAATGCCTCTGTGGATGCAGTAATTATTCTAATTTTGTCCTCACAGCCACTATGTGAGTGATACATAGGGGACTGTGGTATATTCCTTGCGTTATCATTTAAAGCTAGTTCTTGAAACTTTGTTAATAGATGTTCTTGGGAGAGTTTAAGTCTGTCTTCAAAAGTCTTCCAGTTCAGTTCCTTCAGTATCTCTGTGTACGTTCAATATCCCCTGTTAGTCCCACCTGGTATGAGTTCCACAAACTTGAGCAATGTTCTAGAACCACTCATATGAGTGATTTGAAGCAATCTCCTTTGTAGACTGATTGCACTTGCCCAGTATTATACCACTAAAGCAAAGTCTACCACCTGCCTTACCTACGATTGAACCTATGCAGGCATTCCATTTCATATCACTACAAAGTGTTACACCCACGTATTTGTATGACTTGGCAGATTCCAGCAGTGGCACACTGATATTATAGTAATAGGAAACGATGTTTTTTCACGTTGTGAAATGCACAATTTTAGATTCCTGAACATTTAGAGCAACTTTTCAGTGTTTGCACCACTTTGAAATCTTATCAACATCTAACTGAATATATACGCATCTTTTTTGATATAGTACTTGATTATAGATAACTGTATCATCTGCAAAAAGCCTGATGTTATTATTCATATTGTCTGCAAGGTCATTAATATACAACATGAATAGCAATGGTCCCAATACACTTCCCTTGTGCACAGCCAAAGTTACCTCTACATCTGATGATGACTTTCCACCCAAGATAACATGCTGCATCCTCCCTATTAAAAAGTCCTCAATCCAGTCACAAGTTTCACTAGTACCACATATAATCATACTTTTGGCAATAAGGATAGGTATTGTACTGAGTCAAATGCTTTTTTGAAATCTAGAAACACTGTACGAATCAAATGCTTTTTGGAAATCTAGAAACACTGCGTCGACCTGATTGCCTTGATCCAAAGCTTTCAGTATATCAAGTGAGATAAGTGCAAGTTTGATTTCACATGAGCAATTTTTTCGAAATCCATGCTGGCTGACCTAGAGAATGTCATTCTATTCAAGATATCTCATTAAGATTGAGCTCAGAATATGTTCTATGATTCTACAACAAATTGATATTAAGGTTATAGGAAGGTAGTTTTGTAGATCATTTCCACTACCCTTCTTGTAGACAGGTGTGACCTGTCCCTTTTTCCAAGAACTGGACACTGTTTCTTTGTTCAAGGGCTGTACAACAGATTACAGTTAGAAGAGAAGTTAACTCAGCCACAGATTCATTGAAGAATCTGATTGGGATTCCATCGGGCCCTGGAGCTTTGTTCAATTCTAATGATTTCAGCTATTTCTCAACACCACTGACACTAATAGTTATTTCACTCATGATTTCATTGGTATGAGGATTAAATTGGGACAATTCTCCTGGGTTTTTCTTTGCAAAGGAACATTTGATAAAATATTTCAGCTATTGCTTTGCTACCCTTAGTTTCAGTTCCTCTCATTCATTAGGGACTAGACACTAATTTTGGTGCCACTCAGGCCCTTTATATGCAACCAGAATTTCTTTGGACTCTGTGAAAGGTCATTTGACAATATTACAATACAGTTGTCACTGAAGGCGTCACGCATTGCTCTCTTGACAACTAAATGCGTTTCATTGAACATCTCTCTATATACAGCCCTATGCTTTGTTTTACACCTATTATGCGGTAATCTCTGTTTCTTTAGAGTGACTGTATACCATAGAGTATGCCTCCCATTATGAGCTGTTCTACTTGGTACATATCTATCCAGCACATAGTCAATTATTCTTTTAAAGTTAGCCATAGTTCCTCTACATTCTCCTGCTTGTTTTAGTTGGCCTTTGTAGTTGGATAATCATTGTCACAGGTAGTTTTCATAGAAGGCATTTAGTAATGTTTTACAGGACATTACATCATGTTCACCACTAACAAAACTGTAATTTTCCCATTTAATTGTTGGATCATTGAAGTCTCCACCAATGATTACAGTATGATTGGGTAACTTTGGTAAGAGTGAACTAAAGTTTCCTTTAAAGTTTCTAATTACATCAGATGAGTCTGATGGGTGACAGAACACTCCAACTATCATTTTACACCCACCCCTTATAATGAGTCTTGTCAAACAATCTCACATGCAGCTTCAATTTCTGTAATGGTGGATTTGAGTTTCTTGCCTACTGTAACAAATTCTCCATCTCCATTTCCCATTTGCCTATCCTTTCGATACACACTTAAAATTTTCTGGAAAAATCTCATTGCTATCAATTTCAGGTTTCAATCAGCTTTCTGTACCTAGTATTGTGTTAGCTTCACTGATTTTCATGGGAGAGTCAACTGCTTTTCATGGGAGAGTCATCTAATCTAAAAAACCCTGGCGTGCATCCCACACATAGTCACCTACCTGAGTAGCCACTTCTGAAATGTAGTGCACATGTGACCCATTTAGGGGGGGAGGGGGGGGGGGCTACAGTTCTCAACCCTATGGTACAAGCCCAGGAAGTCACAGCCTAGCTTATCACAGAACCCTCGAAGTCTCTGGTTCATTTCTTCCACTCGACTCAGAACCAAAGGGCCACGATTGGTTCTGGAGACAATGGTGCACATGGGGAGCTTCACTGAATATGCGCACGGCTGGTCTTCTCAACCTTCTCTGTGAGTCACCGAATAACCCAAGTATGACCTAGGAACCCAGACACAGGCATCATTTGTTCCAACATATGCTGCAATCTGCAGCTGGTTGCACCATGTTCCCTCAATGGTTACTGAAATAGCCTCTTCAACATGTCTAATGAGGCCCCCAGGCATACACTCTGACTGCACCTGGTATTCTTTCCTGCCCCTTGCTGCCATTTCTGTAAGAGGAAACATCATTCGCCTTATGTTTGAGCTGCCAATGGTTAACGGACCTGTACCCGTTTGCACTTGCCTTCTCCTGAGATGGGACAAAACAGGTTTCCTGAAAACAGGTGAAGTGAGTCCCGCTAGCCCAATTTCAGATTCAGTGAAAGACAGCACCTCAAACTTGTTGGTTAGGGGGGTCAATACAACACTCTTGAGTCCTCCCTGGTCTCTGTCCAACCTGTACGGAATGCTTAGATCTACCACTGACAATGCAGCTTGCAGTTAAGTGGAATGTAATGACAGATCCTGTACTTTCTGCAGAGGAGACAGGACCCATAGAAGAGGATAGTACTTGAGGTACCTCTGGTACTGGTATCACAGGTATACTACTCTCGAGAGCTCTTCTGGCACATTGATTCGTAGCAGATGACCATTGTTTGACAGTAGTCGGGGCAATTTCCAGCTGCTTATGTACATCAACCAACTCATCCCGTGTTCAAGAGCAGCATTCACAATGAGCTACATTTTGGCTGGTTCAAGGCAGTGAACAAATAACTTTAAATTAAGCTTGCTGTTTATTTTATAATCTGTTGAGATAAAAAGTTGTTAATTCCCTATAAGAATTGAAGCAAATTTCCTCCTCCTCCTTTTTTTATTTTATTTTATTTTATTTTATTTTTTTTTTTTTTTTGCCCTTCACATTTGTTCCACTTCCCACTGTGGAGGAGTATTTGTTACACCCTTTATCAGCAAATTCTTGAAAAGCCCAGTTCCTGAAGATCTCTTTGGATTCACATTACAGTTTTCCAGATGTGCTCATTCAAAACACTGATGAAAGATTTAAACTGTTACAGGTGATTTTGTTCACAAAATTCCAGCATAGGATTCATTAGGCAAGCCACTTGAGATTCGGGAATGTTGGCTAGCAGTCCACTGTGAGGCTTGTGAAATTCTACAAAGTAGCCCACAAACAAGCTTGGAAAGTGGGCAGCAGTACAGTGGCCAATAGCCACCATGGACCCATGCAATTTATTGCTCAAAGAGAACTTTAGGATCAGCAATAAACTCTTGCTCAAAATGGTCTGGGCTGAATTTATGTAACTCAAAATGAGTTGGTCAATTTTTAGGATAATCTGTGTAAAAGTGTATTTTTATTGGTGTTTAAAAATTACAACTTTTACTCAACATGATTTAATAAGATTTTTCCTGCCATTAAAATATAAACTGAGGTGAGAAAAGTCATGGAACTGTGATATGCATATATACAGATGGGGGTAGTATTACGTGCACAATGAATTAAAGGTGTTCTGCATTGACAGAGCTGTCATTTGTACTCAGATGATTCATGTGAAAAGGTTTTTGATGCAATTATGGCTGAATGATGTGAATGAACACACTTTGAAACTGGAATAGTAGTTGGAGCTAGGCAAATGGGGTATTCCATTTTTTAAATCATTAGGGAACTCAATAGTACGAGATCCACGTTGTCAAGAGTGTGCCGAGAACCAAATTTCGGGCATTACCTCTCACCACAGATAATGCAGTGGCCGAAGGTCTTAACTTAATGACTGAGAGCAAGTGCCATTTGCTTAGAGTTGTCAGCGCTAGCAGAGAATCAATACTGCACAAAATAACCGCAGCAATCAGTGTAGGCTGTATGATGAACATATCCATTAGGACAGTGCAGCAAAATTTGGTGTTAATGCGTTATGGCAGCAGACAACTGACCCGAGTGCCTCCCCTAACAGCAGGATATTGCTTGCAGTGCCTTTCCTGGGCTCGTGACTCTCGGACTTCTGCCACAGTTCATTCAAGACTCAGACATGCTCTTGAACGAACTGTGACAGAAACCCAAATGGGACTGAAATACGAGAACAGGCATTGATGCCATGAAATAGTGCACTGATAATTGCTAGGCACTAGCTGAAATCTAGATCTGCCTAATCAAACCTGGAAAAAAAAGGGACAACTGATTGCTGTGCTCTATCGTCTGAAAGCTACTTTACTTATTTTACTCACCAGCCATGTGTTCTTCATGCACTATTCCTCGTGTTGTGTAAGCTGCCAGCAGCAATCCTTTTTTCTCATAACTGAGGTACACTCTTGCTATGTCAGTCAGAAAAATCGGGAGCATCAATTTTTTCACATAACCTCAAACTGTGGTAATACAGGTACTGCAAGAGGTAAACCTCAGCCCTATCTCCTGGCCACCCCTCTCTTTTACCAACAATTTCGAAGATTTCCACATATGTTTGATGTCCTGTGTGTGGACAGATGGATCATTCAAAGGGACACATTCAGCAGAATGATCCATAAATTCATGTTGAAATCCTTTTTTCTTTAAGATGTTGTATGCTTTAAAGCTGTCTGTTAATACTTCATGCTTGACTATACAGAGGGGTCCAAAAAAAATGTATCCACTGTTTAAAAGTCCATAACTGGCAAACTAATTGACAGAGTTGTCTCAGCTTTGGTAGTGTAATTGTTTGTAGTTCCAGCAATCACCACACAAGTGTTGTATTGTGTTGTTTTGTTTTGTCAGATGACAGTCGCTAAATAGTCAGTGTTTTGTTCTTAGTTGCACGTAGTTACTCGAGTAAACATGGCTGGTACAAGGCTCACATTCGATGAAAGGAAGTCAGTTTTGAAGTGGTATTTTAAGTATGAAAGCACTAATGAGGTTCAATGGCAATGGCAAAATGAGTATCAAACAGAGCCACCAACACATTTAATGATTTGTCACATTTGAGATAAATTTGAAGCCGAAGGCTGTGTTAAAGATGTACACAAACAACAATCTGGATGACCTGTAACAGTAACAAGTCCAGCTAACTCCCGTCGTGTGTTACAACAATTCACTCGCTCACCACAGAAGTCTGTGAGACAGTGTGCCCGTGAAACTGGAGTGAGTCGGTCAAGTGTTCAGTGAATTTTGAAGACAGCAAAATGGAAGTGCTACATCCCACGACTGCTACACACAATGAACGAGGACAACGCAGATCGTAGAATGGAGTACTGTGAGTGGTTTACTAACATGGTGCGCAATGATGAACAGTTTGCAGAGATGATTGTGTGGTCTGATGAGGCACAGTTCAAACTCAGTGATACAGTAAATGGCCACAATTGCATCTACTGGGCTGCCAAAAATCCGTACATCCATGTAGACAAAGCCGTGAACTTGCCAGGAGTAAATGTATGGTGTGGGTTGTCTTACTGGGGCATGATTGGGCCATCCTTCTTTGACAACACAGTTACCAGTGAGGTGTACCTTCAGAAGCCTCAGACATTCATTTTACCTGCCATCCGAGACTTGTTTGGAAATGGAAGAGTTTACTTTCTACAAGATGGTGCCCCATCCCACTACCAAAATCATGTTAGGGCATATCTCAATGCATATCTACCAGGAAGATGGATAGGCCGTAGAGGTGCTGTGGAGTATCCACCACGTTTCTCAGACCTAACTCCTCTGGACTTTTACCTGTGGGGAACACTAAAGGATGTCGTTCATCGACAAATGCCACGCACATTTGATGAACTTCGAGAATCCATCGTACATTCATGTGCAAATATCCAACTGAACACGTTGCAGTCAGTAGTTTGTGCTGCAGTTCGGTGTCATCATTTGTGTGTGGATGTTAATGGTAACCATTTCGAATACCTACAGTGATATCTTTAAGTTGGACTTTAAGCTACACTTTCACCAGAAATGAGACATCTCCGTCAAATAGTTTGCAAGTTATGGACATTTAAACAGGAGATACATTTTTTTGGACCCCTCTGTACAAAGTGCTTTATTAGAGAGGCTAAAGTTTTCTTCCCCCTTGAATAAACTTTAATTACAAAGCGCTTTTGGGATTCTGTTTCTGTGCCGCCAAATACCCAAATATGTTCAACTATATTTTTCAACAGTCATCCTCTCTGGTATGTATTTCCTGGTACTGGTACCTATATGTGATTCATCTATTTTGACAACTGATTGGAACAATCTCATCCATGACTATGACATAACAGACCTCTCAACCGAAATCGCAGTAGTCACTCACGGTGTTCATGGGCAATTGTGTTTCAGAAGCTGTTGCTTGAAGCATATAGTGTCTTATGCAACAAGAAACTAAAATGATGCTTTTCTCGATGGATAACCTAATCAGCATCCGCAACTCTCTTGCGATCATTTACAGAGTTGAGACCATGAAATTCTACACACTGTCTACTATCATCATTCAGAAGCAATCTGAAGTTCCTGAGAGACAATGCCACACTACTTTTCACACTACATAACTGAGGAATTAAATTTCACCATGTGAGACTATTGGCACTCGAAACTGCGACACTTTCACACATTGATATTCACTACTGAAAACAGTAAACTATGTTCCCCCAGCAAAGCACTAAACATTTACCATAATTCATGCCAGCATAGTCATGTGGTCGACATCAAGTCGCACTTCAATATATATTGTTGGAACCCACACATTTCTTAAGCCAACCTTCTTGGGAATTACCCAGTTCCCTTCACAACTTTTGCTCAGAGACTGAACTGACTTGCATTACTGACAGCAGCACTTTGTCAGGTTTGAAACCAACAGACACACACATCCAGTTCCTGTCTTTCGGGATTTTGCTAAGACCACTGTTCATATGCCACATTACATGACTGCAAGAAGTACATAATTTATTGCAGACATAGTGGACAGTCCATGTTGATGCACCAACAACTTCATTCATTCATGTTGTGGTCATGGACACTTCTAAACACAATTCCTCCTTTCTGCTATTCTATCACACTGTCACACTGACCCCTCTTGCTACGCTAATTCCATAAAACTTACGAATACATACACATCACTTCAATGCCATGACTTACATCAGAGATGGCACATCACATGGCTGCCTGGTACCAGTTCTACACCATATACATCACTCTGAAGTGAACAGTGTGCACTTTTAAGGAAGTAGGTATTATTTCATCGGATGAGCTTATGTATGTGTGAGGGGCATTCAATAAGTAATGACCACATTTTTGTCTTGGCCAATTTTGGTTGAAAAAATGTGGTATTTGTTGTCTGGGATATTGTCAACTATTCCCACTTCAATACCTATAATATCACGAAGTTCCGATAAGTGGTGGCACTTCAGAATGACTTTAGTAGCAGAGGTGTGTTCCAAGCAGAGAGTTGTCATTGAGTTTCTTTTTTGTGGAAAACCATGGCATTGCAGATATTCATAGGAGCTTGCAAAATGTCTAAGGAGACCTGGCAGTGAACAGAAGCACAAGGAGTCACTGGGCCAGGTATCTGTCATCATTGCAACAAAGTCACACAAACCTGTCCGATCTCCCACGTGCCAGCCAGCCATACTCGACTTTGATTCCTGCAATGTTAGAATCATGCGGACTCATTCACTCAAGGTGATCAATGGATCATAATTAAAAACCTCACTGCTCAACTGGATGTGTCTGTATGTAGTGCTGACAAACTGGTGGATCACTTGGGGAACTCAAAAGTATGTGTCCACTGGCTTCCTCGTCACTTAACAGAAGGCCATAAAGTGCAGCAAAAGACCATCTGTGCAGAATTCCTAGTGTGTTAGAAGCTGATCATGACAATTTTTTGTCGAGCATCATCACTAGGCAATTAAACATGCCATATCTTCAGTCGGTCTGGGGCTCTGAAGGGGTTATTCTGTGTGATGTCCTCCATGATAGTGCAACAGTCAGCTCAGAAGTGCACTGTGCTACCATCAGGAAACTGAAGAAATGATTTCAGCATATTTGTCACCACAAAAATGCAAGCAAACTACTTCTCCATGACAACATAAGGCCTCAAACAAGTCTGCACAGCTGAGATGTGCTCATGGGCTGCTATTCCTCATCCACTCTACAGCTCAGATCTCACACCTCCTGACTTCCATCTGTTTGACCCAATGAAGGTTGCAATCCACAGGAAGCAATACGTGGATGGTGGGGAGGTTACTGATGCAGTAAGACAATGGCTCCAACATCAACCAGTAGTGTGATATCTCCCAGTAAGGTAGAGAAAGGCCGTTCCATTGACTGGAGTTTATATTGAAAAATAGAGTTTTGTAGCAAAATGAGTAGGGAACATATGGTGTAATAGAATACTGAATAAAATCAACCTGCTTTCAGAAAAAAAGTGTTTCATTACTTATTGAAGGCCCCATGTATGTATGTATGTATGTATGTATGTATGTATGTACAGAGTAAATCAAAACTATTACCCACCAAATATCTAATCTCCAAACCAGTTTCAGAATACTGAAATGCAGTTCTGGAATTTTGTGGTCCATATTTCCCCTATCTTTTGATTCTACTGATAGAAACCTGTGGCTACCTTCATATTTCACAACAAAAACTCCTAACAAGTCAACGTAATCTTAGAATTATCGCCCACAAAAATTAGCCCACAGTACTATAAGGAGGAGGCATGTGGTGTTTGTAATATTTTAGACAATATATGATTTAACACCATCACTGTGACATCCTGTATCCTACAGCTACTGTTTCAAAACAATTTTTTAAATCTCTGTTACTTATCAAATACTTCATTAACTTGAAAAAACCGTAATTTGGCACAATAGCTATAGGCCTACCTTACTTCCTTCCAAATCACTACTTTCCAGAGGATGTGGTATTTTTCTCCGGGTTTGAGTCTCAGTCTGGCATAAATTTTCGTGTTTGTCATTTTTTTATACAGCTGATGGCTGTCCATATTTGCAGCTGCAAATACATTTCATGCCTACCAACAATCGTCCTTCCCTCTCAACATTCATGACTGAGACAGAAAAAGGAGGGGAGGAGGGGGGGGGGGGGGGGCAAGTGACACTAATACATTGCTTACTCTCTGCTGCATGCAATATTAAGGTGGTTTGCGGAGTGGATGTACTGTACTTGTAGATGTAGACGTCGAGAATATGAAGCAAGAAGTGATGTTACAGCACAGCCAATTCCTCTTGGCCTCAATGTTTATAAAAAGGCACATCCTCGTTGGAGATTCGAGTCAAATGATTCAAATGGCTCTGAGCACGATGGGACTTAACATCTGAGGCCACCAGTCCCATAGAACATAGAACTACTTAAACCTAACTCACCTAAGGACATCACACACATCCATGCCTGAGGCAGGATTCCAACCTGCGACTGTAGCAGTCGCGTGGGTCCGACTGAAGCACCTAGAACCGCACGGCCACAGGGCCGGCCTAGGTTCGAGTCCTCACTCAGGCATGGACGTGTGTGTTGTCCTTAGCGTAAGTTAGTTTGTTAGATTAAGTAGTGTGTAAGCCTAGGGACCAATGGCCTCAGCAGTTTGGTCCCATAGGAACTTATCACGAAAAGCACACAATGACAATAACTGCAAGACATATCATCACATCTACAATAACGACCTTCCACTTCGACACTTTCTACAGCTACCTGTGAATGCGTCAGCTATCAATACGTGCTTCACGATTATGCTTGCTACATGTTGTATTTGTGTTGACAAATGTTCACTACAAAGTTACACTTTCTCCATTACCCGCCTCCATGGCCAAGGTCACTCTTGCAGTGGCGCTTGAGTACTGGAGTAAGTCAGTCGAAACCTGATGGAAAAAATTTTCACTGCCAGTACTTGGCAAGAAGGGGAGGAGAGGTAGTGGCGTAAAGTTCATGATTATCAAAAAAATGTTCAAATGTGTGTGAAATCTTATGGGACTTAACTGCTAAGGTCATCAGTCCCTAAACTTACACACTATTTAACCTTAAATTATCCTAAGGACAAACACACACACACCCACGCCCGCGGAAGGACTCGAACATTTGCCGGGACCAGCCGCACGGGTCTAGTGAAGCAGGGGATACAACCCGTCGGCTTTGAACAATGATGTCATTCCTTAGTCATAGATAGTAATGTCTTCACTTCGAGGCATAGATAATAAAGCAGTTCTGTGTTCTAATAAGCGCTATCATTAAAATAATTGAATGTGAATCTAAAAGCGATCATTTATCTATATTTCACTATTTTGCCATATTTCACTTTCTTATTCCACCAACATGCTTCAGTAGCTGATAAGTGTTTTTTGGCTTCTAAAAAAAAAAATCTCACGAGATAGAATAAACTGATCCTAAGATACAGATGCTTCAGTAGCTGATAAGTGTTTTTTGGCTTTTTTTTTAAAAAAAATCTCACGAGATAGAATAAACTGATACTACTTCATTAAGCAATCAATAAAAAAACTAAACTAAAACATAACAGCAAAAGACTTCGTAATCTATTCTAATTTCAGTTTACCATTTTCGCTTTTGCTGTTATGTTTTAGTTTAGTTTTTTTATTGATTGCTTAATGAAGTAGGATCAGTTTATTCTATCTCGTGAGATTTTTTTTAAAAAAGCCAAAAAACACTTATCAGCTACTGAACCATCTGTATCTTAGGATCAGTTTATTCTATCTCGTGAGATTTTTTTTTAAAAAGCCAAAAAACACTTATCAGCTACTGAAGGGAGCTACAACACTAAGAAGAATCACTTCTCGGCTTTTGATAAGATTCCCTTTCAACAAGTGAAGCGCAAAGATTAAATAAACAATCAAAACATATAAAATGAAACAGGTTGCAAAAGTAACGTACGTGTATTTCCACCTATTCGTTACCAGTGTACATATATCGAGGTCAATGGAAGTCTGGTATACATATATTACATACGTAGGTCCTTCTGTCATCAGTAATACTGATATGTACGTAAGAAAAGACTGTTAGTAATAGCGGAGACGAAATAAACTGCACATCTACAATTTGTATCCCGTGTTCCACTTAGGGTTTACTGAAGCGGAGGATACATCGTTCAGGTGAAGAACAGGACAGTAATGCTAGTCAAAACGAAGAAATCGCCTTACGATAAACTCGTATTCCGGACTGTACTTAAGCAACACACTTTGAATGAGCTTTAATTTGTATCGGGTGTTTCATTTGCGGTTTAGTGAACCAGGGGATACATAGTTCAAGTGAACAACAGGACAGCAATGCTAGTTGAAACTAAGAAATCGACTACGCTGAACTTGTATTAGGGAAGGATGGGGAAGGAAATCGGCCGTGCCCTCCAATACAGTTCGAAAGACTTTCGAGATACAACTGACATACATGTAACGTGATGTATTCTTTGCTAGTAATTTCATTCATTTCTTTCCATTGTATTTTGCGGAGAAATACTAAGATACAAACACGCGATATCGTTAACGTGAAAACACTACTGGCCCTTAGGGTCTAGTGCAGCAGGGGATACAACCCGTCGGCTTTGAACAATGACGTCATTCCTTAGTCATAGATCTTAATGTCTTCACTTCGAGGCATAGATAATAAAGCAGTTCTGTGTTCTAATAAGCTTTTGCTGTTATGTTTCAATTTCGTTTTTTTACTGATTGCTTAATAAAGTAGGATCAGTTTATTCTATCTCGTGAGATTTTTTTAAAAAAAGCCAAAAAACACTATTGCTTAATGAAGTAGGATCAGTTTATTCTATCTCGTGAGATTTTTTTTTAAAAAAAGCCAAAAAAACACTATTGCTTAATAAAGTAGGATCAGTTTATTCTATCTCGTGAGATTTTTTTTAAAAAGCCAAAAAACACTTATTAGGTACTGAAGGGAGCTGCTTAATAAAGTAGGATCAGTTTATTCTATCACGTAAGATTTTTTTTTTAAGTCAAAAAACACTTATTACGTACTGAAGGGAGCTAGAACATAAAGAACAATCGCTTCTCGGCTTTTGACAAGATATTGCTTAATAAAGTAGGATCAGTTTATTCTATTTCGTGAGATTTTTTTTTAAAAAAAGTCAGAAAACACTTACGCTTTTGACAAAATCAATGTTTATCTCTCTCGCATTCCTTTGTTTCTCAACATTCTCCTCAGCTCTTTCATCTCTGTAATACATGCTGTCTGGCGACTTGTGACGTCATTGTTCAAAGCCGACAGGTTGTATCCCCTGCTGCACTAGTCCCGGCCCTTACATATGTGAAATAAAGTTTATCTCTCTCGCATTCCTTTGTTTCTCAACATTCTCCTCAGCTCTTTCATCTTTGTAATACATGCTCTCTGGCGACTTGTGACGTCATTGTTCAAAGCCGACGGCTTGTATCCCCTGCTACACTAGACCCAGCCGCACAGTCCATGAATGCAACGCCCTAAACCGCTTGGCTAATCCCGCGCGGCTCATGATTATCAGATTTGCGCCAATGTCATGGTTTAAATACCAAACCTCTCCACAGTGTCTCATGAAGTGGGAGCATGTGACACTGTTGATGGTGATCTATCCGTCGGATGTAGACGTTAAACTTAGGCCTCGGTGATATTCACGAAGAGTAGGCTATGTGCCGGCAGCGTGTTCCACACTCTCCCTTCTCTCAACATCATCAACATACAACAGTAACATTACACTACACACACACACACGTGCACATGCACACAACTAAATATATACATGTAGTATTACAAATAGTACGTAATGGAGCATGCTGTAAATAAGCAAACAACAAACACATTTTCCCAGCTTCCTGCGAATGAGTCGGTCACGTAACTCATGATTTTGGGCGCAACTCGCATTTGTCGACGAATGTAACTGAAAAGTTACACTTTCTAATATAAAGGAACGTTCGATACGAGTCGTCAACTTTGACCAGTGATACTGAAAACATGCGACAAACGCCATAGAGAAATGGCGACTGTTACGTGATGTTATTCGTGATTTTTTTAAACGGACAACGCTGAAGTCTTTTTTTTTAGTACCACATTCTTTGGCTTCGTCGTCTCACAAGTAAACTGTTACCTATCAACCTAGCCTATACATCGGGTTAAGGCTAAGCTACAGATCAATATGTCACCACAACCAGTTTATTTTTTGCTTCATATGTTGCCAACTAACAACAAAACTGTATATAAATGCGCGAAAAAGTACCGTGCCAGCAACCATTAATATTACGACACTGGCCAAAGCCGACGACACGTATCGAACTTATCTCTTGACACACCCTTTCTACAGCTACCTGTACTTGCGAATGCGTCGGCTACATACCTCATGGTTATTCGTGCTACTCGTATTTCTGCTACAAAAAATTTATTGGTAGTGGGACTAGTAAATTTTGGCCAATTTTCCGAAATGTGGTGTTCACACTTTGATGATTTTACTGAAACTGACTAATGCATTGTCGCGATCTTCAGTTGTTTCATGGTGCATGGAACATATATAACGTACAATCACAGGGTTTGCGTGTTTTCACGGGTTGGGGGATCAAATTACTTACCACATAAGAATGAAAACATCAAAAGTACGTTACAGATGTCAAATTTATCCTGCTTAATAGTTTCGAGCAAAAAACCTACAATTATTAGCTTCTTCGCGGGTGGGTCCACAGCTTCGACGTAATTTCTGAATGATAACACCATTTTAAATGTCCATAGTAAGCTGTTAAGAACTTTGTGCAAGATAACCTTAATTTCATCGTCTAGCACTTTATATTACTGACCAGTTTCCGACTCCGTCGATCTTGGGATGCAGTTGTGCTGGTGACATATGTGTCATAATTATACTAAATAGTTTTTAAATGTGACACACGTGTCACTGATGCAACTGGGTTTGAAAATTGTCACACGCTGAAACTGGCCAGTAATGTGAAGTGTTACATGATACAATAAAAGTCTTTTGGATGAAATATGAGACAGCCCATGGTGGCTATTCAAAACCATTTTATCGCTAAAATCATTGCCTCAGAAAAAATACTAATTTATTCAACGCATCACGTGGTTTAAACGGCAACATTCTTTCAGAAATTACGTACCGGTTTGTAAAATATGAGGTCTCTGGATTACTGTATAAATTAGTTATGAGGTACCTGATCAGTAAATTGTTTCATAATGTTTGAAATCTCTTGCTCTTCTGTGCTATGCAGGGATGGTTTAAGAATGGGTCGGGCCCATATTCAACAATTCGCAGATGCACTAATGTTTTTCTAAATACATTATTTTACTTCCATGTAACACGTGAAGGTAGCGCCTAAAATTTTTATTTCTTTAAGTTAAATTCTAGTAGGTGCTGACTTTTGAACTACTGTTACCGGTATTATGTCCAAATTACACTGAGGTGACAAAACGTCCTGGGATACCTCCTAATATCCCGTCTGGCCTCCTTTTGTCCGGCATAGAGCAGCAATACGACGTGGCATGGACTCAACAAGTCGTTGGAAATCCCCTCCAGAAATACTGAGCCAAGCTGCCTCTGTAGCTGTCCAAATTGCGAAAGTGTGCCGGTGCGGGATTCTGTGCACGAACTAACTTCCCGATTAAGTCCCATAAATATTTGATGGGATTCATGTCCGGCGATCTGGATGGCCAAATCATTCGCTAGAACTGACCAGAATGTTCTTCAAACCAACCGTGAACATTTGTGGCCCGGTGAACCTGGCGCACTGTCGTCCATAAAAATTCCATCGTTGTTTGGGAACATGAACTCCATGAGTGGCTGCAAATGGTCTCCAAGTAGCCGAACATAACAACTTCCAGCGAATCATCGGCTCAGCTGGACCAGAGGACCCAAACCATTGGGTGTAAACACGTCCCACACCATTGTTGAGCCACCACCAGCTTTTACAGTGCCTTGTTGGCAATTTGGATCCATGGCTACTCGGGGTCTGCACCGCACTCTGACCTATCCATCAGCTTTTACCAACTGAAATCGGGACTTACCTGAGCAAGCAACGGTTTTCCAGTCGTCTAGGATCCAACAGATGTGATCACGAGCCCAGGAGAGGCATCGCAAAGGCACTCGGGTCGGTCGTCTGCCTCCATAGCCCGTTAACGCCAAATTTTGCCACACTGTCCTAACGGATACGTTCGTTGTACGTCCCACGTTGATTTCTACGATTATTTCGGGCAATGTTGCTTGTCTGTTAGCACTGACAACTTGACGCAAATGCCGCTGCTCTCGGTTGTTAAGTGAGAGCCGTCGGCCACTGCGTTGTCCTCAGTGAGAGGTAAGGCCTACAATTTGTTAATCTCAGCACACTCTTGACACTGTGGATCTCGGAATATTTAATTACCTAACGATTTCCGAAATGGAATATCCGTGAGTCTAGCTTCAACTACCATTCCGCATTCAAAGTCTGTTAATTCTCGTCGTAGGGCCACAAACGTGTCAGAAACCTTTTCACATAAATCAGCTGAGTACAAAAGATAGCTCCTGCAATGCATTGCCCTTTTATACCCTGATTACACTATACTACCGGCGTCTGTATATGTGCATACCGCTATCCCATGACTTCTGTCCTCTCAATGTAGTCCAATATCCATTAGTTAAAAGACTCAAGTAACCCATCATATTTACCAGATCGAATCACATAGTAATCACTGTTTAAACAAGTAAATAGTTGATTGTCAGCCTGTGTCCATCCGAACAAGGAAATTTCTAAGGCATTGAGGTGAAAACGCAGTAATGTGTCCAAATTGCCAGGTCGTTGAGGCTGTCTCTGTTTTATAGGCTCCTCCAATCAGTTCTGCTCGTCAGCCTTTTCTGGCGATTACTCTCAATCATCTAGTCACTGGTGGCCTGGTAAATGTTTCAGCCTCAGTTACGCATTACACTAACTGGAAGAATAGGAAGAAACACGTCTATACTTGACCACTAATACAAAGATAGATTTCAACACTCATTTGACGCCTAGTTATCTAGTTTAGACAAAACCAGCTTAGAAGGACACGACTCCAAAAAAATATTCACATTGTAATCATCTTGCAAATATCTGCGCTGTTCTTGTACATGCTGAAGAGATGTTCATGTTACCTTGGAGCTTTTCGCTGTCACAAGTCTGGAAAGTTACTCTCCATCACAAATTTTCAGTGAAATTTTTGAATCACCACCTATTTGGTAGTGTATGCAATCAAAATGAAGCGTCCATGGAGTTCCAGGCATGGCTCATGGGTTGGGTTCGAGTGCATCGGGGCGGGGGGAGGGGGGGGGGGCGTGGGTTCAGTTTGTTACTGTCTCCTTCCCCCCTTGCCACCAAATACAGCTTGTTGCCTTCAGTTTTAAAAAAGAGAGGAAATTTGGTAAAGCAAATATAATCAATATAGTGAGACTGAAACCACGCCAAAGACAACAAAATGCCGCCAACCTCTTGACGTGTACTTCTTTAAACAATACTCAGTGTGAGAGGGAAAGCTGATTTTGTAACACCGCAATATCAAAATCCACAAGGCACGATCATTAGTTCATCATCAGACTTCACTCTGTGCTATACAATCTACTTTCTGCACCGAAGTACAAACATATTCTAAAATGATTGGCGAAAGACAGGCTGTGACGTTAACGTATCATCATCTTTTGAAAACATAATTAAAGTGGCGTTTCATATTGGACTTTTTGAATGCAAAAGTTTTGTGTAATGTGAAGAAGTGGCTTTAGAGATGCGTATTATTCTATTCCACTTTGCTTTGAGCATTTCACTGAAACCCCACACCGGGTTTTGAAGACTGAACAGCTGTGCAACACTGTCAGGTCAGTAGAAAATGTTTCTTGCTCTGATGAGTGATTACGTTAAGCAGAGAGAAGTACGGCAATTGAAATGTGTCTCATTTTGATCCTATTATATCAATGTTTTGTTTCTTAGTTTCTTTCTTAGACCTTGAACAGGTAAATATTTTCAAATGTGTCTAGTGGTAAAACGCGTAGTTTTCCATGTGAATGGCTGATATCACTGTTTTTGGAATGGCCGATTTATGTTCTATACAAACTTTCGTGCAGTTCTGACAGTTCGATATCACTTACTTTCATTATAACAGTCAAGGGTAAGTTAACCGCTGTTTCAAGACGCTACCAACGTTCAAATTACCGGCAGACAGAACTAACAATTGCTGCCGTTGCACACATTGCCTTGTGTAGATTTAAGCCGGATTCACACTCGCATCTGTCACACCACAGCCTATTGCTTTCTGTAAAGGCCTCACACAGGACGTCACAAATTCTACGTAGTTTCACAGCTTTCAATACGGCGTCAATAGAGATCATCTATGTACAATACTGGCCATTGAAATTGCTACACCAGGAAGAACGCAAATGATAAACGGGTATTCATTGGACAAATATATTATAATAGAGCTGACATGTGATTACATTTTCACACAGTTCGGGTGCATAGATCCTGAGAAATCAATACCCAGAACAACCACCTCTGGCCGTAATAACGGCCTTTATACGCCTGAGCATTGAGTCAAACAGAGCTTGGATGGCGTGTACAGGTACAGCAGCTGCCCATCCAGCTTCAACACGATACCACAGTTCATCAAGAGTAGTGACTGGCGTATTGTGACGAGCAAGTTGCTCGGCCACCATTCAACAGACGTTTTCAATTGGTGGGAGATCTGGAGAATGTCCTGGCCAGGGCAGCAGTCGAACATTTTCTGTATCCAATAAGGTCTGTACATGACCTGCAACATGAGGTCGTGCATTATCCTGCTGAAATGTAGGGTTTCGCAGGGATCAAATGAAGGGTAGAGCCACGGGTCGTAACACATCTGAAATGTAACGTCCACTGTTCAAAGTGCCGTCAATGCGAACAAGAGGTGACCGAGACGTGTAACCAATGGCCCTCCATACCATCACGCCGGGTGACACGCCTGTATGACGATGACGAATACACGCTTCCAATGTGCGTTCACTGCGATGTTGCCAAACATGAACGCGACCATCATGATGCTGTAAACAGAACCTGGATTCATCCGAAAAGATGATGTTTTGCCATTCGTGCGCCCAGGTTCATCGTTGAGTACACCATCGCAAGCGCTCCCGTTTGTGATGCAGCATCAGGGGTAACCGCAGCCACGGTCTCCGAGCTGATAGTCCATGCTGCTGCAAATGTCGTCGAACTGTTCGTGCAGATGGTTGTTGTCTTACAAGAGTCCCCATCTGTTGATTCAGGGATCGAGACGTGACTGCACGATCCATTACAGCTAAGCGAATAAGATGCCTGTTATCTCTACTGCTAGTGATACGAGGCCATTGGGATCCAGAACGGCGTTCCGTATTACCCTCCTGAACCCACCGATTCCATATTCTGCTAACAGTCATTGGATCTCGACCAACGCGAGCAGCAATGTCGCAATACGATAAACCGCAATCGCGATAGGCTACACTCTGACCATTATCAAAGTCGGAAACGTGATGGTACGCATTTCTCCTCCTTACACGAGGCATCACAACAACGTTTCACCAGGCAACGCCGGTCAACTGCTGTTTGTGTATGAGTAATCGGTTGGAAACTTTCTTCATGTCAGCACGTTGTAGGTGTCGCCACCGGCGCCAACCTTGTGTGAGTGCTCTGAAAAGCCAATGATTTGCATATCACAGCATCTTCTTCCTGTCGGTTAAATTTCGCGTCTGTAGCACGCCATCTTCGTGGTGTAGCAATTTAAATGGCCAGTTGTGTATTTTGCTCGACTTCAGTGAAAATATTGGCTTAAAAAAAACTGCAATTACTTTTGCGTAGCGTACATTGGCGTTTTGAGTGATGCATGCAATGACGAAGTATATGTATTAATGGCTAGTAAAATATTTTCGGGAAGCAGGGAATATTCTCGGTCATATTAAAGCGAGCCGTCCGAACAAAACTCTTGGCGACGGCCTACAACAACTCGCGCGCTGCTGTGCACGGAATATCGCGGAATAATTTTTCCTCTGTAGGTGATAAGATACAATAATGATGTCTGAAATGTTACCAAGAATAATTTTGCAGTTTTCTTAACAACTTTCTCGCAGGAAGTTTCTTCGCAGTCCTACAAGACGAAAATTCATCAGCGACTACATATTTCGCTACGCAGAATACTTTTATGTTTCCGAAATAAAAGACGCAGCCTATGCATCTGTAAACTTTGAAGATGTTCATATATTTTTTTCAGTCCAATTACGTTAGTGATTCTGTTACTACCACAGGTTGAAGTAAAAAATTATTTCCCTCCAAAAATTCTTGTAACGTTAGCTTTCATTTTTCTTTTTTCCTAGCAGCTAGTGAGAATTTTCTTTTGGAAAGTACTCCATCATATTCTAGACTAAATTTTTTTTTACGAACAATTGAAATTTACACTATAAAAGAAACTGGCAATGCTGTAAGATGGCGAATTGACCTTGAAGCCCTATTTTCATGCCGCCAACTACAGTGCGATATAACAAGTGTCGCGACACTGCAAGTCATTCAACCATAGTTCTTTTGACGTGTGAAAAGAAAGTTTGTTAGGCAAAATAGCGTTAGACATAGAAATGTGACATGACCATCAGAATGAACGTTGTGTGAAAAGTACCAAGAAAAGCAACATTTGGAAAGTAACCGCCAAAGAAATTGGAGTTAACAATGTATGACTATCTATGAATTACATTTCCTTTTAGTTTGTTCAAATGGTTCAAATGGCTCTGAGCACTATGGGACCTAACTTCTATGGTCATCAGTCCCATAGAACTTAGAACTACTTAAACCTAACTAACCTAAGGACATCACACACATCCATACCCGAGGCAGAATTCGAACCTGCGACCGTAGCGGTCGCACTGTTCCAGCCTGAAGAGCCTAGAACCGCTCGGCCACACTGGCCGGCTTTTAGTTTGTGAAATGGACGATAAGGTCTTTATTTCTTATGACTAAATGCTTATTATTACATTTCTTACTGTTTATTTTCGCTGGCCACTGTGGCCGAGCGGTTCTAGGCGCTTCGGTCAGGTTCGAATCCTGTCTCGGGCATGGATGTGTGTGATGTCCTTAGGTTAGTTAGGTTTAAGTAGTTCTAAGTTCTAGGGGACTGATGACCTCAGATGTTAAGTCCCATTGTGCTCAGAGCCATTTGAACCATTTGAAGTACTTATTTTCACTTCGACGGCGTCCCCTGTTTACCGCGTCGTTCTGCCAAACCAAACTACCTTGCAGGGCATCGAAACAATCTCTGAATCTATCGCGTATCTGGATAACGTGTTTCCTCTATGAGGAGGGTCTCTTAATTTTCTCTCTTCAATATCTTCATTGTCAAACAAGGACACAAGTGGCAAGAATCTCGTTCTCTACATCTTCCAGACTGGGACAGATCTCGCGATAGTAAATACTATTTTTTTGCACATTGTTTCAAAAGCGTTTTCTGAAACTCTTTGGGCTCTATTAACGTGTGTAGGCGTATACGGACAAGGTCTCAACAAGGACGTTTTTAATGGAAACGCTTCGCCTCTAACAATCACGTGAGACAGTCGATCTCTCGTGCGTGGCAATTTCTGGTATATTCAAAATATTTGTTTCCAGTTTCGTTGCTACAAGCGACAGTGAAAAGATGCCCGCATCGCTATTCTTTCCAAAATCACCAACGTTCAGATACGTAAATTTACTAGTTTAGCGCCCGCTGCTTCGCTCGCGCAGAATGTATGGCCTGCAGAGATTTTTTTTGTTTTTATTAATCGAATATTTATGTTGTTCACAAACTTCAAAATCTTCTAAGCTTTTCACGTTAGTCAACGCCATATAAGCATGGTCTCTTCCGATTGTACTTCTGACCAAAAAGCGATTCTGGTGGTTGGAGTCCAAAGTCTTCGTCAATCATGACTTTTGCGTTCTTGTGGAGATATTTCCATAGCAATTTTCGTCCCCTAGCAAATATTTCTGCTTACCTAATAGAGAAGTCAAATACCAATTTTCATACATTTACCTTGACAATTTTTTTAATGTAAAGAACCATTTTCTTAAAAATTTTCATCCCCAAATTGCACTCCCCTAGGGGTTGAATTCCCAGAAACACTGAAACACTTACGCTTTATTTCTAACCAAGAAGTCAAATACCAGTTGTCATAGATGTAGCCTTAAAAATCCTTTAGTAGCTCTTTAATAATTATTCATTTTCAAGAAAACTTTCACCCGCTATTTCACCCCATTAGTAGTTGAATTTACAAAAATGTTGAAATACGTATTTTTTATTTTCTGACAGAGACAAAATACGTTTTCGTAGTTCTAGCTTCAAAATTCCCTTAATAGCGACGTCCTTTTGAAAAGCCTTTCATCCCCTATTTCACTCCTTAGGAGTATAATTTCGGACATCCCCTTCTTATATGATGCCTACAGTATAAGATCCACACACTCTCCCAACTTCAAGTTTCTATCCTCAATGGTTTGGGCTGGGCTATGATGTGTCACTGAATCAACCCCTCAGGGATTGAATTTCGAAAAACAGTGAAATACGTACTTTTCACCTTATCGGTGCAGATGGTCAGACAAGATACTTCCGTACGTGTCTCCTGTCAACTGCACACACCCCACAACATTACAGAGCCTCCACCAGCTTGAATAACCCCCGCTGACATTCAGGGTCCATGGGTTCATGAGGTTGTCTCCATACCGTACACGTCCATCCGCTCGATACAATTCGAAACGAGACTCGTCCGGCCAAGCTACATGTTTCCAGTCATCAACAGTCCAATGTCGGTGTTGACGGGCCCAGACGGGGAGTAAAGCTTTGTGTCATGCAGTCACCAATGGTACACGAGTGGACCTTGGGCTCCGAAAGCCCAAATCGATGATGTTTCGTCGAATGGTTCGCACACTGACAGTTGTTGATGGCCCAGCATTGCAATTTGCGGGAAGGTTGCACTTCTGTCACGTTGAACGATTCTCTTCAGTCGTCGTTGGTCCCGTTCTTGCAGGATCTTTTTCCCGCCGCAACGATGTCGGAGATTTGTCGTTTTGCGAGATTCCTGATATTCACGGTACACTCGTGATATGGTCGTACGGGAAAATGCTCACTTCATCGCTACCGCGGAGATGCTATGTTCCATCGCTCGAGCACCACGTTCAAAATCACTGAAATCTTGATAACCTGCCATTGTAGCAGCAGTAACCGATCTAAAAACGGCGCCAACTATTTGTTGTCTTATATAGGCGTTGCCGACCGCAGCGCCGCGTTGTGCCTGTTTACATATCTCTGTATTTGAATACGCATCCCTATACCAGTTTCTTTGGCGCTTCAAGACTTTTTTTTACGGGTCATTGTACACTCGTCCCGTACAGCCATTTTGCATCATGTTAAAAGTTTATCGCGCGCCGAAGATCTCGTTACATCAAGGACTGGAAACTCTTGTTCAGCTACATCTAATGGCAGTTTCACAGCGGAGTTTCCATTAATGTCACCACAATTACGGTTGATGGCAATGCTAATATGATCTCTTTCTTGACTCGAACTATAGATAGAATCAAATTAATAAGTAAAGTTTTACCAGTGTTACCTGGTGCATCCAAGAAAATAATCCCACCTTCATTTCTTTCAATATAAATCATAGCTCTGTCGTAAATAGTCCGCTGTGATTGTGTCAGTTTTGGTTCATTTTCTTCATTGTGATTATCTAAATCCTCTTAGTTATAACAGTGTTCGTTCGTCAGTTCACAACTAACTTTGAATTATTCACTTCTCACGGTTGGTTGTAGTTCAAGTTGGACTAAACGTTGATTATCTGTCACCAAGCCTAAATCTTTTAACATTATTAAAGCTTCATTATACGTATATCCATTGAAAGTAAGACCCATATCTGGAATGTCTCTCCTCAACCTAGTCAGAATGTCATCACTTAGATTACCCCGATATTTCATCCATTGTGTATTAGGATCTCAAGAATTACACGATGTTAAAATTATGGCAAACAGTTCTCGAACTGGGCCTGCACTCTCTTTTTGCGTGGCTTCCCTCATCGCTTGGTTCCAGTAAATATCATTCGGTAGTAGACGGCGGCGCTGACATGCCTCTCGATACGTTTTGCAAATGTAACTAACTATAGTACGAAGATGTTCAAATGATGTTGGTCCATGCACTTCGTGTAGTAGTACACATAAGTAAAAATACTTTCTGTATTTTGGATGTACACTCCACATTTTGCACTATCTAACTGGAATGACTCTTTTGCGCCGATAAAATTCGGGATAGAGGAGCATTCTCCAAACGGATCATTTTGTCATAATACGAAAGACGCATTTAAGGTCGTATTGACGAGTTTGTTCGCAACTGCTTCTGCTGATTCATTCGTAGAATACAGACGTCAAGATGAACTGTTAAACAAAAAACCGCTGGATATTTTTCTTGAATTGGAGAACCTAATACGCACCAAATCAGCTCGTTACTATTAATGTGTCGTCCCATTTGATATCTCCTAATTTCATCGTCTTCATTTTTATTAGTCACACCAAAGACAGCCATGTCACTGCGTTTATTAACGTATTTGAATGCATACTTAATTCAGTCAACTAAGCTGCAATATTTTACGTTTATGTGTGCTTAAAACCTCAACACCAATGGATTATTTGGTACAACCCATTGGTTGTTAATTTCCACTCCTCCAACGTTTCTTATCTTGATTTTCGTCTTAAATCCTCCTCGACTTGTCGATCGACGTCTTTACTGTGGATATCCATCCTTACTGACTTGTGTTTCAGTCAACAATGGTCTCGGACACCTTTTGGGGCATTTGTTTTCTTTCATACTGGATGAATGTGGATTAAGCATTCCACAAGGTCCATGTATTTTGTTTTTTCACAGTTATTTCATACAGTACAAGATCCTCAGACAGATTTGGGAATTCAGTTCTGATAACACTACTAGTTTGATTTGGATGGGTTTTCTCTTTAAGCCAAATTTAACTGTATGCGTGCGGCAATCCTCTCTTTTGCTACACAGTTGAATACATCCAACAAATGACATCTACAAAAATGCAACTCTTTACAATTGTATCAATGAATTTCATTGCTTATGCCTGAACACTCGCGCAATTATTTCGTGTCGGTCAGGTTTGTCCATACTTAACGTGATCATTCGTCCCGCTTTCAGGCTGTCTCGTTGTTCCCAGCCAGAGCCAAAATGTCCCGCTTTTGCTAACAGACCAAACGATAACCGATTAGACGTACCCTTTACTTGCCTATATTCATTAAATCGGAAGCGCGTGGGTGACGGCGGCAGTGAGGGTGGCTTGGAGAAGAGAGAACGAGCAACATGCGAGAGCGAGAATGCTATGGCTCAATCTCTCCCAACAATCACAGCGCGCGAGTGCGAACTTAACATGCGACAACATTGTTTTTAGTTTTAGTTTGTATTGGATGTTCGGGCGTACGTGCACAATCAAACAACTCATTCGCCGTTTTCACGTTTGTATTTGAAACATTAGAAAAATGCCTTAACGCAAGTGTACCTTTAATATTACTTTGCATTTATAAAACAAAGGAGTGGTGCATCAGATGTTGAGTGTGTAAAATGTCATACCGATTTTAGTGTTGGTCATGGTGGTGCCAGCGATCTTGAGAAACATTTAAAATAGGAGAAACACAAGCTTTCCGATCAAGCTCCTGCTTCCAGCTCGTCAATGCTTGCTTTTTACAAAAGAACCGACTTCGAAGGATTTGGATGTTCAAAATGGTTCAAATGGCTCTGAGCACCATGGGACTTAACTTCTGAGGTCATCAGTCGCCTAGAACTTAGAACTACTTAAACGTAACTAACCTAAGGACATCACACACATCCATGCCCGAGGCAGGATTCGAACCTGCGACCGTAGCGGTCGCGCGGTTCCAGACTGTAGTGCCTAGAACCGCTCGGCCACCCAGGCCGGCTACCGATTTGGAAGTAGCTGCCGCGAAAGATGCATGGGCGTATCATACGGTTCAAGAAAACCACAGCTTTCGCTCAAATGACTGTGTGTCTGATTTAATTCAAACATGTTTTGAGAAAAAAATTTAGATGTTGTCACACAAAATCTCAGGCTATTGTTGTAAATGCGCTGTACCTATGGTGATGGGTGAATCGAAAGAGCAGCTTTGGTGAACTCCACATCACATCTTTATTAACAGATGCTAAAAATCATTGCTCAGTAAAATTATTCCCTGCTTTGATTGTAAATTTTTTACATTATAAAGGTGTGAAAGTCAAAATTTTAGAGTTTCGAAAGCAGCCTGGTGAAACACTGGATACTGTTGTCCATCATTCGAAGGACGTGTTATCGTGCAATGATTTAAATAAGAATATTGCGGTACTTTGTGGAGATAATACTAACCGCAATTTTGGAGGAAATAATAGAAAAAACGGAGTAACAATGTTTACGCAAAATTAATCCTATCACCCGGAATGCAACTTCTTGCGACAACGCGATCAAAACAGCTTCAGATTGTATCCCTATGGACTTCGAATGTACCATTGTGAAAATTTACACTTTTTATTTATATCTACAAGGAGTTTTGTGATTCCAGTGACACAGAGTATCAGAAACTGCTGGGCTGCAGCAAAACCAGGTGCTCGCATTAATGCCGGCGCTTGAAATATTTCTATTTTAGCCCTGAAAAAGCTATTTTCTCAGCACAGATAAATGCCCAAATATTTTACAAACAAATTTCGAAAATCCAACCTCTTAATTATCGCTATGCTTTTTGCATTCACAAGCAAACTGTGTCATAACCTGAAGCACAATGCGTGTTACAGTTTTCTGAAAATCATTAAAGCAAATAATTACAATGTTAAATCAGCGAGCCAACAGTCCATCATTAATATCTGCATACAAGAATGTCATTTCACCGTCTATGGTTTGCCGTCCACTTACGAGAATGTTATTTCCTTTACACGTTAGGTTGTAAATTCTACATAGGAAATTAAGCGTCTCCGAGATAACTAAAATTACAAGAAACTGATGCTGTTGTTCAGGACGTAGAAATTGAGGCGGCTGATTTTGTAAGGCTAGCAAAGAATACTTTGTTCCCTTATTTCCAACTACGTCACGGACGAAAAAATATCATGCTAGAACGCTAAAAATGTTGCTACTGAAGACCGTTGGATGAAGTTGTTCACACAATGCCGTAACAACAATCTGAAATGTATGAAATTTCATATAATTATTGAACACATTTTATGTTTCCCTGGAAGTAACGTACCTGTCGAAAGAGTTTTTTCTCTAATGAGTAAGATATGGACACATGACAAAACACAGTTAACTGTCGCAGTTTTGAAGGCCATTTTGATCATCAAGACTAAAATCAACCAATCATGAGATAAGCTCCTTTCCTACTTGAAAACTAGACCCGACGTTTTGAAACTGATTTCCTCCCAAGACAAACATAAAACAAATGTGCTGTAAATGCAATTTAATGTTGATTACTTAAAGTTATACATAATTAATAAATTGTTATCATGTCTTTGTTTTTGAATAAATTATAAATAGTAAAATAAATTTTTTCCTAAATTCTGCAAGGGCCCCCTTAGAAGGAAATAATAATAATAATAATAATAATAATAATGGTCATGTTATCCATTCCGCAACTCATCTTTACTCTTCTTCCACGAAGAACGTAGAAGGCTGAATTACAAATCGTTCTAGATTCTAGCATTTGCGTCATTGGCTATTGCACCACGTAAATGAATATATTCAATCGTTCTCAACTATTTTTGGTTTTGACGAAGGTGGAGTAACATTTCTAACTCCATTTTTGTACACAATTCGACAATAAATTGTTGACACAATTGTCGACAATTAAGTATGATTGTATTCAGTTTTTCTGTCCGTTATACGATACGCATAAAATAATTTCGAAGTGACTTTTTTATTTGTTTGACCACCTGATTGCGGGTCAGCTTGATGTATACTGAAATGGTAACCCTCTTCATCGTGCCAAAAAATTATTGGATACTGCAAGGCATAATAAGCGCGATTTATTTCAGCGATACGCTGCACTATATTGCTACTTCCCTGTATCACAATATCAGGATAACTAATTTCATTGTCCGCCATAACTACGATCGTTTGATTGAGGGCATTGAACCGTCTTTCATACTCGCCTGCTGGTCTCTTATCAGCTCGAATTATTATTTTGTAATTATCTGCGACCATTGTTTCGAATTGTTTTTTAAGCATTTGTACCAGTTCATTATTTTCATGTATGAAACTTTGTAAACCCAGAGACTGCTTAGCTGAGTGGTAATTGTTTATTAATTTTAAATGTCAGCTAGGTCCCCAGTTCAAATACATAATACACAATACAATGATATATGAGGCGTATTCCAAATCTAAGGTCCGTCTGGTCATAAAAAGTAAGCTCATGATAGAAGGTTTTCATTGACAATAATATTTTACTACAAATCTACTTTACTTTTCTGCATAATCGCCGTTCACATCTATACACTTCCTGTAAAGCTGCACCAGCTTCTTTAAACCCTCTGCATAGAAGTTTGCCGCCTGAGAATTGAACCAGATGCTAACTTCAGTCTTAAGATCATTGTCGTTTTGAGTTCGTTGTCCACCCAGCCACTCTTTCTAATGCAACAAGAGGAAATAGTCGCTTGGTGCAAGGTGAGGAATGTACAGGCGGTGCTCAAAACGTTCCCAACGAAAAACTTCAATCTTCTCCGTGGCTTTGGCAGTGGCGAGAGGGTGTGCTTTGCGTGAACGTAGATTATGTCAGACGATAGTTTCTTGCAGCGTCGATTTTGGATCACACGTCTCAGTTTCATTAGCGTTTCACAGTAAACGTCAGTTATAATAGTTGACCCACGGTCCATGTAATCATCAAAAGGACGCCCATTTTGTCCTCCCCCCTAAAAAAAAAAAGGTTGCATTATTTTTCGATTCGAGAACGGAGACTGCTTAAATTTTTTTGGATTGGGTGAACTTGAATAGCGCCACTGCATTGACTGTTGTTTCGATTCAGCGTTAGTGTACGATATCCACGTCTCGTTACTCATAACAATGTGGGAAGACAAATCATCTCCATCTTGTCTACTGTTAGGATGCTTGGGTCATTCAAGAGGAGCGTCACATTCTGAAATGTGAAACTTTTCATGTACAAGGTAAACTGAATGTAATTCTTAATGTCATTGATTATTGTAATGTCTGTGTTTATAGCTGTCTGTGTATTACATTACAAAACACAGTGTTTTGACCTTTACAGCTGTAATTTCGTGCATTGCAACGTACAAGGGAAAAAATTGAATTTCTGCTACAGAGAAAGTTCATATTGAATCCCTTTTCTCGGCGAAAAATATTCCTGTATTATGTAAGTCCATTTGTGACTATGTTTTTGTAAGTTGTGTTCCTTAAATTGTACCTAATTAAAGTTCCTTATTAACTTGTATTAATTTTCATAAATTACAGTTTTGTATTTTGTGTTTTTCAAATACAACAATTTCAAACTGTTTTAATTTTTTTCAACTTCAGCATTAATTTTTCCTGATGGAGGTTCGAATGTCGCATTATACGCCCTGTATACAGGTTGTCGCAGGAGGAATGGTCACTATTCAGGAACATGAGAGGAACGGTCATTCGAAGTAGTGTGTAGTAAATGTGGCTCTAAAATGCATATCTTAAGAGCTATGAGCACTTGTTCATCTTCGTTGCTGTGAAACACATCTTCTCTACCAAAGCTGTGCATTTTAATGCCCATGTTTACTAGATATTTTTTCTTGTTTTGATCGATACTACCTCATCCGAAAATATGGAAGGCAAAGAGCTTGTAGTAGAAGAGATTTGCTTCACAGTACTGGTATTGAAGATGAAGTAGCTCTTAAGGTACACATTTTAGAGCACAATCTTGAAACACTTCTTTGCTTCGGATGATTGTTCCAGTCATATTCTTGAACACTGACTATTCCTCCAGGGACAAATGGTTCAAATGGCTCTCAGCACTGTGGGCTTAACATCTGAGGTCATCAGTCCCCTAGAACTTAGAACTACTTAAACCTAACTAACCTAAGGACATCACACACATCCATGCCCGAGGCAAGATTCTAACCTGCGACCGTAGCAGCAGCACGGTTCCGGGCTGAAGCGCCTAGAACCGATCGGCCACAACTGCCGGCCCCTCCACGAACACTGTGTATAAATGACAAAGTGGTGGCGCCTATCTCAGTTTGGTGCCCCTAGCAGCGGCTTGTGCCGCTTGGGCCTGAAATCAGCCCTTAGTCAGACACCCAATATACAGTCAGTAACTTCAGTAATGGTTTTATAATTTACATTCTGCAATCCCACAATATAAAATAACTGTTTTTCAGCAATCTGAACTACAAGCCTGTAATAACTTATTTTATTATGTAGGCCTATTCCAGCCTCAGGTCGCACAACCGGTTTCGACTTATTACCAAGTCTACATCAGATAGCACCCCGGCAAGAACAGTGTGTTTTGGGAAGTCTGACGGAGCCATATCACATGAATAAGGCAACAATTCATACCTTAGTTCGTGTAATTTTGCCATGGCGACGGCACATGTGTGAGGGCACTCAGGAGCTGCGGCACCCATCTTGCAGCTACTTTCTTCATTTCTAATTCTTCAGTTAAAATGTGATATACACTATGATATCCGGCAAGCATGAGCAATTTCACACACTTTCTATCGGCGATCATCCATGTCCATTTTGTGTACTTTTGCAATGATTTCTGGAGTACTGACACATCTTGGTCGACACTGTGCAGATCATCATCTAAGCTCTCCCGACGAAATTTAAATTCATTTGTCCACTCGGCAACACTTGAATATGAGGGAGCATAGTCCCCAGTGTATTCTGAAAATCGGCATGAATGTCCTTTGCTTTCATACCTTTCTTTACGAAGTACTTAATCACTGCTCGAAAATCGATTTTTTTTCCATCTTCGCAAATCACTAAGTCGGAACAACAGACCCACATCATCACCACAGCTCTCTTTCAAGAGTACTGACGTGGTACGTGTTTACAGGCAACAGTCCAATGGATATCACGAGAACAACTCGTTGCGTTGGGGCTGACCTCTCGTGGTGATTCCGAGAACTTTTCAAACCACCCTCGTACTTTTGCCACTTGTCCACCTCAAATGATATTCAGTTTTTCATTATCGTAATATAAGTAGTAACGACCACTTGGAACATCAAGCAGAGTGGCGAATAAGTGCAAGATTTTTATACACTGCGTATCACAATTAGGAGAAAATGTACAAGGTAAAAGGGAGAGCCCGACTCTTAGGTCGCTTCCGTAGGAAACTGTTCTGAGCTGGCCCTGGTTGAACTGTTATAGTTACAAACGAAAGGAGTGAGTAGCACAATGAAACAAGCAAATAATTCTAATAAACATAACCCCAGAAATCCAAAGTTTCTCCCATACGATTGAATACATGAGCATCTAATAACAGAGCCCTGAGGAGCCGAACTATAGATATGCACTTGAGGACAAACACATTACGAGCGTTCCACATGACCATCGTTCATGTGAAGGCAAGCTTCAGCACATCTTCTCTCCAGTTCCTGTACACATTCAAAAATATGTATGCAGGATATCTGCTCTTTCGGACATGTCCAAAAGAACAGACACCGTGTTCATGTAATTTACTCGCCCAGATGGGCGATAGATCCACTTCTTCTGTGCAGATGCACAAGTGCACCCGGCCTCCCACGGGAATCTCAGAGTAGTGAGCTTGGAGGAAATGGACGGGGACTGCAGATAGGTGGCGCTTGGTGAGAATGTGGATTGGCCTTGAGGCGTGCCAAGATAGTCTGCGCGATTGCGATGACCCTGTGTCCTGGACTACACAGTAATTAACACACAAGCTTAGTAATCAGGAGATTCCGGATTCAAATCCCGGTCTAGTACACGTTTTCACTCGTCGCTACTGAGTTTGTGAAATGTCCCGATGCAACTGACATCAGGTTTCCCTTTCCTTTCCCTCCCCCCCCCCCCCCCCTCCCCCCACCTTCAATTTACATATAACAATCAAAAATCCACAATGCATTTCCAGAGTTCACCGACACTATCAACAAGGCTACAATACACCAAAGGTTGTAAATATGCCCAGACAAAAATGTTCTACTGGTTCAAGTCGAGGGGCCTGGGAAACTATAAGATTGGCGAGCCATGACAATACAGTAGTGGTCATAATGCCGTTTATCAGTAATTAGGTATCTGGAATTGTGATAAAATAAATTGAGGGTAGTTCATCACTGTAATTTACGCCTCACTCGCGGTGTTTCGAAACACTGCAGAAAAAAGTTAAGTTTCTGAAATATTAAATATAATGAACGCGCCTCTGTGGCCGAGGACGTGCACAGAGCGCCAATATCCATGTGCCGCTATTGCCACTTGAGTGTCAATGTCCACCGACCTTGTAAACACGAGTAGGTCGAGTTGGGGAAACCATTTGTTTTCGTAACTGTGTTTCTTTGTATTATTTGCTTGTTTTATCGTCCTCAACTCAGTCCTTTCGTTTGTACCGATAATTGTCAAACACCCTGTATTATAGTCATATTGCCAAGGAATAGATCCTTCTGGTGAAGTATAGGTACTCAGAAAAATATTTACAATTATCGTGAGCCTAATGTGAAGAACTCCCATTTTCTGCAGAAATTACAAAGGCAGTTTTCTGTGGGCGTGTCTTCCACTTGGTTATCATTATGTTGTATCACAGAATAATGAGGCACGCAGTAGGCTTTTATAATTCATTCACAAAAACTGGAATGCGTGTCGAGAAGCCTGTGTGTAACATTCTCCACGTTGCTGTAATTGCAAACTGCTAGAATTACGGTCTACCTTTCTGTATGTTGCAGATAGATCTGAAAACTCATTTCAGCTATATCACATTTGTTTTCTCACGAGGCTTTATCACATGCTCTGATACTCTAGAGCCTCATTACCAGCAATAACATGGTATTTCTTCTACATTTGTGTCGCCTGGTAAATGATTTCTGTCAAAAATGTTTCCATTGTTATGCAATTGATTGGTTGATTTAAGTAGGGAGGCAAAACAATAGTGGTGCGACCCTCTGTTGCCCACATCGAAATTGAGTTTATTATGTGGTATCTCACCCTGTCACTCTAGAAAAGCTAACCATTAGCCAGATTAAACTTAAAAATAGTAGGAGTCCCTTTGCTAACTCTCCAATGTTCACAATATCTGCAGGAATTAATGACTGAAATATTTTGTGTATTTTGGTTCCAGTGCTTCATATTGGAAGATTGAATGTGGTGCTGTTTCAAACTCCCATACCACATTGTCTGCACTTAGGGCCTGTTTCTGTATATCCTTCGTGTGGAGGTGTTTCCTGAAGTCCCCATGGCCAGTCATCAGACCAACCATGAGTTTAATCTGCCTCTGTTCGAGCCCAGGGTTGCACAACTTGCCTTAAAACATGATTTCAGCACTATTAGCATTATATGACAGCTTCCCAGTGAAGTGTCTATTTCGTTATTGGTCGTAGTTGTGATATTTCACTTGTAAATAAGAAACTGCGCGAAATTCTAAAGCGTTACAATGCAAAATAGGGGTCGCTATGAATTTAGGTTTGGTACATAGGCTGATTAGCCAGAACATTATCACCACCACCGATCTACTATTGATATAAACCAAACCAAGATATAGCAGTGGCAAGGGATGGCTGCTATAATCAGACTCATGCACAGGGTAGCTAGCACCAGTGAGCACGAGTGTCTTCAACACCTGGTGAAATCAAGGTGAAACCCCATCGAGACATTATGGGGTTAGGCAGCCACAGCTTATTACAGATATCAGACATAGTAGGCTGGGCAGATTGATAAAACAGGACAGGCGGCGAACTCTGGCAGAACTGACACCAGACTTTAATGACTTTAATGCTGAGCAGAGTACATGCTTGTCTGAACACTCAGTACACTGAACACTTCTAACGGTGGATCTCCCCAGCTGACAACCTGCGCATATGCCAAAGTTAAAACCGTGACATCGGCTACTACGACTGAATTGGACATGTGACCATTGAGACTGGATGCTGATGCAGTGGCAGAGCATTACATGGTCTGATGAATCCCAATACCTTCCTCATAATGCTGATGGGAGCGTGCGAATTGGTCATCTTCCAAGGGAACAGCTCTTTGACATCAGTACTGCTAGATGGAGACAGCTGGCAGTGGCCCCATTATGCTCCAGGGAACATACACGTGGGGGCCCATGGGTCCAGTGGAGCTTGTGCAAGGCACCATGACAGTCAAGGAGTATCAAATGGTTCAAATGGCTCTGAGCACTAAGGGACTTAACATCTGAGGTCATCAGTCCCCTAGAACTTAGAACTACTTGAACATCCCTAAGCTAAGGACATCACACACATCCATACCAAGGCAGGATTCGAACCTGCGACCGTAGCAGTTGCACGGTTCTGGACAGAAGCGCCTAGAACGGTTCGGCTACTGCGGCCGGCCAAGGTGTATCGTACACTGGATGCAGACCATGTACATCCCTTCGTGACGATCATGTTTGTCGCTGGCAGTGGCATTTTTCATCAAGATAATGCATCTTATCACAAGGCCATGAATGTGATGGAGTGGTTCTAGGTATATAGTGGCAAGCGTGTGCTGTCCCCACAACTTCCAAGATATGAACGCGATCGAACACACCCGGGATGCGATTGAATGAGATGTCTGAGCTCGTTGCCTCCCTCCCCAGAATTTACGGCAATTAGGTGAACTGTGTGTGCAGATGTGGAGCCAACTCGCTCCAGCGACCTACCAAGGCCTCATTGCTTCCATGGCATGACGCATCACTGCTATTATCCGTGCAAAACGTGGCCATACCGGCTATTAGGTAGGTGGTCACAATGTTCTGGCTGATGAGTGAATTACACCATACATTGCTGTGTATGAAATTTAGCTAGTATAATGAAATTTTCTTTAAGCCTGGGAAGAGATCAAAATCTACCTCCAATCTCAAGAAAACTGCTTGTATATGGCAACGGGCATCTGCAGAAACTTTTCAATGGGAGAGTAGGAGGGGGACAAGACTTTAAAACTGCCATTTATTATTATATCACAGAGAAATAATAGTTATCCACTCACTGCTTGTCCTAGGTAGATTATAGTGACACTTGAAACGTAAGCACGATCTCAAGCTTACATTAAAAGCAAACTTTTTTGCGTTATTAAAATGATTATGGATGTGACACATCTGATGATTTAAAGTTACAAGCTTTCGTGACCGAATCTGACATGTTCAACACAACTATCAATAAGTTAGAAAATAAAGCATCAAATATTTAGAAAAGATATTTATATTCATATACGAAAAACGTTAAACTGGCACTCAATGCAAAAATTCTGAAGTAGGAAAAAAATGTCTGAAATTAGAATAGTGTTGTTTGTAAACAAAAATAATGAGTCGTGAAGAGCCTTTGATTAGTCATCTTCGAAACTGAAAATGAGAAGAAAAATTGTAGAAATGTTAACACATTGTTATCTGTTATCTCTGTTATCTCTACTAACAAAAAATACGTCAATTCACTTTAGAAAATGCACTTTAAACCATAAAAAATTAAAGCTTACAAATTACAGTTATAAATAACAAAATAATTGTTTTGCTAGCGAGAGCTAATGAGGAAAAGAATAACAGTGAAGAATCTCATGTGATGTGGAACTACACAATCGTGCGGTAGCGTTCTCGCTTCCCGCGCACGGATTCGATTCCCGGCGAGGTCAGGGATTTTCTCTGCCTCGTGATGACTGGGTGTTGTGTGATGTCCTTAGGTTAGTTAGGATTAAGTAGTTCTAAGTTCTAGGGGACTGATGACCATAGATGTTAAGTCCCATAGTGCTCAGAGCCTTTTGAACCAACCAACTACACAAACTGTAATAATCTTATTTGAAGGTGAATAAGAATTGCCGAGGTTGTTGCCCAAATCTGTCAGTGACTAATTTAGTAAAATCAGGTTTTTCAGTAACTTTTCTTCTGTGAACACTTAGCATGTACAACTCACATAACTTGTTTCAGTTCACTGCAGAACACAACCACATTTTTACTCTTCCTAGGCCATCGAAACATCGTTCAGTTGTGAGTGTAGTAAGTAGTACCGGTAGGCAAAGCAAGACCAATTAATGCAGTCTTTTCTTAGGAAATAAAAACTCTATGTTTATGAATAATATTAGTGATTGATAGATTTATAGATATTAGTGCTGTCTATGAAAAAACTTCATGCCACAGTGTTGCTTCAGATTAGATATTATCAACATGGTAATATTTTTGAACCGCTTTGACTCTGTAAACACACAGCTTTGCCTAGCTGCAAGTTATTAAATACACTCCTGGAAATTGAAATAAGAACACCGTGAATTCATTGTCCCAGGAAGGGGAAACTTTATTGACACATTCCTGGGGTCAGATACATCACATGATCACACTGATAGAACCACAGGCACATAGACACAGGCAACAGAGCATGCACAATGTCGGCACTAGTACAGTGTATATCCACCTTTCGCAGCAATGCAGGCTGCTATTCTCCCATGGAGACGATCGTAGAGATGCTGGATGTAGTCCTGTGGAACGGCTTGCCATGCCATTTCCACCTGGCGCCTCAGTTGGACCAGCGTTCGTGCTGGACGTGCAGACCGCGTGAGACGACGCTTCATCCAGTCCCAAACATGCTCAATGGGGGACAGATCCGGAGATCTTGCTGGCCAGGGTAGTTGACTTACACCTTCTAGAGCACGTTGGGTGGCACGGGATACATGCGGAGGTGCATTGTCCTGTTGGAACCGCAAGTTCCCTTGCCAGCCTAGGAATGGTAGAACGATGGGTTCGATGACGGTTTGGATGTACCGTGCACTATTCAGTGTCCCCTCGACGATCACCAGTGGTGTACGGCCAGTGTAGGAGATCGCTCCCCACACCATGATGCCGGGTGTTGGCCCTGTGTGCCTCGGTCGTATGCAGTCCTGATTGTGGCGCTCACCTGCACGGCGCCAAACACGCATACGACCATCATTGGCACCAAGGCAGAAGCGACTCTCATCGCTGAAGACGACACGTCTCCATTCGTCCCTCCATTCACGCCTGTCGCGACACCACTGGAGGCGGGCTGCACGATGTTGGGGCGTGAGCGGAAGACGGCCTAACGGTGTGCGGGACCGTAGCCCAGCTTCATGGAGACGGTTGCGAATGGTCCTCGCCGATACCCCAGGAGCAACAGTGTCCCTAATTTGCTGGGAAGTGGCGGTGCGGTCCCCTACGGCACTGCGTAGGATCCTACGGTCTTGGCGTGCATCCGTGCGTAGCTGCGGTCCGGTCCCAGGTCGACGGGCACGTGCACCTTCCGCCGACCACTGGCGACAACATCGATGTACTGTGGAGACCTCACGCCCCACGTGCTGAGCAATTCGGCGGTACGTCCACCCGGCCTCCCGCATGCCCACTATACGCCCTCGCTCAAAGTCCGTCAACTGCACATACGGTTCACGTCCACGCTGTCGCGGCATGCTACCAGTGTTAAAGACTGCGATGGAGCTCCGTATGCCACGGCAAACTGGCTGACACTGACGGCGGCGGTGCACAAATGCTGCGGAGCTAGCGCGATTCGACGGCCAACACCGCGGTTCCTGGTGTGTCCGCTGTGCCGTGCGTGTGATCATTGCTTGTACAGCCCTCTCGCAGTGTCCGGAGCAAGTATGGTGGGTCTGACACACCGGTGTCAATGTGTTCTTTTTTCCATTTCCAGGAGTGTACATATATCACAGAATAATAAATATCTTGTAAGTAGTTTCGATGAGCGAAATACTGGTAGCCATTCAATGCACATCCAGATGCTAAATACATGTACAAAATTGCAGAGTGAACCTAATCAGTATCGTGATTAGAAAAAACCCGTAAAACACAACTTTCAGTATTGGTGGCTACCTATACAGCCTTCGTCACCCGAAGCCAAATCATGAATAACAGATGATGTATATGTTAGAAGTGAATGTTTTTACACAAAAAAAAGAACTGCTGGAGAACTCTCCAGGGTGGAAAGCTGACTGCTCTGCCCTCGTCCCATGTTAGAGGTATATGCATTGAAGCGTCAAAGAAACGGGTATAGGCAAGCGTGTTCAAATACAGAGGTATGTAAACGGGCAGAAAACGTCGCCTATAGAAGACAAGTGTCTGGCGCAGTTGTTAGATCGGTTACTGCTGCTACAATGGCAGCTTATCACGATTTGAGTGCGTTTGAACAGGATGTTATAGTCGGCGCACGAACGATGGAACACAGCACCTCTGAGATAGCGATGAAGCGGGGACTTTCCCGTACGACCATTTCACGAGTGTACCGTGAATATCAGGAATCCAGGAGAACGTCAAATCTCCGACATCGCTGCAGTCGGAAAAACATCTTGGAAGAACGGGACCAACGACGACTGTAGAGAATAGTTCAACGTCACAGAAGTGCAACCCTTCCGCAAGCTGCTGCAGATTTCAATGCTGGACCATCGACAACTGTCAGCGTGTAACCATTCGACGAATGGGCTTCCGGAGCCGAAGGCCCGCTCGTGTAACGTTGATGACTGCACGACACAAAGCTTTGCGCCTCGCCTGGTCCCGTCAATACCGACATTGGACTGTTGATGACTGGAAACATGTTGCCTGGTTGGACGAGTCTCGTTTGAAATTGTATCAAGTGGATGGACGTGTACTGTATGGAGACAACCTTATGAATCCATGGGCCTCTGCATGTCAGCAGGGGTTGTTCGAGCTGGTGGAGGCTCTGTAATGGTGTGGAGCGTGGGCATTTGGAGTGATATGGGTCCCCTGACACGTCTAGATACGACTCTTGACAGATGACACGTAAGCATCCTGTCTGATCACTTGCATCCATTCATGTCTATTGTGCATTCCGACGGACTTGCGACACCCCATACGTCCAGAATTGCTACAGAGTGGCTACAGAAACACTCTTCTGAGTTTAAACATTTCTTCTGGCCACCAAACTCCCCACATAAACATTATTGAGCATCTCTGGGATGCCTTGCAACGAGCTGTTCAGAAGAGATCTCCACCCTCTCGTACTCTTACAGATTTCTGGACAGTACTGATGGTGTCAATTCCCTCCAGCACTACTTCAGTCCTTAGTTGAGTCCATGCCACGTCGTGTTGCGGCACAAAACAATGCTCCAGGAAGGTGTGTGTTCAGCTATTGTTGAAGACTGGGACGAGGAATTTGCAGTACTGGCAACCGTAGCGAATTTCGCGACGCGTAGCGGAGGTTTTAGATCTTCGCGGCATGGCATCTAAAATCTTCAAAAATGTAGCGTCATTTCGCTTCATTTGCCAGAAAATAAAATCTCCATAAATTCACATTTCAGATTATCACAAATATTTAATTGACTACTGAGTTTGTTTTAAAACGTTAGTAGGTTATAGAATAATACAGATTTACTATGTGCTGTGTATGTTGCGTACAGTTGAATCTGCACGCTTTCATATTCTTTCGGATATGAATAATCTGATGACATCTGAGACGATAACATTCAGGATATCACGAACAATATTGTTAATCAGTTCATTGGAGCAAGTTGCGCGGTTTGGATACAGTAACGTTAGAAGTATAAGGCAACTAAATAATGGCTGTTATAGCCGGCTGTTCAACACCAAAGAAGGAAAGGGAGCCGGCCGGAGTGGCCGAGCGGTTCTAGGCGCTACAGTCTGGAACCGCGCGACCGCTACGGTCGCAGGTTCGAATCCTGTCAACTATACTTGAAAGCTACGTCTCATACTCACGTAACATTTTTTTTTTTTTAATTCAGAAGACTTAGACAATGGAAATTGACATTATTATTATTCCGCTGTTATTATTGAAGTTGTATTTCACGAATTTGAACTTTAAAATCTGGAGCAACGAATTGCAATATAAGAATGTCCATAGGAATACAGAACACATTTATCTTATTTACGTCACTATACCAGAACGTACCTTCAAGTTAATTACAGTCGTTCTTGGTGTCACCATCAGATGGCGTACTAGAAAGATATGGAATATACTTATCTATATTTTAAGATTTTTTAGCCATTATATCGTCTGTAATTTGTGCCGGCTATATTGTAAATTATATTTGATGTTGTAGCGGAATTTGAGTACCCGTATGCTTGTAGCGGAAATAACTTCTGTTTTCCTGGCAACACTGGAATTTGTTTCCGCTGCAGTTGGGATACACCTCAGAGCCTTCATGACAATTTTTTAAGAAGGCAATAAAGGAAATAGGCGCAACACACAAGAGCGGCTTTTTTTTTTTCGTCTTCGTTTGATCCGCAGTGCAACAGGAGACCCTTATCAGTAGAGGCAGAACGACTCACTAACGAATGTAGCCTGTGCTTCCATCATCGAGAGGCTGGTGTTACACTTTCTAAATAGGTGGAGATAACTACTACAGACTGTCTCGCTCCGATCAGCCACATGATGCTACAACTCGCTAAGCGAGAAGTTTTGCCTAATCACTGGAAATCATTTCTGGAATTGTTTGTGAATTTTGTGTAAGGAATAAAAGCCTGTACTCCATATTCCGGGAGTAGGGGAGGGGAGACAAGCACACACCCTCTTGCCCGCCCCCCGCTTGTGGGCATCTATGAATTAAATATTGGTAACATCCCACATCTCTTCCAAAGGGTTCGAGATATCGAAACGAGATTTTCGCAAATCCTAGCACGTAAAAAAGTATTTTTCATAGTGGTTAATATGCGATACAATCTCGTCTACCGCGATATACAAGCAAACAAAGATTTTTAATGGAATAATATAATTTTGGTCTCTCTTCAATAGCTGGTGAAATGAGAACTAGTGTGGCTTTACAACAAGATAAGTAAAGAAAATAAACGTTTATTTACTCAACGAGCATGTGCTTTTTCCTAAGCTTTTGACCTGACTTGTCCCGAGTTCCTTGTCCAATAAACAACTTGAACTGCAGTAGCATATTAGTAAGGTGACATAATGTAAGCTAAGCTTTGTTACGGCAAAAGAAGCAAATTTCCACATGCCAACAAGAGAAATGTAGGTAAATTCGTCACTGATGCCACTTCTCTGAAGTACAAAAATGGTAATAAGCCCGGAACAAATAAATTACTCTTTCTGCTGTAATTTCGGTAAAATCCCGTAATCCAACGTACTTTTAATGATAGGCAGTGGGAAATAAAACTTGCCACACGATTTTTGTTTTTACTACTCTGTGATCTGAGATATAAGAAAACAGTTCGTAATACACAGTGCTCAACCTGTTTGTTCCTATCCCCATTCAAAGTGAATTCCTGTTTCACCTCAAATATCTTTCAATGCGTTGAAGATATAATCTGTTTTCTTCTTTATGAGTAGCTGCAAGCGGCTCACAAAATAAATTAATTCATAAAGTTGCTACTCACCATATAGCGGAGATGCTTAGTCGCAGATAGGCACAACAGACAGACTGTCACAACTGATGAATAATTGTGCCTATCAGCGACTCGGCATCTCCGCTATGTAGTGAGTAGCAACTTTCCTTTTCATAATATTGTTGCATTCCATCCTGGTTCAAATGGCTCTGACCTAGAGTGACCAAATTATTTTCGGTGAAAACCAGGACACATTCACCCGGGTGCTTATTCCACATGTACCCAGGTTTCTTAATTTTAAATATTAATGTTTTGTTGATACATTTTGTTAACCCGATTGTTATAACTAATAAGAGGATACAAAAGATTGATATAATCTAGATTATCTGTATAATTAACAATATTTAATAAACGTATACAGTAATAAAGAAATGTATTACGATTTTACAACATTTTACAGCAGCCATTCAACTTTTAATCAATTAATATTAACATGAGCTTTAATATTACTGAGCACTTGTAGATGGAATTGACTGTCCTTGGAGAAAAGGGTATTTTTCACTGCCTCCAGCCTTCTTGATCATGTCTTTGTTCTACGAGACACAGTGATAAAACTCGGCACAATCCATTTTGTAGTTGTACAGGATCTGCAGGATTGCTTCAAGAGAGTCCACCTCCATTCTGTTTCTTTCATCAGTCCACTGGATATTCATGAACGAAAATATTCTTTCCACATTGGCATTATGGGCTGGGATTGCAAATAAATACATTGCAATTATTACCAACTCAGAGTAATGCTGGAGACAGTCACAGCTTTAAAAAAAAACTCACCCACTTCTCATGACATTCCAATTGTGTGGTTTTTTTTCCATCATTCTAATTGTGAAGACTTTCTTCAACACAATTTGTCAGTATGTCGAACTGATCAAAGAGAATGGAATCATTGATTTCAATCTCTTTACTCGTCAAATAAGAAACTGTCTCTTCAACACTTTCCCATTTTGGAACTCTCTTCAGTAACATCCAATCAAACACCAGCGATGAGGGTAAATATGAGGCGCTCCACTTGCTGAGATATTCTACACAAGTGTCATAAAACTTGTTAACTTCTTCTCTAAAACTCCTTTCCGATGCGTCTGCTCTTTTAAGGACAGATTTAACATTAAAAGAACTGAACTGCTGTTCTCTCCTCTTAGTAACAGTTTCCAGAGTATTTTTCAAAACATCATTTATCTCTATTACACTTTTCGTGCTTCCCTCAATTTCCTTTATCCCATGCTGCAAAGTGCTAAGCTGACTGAATGAACCATAAGTAGGCTTCACTTAAAGGGTTACTGAAAAACTGAACCAATATTTTGGGGGCTTTGTCTTCATTTAGGAAGAAATCTTTTAACGGTGCAAACAGGCGGATTACTCTTTCAACTGCTGGAAACAGTGATAACCAGCGAGTTTTCAAGTGACACATTACATTCATATACTCAGTTCCCACATAATCACATAACTCCTTAAGCCTCCCTGTTCTAACAGTATATATGTAAAAGTGAGAGTATACTTTCATGACGATTGTTTCAACATCACAGCTTAAACTGTCAGCAGATGTCTGCACGCTGTTGTGTAAAACACGTGCAGGGCACCCTATGCCTTCAATGTTTTCATGCAATGTTGCCTTTAATTTGGTAAATACGTTGCATTTGCCTTCTCTTTTTAAACCACCAAAGTTTGTGTTGGTGTTGTCTCCGCAATATGCCACACATTTATTTTTCTCAAGATCAAACATTTCGATAGTATTCATACAAAATCTTGAAATTTCGTCAGGTGTTTCACCTTCAAAAGTTTGGTCTGAATTCCCTGATTAATATCGAAAAACTGGACAACAAACGGAAATATTTTAGTGGCCTTATGAATTGCTGGCACCAGTGGATATCCCGTAGAAAGAAGACTTTTTTGATGTATTCAAGACTTTCCTTTACACTCTGGGGAGCAATAACTCCTTTCAAAAAGGCTGACACTTTAGTTCTTGCTGAACTAAACTTTTTTGCAATGGAAGAATCATCAAACATATTGCTGTTAAGCTTATTAGTACAATCACTAGATCTATTAGTTTGGTGATGTTTTACCGTGTGGTAGGCTAGTGTAAGCTCAGCTGCTCGAACTTTCGTCCCTTCACTTGACTGATATTTCACAAAATAATTTTGTAGAGTTTTACTGCAGCTCGGTGCACTGTATCTGTTAATGTGTTTCTTTGACCTGATGTTATCAACTATGCCGGAACGTCCACCATGACTTATACTAATAAAACAGTTACATAAGGAACATTCTGCTTTGTAATCAAAACGACCTTTCTTAATGAAATTCCATTCCTTGGAATAACAGTCACTGAACTTGCAGGCACGTTTCGGCATTGCGTTTCATAGTACTGCAGCAATAATACCACTAATATGAGAAAAAACTATTGCAGTTTGTCTGACAAAACATCAACTACTACACTGTTCTGACAATGAGTGTGTAAGTGGAGCGACAATAGGACGGTTTCATAGCTCTGTTACAATAATACAGCTTACTACTTGTTGGCCAAAGTACCGCTCAAAGTAAATTATTGCCTGAGTGTATCAATACTGATACTGTGATTACTAGTATGGGACAATGGAGGTTTTAGACAAAGAAGCTAAAATATATTAATTTCTTGTATTTCCTTTAATATAGCGAAATCCCAAAAATTTGAGAAAGTTTCACGAAATGTATTTAAAAACTGCATTCCGGGACTTTTGAGCGTCCCGAAACAAATTTTCGGGACACCGGAACACAGGGATGAAAACCGGGACAATCCCGGTTTTCCAGGACGTTTGGTCACCCTACTCTAAGCACTATGGGACATAACATCTGAAGTCATCAATCCCCTAGACTTAGAACTACTTAAACCTAAGAAATCTAAGGACATCACACACATCCATGCCCAAGGCAGGATTCGAACCTACGACCGTAGCAGCAGTGCAGTTCCGGACTGAAGCGCCTAGAACCGCTCGGCCACAACAGCCGGCACATTCCATCCTGGATTTTTCACTGTTTGAAAAGAAGTTAACTGTGTTTTAACCACATAGAAATATGCTACGTCATGGCTCCAGAACAACAGTCCTCGTTGAAACGTAATATTTCGTGGCTCTGAAGCCCTGCAGAATTGACTACTATAGTCAGTTCGGCGTTAGGTTGATCCCTGTCAGTTACAGTATGCTCGATGCAACAGCTTCGCGCAGCTACCTCAACCAATAACGTAAAGCGATTTTGTAAATGTCTCTCTGGCAATGCCTCAGTGTTATCACAGGTCTATACACTGATGCAGTTTTCACCTGCAGCTGTTAGCGCTTCACATTTGAAAGTTGGCAATAGCATTACGATTTGTCAGGGAACTTCTTACGCTGTCTCTACAAGGGGAAAATAGATTGTCAGTTTCCTAGACGAATTAAAACACATTTGAGGCGAAATTTTAATCGTCCATTCATAGGTTCAAAAATAGTCAAAAATAGATTGCAAATATCATAGATGAACTAAAACACATCTGAAGTGCAAATTCTAGTACTTCACTCATAGGTTCAAAAAATAGTGTGCTATTTAGTGTTAATTTCTTCATATTTCTCATATTATTGAGGTGCAGAAGGAAATTACTTTGGCAAATTTCAGTACCAGATGTCAATTGTTTAAAACAGACTGGGTTACAGAAATCCACTTAATCTGCAATACAAGGAGCAATTTTTTTCGCCAAACTTGATAATATTCTTTAAGTTTCAGAGAAGCATCATCGGTGGCAAATTTTGAGTGACACTGACATCTCTCTTGCTGCCATGTTAAAATTAGCGTATTTTGACAAAACAAGGTGGAGTTTACAAATAGGCTCAGTTGTGGGTAAAGCAGGTGGTACAATTTGGTTTGTTAGTAATACTTAGGGGAAGTGCAAACAGTCAACAAAGGAGATTGCTTACAAATCACTCGTGTGACTGGTTCTAGAATATTGTTCAAATGCGTGGGACCCATACCAAATAGAACTAACGGGGATATTGAACATGTGCAGAGAAGGGCAGCATGAATGGTCACAGGTTTGTTTGATCTGCAGGAGAGTGCCACAGAGATACTGTTGGAATTAAACAGGGAGGCACTTGAAGCTAAGAGTAAACTAGCTGGGAAAGTCTGTTAACAAAGTTTCAAGAAATAATTTTAAATGATGACTCTAGGAATATATTACAACCCCCTACATATCCCTCAAATAGGGATCGTGAAGACAAGATTAGAATAATTAGTGCTCGAACAAAGGCATTCAAACAATTATTCTTCCAGTGCTCCATATGTGATTGGAGCAGGAAAAAACTCTAATAACTTCATTAGTCACTGTCCTCACCCATCCAGCCCCTTCCCTGTTCCCATTCCACCACTACACCCAGTCTTTTTATTTCTCTCCTTTTCTGCTACCCCTCCCCCCCCCCCCCCTCTCCTGCCCTCAGTCTAACCTGCAGCACTTCACTGTCTGTCACCTCCGCCATATTACCCCCAAACCTCCCCGTTCCAGCCTCCTCCTTACCCCCACCTACTCGCCACTCCCATCACACACTGGTGCTGCTACTCACAGTGTGGTTTCAGTTACCCGAGACGGCAGGTGTGCGTGTGTGTGTGTGTGTGTGTGTGTGTGTGTGTGCGTGTGTGTGTGGTGCTGTTGAGGGCCTTAATGGCCGAAAGCTGTAGTTGTGAGTGTCTTTTTGCTGTACCTTTTTGCGACTCAGCATCTCTACTATATGGTGAGTAGCAACGTTCCTTCTCATGAATTTTGTGAGTTAATATATGTATTGTGAAGGTACTGTGAATATCCCAAGTTCCTTACATAATTATCTGCAAGGTGATCTTGAGTGGGCTCCACCTATTACTCTAATTACACACTTTTGTGCAATGAATATTTTTTTCTGTTAATGATGAATTACCTCAAAACATGATGCCATATGAAAGCAGTGTCTGAAAATAGGCATAGTAGGCTAATTTGCTGATATATTTATCACCAGAATTTGCAATAACCCTAGTAGTATAAGTAGCTGAACTCAAACATTTTAGCAGCTCATCAACTTGTTTCTTCTAGTTCAATTTCTCATCAATGCACATATCCAGAAATTTTGAACATTCCACCTTAGCAACAGATCTCTGTTCAAAACCTTTATTTATCAGTGGCATTATGCTTTTTACTGTACATAACTGTATATACTGTGTTTTCTGAAAATTTAGTGAGTCCATTTGCAGAAAACCAATTTTCTGAAAGACATCATTTACAATTTCCTCAGTTAAATCTTGTTTTTGGGATGTGATTAGTATACTTGTACAGTCAGAGAAAAGTACTAGCTTTGTATCTTCATGAATACAGCAGGTCAATAATATACATAAGGAACATAAGACTGAGCCCTCTGGGACACCATTCTTGATACCTCCCAGTTAGAAGCCTCTGCTGATATTTGCAGACTATCCGTACTGTTAATTTCAGCAGTTTCAGTCTTCTGCATTCTCCCAGTTAAATACAAATTAAACGTTTTGTGCACATTCACATCACAATACTTAAGCTTATCTAGAAGAATTTCATGATTCACACAGTCAAAATTCACACAGTCAAAAGCCTTTGAGAGATCACAAGAAAATTGCAATGGCATACGTTTGGTTATTCAGAGCATTCAGTATTTGATCAGTGGAAAGCATACGTAGAATTTTCTGTTGAAAACCTTTCTGAAAACCAAATTGACATTTTGTTAGTACTTCATTTTTACTAATATGTAAAGCTATGCTTGAATAAATTACTTTTTTAGGAATTTTGGATAAAGACATCAGAATTGAGATTAGATAGTAGGTGTCAGCATCAGACCTATCTCCCTTTTTATGTAATGGTTTAACAATAGCATATTTCAGTCTATCTGGAAAAGTTCCCTGTTCCAGTGAACTGCTACATCTGTAGCTGGGAATTTTACTTATCTGTTGGGAACGAGCTTTTAATACTCTGTTGAAAATGCCATTAATTATGTGTGAGCTTTTACTTTTGAGGGAATTTATTATTTTCCTAATTTTGGTAGGAGAGGTGGATTGAATTCCAACTTTATCAGATGGCATAGGTCTTGCCTCTTTCATATACAGATTTGCATTTTCTGATGAACAGCTGGGATCCTATTTTCTCTACAAGACTTAGATCATTAAAAATATTTTCTTCTTCTGACTTTTTTTTAACAAACTTTTCATTGAGTTTATAACAACAAAAACAATCAATTTTTGACAAAATAATTTAATTGGATAGATAAAGAATCTACTCACCAAGTGGCAGCAGAATACACACATAAAAGAGTGTTGTAATTAGGCAAGCTTTCTGAGCCAGTGGCTCCTCCTTCAGGCAGAATGGTTGAAGGGAAAGGAAGAGGGGCAGAGGAAAAAGACTGGAGAGGTCTATAAAAAGGAGTAGATTTTGAGAAAGTCACCAAACACCACAGGTCAGGGGAGACCTTACACATGCGATGAGGAAAGACAGGTTGCTGGGGACTGCATTGGACAAGATTTGAAAACCTGAGAGCTTAAAGGTGGAAGATACGATAATACGCAAGACAGAGATTACTGCTTAAGCATCATACATGAGTTAGTACGAGTGAAAAGCTAAATGCATTGTATGTAACAGAGATGGGATGGGGGTAGTGAAAAATAGATGGGTAAGACAATGAAAGATGTAGGAAACTAAAACGGAGTGAAGAAAAGAACAGTTAAGGTGAAGAAATGCTGAGACAGAGGAGATTAACATAAATTAAGGTCAGGTGGGTGATGAGAACCAAGGACATGTTGTAGCAATAGTTACCACCTGCGGAGTTCTGAGAAATGGTGTCTGGGGGAAGAATCCAGATGGCATATGTGGTGAAACAGGTATTGAGATCACGATTGTAATGTTGTAGAGGATGCGCGTCAATATATTCCATGTTGCCAGTATACACTCACTGCCTATCCCCACTCATCCTAACTGACAATTTGGTGGTAGTCATGACAATGTAAAATGACAAACACTCTTTACATAACAGCTGGCTTATGACATGCGTTGTTTCACAGGTGGCACTCCCTTTAATAACACATGTTTTGCCAGTTACAGGTGGTGGTAGCAGGGAGTCTTTCAGTGGGGATGATCACTGGGGTAGAAGCCATAGGGTAGGGAGATGGGTGCAGAATAAGCATAGGATCTGACAGGAATATTGCGGATATTGGGAGGGCGACAGAAAGCTATTGTAGGAGAGTTGGGCAAGATTTCAAGCAGAAGGTATCTCATTTTAGGAAGTCATGGCCCTGTCAAAGTAACTGATCAATACATGCCAGACCAGGATAATACTGAGTCACCCGTGGTGCGTTCTGAAGCTGTTTTTTGGAGGTATCAGCAGTACCAGGATTGGGTGTCGTGGCCCAGGAAATCTGCTTTTGAGCTAGGCTGGTGGGGTAATTACGTCCAGTGAAGGCTGAGGTGAGAATGGTGGCGTATTGCAGTATAGTGTCTGCATCTGAACAAATACGTTGGCCTCAAATGTCGAGGCTGTATGGGTGGGAATGTTTGACATGGAAAGGATGGCAACTGTCAAAATGTAAGTACTGTTCTTTGTTGGTAGGTTTAATGGGAACAGAAGTGTGTAGCTGACCTTCTGTCAGGACGAGATCAACATCAAGGAAAGCGGCACAGTATTTGGAACAGGATCATGTAATATTTAATTGAGAGAAGGTACTCAGAGATTCCAGGAATTTTGACAGGTCAGCTTTACCATGAGTTCATGTGGTAAAGATATCATCAGTGCGTCTAAACCAAACCAGGGGCTGAAGACTTATGGATCCCAGGAAAGCGCCCTCCAAGCGGCCCAGGGATAGGTTGGTGTAGGAAGGAGCCATCCTGGTTCCCAGGGACATATCCCTGATCTCACCTCAAAGGTGAAGTAGTTGTTGGTAAGTATAAAGTTGATAAAGGTGAGTAGGAAGGATGTCATAGGTTTGGAATCAGGTGGGCACTGACTGAGCAAATGTTCAGTAGCAGACATACCATGTATGTGGTGGTTGATGGTATGGAGGAGGGTGGCATCAGTGGTGACAAACAAGGTGTGTGGTGGGGTGGGATGGGCACAGATTTCAGATGACCTAGGAAATGGTTGGTATCTTTGATATAGGAGGGGAGTCTTTGTACTTTGGGTTGCACTTGCTGATCAATGGTTGATGTTTGATGGGTGCTTTGAAGCCAGGATTATTGGATTTGTGGATCTTGGGAAGAAGGTGCTTGGTTTACGTGGAGTGAGAAGTTCCATGGATTGAGGTGTTAGTCTCTGTGAGGGGCCTGAGTTTTTTTTAGGAGGGACTGTAGGTCAGTTTGAATTACAGGGATGGGATCTAGATGGCAGATACTGCATGTAGAGGTGTCAGACAGCTGCTGTAGATCTTCACTAACATACTCCTTTTGGTCAAGTACTACAGTGATATATCCTTTATCCGCTGGGGGGTTATTGATGGAGACATCAGCTTTTAGGGAACATGGAGCCTGAAGTTCCGCAGAGGAGAGTTTAGGGTCATGTTGGAGGGACATGACAGAGGTTTGTAAAGCAATGCCCAATCCTGATACTGCTGATCCCTCCAAGAAACAGCAACAGAGCCCACCACTGGTGACTCAGTATTATCCTGGTCTCGAATGTATTGATCAATTACTTTGACAGGGCCATGACTTCTTAAAATCATGCCCTGAAATGAGTTACATTCTGTGTGAAATCTTGCCCACCACTTCTAGAATAACTTTCTGTCGCCCATCCAATCGCCGCAATATCCTTGTCAGACCCTATGCTTGTTCTGCGCCTATCTCCAACCCTACGGCTTCTACCCCAGTGACTGTCCCCACTGCAAGACTCCCTCTGAACACCACTCATACCAGCCCTGTAACTGGCAAAACATATACTATCAAAGGGAGAGCCATCTGTGAAACGACACGTCTTATAGCCGCTCTTATGTAAACACTGTTAGTCCTTTTACATTGGCATAGCCAGAGGGTGTATACTGGCAACATGCAACATCCTGTTGCAGAGCATCCTCTACAACATGACAATCGTGATTTCATATATCTGTTTCACCACATGCGCCATCTGGATTCTTCCCCCAGACACAAGTTTCTAAGAACTCCGCAGGTGTGAACTAGCACTACAACATGTCCTTGGTTCTCGCCACCCAGCTGGCCTTAATTTACGTTGATTTCTTCTGTCTCAGCATTTCTTCAAAGTTACTACTATTTTCTTTACTCTTTTTTAGTTTTCTACAACTTTCATTGTCTTACCCATCTATTTTTCACCTCCCCCCTCTCATCTCTTTTACATACAATGCTCTTAGCTTTTCACCCTTATTAACTCATGCATGATGCTCAAGCAGTAACCTCTGTATTGCATATTATGCTGTTTTCCCCCTTTAGGCTCTCATGTTTTCAAATCTTGATTGATGCAGTCCCCAACAATCAGTCTTTCCTTCTCATCCTGTGTGGTAAGTCTCCCCTGACCTGCAGTTTGGGTGACCTTCCTGAAATCTATCCCTTTTTGCAGACCTCTCCAGACCTTTTACTTTGCCCCTCTTCCTTTCCCTTCAACCCTCCTGCCTGAATAAGAAGCTACTGGCGCCTCCAAAAGCTTGGCCTAATTAGAACCCCCTTTCATGTGTGTGTTCTGCCACCACATTGAGTGTGATAAAAACTCTTTGTTACTCTTTTTCCCCTTTAAAAATATTCAAAATTGTTTTAATTTTATTATCAGAGATGATTATCTCAGGAATAATGCACATATGGCAGCAAAAACATTGCCTGATGCGATGGATGACACTGCAAGCAACGCTAGATAGATAATGCAAGCAAAATCTGTGGATGTACGTTGTGCCACATGTGCATCATCATGACGTAATCCAGCTGTGGGTATAAAAGAGGAAACTTTGCTAGTTCACTACAGTCAGTTTTAGTCCATGACTAAGATGATGATGGATATCATCGAAAACTTGGAATTTTATCCAAATCTGATGTGGCAAGTGAAATGAGAAATTTTTATGCATAATGGACATACTTCTGGCTTTTTTCTTAGTACAGTGCAGTAGTTTTTATAATGTTTCACTGTTTCTGGATCATTATCCTTCCTAGCTATAAGATACATTTCCCTTTTCTCTTTGCAAGGTATTTTTATTTCTTTAATAAGCCATGACTTTTTATATGGTTTCATTCACTTGTGTTTCATTTTTCCCCTTGGGAAACTGCTTTCAAATATAATCAAAAAGGTATCATGAAACAGGTTAAATTTTAAATTAGCATCAGATTTCCTGTACACCTCATCCCAGTCTAACTGTTGCAAGCTTTCCCTAAAATTTGCTGTTGCTAAATCATTAATTCAGTGCACTATTTTAGAGGACTGCTTTGCACTATCGTGTGGAGCTATGTCATATACTGTAACTAACTGTGTGTTATAATCAGAAAGACCATTCTTAACATGGAAAGCTTTTATTTGATTAAATTTATCTTGGTCCAAAAAAACATTATCCATCAGTGTGTTGCTTTCCTGTACTACTGATGCCAAACTGAAAGAATCAAATAACACTTCGTGGTCATTCTTTCTATCACACTCTTTCTGAAAATCATACTGAAACTCACAAACAACATTTTGTTTCCCTCTGTCTGAAAAGCAGCACAAGGAAGATTCCAAGTTTTTCACAAATAACTGAAACTTTCCCATTGAGGACCCATACACAGCTACAATTATAAATGTGTCATTGTTTAGTTTAAGCTTGCAGGCACATGCTTCTATATTTTACTCTACACAACATTTTTTTAGTTTCCAAACTTTTCACACTATGACATGTTTTAACACATATAGCAACTTCTCCTCTCTCCATAGTGCCTCTACTTACATAAGCTGAAAGCTTAAGTCCACCTACATTTACCTTTTCATATCTGTGACTACATGATGCTCCTACAGGCTTAGTATATGTAGTTCACCCTCAGTTTCTAAATCTTCTAAACAAACAAGAAGCTCATCTGTGGTGGTTCGCCCGCTTTATTTCTGTGTTGATTGTCCTTGGTGTCTACATACTGTGTTGCTACAGTGGCTGAAAAATGGGGTGTGGAAGTACAACACTGACTACTTTAAATGATGTAGCTGACAGGTGCACATTTGCGTTTCACAGTACTTTACTTTCACTGTTTACAACCCCCCAATAATACACAGTTGTATGGCCAGTGCACCATTGTTTAACTTTCGATAAGCCTCATTAATAGGTTGCAGGCAAACATCCACATACTGCTACAATAGTTTCCTGTTGAATATTTATAAGCAGTAAAAGCCTAACCACATAGTTCACATTTCTTGAAGAATAAAAAGGTACATATAGAACAGACGCTGTCATTGTTTTAACATACGGCCTAACTGTATCACACTTATTTCACAGATGCATTGTTGTTGATCTAACCAATGCAGGTTCCTCGCCTGAAACTCGGCCATGGACTGACTGTCTCAGGAACAAAAATCAAGCCCTTATACATCCTCACAATAATACACTACTGGCCATTAAAATTGCTACACCTAAAAGAAATTCAGATGATAAATGGGTATTCATTCGACAAATATATTATACTACAACTGACATGTGATTACATTTTCACACAATTTGGGTGCATAGATCCTGAGAAATCAGTACCCAGAACAACCACCTCTGGCCGTAATAACGGCCTAGATACGCCCGGGCATCGAGTCAAACAGAGCTTCGATGGTGTGTACAGATACAGCTGCCCATGCAGCTTCAACACTATACCACAGTTCATCAAGAGTAGTGACTTGCGTATTGTGGCGAGCCAGTTGCTCGGCCACCATTGACCAGACGTTTTCAATTGGTGATAGATCTGGAGAATGTCCTGGCCAGGGCAGCAGTCGAACATTTTCTGTATCCAGAAAGGCCCGTACAGGACCTGCAACATGCGGTCATGCATTATCCTGCTGAAATGTAGGGTTTTGGCAGGGATCGAATGAAGGGTAGAACCACAGGTCATAACACATCTGAAATGTAACGTCCACCGTTCAAAGTGCCGTCAATGCGAACAATAGGTGACCGAGACGTGTAACCAATGGCACCCCATACCACCCCGCCGGATGACACGCCAGTATGGCGATGACGAATACACGCTTACAATGTGCGTTTACCGCGATGTCGCCAAACATGGACACGACCATCATGATGCTGTAAACAGAACTTGGATTCATCCGAAGAAATGATGTTTTGCCATTCGTGCACCCAGGCTCATCGTTGAGTATACCATCGAGGGCGCTCCTGTCTGTGATGCAGCATCAAGGGTAACCGCAGCCATTGTCTCCGAGCTGATAGTCCATGCTGCTGCAAATGTTATCGAACTGTTCGTGCAGATGTTGTCTTACAAATGTCCCCATCTGTTGACTCGGGGATCGAGATGTGGCTGCATGACCCATTACAGCCATGCGGATAAGATGCCTGTCATCTCGACTGCTAGTGATACGAGGCCGTTGGGATCCAGAATGGCGTTCCTCATTACCCTCCTGAACCCACCGATTCCATATTCTGCTAACAGTCAATGGATCTCAACCAACGCGAGCAGCAATGTAGTGATACGATAAACCACAATCGCAATAGGCTACAATCCGACCTTTATCAAAGGCGGAAACATGATGGTGTGCATTTCTCATGCTTACATGAGGGATCACAACAATGTTTCACCAGGCAACGCCAGTCAACTGCTGTTTGTGTATGAGAAATCAGTTGGAAACTTTCCTTATTTCAGCACGTTGTAGGTGCCGCCTCCGGCGCCAACCTTGTGTGAATGCTGTGAAAAGCTAATCATTTGTATATCACAGCATCTTCTTCCTGTCAGTTAAATTTTGTGTCTTTAGCACGTCATCTTCATGGTGTAGTAATTGTATTGGCCAGTAGTGTAGGTACCGAATGTACACATTGTTCAATGTTAAATTTATAGAAATTACAATTAAAACTCAACTCATTAAATTAACTGAATACATCGAAAAATTGGTTCTTTTTAACAGTTTCTTCTAATACAAGGGTTAAGTCGAATTATTTGTTTAATCATGAAATTAACATATACAGTTACACAAATAATACTTTTGACAAAACTGTTAATTACTTTGGACTTAATTAAGGGCTGGCTTTGCTAACATGTTTTAGAATAGAGCCAAATAAATATTTATAGAATGCTAGTGTTTCATCTTCCGAACATTTATAACTATTATAGAATTTATATTTGTTTATAAGTCAACAATAGAATTTAACGAGAGATACTAACTAGTCATAATGGAAAATAAATTATAAAATCAATTACATACATAAAACTAAGTACAAAATTAGATCTGGTGTTATATTCTTTAAAAATGAGGGCCAACCTTTCTCTTTTATGAAAATGCAGATTATACTCACGCATGTTAATGGTATAATTAATTCAAAAATGAATTTTAAGGAGGCAGATGGCAAAGAAAGAGGGGAAGTAAAATCATCCCAGCTTGCTTATTATTTATTTATTTATTTATTTATTGTTCCATGGGACCAAATTAAGGAGGAGTCTCCATGGTCATGGAACGAGTCAATACATGAAATTATAACACAATAGTAGAAACAGATAAAATGAAATACAAGAAACATATGCAGGTGGCAAGTTGTAAGTTTAAATAAAGAAAATCAACAATGTAACACTGGAATTTGCTTAATTTTTCAGCTCTTCCAGGAGCCCCCCGACAGAATAGAAGGAGTGAGCCATGAGGAAACTCTTCAGTTTAGACTTAAAAGAGTTTGGGCTACTGCTAAGATTTTTGAGTTCTTGTGGTAGCTTATTGAAAATGGATGCAGCAGAATACTGCACTCCTTTGTGCACAAGAGTCAAGAAAGTGCATTCCACATGCAGATTTGATTTCTGTCTATTATTAACTGAGTGAAAGCTGCTAACTCTTGAGAATAAGCTAATATTGCTAACAAACAAACACCATTAAAGAAAATATATACTGTGAGGGCAATGTCAGAATTCCCAGACTATTGAATAGGGGTCGACAAGAGGTTCTCGAACTTACACCACATATAGCTCGAACAGCCCATTTTTGAGCCAAAAATACCCTTTTTGGATCAGAAGAATTACCCAAAAAATAATACCATACGACATAAGCGTATGCAAATATGCTAAGTAGACTATTTTTCATGTTGAACTGTCACTTATTTCAGATACTGTTCGAATGGTACATAAAGCAGCGTTTAGTTTCTGAACAAGATCCTGAACATGGGCTTTCCTCAACAGCTTACTATCTATCCGAATGCCTAGGAATTTGAACTGTTCTGTCTTGCTTATAATATGCCCATTCTGTCTGATCGGTTCTTGTTGAATTGTGAGTTAGAAACTGTAAAAACTGAGTCTTACTGTGATTTAGCATCAAATTATTTTCCACAAGCCACAAACTTATTTCATGAACTACATTATTTGATACTGTTTCAATATTACACACAAGATCCTTCACTACCAAGCTGGAGTCATCAGCAAACAGAAATATTTTTGAATCACCTGTAATACTAGAAGGCATATCATTTATATAAATAAGAAACAGCAGTGGCCCCAGCACCGACCCTTGGGGAACGCCCCTCTTAACAGTACCCCATTGTGACTGAACATCACTACCACTCTCAATATTGTGGACAATTACCTTCTACTTTCTGTTCTTAAAGTAAGAGGCGAACCAATTGTAAACTACTCCCTTTACTCCATAATGGTCCAACTTCTGCAGTAATATTTTGTGGTCAGCACAGTTAAAAGCCTTCGTTAAATCAAAGAAAACACCTAGCGTTTGCAACCTTTTATTTAATCCATCCAAAACCTCAGAGAGAAAAGAGAAATAGCATTTTCAGTTGTTAAACCATTTCTAAAACCAAACTGTACATTTGACAGCAAATTATGCGAATTTAAATGCTCCAGTAACCTTGTATATACAACCTTCTCGATAACTTTAGCAAACACCGATGGCATAGAAATTGGTCCAAAATTGTCAACATTATCCCCGTCTCCCTTTTATAAAGTGGCTTCATTACCGAGTACTTTAATCGGTCAGGAAACCGACCACTCCCAAAGGAAAGGTTACAGATATGGCTAAGTACTGGGCTGACATACATAGAACAATACTTCAGTATTCTGCAAGATACCCCACCATATCCATGAGAGTTCTTGGTCTTCAGTGATTTAATGATTAACTCAATCGCCCTCTTGTTAGTATCATGGAGGAGAATTTCAAGTAACAGTCTTGGAATACTTTTTTCTAAGAGCACTATATGATTCCCTGTTTGGACTAGGTTTCTATTTAGTTCACCTGCTATATTCAGAAAGTGATTATTAAATACTGTACATATATGCGACTTATCAGTAACACGGACATTCCCACTATGCACTGATTCTATATCCTCGACCTGTCTCTGCAGACCAGCCACTTCCTTTATGACTGACCATAGGGTTTTAATTTTATCCTGAGACTTAGCTATTCTATCTGCATACCACATACTTTTTGCCTTCCTAATAACATTTTTAAGCACCTTACAATACTGTTTGTAATGGGCTGCTGCATTTAGATTTTAACTGTTTCTAACGTTTTGATGTAATTGCCACTTTGTTCTACAAGATATTCTTATCCCTCTAGTCAGCCACCCAGGCTACCTGTTTGTGCTAGTACCCTGTTTTGAACATTATAATGGAAAGCAACTTTCAAAGAGCATGAGGAAAGTCTTGAGGAAAACATTATATTTATCGTCTACTGTATCAGCACTATAAACATCTTGCCACTCTTGCTCCTTGATAAGGTTTACAAAGGTCTCTACAGCAACTGGATCAGCTTTCCTAAAAAGTTGATAACTATATTTAACACTTGTTTCGGCACAAAAATCTTTTAGAGTTAAAATTTGTGCATCATGATCTGAAAGGCCATTCACCTTTTTGCTAACAGAATGCCCTTCTAGTAATGAGGAATGAACAAAAATGTTGTCTATGGTTGTTCTACTGTTCCCTTGCACTCTTTTTGGAAAGAATATGGTTTGCATAAGATAATATGAATTAAGGAGGTCTACCAGCATCCTTTTCCTTGCACAATCACGTATACAATTAATATTGAAGTCACCACATATAACTAACTTTTTGTATTTCTTATAAAGTGAACCAAGAACCACCTCTAGCTTTAGCAAAAATGTTGTGAAATCAGAGTCTGGGAATCTATAAATAACAATAGTTATTTAACCACACCTGCACAACATTCAAACACCTTTTCAGTGCAGTACTTTGAAACATCAATTGACTCAAATGGGATGCAGTTTTTCACATACATGGCTACTCCTCCACACCGCAAAGAGCTCCTAGAAAAGCTGCCGGTCAACCTGTATCCTGGTAAAGGAAGCCTCTGAATTATCTCCTTATTTAAGAAGTGTTCAGATATACCAATAATTTCAGAGTCAATATCTATAAGCAGCTCACTAACTTTATCTCTAATACCTTGTATATTTTGATGAAATATACTAATTCCCTTGTTACTCGGATACCTAAGCTTTGTCGAAAGTGGTTCCTTTGTTACAGAGACTTCCCTTGAGCAGGAATACATATCAGCTGTCTTCAATCACACATCTACTTACCTTTTTAATTCTGATGCAGTATACTAACATTCTTTTTCACTGTACTTTTATGAGACACTCTTCATATTTTAACATCTCTAGTACCTGCCTATCTGAGCTTCTCATTAAGCTGAACTTCATTCAGTGTTGAATCGTTGGACTGTGGTTTTAGCCTAAACAAGAGGTACTCCCGTGAGTTTCAGTGCCCCTAACCCTTTAAAGATGTCACTGTCATCCTGGCTTATTTACCCTTCTCTTTCTTATTGAGTTGCAGGCCATGCCTTGTGAAGTCCCACCTACCAAAAGTATCAACTGGAACCAAACCCATACATGAGAAAATAGCCCCCTGAATCCCCATATTGACCCTCCTCACAGAGCTGTTCGGTTGGGGCTGCATGGAAGCAGGGGCAAAGCCAATATTTGTATGGCTTGTTGCACATGCTATTTTTACCAGGTCACACTTGGTAGTCTAGCCTTGATGCCTATCAGTGCTGTTTCCTGCTCCACTCACTATCGCAACATTGTCCTGCTGTGTATAACCCTTGCATAATGCTCTTACACCCTCTATCACTTGATCAAGACATGCAGTGGGCTTGGAAAAACTTGTGACTTGGTGCATGTCACCTAATTTTTTCTGCATGATCTGACCTGCATCTCTTCCATGGCTACTACCTGATAACTGAACTTTCCTCCTGCTTTCTACTTTTTTTGAAACAGCTGGTTTCCTGATGGAAAGTCTGTTGAGTATTAACTACATTTACATCAACCGGAGCCTCTTGCTTAGTTAACTGAGGTAGTAAGACAAATCTGTTGTTTGTGCCATTGATGGAAATATCAGATACTGTTCTTCTGTGGCCCCTGTTTCTTGCTACCACTTCTCATCTGTCTTCACCCTTCTCCCTCCCCCCCCCCCCCTCCCCCCAACCTCATTAGTTCCTTCTTAGCACTATCCACTTCAGCCCTTATAACCTTCCCTTCCTGTTCACACATTTTCCTAACCCTTGAACATACTCCCCCAATTCCCATTCCACTACATTCCCCCAATGTAAAAATCTATCACAATAGCTGCATAGAATCCCAGAACTATGTTTCCTATGGCAGTCAAACACTTCTTGCTCATGGTTATTTACAGTTTTTTTACAAAATTTGTCTAGACTGTAACAGTAATATTCTATTAACTACAGATCACAAGAGTCACTAAAGTTATGTGGAACACTAATATATGTCTATACTATTAATATTGAAATTGAAGAAATGTATGATGAAATAAAAGAAATTATTCAGATTGTGAAGGGAGATGAAAATTTAATAGTCATGGGTGACTGGAATTCGAGTGTAGGAAAAGGGAGAGAAGGAAACATAGTAGGTGAATATGGATTGGGGCTAAGAAATGAAAGAGGAAGCCGCCTGGTAGAATTTTGCACAGAGCACAACATAATCATAACTAACACTTGGTTTAAGAATCATGAAAGAAGGTTGTATACATGGAAGAACCCTGGAGATACTAAAAGGTATCAGATAGATTATATAATGGTAAGACAGAGATTTAGGAACCAGGTTTTAAATTGTAAGACATTTCCAGGGGCAGATGTGGACTCTGACCACAATCTATTGGTTATGACCTGTAGATTAAAACTGTAGAAACTGCAAAAAGGTGGGAATTTAAGGAGATGGGACCTGGATAAACTGAAAGAACCAGAGGTTGTACAGAGTTTCAGGGAGAGCATAAGGGAACAATTGACAGGAATGGGGGAAAGAAATACAGTAGAAGAAGAATGGGCAGCTTTGAGGGATGAAATAGTGAAGGCAGCAGAAGATCAAATAGGTAAAAAGACGAGGGCTAGTAGAAATCCTTGGGTAACAGAAGAAATATTTAATTTAATTGATGAAAGGAGAAAATATAAAAATGCAGCAAATGAAGCAGGTAAAAAGGAATACAAACGTCTCAAAAATGAGATCGACAGGAAGTGCAAAATGGCTAAGCAGGGATGGCTAGAGGACAAATGTAAGGATGTAGAGACTTATCTCACTAGGGGTAAGAGAGATACTGCCTACAGGAAAATTAAAGAGACCTTTGGAGATAAGAGAACGACTTGTATGAATATCAACAGCTCAGATGTAAACCCAGTTCTAAGCAAAGAAGGGAAAGCAGAAAGGTGGAAGGAGTATATAGAGGGTCTACACAAGGGCGATGTACTTGAGGACAATATTATGGAAATGGAAGATGATGTAGATGAAGATGAAATGGGAGATATGATACTGCGTGAAGAGTTTGACAGAGCACTGAAAGACCTGAGTCGAAACAAGGCCCCCGGAGTAGACAACATTCCACTGGAACTACTGACGGCCTTGGGAGAGCCAGTCCTGACAAATCTCTACCATCTGGTGAGCAAGATGTATGAAACAGGCGAAAAACCCTCAGACTTCAAGAAGAATATAATAATTCCAATCCCAAAGAAAGCAGGTGTTGATAGATGTGAAAATTACTGAACTATCAGTTTAATAAGTCACAGCTGCAAAATACTAACACGAATTCTTTACAGACGAATGGAAAAACTAGTAGAAGCCAACCTCGGGGAAGATCAGTTTGGATTCCGTAGAAACACTGGAACACGTGAGGCAATACTGACCTTACGACTTACCTTAGAAGAAAGATTAAGGAAAGGCAAACCTACATTTCTAGCATTTGTAGACTTAGAGAAAGCTTTTGACAATGTTGACTGGAATACTCTCTTTCAAATTCTACAGGTGGCAGGGGTAAAATACAGGGAGCAAAAGGCTATTTACAATTTGTACAGAAACCAGATGGCAGTTATAAGAGTCGAGGGACATGAAAGGGAAGCAGTGGTTGGGAAGGGAGTGAGACAGGGTTGTAGCCTCTCCCCGATGTTGTCCAATCTGTATATTGAGCAAGCAGTAAAGGAAACAAAAGAAAAATTCGGAGTAGGTATTAAAATTCATGGAGAAGAAATAAAAACTTTGAGGTTCGCCGATGACATTGTAATTCTGTCAGAGACAGCAAAGGACTTGGAAGAGCAGTTGAATGGAATGGACAGTGTCTTGAGAGGAGGATATAAGATGAACATCAACAAAAGCAAAACAAGGATAATGGAATGTAGTCTAATTAAGTTGGGTGATGCTGAGGGAATTAGATTAGGAAATGAGACACTTAAAGTAGTAAAGGAGTTTTGCTATTTGGGGAGCAAAATAACTGATGATGGTCGAAGTAGAGAGGATATAAAATGTAGACTGGCAATGGCAAGGAAAGCGTTTCTGAAGAAGAGAAATTTGTTAACATCGAGTATAGATTTAAGTGTCAGGAAGTCCTTTCTGAACGTATTTGTATGGAGTGTAGCCATGTATGGAAGTGAAACATGGACAATAAATAGTTTGGACAAGAAGAGAATAGAAGCTTTCGAAATGTGGTGCTACAGAAGAATGCTGAAGATTAGATGGGTAGATCACATAACTAATGAGGAAGTATTGAATAGGATTGGGGAGAAGAGAAGTTTGTGGCACAACTTGACCAGAAGAAGGGATCGGTTGGTAGGACATGTTCTGAGGCATCAAGGGATCACCAATTTAGTATTGGAGGGCAGCGTGGAGAGTAAAAATCGTAGAGGGAGACCAAGAGATGAATACACTTAGCAGATTCAGAAGGATGTAGGTTGCAGTAGGTACTGGGAGATGAAAAAGCTTGCACAGGATAGAGTAGCATGGAGAGCTGCATCAAACCAGTCTCAGGACTGAAGACCACAACAACAACAACAACAACAACAACAACAACAACAACAACAACTATTAATATAGTAACATAATGCAATTAAAATATTGTTAAGCTCAAAACTTGTATACCCGAAAAATTAGGTCTAAGATCACGTATGCATGGTATGGACTTCACGCATTTGAAAAGAAATAAAAGATAGAACTTAAAACCATTAATTCCCCAAATACATATGGCACTACTAAACATATGTGTATTGGAAACAACCTAAATTCTTCACTTAATATTTACACAAATGTCTTAAATTTGCATTAAAACCTTTGTCTAAATTATCGGCACTTAGGATTTCTCCCTTCCCCTCCCCCTAGGCCTCAGGACAATTAAAAACCAATGTGAGTGATACTTTTTATGCAGTTTTTGGCCTCAGGACAATTAAAAACTGATTTTGTCCATCCAATGTCATATGGCCTTGCCTTGGTGGATGTACGTAACCAACAGTATCACACCTGTACACCTATGCACACTGAGTAGTACAGTTTGTTTAATGTCAAACGTACACCTTAGGCATTGTTGTATGATTCATTTGTCATTTGTAGTCGGCCACTATTGAATTATGATTCTTACAGTGTCATCTATTGCTGCATTTTGTAACTATTTATTTTTCTTCTGCCATACATTTTCCCCCTTCTCCAATAATATTCCGTTTCAATTTGACATTATTCTGACTGGTGGTGTTATTTCTACAGCAGTTTGGAAGTTTAACTTTGATTATAATCACCATGTACAAAGGACAACTAACACAACCAGAAAGATATATATTTGTCACTAAACTAGATTGTAAATCAGTAGTGTCACATCTCAATTAGGAACTTGAAACTTTCAGTACAGGCAAGGAGCATGTAGAGGAACTCTGACTTAAGTTTAAAAGAATTGTTGACCACGCACCGAATAGATACATACTCAGTAGAACAGTTCATAATGGGAGAAAACCTCCATGGTATACAGTCACTGTAAACAAACTTCTACAGAAATGGAAATTACTACATAATAGATATAAAACAAAACATAGGGATATAGATAGAGAGATGCTGAATGAAACACATTTGGCTGTCAAGAGAGCAATGCATGATGCCTTCAGTGACTACTGTAGCAAAATATTGTCAAGTGACCTTTACAGAACACGAAGAAATTTTGCTCGTATTTAAATGCTGTTAGTGGCATGAAAGTTAGAGTCCAGTCCCTAGTGAACGAGACAGGAACTGACACTAAGGGCAGCAAAGCAAAACCCAGGAGAAGTGCCCAATTTGCTGTTTATGTTTTATATTAATGACCTTGCAGACAATATTAATAGTAAAATCAAGTTGCAGTTATCTGTAATGAAGTACTATCTGAGAAAAGCTGCATAAACATTGAGTCATATCTTGATCAGATTTCAACAAGATGCAGAGATTGGCAACTTGCTCTAAATGTTCAGAAATGTAAAATTTTGCACTTCCCAAACCAAAACAATTTAGTATCCTGTGACTATAACATCAGTGAGTCACTGTTGGAATCTGCCAGCTCATACAAGTACCTGGGTGAACTACTTCGTAGGAATATGAAACAGAATGATCCCATAGGTTCAGGCATAGGTAAAGCAGGTGGCAGACTTTTCGGTTTATTGGTAGAATACTGCAGAAGTGCAATCAGTGTACAAGAGAGATTACTTACCAATCACACATGCAACCAGTTCTAAAATATTGCTCAAGTGTGTGGGACTCTTACCAGATAGGACTAGAAGGGAATTTTGAGCATATACAGAGAAGTAGATGAATAGTCACAGGTTTGTTTAATCCTTGGTAGAGTGTCACAGAGATACTGAAGGAACTGAACTGGCAGACTCTTGAAGACAGACATAAACTAGCCTGAGAAAGTTTATTAACAAAGTTTCAAGAACTGTCTTTAAATGATTACTCTTGGGATGTACTATAACCCCTTATGTATCACTCACATAGAAATTGCAAGGCTAATTTTGGAATAATTATTGCATGCACAGAGGCATTCAAACAATCATTCTTACCACACTCCATACATGAATGAAACAGGAAGGAACCTTAATAACTGGTACAAAGGAACGTACCCTCTGCCATACACTTCACGGTGGTTTGCAGGGCATAGATGTAGGTGTATATGTAAATGTAGATTCAAGTGTGTGCTGTCTGTGCCAGAGCTGACAGCAACAAAGACTCAGTACACTGAATACCCAACAAAAGAAAGCTCTGGTCAACTCAAAGCTAAATTGTTATCCCACTAGCACACAAATGTCACAACTACTGCCAACAAAAACAAAAAAAAATTCCAATGCATCCCACCGAAGATTTAGAACAGCGGTTGTTGCCTCGAGATGTTGGGGAAAAGCTGACTCACCAGATCAGGCACACTACGTTGTCAGCGATTAACAGCCTGCAGATGATGCTGGAATGAGCAGCACTGCTGACACAGCTGTAATCAGCTGCAGATGCAATGACTTTGTGCCTAGTGTTAGCAAAGGCACTCTTGACTGTTGTCTGCTGCTATAGCCCATTAATGGCAAATGTCACCACACTGTTGTAACAGATACTTTCACCATACATTCCACATTACTTTCTGTGATTTTTTCATGCAGAGGAGCTTTTCTTTTAGTAGCAATGAATCTAAAGCTACTGCTTGGTGATTAAGAGAAGGCTGTTGGCCACTGCGTTGTCTTTGGTGAGAGGTAATGCCTGAAATTTGGTATTCACAGCACAAGCTTGACACTTTGGATCTTGAAATAATGAATTCTCTAATTATTCCCAAAATGGAATGTCCCATGCGTCTGACTCCAACCACTATTCCGTGTTCAAAGTCTGCTGCAGCCATTATCACGTCGGGAAACTTTACACATTACTTAGCCGAGTACAAATGACAGCTCCGTCAATGCGCTGTCCTTTCACACCTTGTGTAAGTGATTCTACCACCATCTGTATACGTGCACATAGCTATCCCATGATTTTCATCACCCCAGTGCAAACACTTCATGTTAAAGCATATGACTAACAAAGCTCACAACACATATTAACCTTTGTCCTTTCGCTCTGTATGTCTTCTTTAAGTTTCTCTTGAAAAGTGATGCCATGACTGTTGTCATGCATGCGGAGTTTCTGCAGTCGACAGTGTGTCTCCAAGGTGGGGTGGCATTTTCATGAAATAACTGTCTCTATCAGCAACTGCATCTACATTTACATCTATAACTATAGAGATACTCCGCAAGTCACCGTACAGTTCATGGTGGAGGATGCCCTGTACCACTATTTGTCATTTCCCTCCTGTTCCACTCGCAAATAGGGCAAGGGAAAAATGACTCTGTACACCTCCATATGAGCCCTATTTTCTCATATCTTATCCTCGTGGTCCTTTGTGCGATGTTTGCTGGCAGCAGTAGAATCGTTCAGCCATCAGCTTTAGGTGCTGGTTCTCTACATTTTTTTCAATAGTACTTCTCAAAAAGAATATTGCCTTCCCTCCAGGGACTCCCATGTGAGTTCCCGAAGCTTCTCCATAACACTTATGTCTTGTTTGAACCCACGGATAACAAATCTGGCAGCCTGCCTCTGAATTGCTTCGATGTCTTCCTTCAGTCTAACCTGGTACAGATCCCAAACACTCAAGCACTACTCAACAACAGGTCACACCAGCATCCTATATGCGGTCTCCTGTATGGAAGAACCACTCCTTCCTAAAATTCTCCCAATAAAGTGAAGTCAACCATTTGCCTTCCCCAACACAGTTTTTACTTGCTCATTCCATCTCATATCACTTTGCAACCTTACGCCCAGATATTTAAATGGCTTGACTGTGCTAAGCAGGACACTAGTAACACCGTATTCGAACATTACAAGTTAGTCCTTCCAACTCAGCTGCATTAACTTATGTTTTTTCCGCATTTAGGGCTAGCTATTTTGTCTAAGTCATTTTGTATCTTCCTACAGTTACTCAACTTTGACACCTTATGGTACACCATAGCATAATCAGCAAACAACCACAGACTGCTGCCCACCCTGTCTGCCAAATCATTTATGTACGTACAGAACAACTGCGGTCCTATCGCACTTCCCTGGGGCACTCCTGATGATACCCTTGACTCAGATGAACACTCACCTTCGAGAACAACTTACTGGGTTCTATTATTTTAAGGTCTTCAAGCCACTCGCATATCTGTGAACTTATTCCATATGCTCTTACCTTCTTTGTTAAATTGAACTGGGACTCCATCCAAACCTGGTGATTTCTTTGTTTTCAAATCTTTCAGTTGCTTCTCTACACCAGTTATGCTTATTTCTATGTCATCAATATGGGAGTCTGTCTAATGATCAAATGATGTTATGTTTGTATGGTTCTCTTGTGTGAATAATTTCTTGAACATAAAATTTAAACCTTCGGCTTTCATTTTGCTGCCTTCAACTGCCACACCAGACTGGTCAACAAGGGACTGAATGGAAGCCTTAGACCCGCTTAGTGATTTTAAATATGACCAGTATTTCTTGGTTCCTCTGCCAGAACTTCTGCTATAGTGTGCTGGTGGTAGTAGGTGTATGCTTTGTGCATAGATCTTTTCACAGATGCACAAATCTCTACTAGCCTTTTGTTTGTCATCATTTGTGCGTCTCCTTTTGAAACTAGAGTGCAACAGCCTCTGCTTCCTCAGCATCCACCAAATTTCATTATTAAACCATGGTAGATCTTTTAATATCCTTTATCCACTCACCATGCACATAACTCTTCAGACAATGATTTACAATCTGCTTAAACTTTGCCCATAATTCCTCTACATCCATCTCCCTGGAACTAAGTGATGCGAATTCAATTCTCAAGTGAGATGTTAATAACTGCTTATCTGCTCTATCCATCAGAAATGGTCTCCTAGCCTTCTTGACCAATATAATAACTTTCGTAATCGTAATTGCTACAATGACATCATGATCATTAATCCCAGTTTCTGCAGCGACATTGTTGATAAGGTGTGGTCTATTTGTAGCCACAACGTGTAAGATATTTCCAGGCATGCGGGCTGCCAAGCTAGCTGCTCAAGACAATTTCGAAAACATGTTCAAAAGTTTTTAAAATGACCATCTGACTGTACTCCCTGCAATGAATCCACAGACATCCCAGTCTGTACTCAGCAGGTTAAAGTCACCTCCAACTAGTATTGCATGATCTGGGTATTTATGCACTATTGACCATAGACTTTCTTTGAGTGACTAAAATTGTCACAACAGAATTGGGTGGCCAGTAAAAACATCCCACAATTAACTTAGTTTCACCTACACCTACTATACACCACCAGATAACTTCACTGTCACACACAACTTCGATCACAATTGAGACAATATTTTTGTCAACTGCAATGAACACTCCCCCTCCTACGGCCTCTGCTGTCTTTCTAATATGGAGCAGGTGCCTCCATGTGCAGGAATCCAAGTGCCCATTCCCTTGCCTTGGAGATACACTGCACCTACTTTCACTCCCATGACACGTGCAAAAGAAACAAGAAAATTTCCTGCACAATATGCGGTCCAAAAACAAACACTTACTAAAAGAGCAAGATGCTTACTTTGTGTCATGACTATCCTTCGTTGCATAGACAGATGTAAAATTTTCTCCAAAGCAATGTGTTACTCTGAGGTATCAACCATTTGAGGTACAGTAAGTTTCGTGTGCTTCTTGGCAAAGTCCGTACCTTGGGCACAACATGTTTAGTAAGTCACCAAATTAGTTACATAAAAAAAAAAAAATGGTAGTTTTTGAATTTCGCCCTTTTTGAAAAGATTTCTGCAGACACCAATAATTACATGCTCTTGAAGTTTGAAAACTTTAACTCATAGTGATGAATTGGCTCAGAATATTATAGTGTGTGACATTATGGAATGAAAATAAGGAAAGTATGCCAACTCTCTTATTTCTATATTACCTACATCTGACAACATATCCATTACAAACAATTATGCGTTTCAGCATCCTTATCTCTAAATTCCTAATCCCAAAAAACTGATGAGGTTGCAAGTTTAGGGTTTAACGTCCCATCAGTGATATGTTCTTGAGTGGTCGAGTACAGGCTTTGTCTGGGAAGTATAGGAAATGAAATCTGCACAATACTTTTCAGAGGAATCATTCCAGCAGTCAAATCACCAACAAGTTTGACATTTTCACATACATCAGATCCATTACACAAAACATTAATGACTTAATCCTGATCCACCTTACAATGTCCTCATGTCCTCAATACGAAAGGTGTTGTAGAGTAATAATATGATGTACCAATGTCCTTACTAAATACTTCACCAACATTAAAAGTATGATAAGTAATGACGTCATAGTTATTAAAACTTTCAAGGCCTCCAATACTCTCAATAAGTCCAAGCACGTAATAACAACAGTTAGCCATCTATTACCATGACTAAATTTATTATTGTGAAAAAAGTGTGAAAGTCAAAATACCAACTATAAAAACACAAGGATCATCAAGTACAGCATGTAAATCAATGCCTTTTACCCCCTGGTGATTTAGGGGAACTTGGGAAAATACAAATCATGATGGCTGAGTGGAGACTTGTGCCTTAACCATTGTGCCGTCTCATTCCATTCTAAATCAAAACACACCTCTTCTGTCTTTATGTCCTTTTATTTTGCTGGGTGTAAACCTCAGGCTGCTTCTGAAATGCCTATACTGATTTTGTTAAAGTTTAACGGCAACACATTGGCTTGAAGTGACTCACTGATGTTTATAAATATTACATTACCAGTTATTTCTAGAACTAAACTCTATTCGCTATTCATATTTTATGCATTGAAATGCCTTTGACAGATGACAATATACTTGTAGCTTGTAATTTACTACAGAATAAACTGAGTATGAGGAAGATCCAAAAATTAAAGTAATAAGTCCTCTGTTAGAAACATTGCCCCCAAAATTTTTCTACACTTATCTTTTACTTATTGTGCATGGTCTCCTTCAAAATACTTTCCTCCACAACTGACACAATGCTCCTAATGCCTTTTCCACTTTTGGAAGCAGTCTTGGTACACCTCTTGCTGTATCGCACAAAGTGCCATCTGTGAATTTTCTTATATCTCACCTATCACTGCAAATCTCCATCCTTTCAACAGGGTTTTCAAATAAATAAATAAAAGTCCACAGGGGCCAGATATGGAGAGTACAGAGGATGAGGTAGCACAGTGACTTCGTTTTTTGTGCTATAGTCATGCACCAACAGTAATGAATGTGCAGGTGCATTATCGTGTTTCAAGAACCTTGAATTGCCTTGCCACTTTTCAGGCCGTTTCCTTCTCACATTTTCTCACAGGCTTCATAACACATCCCAATAGTACCATAGATTAACAGTTTGACCCTATGGCACGATTTCGTGATGAAATAATCCTTCAAAACCAAAGATAACTATCAGCATGGCTCTGACATTTGACCTGACCTGACGAGCTTTTTTGGTCTTGGAGAACATTTGCTGACCCATTGCGAAGAATTAACCTTTGTCTGAACATCATAACTGTAGACCCACGTCTCATCACCAGTTATGATTCTCTTAAGGAATATCTCATTCTCATTTGTGAGCTCCAGATGCTCTTCACAGATTGTGAGGCAAAGGCCTTTCTGGCCTTGACTCATGAACCATGGGACGAACTTGGTGACACCACAATGCATTCAAAATCCTGCATCAGGATTTCCATGACATGATTCAACTGAAATGTTACATTCGTATGCAGTCTCTCAGACTGCAGATTGGCAAAAACAGTTTCGTTGAAGTTCCATACGTGAGCATTTTTGGTAGACATCAAAGGGTGTCCTGAACGAGGGTCACCTTAAATTTCTGTCTGGCCATTTTTAAACTGTTTGAACAATTTGTAACACTCTTTAAGCACTCATCACTGGAGGCTTCCTGCATCATTTGGTGTGACTCTGTAAAGGTTTCCTTGAGTTTCAAACAAAATTTAATGCAGATGTGTTACTCATCTACCTCTGCCATCTCAAAACTTGCAAACTGTGCTACATAATGCTCTTCTCAGTACAGTGCTAAGCAATAACTAACAGACTTACAGCAATGAAGCTTCCTGTAGTTACAAATTGAACACAGCCTTGTGCAGGGACACCAAACGCACTTCACTCCAACACACCACTGGCGCTAAATTACGAATGTTTCAGGATTTTTTTGTACGGCCCTCATATTTAGGAAATCAAAGAGATATGCGAAGTTACTAAGGCACTGCTAAATCCCCCCTCTTCATTGGTAAACTTTCAACCAAAGCCTCCTGAATATTGGCATCTGTTTCAAATGGGACCAGGATGTACAAAGGGATATTCCAATAATGCCCAGTGGAAATGCCAGACCAAATCAGGTGCAGCTGAGGACATGTATAGTTGGGTGTTGTCATGCAACAACATGACACCTTTTGAAATGAGTCCTGTTTCCTCTGAGCCACCTTCTACAACCATTCCAGTGTGACATATTAACTAGCAGCATTCACAGTTCCACAGGCGAGGAAATCAACTTGCTACACACCCCACATGTCCCAGATGACTGTAGCCCTAATTTTCTTCATGGATGCCACTGTTTTGAGCTTAATATGGGATGGTTGGGGAGGGCTGACATGTGTTCATGACACTAAAGCTTCCTTCATCTCAGGTGTCACATCTTCTATCAATATTTCAGCCCATGATAATATGGTGCAATAATGGGTCACAGTCCATCTGATATCATATTAATGCTGGAGAGAACCTCATTCACTTGGATTTCTTTTCATTTAAGAGTTGCCATACTATCCAGTGAGAGAATATCTTTCAGTAATCCAATGTATTTTGCACAATATCTGACTAAATCCTTTCATATGGCATATGTTTCATCTGAGATGGATGTGCTTGACCACTCCAACCTTTAACCATCAACACACCTGTTCTCTCTTCATCAAATCCTGACACCATAACACCACCTGTTTTTTGTGACATGTCACTCACTCCATAAAATGTCACTAACTGCCAAATAATTGCAGCATAAATCTTATTACACTTCAGTCACCTACCATTATCAGTCAATGTCTTCTCCTGAAACCATATTTTGGAGGACAGTAGCTCCCTTCATCTACCAGTGGCATTTGAAAGCTTTGTCTTGTCTACCTAGCCATGGGCTTTAAGTCACAAGAGGCAGGCTGGTTGGTTTGTTCGAGTTCGAGACATTCAACTCTGAATTTATTAGTGGCCATACAAATTTATTATTGAATGAGTGAGTTGAATCATATCTGAATGAGTGAACTGAATCGTATTAGCCTTTCTGTCTGATACATTACAGCAAAAGTTACATGAAAATAAATCAATTTTTGAAAATATAATTGGACAAATAAAAAATCTACTCACCAAGTGGTAGCAGGAAGAAACACACAAAAGTTCAGCAACTATGCAAGTCTTCAGAGACGATGGCTGCTTCTTCTGGCAGAGGAGTTGATGTTTAAGGAGGGGGGAAAAGAAAAATGACTGGCAAGGTTTAGGATACGAGGAGAGTTCAGGAAATGCACCCAGAATCCTGGGTTAGGGGAGACTTACTGCCCAGTAAGTCACACATGTTTCACACAAAGTTAATCTGTACTGTATCATCTCACACTTTCAGTTTCAACTAACCCCACAATGAAAATGCATTAGAGAACCTATCTTATCACCAAGTATCACAACAGACTGAAACAGCTGAACACTTTCATCCACTATGACAGAAATTCCCTTTCGTGGGAGAATATCGTCATCAAAATTTCTGTATGTATTGCATAAATATGTACTGTGGCTTAATCCACTTACAAAACATATTTGTCTATCTAAATGCCAATCCTAGTTCCATCCTCTTACAAGACAGATTGTATTTGTGTGAAAGACCCAGTGTACATGGCCTGCCACAGGTACCCGTTTAGCACACTATCAAAAGTATAACTCATATCATGAGAGGCAGAAACCACACCTGAATGCAAACATTTTAGCTACCAATTCTGCTTTACAGCCTTTTATGTATACATGACCACTAACCTGTTGTCCACTCAGATAAATGATCACCACTATAGTCAAGGAAAGGTTGACCACACAGCTGCAGCAGTGAATGCCAATTGTAGCGTCATTGTTTTTATAAATGGCAGCTTAATAGCATTGAAATATGTATGCTCTTCTTATCATTAAAAGCTTCTCTGAACTGTGGAGATGGAAACTGTCTCTCCACCTCTTATCTCAATCACAGTCATTCACACCTACATCCACCCATGATGCCGCCCCTTCCCTTCCCTTCCCTCCCCTCCCCTCCACCCTGCTTTTTCTTACCAGACCCATAGCTTCTAGCTCCTTCCTAACACACTTTTGTACCTTCATATCTGTGCGAGTCGATTTTCTATGAGTCATTGATCTATAAAAAAATTTTTCAACCTATTGCAGAATTTTACCCTCCAACCTTGCCCTCAGTCTCCATGTGCAGCTTACTAGTACCCTGACCTACATTCCTATACCTTCCCTTACTGTCCATCTCTGTCCTAACATTTGTGTGTGTCTCCCTTCTCTTCTCTTCTCTTCATTTTCTATGTTCATTTCACCTGTCACAGCCACCAAAACCCCTCACCCCTGCCAGACTGACATGTCAAGACAATGCAGCTGTGTTTTTGTCTTTGCATTTTCTGTAGAAAGATGCAAATGTCATGTTCCAAAACTTTTTTACATGCCAGTGTACAAATTAATGGCTCCTGTCTACAATGGTTGGTTGTCTTTATTCATTTCTTTGTTTGTATTCCACCTTTAATTTTCTAGCATTGTGTTAACAATAGTTCTTTAAACAAAAATTAAATTATGCCGTAACATACTTAACTTTTGTTTTCATATTGTGTGCTTTTGAATGCAGTGCCCAGATTTGAGGTCTTGGGCAACAAAGGAAACAATTTCTTCTAAAATAGCATTTGTTTCTCAGAGCAGAAACCTGCTGGGTAATAAATACCTAATGGTGTCACTAATGAAATTAAGAATTTTCAAGAGTGTAGGTTGTTGTGTATGTTGCTGTCAGTGATAAGTGTAATAAGTTTGATCAAGCAATATATACACAATAAATGGATTTTATAAATTTAGATATATTTTATGAACACACAAAATATTTTTCTCAGTCTATAGACAACAAAACATTTGTACAAACCATATATACATAAAATGCTTTCGTTTCCTTTACAATTTTTTTACAACATGACATTTTATAATTCTACGGGAATATGTAGGAACTAAATTTTAATACTGGATGTCTAGTACTACGCCATTAAAAAGTCCTTCCATACAATATCTCTCTCTTGTTTACATTTGTTGCTTAAAAAACTGTTAACATTGTAGAGATGAAACAAATAAAAAATTATAAATAGAAAAATATCTATAATGGGAATGATATAGAAAGAACAATGAAATGAGATCATAACCAGTGGGTATCTGAAATTATAGAAGTGTATGTAACTGTTGTACTCTAGAGTAATTCTCAACAAAATAGCCATCAATCAGGTACACTATCTCATCTAAAAATGGTGTCACTCGGCAACCTACAAAATCATTGCTCTAAAGTTGTGAATGTAGTAAGCAATCCCCTCTTGCCGCTTCTTTCCTTCTTTGACACAGTGCTTAAGTTCATGGCACAGGGATATCAACAAAGGCACAACAAAACTACATATCTTCGCATAATGGCTGAAAATACACAAATAAATCTGTCTACAACTTTCTGTAAAAATGTTTGGTAACAATAAAATACTAAATAACAAGGCAAAAATATACCCAGAGTGCATTTTTTCAGACCTTTAAAGAATGAGGTAGCTACAACAATATAAGACAGAGGTATCTATTTCAGATCAGTTAAAGATTTTTCTTCATTTTTGTATTTATTAAATAAATCAACAGCTTTATGCTTGAGCTTCCATGAGACTTAATCACTTTTGTGATGAACAGTGGCACAGAAATCCTGACTATTAAATTTCCAAATGATTTCCAGAATATGTTGTTTTTTGCTCAGTATTCTTATTGCTGCAGCGGAAAGCCACTCTGGAATATACTTCAAATGGCACTATGTAAAATGTCTGGAAATTAGCTGCTTTTTTCTACATAGCGTTCTATCATATTCTCAAAGGACATTAATGAAGGATAGAAAAACTGCCAAGTTTTCTTAACTGAGAAATTTTCCTCCAAAGTAACTCACTCTATTGACAAATAATTACTATAAGTATGTGTGAAGGGAGCACAGATTATTTTTTGTCAATTATCACAGGTAAATATAATGCAAGCAACACTATGTTGGCTTTAACTTAAACTCTGTCTCCATATCTCACACCTTTGGTCATTACCTTGCTTCACAACTTTTTAGGCACTGGTTTTGCTCTGCGTTTTGTGGGGCTGTCTTGCAAATGATTGGAAACTCTAGGGTTTATAATATTGTCTTTCATCACCTCATTTCCGAGAACACCTTTTCTCTTCCTCAGTGACTCTGTTGGAGCATGTTCAGTTGGTCGAAGCAGCTGTCTGAAGTTATATGGGCCATTTATTTCATTGTCACATGGATCGGTTAATGAGACTCCAGTAGGAGATTCTGGAGATTGAGATGTCTGTCGCAAAAGGTGATGAACATCTGATTGTTTGAATGGGTTTCCAGGTGTGTAGTTGTTGTTTTTCATGTTGTTGTTTATGTAACTAGGTCTGCTGACCCAAGCGCCACTGCGATTTTCATTTGCTGTAGAACTGGAAAAAATTAAAATGTCCTGTTAAGTGTCTATTGTAAATTTCATTCAGTTATGGATTGTTGTGAAGTTCATCACATAAAAAGTACATGCATTTTATGTAACAATACATTTACGAGATGGTGGAAAATGCAATACCCATTCTGTAATCCATGAACGCGTTTGTCAGGTCGGTGATCACCGTTCCTTATCTTCATGTTATCATTATTATTATTATTGTTGTTGTTTCTATGGTTATTTTTCACATCTGGAAACTTGTTCTGACCTTGCATGGCTGCATGCCATGCCCCTACTACATGACGCTCCGGAAATACATTTTCTTGACCACGGGACGCAATCAGCTCTTTACGCTGTTGGTCCATGTCCAGTGTTTCCATTCGATGCCTAAGATTACAGAAAAAAAAATCATTTACAAATTATATCACTTTATGTTTCACTAAGTGCTAATTACTATTAAGTGATATACTAAGAAATCTGAAAACAATCCATATGCCCATGGTCACAAAATTGTTCAAGTTCTGTTTATCATTCAGAATGAGATTTTCACTCTGCAGCGGAGTGTGCACTGATATGAAACTTCGTGGCAGATTAAAACTGTGAGACAGACCAAGACTCTAACTCGTGACCTTTTGTGGGCAAGTGCTCTACCAACTGAGCTACCCAAGCACGACTCACGCCCCGTCCTCACAGCTTTACTTCTGCCAGTACCTCGCCTCCTTCTGTAAATGTTTGGAAAGTCTCTGTCCGGCACACAGTTTTAATCTGCCAGGAAGTTTCTGTTTATTATTGTTCATGAATTAGACTTTTGTACATGTGACTTGCCATGCAGACTTTGACTACGTTGACAATAACTCCCAATCCATGTTCTTCATGAAAAAAGCTTGTCGCATGTGATTACCAGTTTTCTGCATCTTCAACTCTGAACTCATTAAGACAACTACATTGGTTTTAATATGGTAATAAAGAGGTATCTAACAACTTAAAGAAACATGTAAGTGTACCATGAAATAAAAATGAACTTTCCCACTTAGCATAGCAAGTTTTCACTTGCACTGTGTAACCGTAATTAATTTCTAGTGAGAGAACATGTTTACATGCATGATAACCTGTGACAATTATTATCAAAGAAGTAATATAAAGAAGTGAGAGACAAAGTAACTTAATTTAACAAACTGCTGCAGGAAAGATTCATTCTTCTGTGACAATATTTGTTAGTAAAAAATCAAAGTACATGCCACAAACATGTTTGTGTTTTTGCTTCATTTAAGTTTTACTCAGCTACCTGAGTTCACAAACAATGTTTAGTAATTATCAATATTCAGCTACACTTATAAATTACACAGTGAGGTAAGCATAAGCAAATACCCACGATTTAATATCACACATTTTTAATAATCTACAATGAAACTGATGGCTGCATGTTTTCATGGTCAGCGGAAAAAGCATTCTACAAATAACAATGAAATTAAGCAGTAGCATTTATTAACAAGCAATACACAAACTGGAAAACAAATTAATTATCTGAAAAGCTGTTAAACTACAAACATGTAATCATGGACAAGGAAAATCAGTGTTAGAAAGCTAACACATAATCATATCCTGTTAATTTCATCACTTGTCTTTTAAGTCAAATCACCCATATCAAACAATGAAGGCTCATGTTATTACATTCATTTTTATGCTGAAGGAGTATATTTCGAATCCTTATTCAAGGAGATTTTAGTCTCAACACACCATGGGCAGTTAAAAGCTTTTGGTACTATTTTTAAAAAAATATCAGACAGTTTTTGTCCCCAGAAACTACTCTAGTGTCCCAAAATTAATCTTATATTCAAAGAAAGTGGAAAAGGGAGTGAGAAAAGCTGTACCATTATTATTCATAACCATCAAGACTTAACCAGAAATCTGAAATATTGTATCTCCACATGGAAGGTTACTCCTTGCTTGTAACAGGCACTCTATTCAAGATTATGATAATCAGTGTACTATATCTGTGAAGTCTCAGTTGTATGTGAATTTTCATTGTTAGCCAAGTGTAATCTCTTGCACAATATAATGCCACAAAGATTTCATATCGATCTTATTTTTTATGTTACAACTGGATGCTTTGAAGATTCTCAGATGCAAACAACAGAGTCAGAAGCATTTAAAGTGCTGAAAACTGTAACACTTCATGACTGTTCCAAGATACAATAAATGTTTGCAGTGTGCAACATCCAGCCATAAATGTACACTCCTGGAAATTGAAATAAGAACACCGTGAATTCATTGTCCCAGGAAGGGGAAACTTTATTGACACATTCCTGGGGTCAGATACATCACATGATCACACTGACAGAACCACAGGCACATAGACACAGGCAACAGAGCATGCACAATGTCGGCACTAGTACAGTGTATATCCACCTTTCGCAGCAATGCAGGCTGCTATTCTCCCATGGAGACGATCGTAGAGATGCTGGATGTAGTCCTGTGGAACGGCTTGCCATGCCATTTCCACCTGGCGCCTCAGTTGGACCAGCGTTCGTGCTGGACGTGCAGACCGCGTGAGGCGACGCTTCATCCAGTCCCAAACATGCTCAACGGGGGACAGATCCGGAGATCTTGCTGGTCAGGGTAGTTGACTTACACCTTCTAGAGCACGTTGGGTGGCACGGGATACATGCGGACGTGCATTGTCCTGTTGGAACAGCAAGTTCCCTTGCCGGTCTAGGAATGGTAGAACGATGGGTTCGATGACGGTTTGGATGTACCGTGCACTATTCAGTGTCCCCTCGACGATCACCAGTGGTGTACGGCCAGTGTAGGAGATCGCTCCCCACACCATGATGCCGGGTGTTGGCCCTGTGTGCCTCGGTCGTATGCAGTCCTGATTGTGGCGCTCACCTGCACGGCGCCAAACACGCATACGACCATCATTGGCACCAAGGCAGAAGCGACTCTCATCGCTGAAGACGACACGTTTCCATTCGTCCCTCCATTCACGCCTGTCGCGACACCACTGGAGGCGGGCTGCACGATGTTGGGGCGTGAACGGAAGACGGCCTAACGGTGTGCGGGACCGTAGCCCAGCTTCATGGAGACGGTTGCGAATGGTCCTCGCCGATACCCCAGGAGCAACAGTGTCCCTAATTTGCTGGGAAGTGGCGGTGCGGTCCCCTACGGCACTGCGTAGGATCCTACGGTCTTGGCGTGCATCCGTGCGTCGCTGCGGTCCGGTCCCAGGTCGACGGGCACGTGCACCTTCCGCCGACCACTGGCGACAACATCGATGTACTGTGGAGACCTCACGCCCCACGTGTTGAGCAACTCGGCGGTACGTCCACCCGGCCTCCCGCATGCCCACTATACGCCCTCGCTCAAAGTCCGTCAACTGCACATACGGTTCACGTCCACGCTGTCGCGGCATGCTACCAGTGTTAAAGACTGCGATGGAGCTCCGTATGCCACGGCAAACTGGCTGACACTGACGGCAGCGGTGCACAAATGCTGCGCAGCTAGCGCCATTCGACGACCAACACCGCGGTTCCTGGTGGGTCCGCTGTGCCGTGCGTGTGATCATTGCTTGTACAGCCCTCTCGCAGTGTCCGGAGCAAGTATGGTGGGTCTGACACATCGGTGTCAATGTGTTCTTTTTTTCCATTTCCAGGAGTGTATAACGATACCCAATTTGGTGCACAAGTCTGTAGATCTTACAGCTACCTCAGTAAGTGGTAGTTTCCAATAAAACTTTGCATTGGAAGTTCAAGGATGTTTTTGTACATCAAATCTGTAACACTATGTTCCACTCATAACTGTGTAGTCATGTCCCATTTACTGTGGAACCAATATCATCAAGAAAAATGAATGGATGAATGAAATCTTCACATACTATACTGGTTTCAGTTTGCAGAATAATTCTCAATGCACATATGTGCAGAAGAAAGGAAAACTAGGGTTACACATTCAGTTGCCAACAGAGACATCTGAGGTTTGTTACAAGCTTGGATTGGAGAAGGAAATCTGCTGTATCTGTCCCAAGGAACTATCCTAGCAGTTGCCTTAAGGAAAATATGAGGGCGGTTCAGAAAGTAACCTCCGATTGGTCACAGTGCGGGTTGTGGGGGGAGTGCGTTCACGCACTCAACAGGTCAGTCGGAATCAAGCCGTGGTCGAGTGAACGTCGTACCTGCGCTAGTTTAGTTTTTGTGGCAGTTTGAAATGTGTACTGCAATAGAAAACCCCACCAAATGTGAAGTGCGTGCTGTCATAAGGTTTTTTACAGCCAAAGGATATTCTGCAGCAGCTATTCATCGTGAGCTTTGTGCCATGTACGGACCAAGAGTTATGAGTGAAGGAGTTGTCCGTGAATGGGTACGTTTATTTAAAAGTGGACGAGAAAACGTTCATGATGAAGAGAGGAGTGGTAGACCATCATTGGTGACTGACGAACTCGTTCAGACAGTTGATGCAAAAGTTCGTGAAAATCGACGTTTCTCAATGTCGGAATTGTCTACTGGTTTTCCACAGATTTCTAAGACTCTCTTGTACGAGATAGTGACAGCAAGATTGGGTTACCGTAAGTTCTGTGCACGATGGGTGCCCAAAATTCTTACCGACCACCACAAAACTCAAAGAATGGCCTCTGCATTAGACTTTCTGTCACGTTATGAGGACGAAGGAGAACCATTGTTAAACAGAATCGTGACCGGTGACGAAACCTGAATTAAGTACGTGAACCCTGAGACAAAAGAACAATCAAAGATGTGGGCACATTCAAATTCGCCTACCAAACCAAGAAAAGCCTCGCAAGATTTTTCTGCCAGAAAACTGATGGCAACGGTGTTTTGGGATGCCAAAGGGGTGTTGTTGGTTGAATTCATGGAACGTGGTACGACCATTAATCAAGACGTGTACTGTGAAACAATAAAAAAGTTACGACGGGCTATACAGAACAAACGCCGTGGTATGCTGACTTCCGGTATCGTTTTTTTGCACGATAACGCCCGTCCTCACTCTGCTCGCAGAACAACGGCCCTTCTTGAGTCCTTCAAGTGGGACGTTATCAACCATCCACCTTACAGCCCAGACCTGGCGCCAAGTGATTATCACCTCTTCATGCATTTGAAGAAATGGCTCGGGTCACAGCGGTTTGATGACGACGAAGAGCTCAAAGATGCGGTCACAGGCTGGCTCCAGGCACAAGCGGGTGATTTTTATGCAGAAGGAATTTCAAAGCTTGTGAAGAGATACGATAAGTGCCTCAATCGCTATGGAGACTATGTAGAAAAATAGTGCAAAGATGTAGTTGTAAGATGTATGTATTAAAATATTTTTATTTAACTTGGTGTATTTTTTTAAATCAACCGGAGGTTACTTTCTGAACGGCCCTCGTATAAACAGCTAAAGCCAAATAGCCAGACAAAGATTTTGACACCCTCTTCTCCTCCCCTCAAATGTAAGTCCAGTTTCCTGCAGTAGCTCACTCTGCATCTGTTGAGAGGCTGACTGATGCAAAGAGACATTTTGGAAAGAGACCAATCTGATGGTGATGGGTTCCTGGCATGGTGACATGTGGATGAGCATTTGGCTGTTCAGATCTTTATTGAGATCATGTATGAAAATTTCATGTATGGTTCTCCAGGGGTGCAGATAATTATAATTTACACTTTTTTCATCTCCCTTCAGAAGGAGAGTGGTAGAATGTTCAACAAAATCCAAGTCAGCTATTGTGTTAATGGTAATTTTATTATAGCTATTTATTCATACTGTTTGGAAATAGGAAGTGAGGGTCTCTTGTTAATTTTTCTACCTAAGAATTATCCCAGAGGGCTCTGGGGACAGTTCCAACATTTGCTTCACAGCCAGAGCAAACTCCCAAAAACCTTGGCTAGAACTGCTGGTGTTGCCATCTTCATTATGCTATGCTGACCACAGCTGTCTACATCTCAACTAACAGTGTCATCAACTAACCATCCAGTGATAACACTATACAGCCCAGCCTCAGGTAGCAATGCCTTGTGTCAATGTTGCATTGATTCATCAGATCCGTATTTTCTCTCTCCTGGACCTGAGATGTCTGCTGTCTGGCACATGGCAGACATCTAATGCTGACCAAAGATGATGGGCTGTTGGCATGTCACATGAATTTTGCCTCAGTAGTGTTTCCTTAATGTCTTGTGGGCAGAAACTGCTGCTCCACTTGGGGAAAAAGTCCAACCATCATCACCACTGATGGGCAACAATCGGCTGGTTGTGGAGACATCACCACTGATGGGCAACAATCGGCTGGTTGTGGAGAGGGCAACTCACAGATCAGTCAGGATGCCACAGTATAACAACGTTTATGGATGACATGGCCAGTGTTGGACTGATTACCACTATCTGCCTATATATCCATACTTTTCAAACCAAATGACTTAACATTATGCCACCTATCAAGGTTTCTTCCTGTCCCATTTGCGTGTGGAATGGGGGAATAACGACAGTTTGAATACCTCTGTGCTCATTGTAATAAGTCTACTCTTGTCTTTGTGGTACTTGTGGAAATGACATCCAGGGGGCTGTAATATGGTCCTCACTTGATACTGGTTCTTGAACTTTGTGAATACGCTTTTGTGGGATACTCGACGTCTATCTTCAAATGTACGTCCTTACACATTTCAGCATTTCTGTAATGTTCTCCCTTGGGTCAGACAAACCTTTGACCATTCGTAGCAGATTCAATATCCCATATTAGTCCTATGTGGTGTGAATCCCAAACACTTCAGCATTATTCCAGAATGTATCATACCAGTGTTTTGAAAACAATCTCCTTTGTAGGCTGATTGGTTTATTGGCAGATGACTAGTGCAAAGTGTGCCACCTGCTTTAACAATGACTGAAGCTTTGTAACTCATTCTTCATTTAGTTTCTTGACAAATTATTACATCCAGGTGTGTGTGTGTGTGTGTGTGTGTGTGTGTGTGTGTGTGTGTGTGTGTGTGTGTGTGTGTGTGGTGTGGGGGGGGGGGGGGGGGGGGGGGGGGGGGGGGGGGGGGGGGGGGGCGGGGGGGGGGGGGGGTTACAATAGTGGCTCAATGGTATTGAACATACAGAATACTATGTTTCTTGCATTTTGTGAAGTGCACTATTTTTAATTTGTGAACATTTAAAACAGGTTGCAAATCTTTGGATCACTTTAAAATCTTGCCAAGATCTGAATGAATATTTGAGCAATTTTTTTTTTTAACAAGTTGTCATTAAAGATAATGGCATCGATTATGAGAAGTCTGAGGCTACTATTTTCTGCCAGTTAACTAATGTACAAAATGAACAACAATAATCCCAACATACTACCTTGGGGCACACCTGAAGTTACTTCTAGTTCTGTTGATGACTCTATGCTGCCTCCTCCCTACCAAGAAATTCTCAATTCAGTCACAAATCCATTAGACACCCACCTCTTTTCTTTCGCTTCCTTTACTGCATGATTGTCCCTTCTAAGTTCTTGGCGTGGCACCATTCTGAGGATTTGCAATCTAATTGAGCATACTAACAAAGTAGTCATTTTGAGTGTAAAGCAGAGACTGGTATAATGGCCAGAACACTTCTCAGGGCAACGTAGCACTGTGGCAACTGGTCAAGGTAGTGTGAGTCTCAGGGAAGCTCAGTAACTGCCCAACATTGTAGATTTCCTTATAGCCCCTTGGAAGTTCACTATACATGACAGTATCTACCATGACAGCAAACAGTGGTAATCGGCTTTGACTGGTTCAGATGCGTAATTTGATGGTTGTGTGTTCAAACTCTTGAGTCTCCCAATCATTCTCAGACTGATTGCTCATCAAGAAACCATGGAAAGTCATGTATCAGTGACTTGGCAACAGCTTTCTTCCTCACACTGCAGAGTTTCCAATTTGGCACCTCCACAGCACACTTTCTCATTGACTCAAGGACAAGCTCCACTAATAACCACATTGTCTTCACCAACAGACCTCTTAGTGGAGTCTCCCGTCATGTGTACCCACAGGCACCAGCAAGTATCATACCACTTCCCCTCCAATCTTAACAGTGCGAGGAGGAGCAGGCATCCTCATGTATGTCAAGTTGTACTTCATAATCATGCGGTCAATAACCTCTATCCAGTCAGTGACTATACAAATATTCATGCAAGATTTTCTTCTTCATCACACCTCTCTTCTAGGTACTCAAAGCAAATCATGTTGATGTGATTCAACTGTCAAGTGCATCCGAGTGGCACTGGGTCCACACAGCTCAGGCCTAACTGCTCTACTCTTTTTGAGCGGATGGTACAGTCTATCTTTGTATATTATAATTCCCATTCAGACTGAACTGCTACAGAAAATGAACTTTTCACAGAAGGGAAAATTCAACACATGAGGTGCCTGGACCTAAGAGCATATTCGTAATGCCGTAAGATGATAACCTGCCACCTCTTAGCAACCACAAAACACACTTCCAGGCCTCTCAACTGGTCTTTCTTAGGAATGGGATCAACTGCCAACAGAACTCTTGAACAACACCATAAATAACACACCATGTTGTTACATAGCATGCTTTGTTGTTATGGAACAGATTATCTGGTCTTGTTACTTTTTATATCTTCAGTTTCAGAACATTTTATTTACATCTTTGGGAGCTATTGTATGTCATGTGCTTTATAGTTAAGCTTTAGCTTGTTCTTTAACCCATGTGATGTCCTATTTTGGAAATATGCTTTCATTTTGTGACTTTACTCAACTTTAAGACAGTTTTACACTGAGGTAATGAAAGTCATAGGATAGTTATATTTACATATAAAGCAATATATACATATAAAGATGATGGTAGTATCACATACTCAAAGTATAAAAGGATGGTGCATTGGCAGAGCTGTTATTTGTACGCAGGTGATTCATGTGAAAAGGTTTCCAATGTGATTATGGCTGCACAATAGATGACTGGAAAAGCATGGCCTGATCAGCTGAGTCCCAATTTCATTTGGTAAGAGCTGATGGTAGGGTTTGAGTGTGGTGAAAACTCCATGAAGACATGGACCTAAGTTGTCAACAGGACACACTATAATGGTGTGCGCTGTGTTTACATGGAATGGATTGGGTTCTGTGGTCCAACTGAACCGATCATTGACTGTAAATGATTATGTTTGGGTACTTTTAGACGATTTGCAGCCTTCATGTTCCCAAACAATGAGAATGATTTGGCCACCCAGACAATGTTACACAAATCCCACTGAACATTATGGGACATAGTCAAGAAGTCAGTTCGTGCACAAAATCCTTGACTTGTAGAGTCCATGCCATGTCAAGTTGCTGCACTATGGCCCAAAAGGTGATTCGACACAATATTAGGAGGTATCCCACAACTTTTTGTCTACTTGGTGTATGGCTCCACTATGTGTGGAAAATGAACCCTATGTTACAACAACACCCACATTTATAGATAGTATGTTTATGGGTGTCTGGCAAAGTTGTTGATTTTATTTTATCACACAATATCTCAATGAGTTACCAAGTTGTGTTCATCAGACTTTGTGAGCAGTTGTCTTGTGTGTGTTTGCTGCATGTACTCCAATGATTGAGGACAGTGTGGCTGGAATTCAGGCAGCTACCATGGATTAGACCACTCTTTGCAGTACCTCAACAGTGTGACTATGTCATCCATTGAACTATTGCCCCAATAATACCAAGAAAACATCACAAATGGCAGCCACATTCATCATCTGAATGACTAGCTGAGTTCCATTCTGTGTGTTTTCAATAGTGATGCTTTTCCCTTCTCTTGTAAAATAAATATTCCATACAATTCATACACCTCTAGTTCCCATATTCTACAAACTCATGTTTCTAGAGTTACTTACGTACCCTCAGTCTCTTGCTTCCTGATATATCTACATTTTTCCACATATCTTTCTTTAGCAGTTTTTATTGAGCTGCTTTTATTGTTAGTGATTCACTTTTCAGTAAGAATTTTGTTATTATATTTACCACTTTTTAATCTCAACCAGCAGCATGAAAACAAACTTCTCTCCAAGGTTGCCCATACTATTTAATTATGATATGCTACTTGTTACAAATAACTCTTTTTCTGAAAAGAGCATATACACTCCTGGAAATGGAAAAAAGAACACATTGACACCGGTGTGTCAGACCCACCATACTTGCTCCGGACACTGCGAGAGGGCTGTACAAGCAATGATCACACGCACGGCACAGCGGACACACCAGGAACCGCGGTGTTGGCCGTCGAATGGCGCTAGCTGCGCAGCATTTGTGCACCGCCGCCGTCAGTGTCAGCCAGTTTGCCGTGGCATACGGAGCTCCATCGCAGTCTTTAACACTGGTAGCATGCCGCGACAGCGTGGACGTGAACCATATGTGCAGTTGACGGACTTTGAGCGAGGGCGTATAGTGGGCATGCGGGAGGCCGGGTGGATGTACCGCCGAATTGCTCAACACATGTTGTTGCCAGTGGTCGGCGGAAGGTGCACGTGCCCGTCGACCTGGGACCGGACCGCAGCGACACACGGATGCACACCAAGACCGTAGGATCCTACGCAGTGCCGTAGGGGACTGCACCGCCACTTCCCAGCAAATTAGGGACACTGTTGCTCCTGGGATATCGGCGAGGACCATTCGCAACCATCTCCATGAAGCTGGGCTACGGTCCCGCACACCGTTAGGCCGTCTTCCGCTCACGCCCCAACATCGTGCAGCCCGACTCCAGTGGTGTCGCGACAGGCGTGAATGGAGGGACGAATGGAGACGTGTCGTCTTCAGCGATGAGAGTCGCTTCTGCCTTGGTGCCAATGATGGTCGTATGCGTGTTTGGCGCCGTGCAGGTGAGCGCCACAATCAGGACTGCATACGACCGAGGCACACAGGGCCAACACCCGGCATCATGGTGTGGGGAGCGATCTCCTACACTGGCCGTACACCACTGGTGATCGTCGAGGGGACACTGAATAGTGCACGGTACATCCAAACCGTCATCGAACCCATCGTTCTACCATTCCTAGACCGGCAAGGGAACTTGCTGTTCCAACAGGACAATGCACGTCCGCATGTATCCCGTGCCACCCAACGTGCTCTAGAAGGTGTAAGTCAACTACCCTGACCAGCAAGATCTCCGGATCTGTCCCCCGTTGAGCATGTTTGGGACTGGATGAAGCGTCGCCTCACGCGGTCTGCACGTCCAGCACGAACGCTGGTCCAACTGAGGCGCCAGGTGGAAATGGCATGGCAAGCCGTTCCACAGGACTACATCCAGCATCTCTACGATCGTCTCCATGGGAGAATAGCAGCCTGCATTGCTGCGAAAGGTGGATATACACTGTACTAGTGCCGACATTGTGCATGCTCTGTTGCCTGTGTCTATGTGCCTGTGGTTCTGTCAGTGTGATCATGTGATGTATCTGACCCCAGGAATGTGTCAATAAAGTTTCCCCTTCCTGGGACAATGAATTCACGGTGTTCTTATTTCAATTTCCAGGAGTGTATGTCAATGTTTGACTTCAACACTGTGTTTTTGAAAGACAACTAGAATTTGATTCATTGATGCCTCTCTTATCTCCTTCAGTCATTCTGTACTGATACATACTTCAGTACTTCATTAGGCTGTTTCACATGAAATGTTGGATTCAAAGAAGGCACAGTTCTCATATACTGGCAGATGGTGCCACTGATCTAGGAAAAATGCAGTTTACTCCGGCATTTGCGTACAGATTACTTCAATAGTAGTAGTATGCTATGCCATTCTACAGATTTTGTTAATGGAAGTCAGCTGAGCCTAATTTTTTGTCAATTTTAAATTTGATCAAAATAAAATAAGTACAGCAAGGACTCCTTTCTCAGAACTCGTATTATCTGAATGAAGAATAAAATTATTGGTCACCAAACCCTAATCCAACTATATGACACAATGAACCAAATGTACATGTACATGTGCATGCACGTGTACTGGCAAACATTAGATATCCCAAATTGCTTATAATAGAGCAGTTTGACAGCCATTGACTTATGAATTGTTTTTAATAGTAAATTTCTTGATTTTGCAATAGTTCGGAAAAAATCAGGAGTTAGAAAAATCAAATATCATCAGTTGACAGTACAGCACTGGTGAGCCAAAACATTACACCCACTGCCCACCTCGACAATGGATGCTACCTGGTGGTGTTGCAGGCACATGACGCAGTAACTAAACTATGTAAGTGGAGCAGACATGGATGTGGGATCATCTTGACAAAAGTATTGGCTGAAAACGGGAAAATCCATGGAGATAAGCAAGTTTGACAAAGGGCACATTATTATTATGCAGAGCCTGTGAACAAGCACTTGAAAACAGTGAAGCTGGTCAACTGTTCACGTGCTTCTCTCTTAAGCACCTGCAGAAAGAGGTAGAAGGACAGTGAAACCACCATTAGACACTAAATGGTTGGATGTCCACAACTACTGTACATTCGCAGTAAAAAAACTTTCCTTATCTCTTTTCCCTTTTGTATGGAAATACTTGCACACTCCATCTCAGCATGCAAATTCAAAATTTGAAAATATAGGCATTACTTAAAAGGGGCTATTGAAATACAATAAGGATAGTGGAACAAACTCCAGAATAATAAATCAGGATGCTTTAGCTGCTGGTCAGTTGTACAATGCAGATGGACAAGTCAGCCTTGCTGCAAGTGCACTAAACTTAAACTGGAGGTCGTACATCACACAAAACGGCAAAACATGTCAGTATCTCATCTTCGGATAAAATACTTGCACATCATACATTAAATCAGTTTCTCCCCTCTAGCCATGATAGACACATTCAATTAAAATACTGATGGATCATCTCAGTGAAGAAGACAACACATGGATCAAGACCAATGTGTTACTCAGAAACAAATGTGTTACTCAGAAACACATTAAAATTATTTTGTGTGCCAGTGATTGACAACAGGACTGCCACAGTCAGGTAACTTATTTCACCAAGTTACCACAGCTCCAGTCACTCTTCTGACTTGTTCATAATTACACATATTAACAGAAAGGTTCTATGCACCAGTGTCTTTCAAGTGTCTTTATTTCACTGCTGTCTCTGCAAACTCACTTTCCTGAATTATTATGTTTATTATAGGAAAGAAACTTTATTCTTCTGTCTTTGTAGGTGTAGGTGAAGAAGACATTTAAGGACATTATGAACTTATTTCTCTGCTAGGTACATTCTCCTGATAGCTTTAAGGACACTAAGATTTGCAAAAAATTTATGGCACAATTAAATAACATACTGTCAAGTAGCACCAACACCTCATTTAACTTTGCAGAATAAATTGTGAATTTGTTTGGTGCACATACCGACAATGCATTCGAGAGATGTAGTGTAGCCACTGTTTAGTTTCATCAGTATGTGGCAACAGAGTTACGGTTGTCAACTGAAATTTTGTAACATGCAGAGAAAGAAAGTATCACAGTGCAGTTCATTCTCTACCTCAATACTGTTAAATTAATCCTGAGCTTTCTATAGTGAGCAATTTTGCCACTGATTAAGAACAGTAACTTGGCCTGGATCATGTGATGCCTCACCACAAATACAGTTGACTCATACTATGTAGTGTTTCATTGCTGGTGACACTGGGGTGAACAGAGGCACAGTGCTGCATGAGGAGCTACTTCTAGATTGAAAATAGTGGCTCACTGGTATAAAAACAGAAAATACATGCCACATATGCTATTTATCTCAAATTTTCATTTCCTAGTTCTGTTTTGGTAATAATTGGACAGGGTGTCCCATATAAAGCCGAGACATGTCACATACTGGTTAATCAGATCTTGGTGAATTTCTTGTGAAGTCAACTGGATGCCCATGGCCACCACTTCCAGCATTTCTTATGAACACGTAGCCACATACTTTTTCATGTCACTATTATCTATTCTTTTTTAATTAATTATTACTTGAATCTCAGCTGAGAGACTTACTGGTTTTATGTGGGACACCTAATAATTTTGGGCTTTTAGTGTCCAGATTCTAGCAACCTCGAATACCAAACATCCTTGTGTACAGAAGCACTGTAGTATCTACACTGAATGCTGTTTTTTAATACTGTAGTAATATCATTATTAAAACATCAGTACTGAACACTGCACAACGGAAGGAGATTCCAGTTTAAATTTTTGATTACAAATAACTTTTATTATTTGTTAGCTTTGTATTACAACTGCTGCTGTACATGCTTGCCATGATGCACGAAGTCCAGATATGGCACCTGCACCATATGAGGGACGCACGAGTCATTGCCTTTGTAGTATTATTTTCTCCATTCTTTGGCAAAATCTATAGACCAAAATATGGCTCAGAAACATCATAACTCATTCAAAACTTAAAATTGCCCTTCACACATAATTCTGCTGGGTTTCAACTCAGCATGACATGACCTGAACAGAGTGACTTTTTTTTATAATTTTTGTTTGTTACGAAGCTGGTGATCATGAGAAGCCTTTCTCCCTTTCAGTCTTTACTGTGTCAGTCATTTATTCATCAGTCACTTCCCATCATTTATAACCTTATCTGCTTTCATATTTTACTGAATCATCAGTCTTCTGACTGGTTTGATGCACCTGCCATGAATTGCTCTCCGGTACCACCACCTTCATCTCAGAGTAGTATTTGCACCCTGCTCATCCTCAATTATTTGTTGGCTGTATTCCAGTATTGTCTTCATCTACAGTTTTTACTTTCTACTGCTCCCTCTAGTATCATGGAAGTTGTTCCCGATGCCTTAATAGGCATCCCATCATCCTGTCCTTTCTCCTTGACTGGATTTTCCATACATTTGAGTGGAGGAGCAGTACAAGAAACTTCTACGGAGTGTTGAATCATGAGTCTACAATTTGGTATTCAGATATGCCTGGTGAACATCATTTACACTCTTGTGATGTGGTGAGCACGAAATATGAAAGAACCATTATGACGCTCTGAAGCTGTTCTATCTGGTGTCAGCGCGAACAGCATTCTATGATGACAGTCTGATGTTTGGAACTTTTCTGTATTATCATGATAATGCTGCTAATCATAGCTCTCATTGTTTGAAGAAAATAGGGTTGGTATGTCCTGCATGTACTCCTTGTATGTCTTTGGAATTAAATGGAGTGTAGCTTACACCACAAATCAATTCACCCCAAAATCCAGCAACTAATTTTCACTATACTTTAGAAAGCACAAAAAGAAATACTGTGTTTAATGTAGCAAAACTTAAATGAAGCATTCAGTGAAGATTAAATACTTTAATAATCGTACACCAATACTTACTTGGCCGAAATTTTTAAGACCAAATAGCAATTGATGTTTAGAGACACTTTACAGTTTTCCCTTTACTACACTTTGTCTTTAAATCCTGACAAATGAAAAAGGAGCTACTTGTTAAAATAGAGTGACATTTGTGAATTGTTGCTAATGTGTGGTTGTTTAACAAGGCCATCTGACATTCCAGATATAGCAATGGTTAGAATTGTTATTTTGTTCGGTGTTCTTGTAGTTTCCAATCTTAATGATAAGTGTCATGTTTGGCAGTTTGTGTTATGTTTCTCATATAACAGCCTCATAAACTGTCCTCTTGTGGTGAACTGACTGATTTTTGTTCAAACTATTTTCTTACAGAAAGTACAATTATATGTATAGTAAACTAATATTTCTATTGCATCTTGCATTCCTATGCTACTTCTTATTACTGGTAAGTTTAATTCTTCTGCCACCAGAAATGACATGTCTCAACTTTTAGCCAAAGCTATAGGACTGACACTGAAAGTAAGCTGCACAATGTGAAAGTACTGTGCAGGGTGCATTCCATATTAGACAGCCTTCTCCTCTTGTATATTAAATTATTAACTTCCTTTACTATCCAAGATATTTCTTTTCATTTTTATTTTTTCAATCAGTTTTATTAATTATTTACATCCTAATTATAACATCTTTAATTTCTCCCATTCCTTCCTTTTCTCTGCAAAAAATATGCTACTATGAAAAATTAACATGTATTATGCTGCACAGCAAAAATAACTTAGCATACTCGATGATACAAATGAACTTTCTCACATGTACTCCTTATATGTCTTTGGAATTAAATGGAGTGTAGCTTGCACCACAAATCAATTCACCTTAAATCCAGCAAGATGACAATTCAGAGATTGATGTCAGCTTAAAATTGGCACACACAGAAGCTCATTAACAGCTACATCTCATGATAATATATGTTGGCACATAAGTCCAAAGTCTCAGTGTAAAAGAAATTGAGAGCTGGAAATACATGAGAAGCACTGAAACCAGTGATCATTCTGGTGGGTCCTCAAGACTAATTGGTATCATCAGAGCTTAAAGAGTACTTTTCAAAGCAGTTACCACAGGAAGCCTTTTCAGTGACTGCAGGAAACTTTTTTACAGTTGACATATAATAGCCAGTGGCATGGTTTCATCCTTAATGAACATCAGAGTGTTATATTACAATCAATATTCAAAGGAGCTTTGACAAAAAAACGTAACTGTTCAACAGGTATGGAGCAAGACCACCATTGGCAGATGATTTTTAAAGGTTATTTTAAAGTTTGTTTGACATAACTCCCGGGAAAAAACTACTACATCTCTCACCAAGCATCATATCATTATCTTTAATCAGATGTATAAATGATTCAGACTTTTCTGTGCTTCTGTAAATTTCTGCATACTGTCATGGATTGGTGACAAACCAAATAGCAATCCATTCAAAAAGCCACCAGCTATTCAATAAAGTGAGAAGCTGTATAATCTTCTAGAAGGCAATCGATGTTTTAATATTAGTGGCTTGTAACATGGTGACAAAATCTTTTCAACTGTGTTGTTTAACCAATATTTTGTTGCAAATACTGTACAAAAATTTTCTAAATGGACAATTCTGTCACAAGCTATGGATAAAGTATACTGAATACAGGGTGGCAGCGATACACATTTTACTCGGCAGACTAAAGGGAATTTCTATTTAGCATACAAACAACCATTCAGAAACAAACCTTATTGGGCGTAATTTGTTCTCCACTTCAATAATGGGAAGGTCCCAGGTTGCCTCATCATCTCCAAACTCTGGAGAAGGACTGACCAGCACACCACACACATATATACATACAAGGCAATAGCCAGACACAGAAAGAAATGTAAAGAAAAGTATAATGTATTCCTACACATCTGACAATGTACTAACACATTTTAATAAGTGAAAGTTTGTTGATTATCCTTACACATGTGAATAGCCATATCAGATCATTGCATATAAAGTCAGATTTTAGGTTGCATATCCCACCACACTGCTTAACAGTCCCAATATAATGGTAATATCATGTAAATGGATAGATAAAAAAGTCTACTCACCAAGCAGTGGTAGGAGAACACACATATAAATTAAAATGTGCAAGCTTTTGGAGCCAGTAGCTCCTCCTCCTGGTTGAAGGGGTAGGAAGAGGGGTGAAGGAAAAGCACTGGTGAGGGTAAGGAAAAGAAGCAGAGTTCTGTAAAGTCACTCAGAATTCTGGGTCAGGTGAGGCTTACCTGACATAATGAGAAGGAAAGATTGATTATTGGGGACCTGTCCACTTGGCGAGTAGCTTTTTTTTTACCTACCCAATTACATTATATTTTCAAAAATTGATCATTTTCATTAATACAATGATAAATTATACATTCATATATCTACCAACAGCACGCAATTAATTTAATATAAGTGAAATGCATCTGCTTTTACTTCACACATGAGAAACATCTAGATCAACAGAAGTATCTCTAGGGAAGAGACTCATTCTTTTATCTACCCTTATAATGAATTAAAACATGTGAGCATTATTATGTTTCTATTCTCTTTGAACTGAATGGAAAATGACAACATCATGAATTGTATAGTTCCACACTTTCATTCAATTTTTGAAAATCTGGAACTGCCAAGCAAAAGGGTAAGTGGAGGCTCAACATTCTCACTAAAAGCTTCACAACAATGCAAAGTCCAATATTGTGAAAACAACATGTAAAACATAACTCAACAGGTGGTCAAGAGGATTTTTTCCACCACAAATCAGGATAATCTTTTGCATGAAAGATTCTGCAATTAACATGCTATGAGAAATATTGTTGAAGTGTTGTTCTTTTAGCCAAATACTGAAAATCTATGAGAGTAGTATGTAAGAAATAGTAACCCAGTGGGACAAAGAAACAGCAATAGTGGGGAATATTTTGATCAGTATTAAATACATAGCTTACTGTTGCTTGAAGTTTCTTTGTGAAATCCAACATTTCAAGTGCAACATTTTGATAGTAATTTAGAAACAGCAACAGTAATAATTACAACAAGCATTTTGCTTTGAGTTTTTATTAAATAAAACCATACGACACATAACATGCATTGTATGTCTCATGACATGCATTGTATGTCTCAGCAACCTATAGACATTATAACTAGTACATACAGCATCAAAAATTCGCAGTTTAAGGATTTAAACTTGCATTAGATTTTAAGAATGTATTACTCACCTGCTCATTTCTTCTTGAAGTGCTTCATAATATGAACTTGTCTCATTAGGCATTGCTTGTTTAGCATCTGGACGCTGCAATCATTTAAAATTGCTATATTTAGCACAAATATTACTTGTGATATAAGCTATATTATAAAAGACTGCAGGAACATTTAAAGCCACGAAACAATATTTTCCTGGTGTAGATAATACGATTATCATGTCAACATTAATCAAAAAATATTACATACTACACATTACATATTATTTCATCAAATTTGAATCTGTAGCTTCAAAAGTACATTCTTTTCTATAACACTTAAAATGTCTGCACAAGTTCTCCTTCAAATACTTTTTAATTATGCTAATAAAAACATGTTTTATCACCTGGTTGTTTCCTTTGCTGACAATTCCTGGTATGAGATGAAATCCCTTTGGCCTGACATAATCCTTGGGAGGATCTTGAACCTCAGACAGTCTTACACCAGGTTTATTTCGGCGAAGGTACTTATGGGCTTCCTGATTCATCATATGTACCTGAAAACAAAGAATTGTAGGAACGTCTGATGAGAGTGCATGTAGTTACACTTTCTGCCACCATGTAAAAATATGGTTTTGAAGGACAGTCAGAAAATTGTGTGGGCAGAGGAAAAGGGGAGGGATGATGAAGCACATGACAATGACTGTCCTCAACACAAGTTGTAATACATGTTCAATATTCTCTCTCAACTCAGCAATATGCTGCATCCATAACACGGCTCGGTCAACAGTTGCTCGCTGCATACCCGCTATAAATCAGAGCGATATGTCATTGTATGCATCCCTGACAGGTGTGATCTTTCAGATACCTCCATAACCAGGGGATCTCGAAGGCCACACATCTTGAAATTGCGTAGAGGTGATGTGGTCTGACAAGTAACATGGAATACTGTGCCATTTTGCATGAAAATAGTGGTGTGGACACAACTACATTCTTGGAAAGCTGGAATTACGTCTTGCATAAGGAGATCTTACAACATGCAGATGTCAATGTATGCTTAACAGGCTCACAAGGTGTCACCTCCTCTAAGAAAAATGGACCGAGAATGAAGGAGCTTGCGAAACCACACCAAACAGTCATATAAGCTGGATGTTCCTCAACAACATGCAGTGAGATAGAATCCCATATGCAACAGTTCTGTGTGTTTATGGCACTGTGCAGAGTAAAATGTGGCTCATCCATTCAAAGAATTGTCACCAACCACATGTCATCCATTTTCATGCATGCCCAGCAAAATCTTTTGAACTGTCGACCAGAGAGAGAGTTCTGATGACACCACTCGAGCACTAGCTGTAGAATTTAAGACATGCTACACGGTCAGCTATAGCTAAAACAACTACTTCAACAAGTGCCATGGGAATGGGCTGCCTCCCTCTCCCTGCTGCACCACTTAATTTGCCTGTTTCTTCAAATTTCTTGGTAATATTTTTTAGCCTGTTTACTGACATGGGCCATTTTCATAGCTTTTTCTGTTGGCAGTATTCCCACAATGCAGCATTTCAATTGCTCCCATATGATAAAAAAACTTTACCAGCCGTGCTTGGTCTTTGTTCCCAATATCCATTGTATTTCATACAGAAAACTTCAACTTTCTTAGCCCTTTACACCAACAGTCACTTCTTTATTATTTTCTTCAGCATATTCCATGAGTGCACCAATTAAAGAACATACCTATAATGTTTCAGCATCCTGTGATGTATACAGCCTCGACTGCAGTGCTCTGAACATCATAAGCTTAATTATAGCCATCTGGTACTACCATTCAAGTATAACTGTTTTTTTCGTTATGACACCCCACTTTCTGTTATACATGCATGCAATAGGAAGTCATTAATGCTGTGACATTTTAGTTTCTAAAGTAGGATCTACAGCTATCTTCAGAGCCATACTTTGCAAATCACTGTGAAGTGACTGGCAGGTGGTACTTCACATTGTACCAGTTATTAGAGCTTTTTCCTCTTCCATTCATTAATGGAGCAATGGAAGAATGAGTGATTAAACACCCATGGGTGCACTGTAATTAGTCTAATCTAGTCTTTGTGATACCTATGGGAGTGATATGCAGAGGGTTGTAATATAACCCTAAATTCATCACATACAGTCAGTTCTTGAATTTAGTACGTAGGCTCCCTCAGGATAGTTTGTGTTTGTCTACAAGTGTTGGCCAGCTCAGTTCTTTCTGCATCTTAATGACAAACTTCCATGGGTCAAACAAACCTGGTGACCATTCAGGCTGCCCCTGTTTGTATACATCCAGTGTCCTCTGCAGTACTATTTGGTACATGTCACACACACTTGAGCAGTATTCTAAGATGGATCACATGAGTGTTCTGAAAGCCTGAGGTACATACATCTCAGCTTATGTGACCATTCCATTTCATATCCCTACCAACTGTTACACCTAACCAATACCATATGTGACTCACTGATACTATATAATGTGTGTGTGTGTGTGTGTGTGTGTGTGTGTGTGTGTGTGTGTGCCCGCGTGCAAATACCAAAATTTTACATTTCTGTACATTTAAAGCAAGTTCTCAACCTATGCACCACTTTGAAATCTTATCAATATGTGGTTGAATATCTGTGCAACTTTTTCAGGCAGTACTTCAGTACAAACAACTGCAATATCTGTGAAAATTCTAGGGTTTCTACTAATGTTGTCAGCTAGGTCATTAATATACAACATGAATAGCAAGGCTCTCAACAACTCCATGGGGCAAACCTAAAGTTATTTCTGCTCTGTAGATGACTCTCCATCCACGACTATGTGATGCGTACTCCCAATCCAGGCATCTTTGATCTAGTAACAAACTTTGCTTGCAACCCCATATAATTGCACTTTCGATAATAAGTGCATGTGTGACACTGACTCAAACGCTTTTCAAAAGTCAAGAAATACTGCATCTACCTGACTGCCATGATCCATGGCTTTCAGGAAGTCATGTGAAGAAAGCAGAAGTTGGGTTTCACTTAAACTTTGTTTATGTAGTCGAGGCTGGAGGGGATCATTCCATTTCAGATACCTCATTATGTTTAAGCTCAGAATATGTTACAAGGTTCAACAACAAATGAACACAAAGGATGTTGGATAGCGGGTTTCGGGATCACTTCTGCTACCCTGCTTGTAGAAGGGTGTGTATGATCTGAGCTTTCTTCCAGCTACTGGGCACAGTGATCTGCAGTCGCTTATGGTTAAAAGAGGAGCTAACTGATAGAATCTGATAGGGATTTCATATGGCATTGAAGCTTTGTTCAATTTTAGTGATTTCAGCTGTTTCTCAACACTACTAAAACTAATATCTACATCACTCATGTCTGCAGTGATGTGAGACATTAAACTGAGGCAATAATCCAGGAATGAAAGGAATTACAAGGTCACAGGAAAAGTCAACAAGATGTTTTTCCTTCATTAACTTACATGTAATTTCTTTTGTGAGATTATTTATGGCTTCAATCATAAAGAATTCAGTACAGAGGCACTGAGATCAGTCCCAAACTGTTAAGATTTCTCACGGAAAGAAATTTGGTGATACTGTCAAAAATTGAACTGATTAGATTTTTCCCCACAAATGGTATAAGTAGCATCACAAAGAATTGGACAATACAGATAGTATTTCAGGAAAAAGAGTAATTCGTTCATACCTGACTCTTAATGGATCGTCACATGACACTAAAGGCAAATTAACATGTAGCACCTAAACTGAAAGAAAATGCTGCTTACCCAGTTGTACTTAATAGTTGTTTGCATAGCACTGCAGTGAATACTTTCATAATTGTTAAAGAAAGATTTCTGAACATTGAAATAATATAAATCTAGAAAAACAAATAATTTACAAAAGACTGGGTTGCAAGAAAAGAAATTAATTTTCTTTTAAATACAGGGTGATTCAAAAAGAATACCACAACTTTAAAAATGTGTATTTCATGAAAGAAACATAATATAACCTTCTGTTATACATCATTACAAAGAGTATTTAAAAAGGTTTTTTTTCACTCAAAAACAAGTTCAGAGATGTTCAACATGGCCCCCTCCAGACACACGAGCAATATCAACCCCATACTCCAACTCGTTCCACACTCTCTGTAGCATATCAGGCATAACAGTTTGGATAGTTGCTGTTATTTCTCGTTTCAAATCATCAATGGTGGCTGGGAGAGGTGGCCGAAACACCATATCCTTAACATACCCCCATAAGAAAAAATCGCAGGGGGTAAGATCAGGGCTTCTTGGAGGCCAGTGATGAAGTGCTCTGTCACGGGCTGACTGGCGGACGATCCATCGCCTTGGGTAGTTGACGTTCAGGTAGTTACGGACAGATAAGTGCCAATGTGGTGGCACTCCATCCTGCTGAAATATGAATTGTTGTGCTTCTTGTTCGAGCTGAGGGAACAGCCAATTCTCTAACATCTCCAGATACTGTAGTCCAGTTACAGTAACACCTTCGAAGAAAAAGGGACCAAAAACTTTAATGGCTGAAATGGCACAGAAAACGTTCACCTTAGGCAAGTCACGTTCATACTGAGTTGTTTCCCGCGGATTCTCAGTGCCCCATATACAGATATTGTGACGGTTGACTTTCCAGTTAGTGTGGAAAGTTGCTTCATCACTAAACACAATCTTTGAAATGAAAGATTCAATCTGTTTCCATTTGAGCAAGGATAAAATCACAAAAATCGATTCTTTTAATCTTATCAGCTGCAGACAGTGCTTGAACCAATTTCAGACGATAAGGTTTCATAACTAACCTTTTTCGTAGGACTCTCCATACAGTTGACTGTGGAATTTGCAGCTCTCTGCTAGCTCTGCAAGTCGATTTTCCTGAGCTGCGAACAAATGCTTGCTGGATGCGTGCTACATTTTCATCACTCGTTCTCGGCCATCCAGAACTTTTCCCTTTGCACAAACACCCATTCTCTGTAAACTGTTTATACTAACGTTTAATACACCACCTATCAGGAGGTTTAACACCAAACTTCTTTCGAAATGCACGCTGAACAACTGTCGTCGATTCACTTCTGCCGTACTCAATAACACAAAAAGCTTTCTGTTGAGCGGTCGCCATCTTAGCATCAACTGACGCTGACGCCTAGTCAATAGCGCCTGAAGCGAACAAATGTACAACTAAATGAAACTTTATAGCTCCCTTCATTCGCCGACAGATAGTGCTTAGCTCTGCCTTTTGTCGTTGCAGAGTTTTAAATTCCTAAAGTTGTGGTATTCTTTTTGAATCACCCTGTATTTTGGTTTCTCAAAGTAGCGTGTGCCTGCAGGCTTTCTGTTTTAAAAATTTTTTTTTTTACCTTGTATATTGCTATATAAATGGTCAAGGGGTTTATAGCTACATAATTATTCTCCTCTGTTCCAGCCAAAAGCTGAGGAAAGAGTACTATCAATCACTTTCTTTGTAATATTACATTCATGAAGGGTACTGCTCTTTGTTATGGATGTGAGAACAAATCCATAAGAAATAAATACACTGCTGATCTACTGTCACTGTGTATTGCTTTCTAAAGAGCTGTCTGCAAAGAGATCCTGTATGGACACCACACTTCATCCTAGTCACATTTTACAGAGAAATATTCTCTTCCTAAGATAACTGTTGTTCCAAAAAAAATGGGATAAATGAGTGAGAATATGTACAGTAAGCTAACTTTAGACTTTCTACCTCTGATATTACCACAGTTAAAAAGTTGCTGATCCTGAAGGTTTGAGTAGCTCTATGATATGCGACTTCCAGGTCAAGTGAATGGTACACTTCTGCATCTAACATTCTAAATTCCAGTTCTTGATCAGCTTATCAATGTGACAGTTCTATTTTATCCTGTTATCCAATGTAAGAAACTTATTTAAATTGCATATTTGTGTTGTTGTTGTGGTCTTCAGTCCTGAGACTGGTTTGATGCAGCTCTCCATGCTACTCTATCCTGTGCAAGCTGCTTCATCTGCCACTACCTACTGCAGCCTACATCCTTCTGAATCTGTTTAGTGTATTCATCTCTTGGTCTCCCTCTACAATTTTTACCCTCCACGCTGCCCTCCAGTACTAAATTGGTGATCCCTCGATGTCTCAGAACATGTCCTACCAACCGATCCCTTCTCCTAGTCAAGTTGTGCCACAAGCTCCTCTTCTCCCCAATTCTATTCAATACCTCCTCATTAGGTATGTGATCTACCCATCTAATCTTCAGCATTCTCCTGTAGCACCACATTTTGAAAGCTTCTATTCTCTTCTTGTCTAAACTATTTATCGTCCACGTTTCACTTCCATACATGGCTACACTCCATACAAATACTTTAAGAAACGACATCCTGACACTTAAATCTATACTCAATGTTAACAAATTCTTCTTCTTCAGAAACGCTTTCCTTGCCATTGCCAGTCTACATTTTGTATCTTCTCTACTTCAACTATCATCAGTTATTTTGCTCCCCAAATAGCAAAACTCCTTTACTACTTTAAGTGTCTCATTTCCTAATCTAATTCCCTCAGCATCACCTGATTTAATTTGACTACATTCCATTATCCTCGTTTTTCTTTTGTTGATGTTCATCTTATACCCTTCTTTCAAGACACTGTCCATTCCGTTCAACTGCTCTTCCAAGTCCCTTGCTGTCTCTGACAGAATTACAATGTCATCAGCGAACCTCAAAGTTTTTATTTCTTCTCCATGGATTTTAATACCCACTGCGAACTTTTCTTTTGTTTCCTTTATTGCTTGCTCAATATACAGATTGAATAACATCGGGGACAGGCTACAACCCTGTCTCACTCCCTTCCCAACCACTGCTTCCCTTTCATGCCCCTCGACTCTCATAACTGCCATCTGCTTTCTGTACAAATTGCAAATAGCCTTCGCTCCATGTACTTTACCCCTGCCACCTTCAGAATTTGAAAGAGAGTATTCCAATTGACATTGTTAAAAGCTTTCTCTATGTCTACAAATGCTAGAAATGTAGGTTTGCCTTTCCTCAATCTTTCTTCTAAGATAAGTCGTAGGGTCAGTGTTGCCTCACATGTTCCAACATTTCTACGGAATCCAAACTGATCTTTCCCCAGGTCGGTTTCTACCAGTTTTTCCGTTCATCTGTAAAGAATTCGCGTTAGTATTTTGCAGCTGTGACTTATTAAAGTGATAGTTCGGTAATTTTCACATCTGTCAACACCTGCTTTCTTTGGGATTGGAATTATTATATTCTTCTTGAAGTCTGAGGGTATTTCACCTGTCTCATACATCTTGCTCACCAGATGGTAGAGTTTTGTCAGGACTGGCTCTCCCAAGGCTGTCAGTAGTTCTAATTGAATGTTGTCTACTACGGGGGCCTTGTTTCGACTCAGGTCTTTCAATGCTCTGTCAAACTCTTCCCGCAGTATCATATCTCGCATTTCATCTTCTTCTATATATAATTTTTGGAAATGCCATATCTGAGGGAATATTTGAGTAAGAGCCTTAGTGAAGTATGTCATCGTCATCATCATATCATCAAAGTACATCATCATTAAAGTACCGCATTATCATTATCATTAAAGTACATCATTATTCTCAACAAAACATAATTTTCCTGTTACTGCTTAATTTCTGGAGATCAATATTGGCACAGGTACAAACCATGTACTGTGAGCAAAGACCGATATTTTGCTAGCTGCAGATGTACTAATGAACCAAGTCATATATTCATTGGAATAAAGAATAAAACATAAACGCAGGTACCAAGGGGAAGACAGCACTTTGATACTTACATTTTGTGAAAATGTGATAAGATCAGCTTGTCGATCAGGAAGTCTGGCAACCTTCTGTGGCTGCTTTTGTTTTTGTCTGTTCTTCTGCACAGGTAGAGGCTCTCCTTTCCTCCAACTGCGATAGTACCTCTGAATTATCAGAGCTGCATCATCAGGTGTCAAGCCTTCCTTCTGCATGCAATACAGTTCACATATTTTAGATGCGGTATATGCATTGTAATGACATATCATATGACCATGGTAATACATAACATCAGTAGCTGAGAAATCATGAATGATTTTTATATTTCTACTGATAAGAAACAAATAAAAGTTGATTCCGTTTCTAAATGCAACATGTCTGACAGGAAAGCACACAGATTTATCAATTAATACTAACACTAATCTATTTATAATTAGTAAGATGTCAAGAAGATGAACATTACATTAAATTATTCACTCTGTGAGTGATATTGGTCAAAATATAAAATAGCTGGGGAAAGATGAATGAAGGAAGAGAGGTAAGATGAATGGTATGACTTCTACTGACAAAATTTAGAAATGTATATGTCTTGCAAATGTATATGTCTCACAAGATAAAGATGTTTAACAATGAAATTTCATAGAGAGTCTCAGGTGCTTTTAACATAACTGCCTGATATGATTCCTTACCAGAAAATGTTCTCTGATTAACACTTTACCTGGTAATTTCTTTTGCCTATCAGTGCTGTCAGCTACTACAAATAGGTTGCAGCAGGTTATGGAGGACAGATGAAAGGACACTTTATTAGTTTAGATGACAAATGTAGCCGAGAGACTGGCTGAATGGGCTGTGCCCTTTTGTAACACTTGGCTAGACAGTACTTAAATGTATCTTGAGGACAAAAAGTGGTGAAATATGCAATTGAAATCACCCTCTAAATGCTTGTGTTGTTGGCAAAACAGATTAAAGGTATAGTTAACAACATTACTTATATCTTTAGTGATGGCCCCCATTCAACACAATTTCAAATGAAATATTATTCAGCATTAGACAGTGAATAATAACAATGTCTCTACAAGGGAGTCTAATGGGCCTCTCCGGAATTCCCTCTGTAACTGGTTTGATGCTCTCTTGAAAAGATCTTGGATTTGTTTGACCAACAGTTCCAATCCATAACCCACGAACTACATTCCTGCATCAAGTACATATACTGCTTCCTTCACTCCCTCTCACCAACCTTATCTTGGTGTACTTGGATCCTGTTTTGTAACTGCTGACAACCACCTCCCTGTGAGCAATATCCTTGCTGCTCATGGCCTCACTGCCACTTTTTTCCAAGACCCTGCTCACTCCAAACTCACTACACCATTTCTTACAAGTCTGACTAATTATATCCATAACTATAACTACGTCTCCTCTGAGGAGAATATACATTACAGATCATTAAGATCCTAAACCACTTGTTAAGTTCACATTCATTTATGACACCCTCATAATATAAACCCATGGCAAGATGCTTTGTCATTCCTACACAGCCTCAACAGCTTTTCTCCTTTCCATTTCCTGGTCCTTTTCAGTTCAGCAAGTAACCTTCCTGAACATTGACCTCCAACACTCCAATGACTCAATAAAAACGTCCACCATATGACGCCACTGATCATCAACTGTACTTCTATCTCCATAGAATGGAGATCCCATTCCTCCCATACAAAACAGTCCAGTAGAATTAGCATTCAAATCGTAAATAATTGCTACAAAAGGTTTTATTGTTTTAATGGCTTCGTTTGTGTCCCAGTATAACTGTCCTAGGTTTTCCCACTCGGCGGAGTTGTGGAAAAGTGGTGGTGGTGGTGGTGGTGGTGGAGGGGGGGGGGGGGGGGGGGGCAAAAATGTACCTGAAAAAGATGTATTTTTTCGGTTTTGTGATTATATCTTGTAAATGACTCACAATATCGAAAACATAGTGTAATTAAAAATTATAGGGCATGAAATTCTGCATTGAATGAGACCATCCGCATATTTTTTGGATCACCAGTTTCCATACTAGTGCTCTTCAAAATTGGACCAATTTTACATGTTCATCAAAAATTTTCTTTTTAACCTCTGTTTCTTGGCAATATCATTGAAACTAACCCACCTATCAATAATGTCGTTCATAAAAAAGATATGGAGAGATAAATTCTGCATTTGATGAAACCAAAAGTGAATTTATTGGGCCATCCATTTGTGTACCGCCCATCATTAAAGTTGGACCATTTCTCATCTTCAATGAAGACAATTTCAAATGTAGTTCTTCAGTAATCCTTACATACACACTTTTAAATACAGAACTATAGAAACCCATTGTCTTGTACTTATTTAATATAGTAATAGAATAAAATATTAAAATTTTGTAAAATTTGAAAAATAATATTAAAAAAGTTTTTCATATATCGGAGGGTTAAGAACTGAGACCTCGTATCTGATGGATGTCAGAAAAAGTCCTGGCTCAGAAAAACATTTAAGTGAAAGAAATATATATTTTCATAAAATGAAGCAATGCACAACCTGAGAGTAATAAATGATTATGCTTCATCATCATCATCATCATTTAAGACTGATTATGCCTTTCAGCGTTCAGTCTGGAGCATAGTCCCCTTTATAAAATTCCTCCATGATCCCCTGTTCCATGCTAACATTGGTGCCTCTTATGATGTTAAGCCTATTACTTCAAAATCATTCTTAACCGAATCCAGGTACCTTCTCCTTGGTCTGCCCCGACTCCTTCTACCCTCTACTGCTGAACCCATGAGTCTCTTGGGTAACCTTGCTTCTCCCATGCGTGTAACATGACCCCACCATCTAAGCCTGTTCGCCCTGACTGCTACATCTATAGAGTTCACTCCCAGTTTTTCTTTGATTTCCTCATTGTGGACACCCTCCTGCCATTGTTCCCATCTACTAGTACCTGCAATCATCCTAGCTACTTTCATATCCGTAACCTCAACCTTGTTGATAAGGTAACCTGAATCCACCCAGCTTTCGCTCCCATACAACAAAGTTGGTCGAAAGATTGAACGGTGCACAGATAACTTAGTCTTGGTACTGACTTCCTTCTCGCAGAAGAGAGTAGATCGTAGCTGAGCGCTCGCTGCATTAGCTTTGCTACACCTCGCTTCCAGTTCCTTCACTATGTTGCCATCCTGTGAGAATATGCATCCTAAGTACTTGAAACCGTCCACCTGTTCTAACTTTGTTCCTCCTATTTGGCACTCAATCCGTTTATAGTTCTTTCCCACTGACATTACTTTCGTTTTGGAGATGCTAATCTTCATACCATAGTCCTTACATTTCTGATCTAGCTCTGAAATATTACTTTGCAAACTTTCAATCGAATCTGCCATCACAACTAAGTCATCCGCATATGCAAGACTGCTTATTTTGTGTTCACACATCTTAATCTCACCCAGCCAGTCTATTGTTTTCAACATATGATCCATATATAATATGAACAACAGTGGAGACAGATTGCAGCCTTGTCTTACCCCTGAAACTACTCTGAACCATGAATTCAATTTACCGTCAACTCTAACTGCTGCCTGACTATCCATGTAAAGACCTTTAATTGCTTGCAAAAGTTTGCCTCCTATTCCATAATCTCGTAGAACAGACAATAACTTCCTCCTAGGAACCTGGTCATGAATTTTTCATGAATATGTAAAATTGGTCCAATTTAGAAGAGCACTAGTATGGAAACAGGTGGTCCAAAAAATATGCAGATGGTCTCATTCAATGCAGAATTTCATGCCCTACAATTTTTAATTCCACTATATTTTCGATACTGTGAGTCATTTACTAGATATAATCACAAAACCGGAAAAATACCCCTTTGTCGGGTACATTTTTGCCCCCCCCCCCACTACTTTTCCACAACTCTGCCGAGGGGGAAAACCCAGGATAGTCATATTGGGCCACAAATGAAGCCACTAAAACAATAAGACCTTTTGTAGCAATTATTTCCAATTTGTCTAATTTATAGGTTTAACCCTATTGGACTAAAAAGATATTTCTCATACGCTAGCCACCCGTGTATAGCACACATGTGTTGATAAACAATCCCTTGCCCAGTACACTGAAGGTATCACTAAGGCTTTCCCCAACAGTCATTGTTATCCAAATTAAGTGTTATGATCAGTTGCTGAAGATATCTTCTTTAAATATGTGCAAAGAGAATACAGTATGTAGCAAACAAATACAATCAACTCATGGTATCTGGAAAATTAATAAAGTTGTGAATAGATATCTGCTGAGGGAGGGAGGAGAAAAAAAAGAGAAAAAAAAAAAAATCAGTAGCAAAGGGACAAAATATTGTCAACCAGAATACACAATGATACCTGTAATGCCACAATGCTGATTGTCTATTGAAGACATAACCCAAATAGAAAATATTAAATGTCATCAACTTGAAACCATACATCTCACTTTATCTGGAGATTTTGCAGAGGTTCCAAAAGTTCAAATAAAATTCCATCAGTTAATTTATGGATGTGTGCACACTACACCAGTACTTTCACTCTCAATGCTTAATTTATCTGAGCTTTTTCACAATGGTTTCATTAATGAAAACTTACCTCTAAGGCATCCTGAGCAGACTGAGCTGTATTGTGTGTTTCCAGAACCTTTCTCACTCTTGCCTCAATTTCTGCACCCCACCGTCGCCTCACTGTGTAGCCTCGGAAATCTTCAGTGAAGACAAATACAATTAAACTTCATATTGTCAGACTTTATTTTAAAGTTAGCATTAGTTCCAATTTAACATCTGCATAAATGTTGAAAGTAATATTTACATGATACAAAGCACAAATGGAGGAAAAATGTTGGTGACACTAAACTTGAAGAGTGGGGGATTTAAAAGCTAATGCTCATACACATGGCATTTCTAAGGTGACATTACAAACTTTTTCTAAAGGGGGGGGGGGGGGGGGGTGGAGAATGAGTACCCAACAGTACAAACTTTCTGTAAGGGGGAGGGGGTGGGTAGACAATGATATACTACCAAGTATATCATTTCCACTGTCATTACCTTTTTAAAAACAGGATGGCTCAGACTATTCTGGCAAGCCATAGTTTCTACTGCCAACTGGGTAATACATACTATATGAATACTGAAGCAATAACACAACATAAAACTAAACAAGCATGTGAAATGGACATTGTGGAATCAGCCATGTGCAGTAACAAGGCAGGAGAAAATGTCATAATTTATAAGATAATGTTTATGAGCATTTGTTCAGAATTATGGAAATATACCAGATTAAATTAAACAGCAAGTTCAATATCTTAGAAAATGAAGAATATATGAACACAGACAAAAGAGGCAATAACTTACTAAAGCACTTATCATACAGCAAAACTGTCACTGATATGAAGGCAGCAAAGAAGAAAAAAAATCTAAAACCAATTAGGCAACAATTAAAGAGCAGGTGTGAATTTCAAGCAAACAATAATGAAAACATGGCAGATATGCCAAATTAAACAAAACTATTTCAAAATATCTTTGAGCAGAAATGAAATGAGAATTTGTTAAGAGTACTAAAATTAAAACAGTATGAAGAAAACAAAACAGAAACTTGTGTTCAGTAGACAATACACTTCACTTCATCAGTTAAGAGATCATAGTAACTAATAACAGAGAGAGACACCTGTACTAGCAATAGAAGATTTTTTTACATAAAGGTTTTTGCGTAGTTCAAATGATGAGTTAGAAACACAGGCAGTTAATGATACAAGTTAACAAAATTCAAGAAAAAATGTGAAGGTATAAAAAGCCTTTTGAGGAATAAGAAAACAAAAGGTACCTGGAGACAACTGACTTTTTTCTAAATAGAAACAATGTAATCAGAAGTAAAAATAATACAGATGCAACTTGCAAAATTATTTACAGAATGACCAGAGCGAGACTTTAATATTCCTGCCAACAGACATTACTGATTGCAGACCAGAGGCACTTCAACTACACTCACTCAGGTGCCACTAGAGAGCACCACTGGTCATGGATCTAGGTAATTCGTCATGGCCCAGGTCACATATGTGCCATACATGCTCAGGTGTATCACACATACTTGCTGTTCAGATTTTGACCCTGCTTTGTATACTTTTTGTGTGTGTTCAATACTCCACTCACGACAATGCTGATTTTGATCATGGCTCCTACATTCACATCAGGCTCAGATCCTTTACTTGTAACAAGTTCTTACTACATCGTGTTTTCAGCAACAGCAACAGTTTGTGGTTCTGCAAACAAAGCAGAAGCTACATCAGCAGCATTTTGTGCCTCAGGAGCATCAGTCTGTTCTCCTGCAGCTTTTATCTCAGCAGCCACAACCGCAGCAGTAGCAGCAGCAGCAACAGCAGATGCACCTTCTTGCTTCTTGGCTTAATGACCTGTACAACTGTATGCAGCTTGGGTGGCCAACGTGCAGGGCCTTCCAGGCAAGTGCAG